>NC_091239.1:8435607-9065607 GCF_040958095.1 Procambarus clarkii | reverse complement strand
TGCTTCTCGCCGACGCCTGGGATCGAACCCGGAACCACAGGATCACGCGTCCAGTGTGCTGTCCACTCAGCCACCGGCTCCCCTGGTGAGAAGGGGCTTTTGTTCAGGCAAATCGATGCACAATTTCAAAGCTGGACTTAGGAGCTGGAGCTCGACCCTGTGGAGTCTGTAAGACAGTATACACACACTGGCTTGCTATATACAAGCATGTTGTTGTTGTTGTTTAAAGATTCGCTACCAGGAAGAAAAAGTTGCAAGTAGCACGGGCTATGGTGAGCCCGTGTGATATATATAAACAAGCAAGCAAGCACTTGGTAATAGCAATGAGATTTGCAGTGTAATCACAGCAAGGTCAGTGATGGGACCGGTCAGCCTTGAGGTGAGAGGGGGGTGGGGGTGCTGTGTGGGGTGTGGTGTGGGCGTGTGGGGTGGGGGGGAGGGGAATTATGGGGTGGGGGTGGGAGCGGTGGCACTAATTATCACCTTGATATGTATACACCTGTTACCTGCGCCCATTGTCATTTGTCGGAACAATTATGGAAAACTTCAAGAAACATGGAGGAACATCCAGAACATTCTACACAAGATATTAGATTTAGATCTAAGACGCCATAAAGTTACAGATAAGGGGGAGAGAGATAGAGATAGACATAGATATTCACACACACATGAGACAGACAGACGGGGCAGCAGCCTAGCAAGCAAGGGATAACCGGACTTTTATTTACACACACCAAAAACAACACCAGCACTGACCTTGTCTTTTTTTCCTTCACCGCCTCCTTCAAGACTTGGCGGCCGTGATGGGTGTGGGGTGCTTCACCCCAGACACCCGCTGGCACCAAGGCAAAAACCAAACTAGAGTACTTGTGGGAAACAACACCCTGGCTAGCGTGCCTCCAGCCCACCATAAACTGCCAGCTGAGACGCTTGCTATCTCTAGGAGAAGTCTAAGAGAACGTCGCCACTCCTCTGTAAAGTCGCCACACACACACACCTCTGCTATAGCCTGTCGATGGTGTCTGACGCTGGTGGAGGAATAATCATGCCGTGGTAGACTAGTAGACTAGTAGACTAGTAGACTAGTAGACTAGTTATTGTATATCATCTTCGACAGGGATGACAGATTAGTGGGGAGCGCGCCCGGTGAATATCCCATGTTGGATTTGTAAAGAGATATATATACAGCCCTTAGCATTCAAGAGAGAACTGGATAAGCACCTCCATGGGATACCTGATCAATCAGGCTGTGATTCGTATGTTAGGGTGAGAGCAGCCGCGTCCAACAGCCTGGTTGACCAGTTCGGCAACGAGGAGGCCTGGTCGAGGACCGGGCCGCGGGATGCTAAGCCCCGGAAGCACTTCAAGGTAACCTCAAGGTAAGGTTTAGGTAACCTCTTTCCCCCTCTGGAAGGGGTCAGGCAGTTGAGTGGACAGCGTTTCGGATTCGTAGTCGTGAGGTTCCGGGTTCGATCCCCGGCGGAGGCGGAAATAAAAATGACAGTTTCTTTCACCCCTGATGTCCCTGTTATCTAGAATAAAATAGGTACCTGGGTGTTAGACAGCTGCTACGGACTGCTTCCTGGGTGTATGTAAGAAAAAGTCGGCCTGGTCGAGGACCGGGCCGCGGGGACGCTAAGCCCCGAAATCATCTCAAGATATCCTCTTGTGGTCAAGGTGTAGTTTCCTGTGTTTTAAAAGGCCTCTACAAAGCTCACAAGATTACCATATCAGTCATAAGCTATAAGCCAGCCTTTAAAGTTCAAACTTTTACCAACTTGAAGCTAACAATAGTTTTTTGACGATATAAATCACTTTATATCACTGACATCCTGCCTCTCTCTCACGCCAGAGTCAAGTGCGGGGAGGGTAGAGAGGTTGGGCATGTGGGGGCATCAGCTGCCTGGCGCTACACAGTGGTCTTACTAAACTGTTGTTGGTTGTTTTAGATTCAGCTATTGGGAAGAAAACGTTTCAAGTAGCACGGGCTATGGTGAGCCCGTAGTGGACTTGCCTGGCACAGGAGCGGGGCAAGTAGCACGGGCTATGGTGAGCCCGTAGTGGACTTACCTGGCACAGGAGCGGGGCTGTGGCTTACCAGGTCGTGTGGCCCTCTTGTCCGTGGCACTTATACTTACAAGCTCCTTATACTTGGCCACAATTGAATGTTTTCCTTCGAAAATGGGAAAGCAATTAATCTTAGGAACGCAAGTCTCATTCCTAAGTCTCAGCCTTTTAAATGGTTTACAAAGTTACTAGTTACAAAAGAGTTACAAAATGGCCGGCGCCTTGTCTTAAAACAACGTATCATGAATTATTTTACAGAAGTCAGTAATTTAGAGAAGTTCAAGTCTTCATTTCAAATGGTATTCTTCCCTCCCCCCCCCCCTACACAGGACCCCCTACGAGACCAACTCGTTCCATGGACGACATCTCCCGTCACGCAGGGTGCAGTCGCACCTCCACAGATCTCCAGTATCAGCTCTTGATACTGGTAATGGCTCAAAAGGGCCACCACTTACGGGCTATTCATGCCCGTGCCACCTTTTGGGTGGCTTAATCTTCATCAATCAATCAAGCAACTCGTTCCAATTAAACAACGATATCTATGCCAGTAAAGACTCTACAGCAGGGGGGGGGGGGGTCCGGAACCATTTGGGCGTCAACTCTGTCGAGGCGAAAGTTGTACCGGAGCTGCGGACTGCTCCTGCGCGGCCGGCCATTACAGTGTTATGCCGAGGTGCAACACCACATTAATTACCGCCTTTGTGTGGAGTGTGGCAGTGTCTAAAGTTAGACGGTGTGACTTGTGGTGCCTGGGGGGGGAGGTGGAGGTAATTGTCAGTAGCAGCTGCTGTTCCCAGGGGGGCCAAGTCCTTCCCTTGGCCCCCCGGAGGCTGGGGAGGTGGCAGGACTCACCCTGGAGGCTGGGGAGGTGACAGGACTCCCCCCTGGAGGCTGGGGAAGTGGCAGAACACACACGTAAGAGTCCCCATATACATCTCCAGATCGCGCGCACACACATTAAGTCAAGGCACCAATTTTAGAACAAAGCTGTGTTGAGTTTTGCCCTCGAGTGGTTCTGAAGGCCCGAGCAGTACAAGGCTACCTTCAGCACCCAAGTAAACAAGAGTGGAAGATCAGGGGCCAGATTCACGAAGCAGTTACGCAAGCACTTACGAACCTGTACATCTTTTCTCAATTTTTGGCGGGTTTGTTTACAATTATTAAACAGTTAATGAGCTCCGAAGCACCAGGAGGCTGTTTATAACAATAACAACAGTTGATTGGCAAGTTTTTATGCTTGTAAACTGTTTAATAAATGTAACCAAAGTCGTCAAAGTTTGAGGAAAGATGTACACGTTCGTAAATACTTGCGTAACCGCTTCGTGAATCCGGGTCCAGGACTGCTAGAAATGGTCCTTAAGTTTCAAAACGTCATGAAAAATGTTAATTGAAAAAATCCTCTCCTAACCTTTCCGAGTAAGCCGGAGGACTCAAACAGAAAACGGGACAGTACGTCGCTTTCGTGAGCCGATTTCATTTCAAATTTCGTCTATTTTTGGCCATAGCGCGCGTACGAGCGAAAAGCGACGTTATTTTTAAAGAGGACAGGTTGAAGAAGATGATATCCACACCTCCCGACAACACGATATCAACACGAACATTGCAGGTTTGGGAGGATAAAGTGACGCCATGCCCCATGATATCAGTCCGTCTCCAGACTCACAGATTACTTTATAAACAAATATAAATGGGCAGTAGCACAAGCGCTTAGTGTAGTGTGGAGGAGAAATGTGGCGACAATTGTTGTGGACATTGTGCAACTAGTCAACCCAAATTTTGTGAAAGTGGTGTTAATTAGGGGTTAAATTTGGTGTGGTTTTTGAGAGTGAGCATTATACGAGGAGCGAGTATAATGCCACACACTGAGCCACGTACACACTTCCAAAGAGCCAGAGCTCAACCCCCCGCAAGCACAATTAAGGGAGTACTTCCTGAGTTATGTTTTTCTCACCGTGAGAGAAGGTGAGTGACGCAGAAGGTGAGTGACGAAGGTGAGTGACGCCCTCACACTTCCTCAATATGACTTAGTGCTCACCCTCCAGGAGGGCCACGCCCACACCGCCCTCTGCCAACTTCAGCCATCACTTCATTAACTGATTCTGTTTAGGGTCCTGTGGTAGGTTAGGATAAGGGCCCTTTAGTACGACAGTGTCTTGATGTTGGGGACGCTGGCGAGAACGGCCTGTACTGTGTACTGCGTTATATTTTAATTAAACGCAGAAATCACAATAGCGTGATGTATCAAATGGGCAAAAACCTGAGTCCGATGCTCTCGGACGCAGGTTCGAATCCTCGTCACGGCCCTTGTGGATTTGTTTATTTGAATTAACTTCACCACAAGCTTAGCAATAATATTTGTTGTTCAGTTATTACACACATACACACGTATCACATAATTGTGTGCAGGGACAGGAAGTCAGTGTGTATTCATACTCGTTAGGCTTATATAGATGTCTACTGCATGCATTTCTTTAACACATTTCCTCCTCTCCGTTCTCTCTCTCTCACTCACTCACTCTCCCTCCCTCCCCCTCCCCCTCACTCTCCCCCTCACTCTCCCCCTCACTCACTCACTTGGCATAATTCGCTTAAATAGGCAATTTAAAATTACCCAGTTTGTAGCGAGATCTAGAACGAAGGTCTTCACTAAATGTTGTGGTTAATGTAGTGACGTGGCCCCCCCAAGGTGGTCAGCTCTCTCTCTCTCTCTCTATCCTATCTATCTATCTCTATCTATCTCTATCTATCTATCTATATCTCTCTCTCTCGCCAACACCAGCCGTTATCACCCACAAGCGCTCACATGAACGGTTTTCCACTCATAAACCTCAATTACATTCATTGTTAAATGATATTAAATGATACGTTATCAGTTCATCTGCTGATGTGGCTGACGTTCTGTCTCCCACTGGCTGTAGTGGATATGTGGGCCTGCGGGCCGCTCCAAGCAACAGCCTGGTGGACCAAACTCTCACAAGTCAGGGGAGTAGAAGAACTTCCAGAACCCCATCAACCAGGTATCAAACAGGCTTGTGCTGTTGCAGCGAACAACCAATTAGCGAGTAATACGTCATCCGTATTGTTGCACTTCTCTGGTATTGTTTTCTTCAAACCACCTGTTGAAAAGGTCGGTTTAGTGCATGTAAACATATAACAAAATTTTGTTCAAGTATTGTTTTAACTTTATATGATTCGAAATAGGTACTTGAAGCCTGTTTAGTGAAAGTAATGACCTTGTTTTGTTATTTGTGCATTACAGTTCTTGAAGGTCAGGTTGGTGGTACATTCTCAACCAGTGTTGGGGTGGGTGAGGCCCACCACCAGTGTTGGGGTGGGTGAGGGCCACCACCACCAGTGTTGGGGTGGGTGAGGCCCACCACCACCAGTGTTGGGGTGGGTGAGGCCCACCACCAGTGTTGGGGTGGGTGAGGTTCACCACCAGTGTTGGGGTGGGTGAGGGCCACCACCACCAGTGTTGGGGTGGGTGAGGGCCACCACCACCAGTGTTGGGGTGGGTGAGGCCCACCACCAGTGTTGGGGTGGGTGAGGCCCTCCACCAGTGTTGGGGTGGGTGAGGTTCACCACCAGTGTTGGGGTGGGTGAGGGCCACCACCAGTGTTGGGGTGGGTGAGGGCCACCACCACCAGTGTTGGGGTGGGTGAGGCCCTCCACCAGTGTTGGGGTGGGTGAGGCCCACCACCAGTGTTGGGGTGGGTGAGGCCCACCACCAGTGTTGGGGTGGGTGAGGGCCACCACCACCAGTGTTGGGGTGGGTGAGGCCCACCACCAGTGTTGGGGTGGGTGAGGCCCACCACCACCAGTGTTGGGGTGGGTGAGGTCCACCACCAGTGTTGGGGTGGGTGAGGCCCACCACCAGTGTTGTGGTGGAGGCCGGGCTTGAGAAGTAGAATAACTCCCAGAACCCCATCAACCAGATACTCATCTAGTTGTGCTTGCGAGGGTTGAGCTTTGGCTCTTTGGTCCCGCCTCTCAACTCTGTGTGAATGGATCTGAACACAAATGTTACAAGTGAAATAAAACATAGATGTTCATTTTCAGTTTTAAATTACCAATAAGTGTCTTTCTTCTTTTACAGGTGAGCTTGGAACAGGTTGGGCATGTGTAGAGGGGCAGGCCAAGTGCCACCTTACTGGCACTGGTATAGTGGCATAGGAGATCTGGGAAGAGCCATGTTCCTGGCATAAGTGAGTAGGTCTATTGTTTTACTTATTGACAGCTCTCACCCTCTTCTGTCTGTGGTGGGTATGACTGGACATGATCGCTACATGCGAGATACTGAGGTGAGACAAGGTGGACAAGGGCAGCCTCTTTCACCTGAGAGAAAGTAGAAGAGGACACAGGTGGAAGCTGGAAACGCAATTGAGTCGAGGAAATGTATGGAAATACTTGTACTTGTACGGGAACCGGTCGGCCGAGCGGACAGCACGCTGGACTTGTGATCCTGTGGTCCTGGGTTCGATCCCGGGCGCCGGCGAGAAACAATGGGCAGAGTTTCTTTCACCCTATGCCCCTGTTACCTAGCAGTAAAATAGGTACCTGGGTGTTAGTCAGCTGTCATGGACTGCTTCCTGGGGGTGGAGGCCTGGTCGAGGACCGGGCCGCGGGGACACTAAAGCCCCGAAATCATCTCAAGATAACCTCAAGGTAAGGTACCCTGTATGAGTGGTCACGGTGTGGAATATTCTGATATCACTAGTTATGGAAGCCACCTCCATCTACACCTAGACCAGGAGACAGGTTCACGAAGCAGTTACGCAAGCACTTACGAACCTGTACATCTTTTCTCAATCTTTGGCGGCTGTGTTTACAATTATTAAACAGTTAATGAGCTCCGAAGCACCAGGAGGCTGTTTATAACAATAACAACAGTTGACTGGCAAGTTTTCATGCTTGTAAACTGTTTAATAAATGTAACCAAAGCCGTCAAAGATTGAGGAAAGACGTACACGTTCGTAAGCGCTTGCGTAACTGCTTCGTGAATCTGGCCCCAGATTCCACAAAGATTTTTAACGTCAAAAACTTAACTTGAAACGCAATGGGTAGAACATAACTAATAGGCGGGGCATGAGGAGCTAGACCTCACTTTTCCGTAGGCGCAGTTAGGCTATACTACCTGGACCATTCCTGGGGAAGGTTTCAAGAGTTCTTCTACTCCCCGAGCCCGGCCTGAGGCCAGGCTGCTAAAGATGTTCAAGATTGGGAGGTTCTTCTCGTACAGACACCTGCCATAGGTAACTATATATATATATATATATCCTTCTCCGAGGCTGTGGGTCCCTACACTTACACCAGAGGTGGTATCCCGTTTAGGTTTATATATATAGCCTCGGGGAATTAACCTCGGCTACCATCATCTTTTGTCCGGTCGTGATGGTCGAGTGGTTAAGGGGTCCTGTACACCAGTTGCAGAGTGTCCCTGGCAGTATGGGTTCGAGTCACTTCTGGGGTGTGAGTTTTCAGTTTATATATATATATATATATATATATATATATATATATATATATATATATATATATATATATATATATATATATATATATATATATATATGTCGTACCTAGTAGCCAGAACGCACTTTTCAGCCTACTATGCAAGGCCCGATTTGCCTAATAAGCCAAGTTTTCATGAATTAATGTTTTTTCGACTACCTAACCTACCTAACCTAACCTAACTTTTTCGGCTACCTAACCTAACCTAACCTATAAAGATAGGTTAGGTTAGGTTAGGTAGGGTTGGTTAGGTTCGGTCATATATCTACGTTAATTTTAACTACAATAAAAAAATTGACCTCTTACATAATGAAATGGGTAACTTTTATCATTGCATAAGAAATAAAATAGAAAAAATGTATTAATTCAGGAAAACTTGGCTTATTAGGCAAATCGGGCCTTGCATAGTAGGCTGAGAAGTGCATTCTGGCTACTAGGTACGACATATATATATATATATATATATATATATATATATATATATATATATATATATATATATATATATATATATATATATATATATATATATATATATATAATATCTTTCTCCCTCCTCCTCCTCCCTTTGAGTGACAGCTGTCATAACTTGGTGTTTACCAACACGTCAAGAGTCACGCGCTCGTTAAGTCAGTTTAACGACCTAATTACCCCAATTTTGTGTTGTTAATTGCTCAATGACACAATCAGCGCCTCGGAGGGTGCGGGCTGACGACTCCCAGGATGGCTGTGGAAGAACTCGTACTGCGTCGCATTATCGGTGCTTTGCCACCTTATAAATGGTTGCCTTGTTCGTCCTGGGGAAATTATAGGTTAAAAACTGGTGAAATGTCAATGAAATTGATTTCGAGGCATTTGAGGAGACTCGAACCTGCGTTCTGGGGGTTCCCGGACACCTGATTTTACCATACTTTATTTCTCCAAGCCTAGGGTTAAAATTTGGTAAGTAAAAATGGTTTATTAATGTTATCCTGTATGCTTTTTTTACCTGTAATTTCCCGTTATGTTCATCTTTATTATTTATGTATTTTGTTATTATTTGGTATATTTATAATGTCTTTATTTTCCGTACGCTGGGAGGAGTCTTTTTTTTGTTTTGCAATTTAGTTTTTTTTTGTTTATTTGTGCGTTAAGTCTAAGCGGAGGCGGCTAGACCTGTTAGTACATCCCCTTCTACCCCTAAGTCACCCCTGTCCCCACCATGTAGAGTGGTTCACCCCTGCACCCCCTCCTAGACCATGTAGAGTTACACAACCCCCTCCCTTACCTTGAGGTTACCTTGAGGTGCTTCCGGGGCTTGGCGACCCCGCGGCCCGGTCGTCGACCAGGCCTCCTGGTTGCCTGGACTGATCAACCCAGGCTGTTGGACGCGGCTGCTCGCAGCCTGACGTATGAATCACAGCCTAACTACTGACTATAGTAGAGTTAGGTAATCCGTAGAGTATTATATATTCCATAGAGTTACATAGAGTAGGTAATCCCTGGCTACATAGACCTATTAAATCCCCCCCTCCCTCCCCCTCCTCCCCCCTGACCACATAGACCTGAACTATCCTCCCCCCCTCCATAAGTCTGGTCGACTACCCCCTCCCCCCCTCCTTAAGTCTGGTCGACTACCCCCTCCCCCCCTCCATAAGTCTGGTCGACTACCCCCTCCCCCCCTCCATAAGTCTGGTCGACTACCCCCTCCCCCCCTCCATAAGTCTGGTCGACTACCCCCTCCCACCGCCCGCAGGTCTGGTCGACTACCCCCTCCCACCGCCCGCAGGTCTGGTCGACTACCCCCTCCCACCCTCCATAAGTCTGGTCGACTACCCCCTCCCACCCTCCATAAGTCTGGTCGACTACCCCCTCCCACCGCCCGCAGGTCTGGTCGACTACCCCCTCCCACCGTCCGCAGGTCTGGTCGACTACCCCCTCCCACCGTCCGCAGGTCTGGTCGACCGCCCATTTGACTGCTAGCATTCCCTGCTTTATTTGGTTCTGTTGCTTTAGTTTGGTGTTTTGTCTTCCCCCGAGCAGGGTGGCGGTCGAGGACCAGCATGACGCTCAAGACCTGGCTCTCCGGCACCTACGGCGCCTCCCACAAGAACACTAAGACCACCGTCGACATCTTGGCCTCCCACGAGGTGCCCAACCAGTCCGTCCTCGGCCTCTCCAAGGGTCTCAGTTCCCTCCAAAATGGCGACGTGACACTCCGCCGGGCGCTTAAGAATCCGTTTTCTACGCTGACGAACGCGGGAAGCCGCGAATGGCGCGTCAGGAGCGTCGAAGACGTCGTTGACGCCGAAGGAGGAGATTACGGGTTTTTGGAGTATTACTCCCTTAGGAGGACGACGTCGCGGGACACGGCGCTGACCGACCCGAGACCGAGTCTCACCTACGGCACCTGGAGCCGCCTCAACGGCAGCTGGGGGAGGTGGGCGGACGCCAGTCCGGCGCAGTTCTACCCGGGCACCTTCACCCGCGGCGACAAGAACGACCGTAAACACGGCAGTGTGGACCACAGACCTCGTAATTACCACATGGACGACCCCTGGAGACCCGACGACATGCGCACCTCCACTCCTCTCTCCACCATGTCGTCCCTCCACGACCTGCCTGCGCCTCCCACCGCGCAACAGTCACAACAGACGGGTAACTCCGCAGAAACGACGAGACGAGGGATAGTCAAACGCAACTCGCTGCTGTGGCGGCTGCGGCCGGATAGGTGGAGAGGGACGGATGGCTCGCTACGTCGCGTCCGCAGCCGGGACGACGGGCTGGACTTGAGCCGCAGCCGTCGGAAAAGTGACCTGGGGGCGTCTCAGCCGGATCTGCTGACGTCACACAGAGCTCCCGGTGAACCGGTTCGGTGTGACGTGGTGTGCCCGGCGCCGTTCTCTATACTGCCGCCCACGACGCGTCGTGCCGCGCACAGCGAGACGCTGCCTCGTCGCTCGCGCCACGCTAGTAAAGAGAACTGCACGAGTACTTTACTGGCACGTGGGCGGCGCTGGCTGCACGGCGCCAGCCTGGGGCGTGCCGACTGTATCATGGACCGGGAGGAGTCCGAGCTGGTAGTCCGCCCGGAGACTATGTTGCCGCATAGTCTCTCCTCAGTGGCCAACATGACCAACATGGCCTGTGTAAATAATTATAAGAACGCTCTGAATGGTCCTTCAGTGGGCGGGCCGCCCATGTTTGGCAGTTTGGGGCGGGAGGCGGGCGAGGGCGACCTATGGCGGCGAGGACGAGCTCGCTCGAGGCGGCCTCGAACTTTTTACCTTTTGGAGGACTACCTCTCGCCAGTGAGGAGCACAGGCGTGGCTCCCGCCGGGGTGGTCCTCGACGAGTACGTGGGTCACGGGCCTCGTCTCGTGTTCCGCGAGGTGTCCAACGACACCCCCCAGCGGCCCCTGCCCCCCACCCCAGAGTGGGACACCCCCTCCCTCTCCCCGCCCTCGAGTATCATGAATGGCCACCACCCCACGCCCCTCCAGTACCACGCCTCGCATGCCGCCGGACATGGCGTCTACGTCGACGCCGTTATCCCTTCTCCGGAGAAGAGTTGCGGTTCGAGCCTCTATTCTCCGGTATTCTCCCCGCGGGACTCTGGCTACCCGCGGTTTATCACCCCGGAATTGGCCCTTCCGGAACGGGCGCCCCCGCCCGTGTCGGGTCTGCCCCCGCCCACACACGCCCACACTCGCAACTGCCGCAGTCTGGAGTATGAGGGCTGCCGCAGGACCTCTCACACTCACAAGGTAGGCCGCCCCCAACCGGTTCAGTTCTGGGTTGTGGCATGTTACTGGTGGTGGGATTGGTGGTGGGATTGGTGGTGTTTTAAGTACAACATATTTGCTTTATTTGATATTTAGAGACGTCTTGAAGGAGTAACTTACAGCAACACCTGGAGACATCTCGAAGGACGTGACAGGACATGGCTATCTTACCTAACAAGTTGCTAAAATTCGTGAATTTGAAATTTGACTTGTGGTAAACCGTTACACATAATTTTGTGTAGGTTTCTTATATAATTATGTGCTCTCCATATATATATATAATATATAAATGGTTGACTATCAAGTTCCTATATTAATAAAACAGTTGTAGTTTATTATAGTCATCCAAGAACAGTTTCCATTTTCTCTTAATGTCGTGCTCATGTTCTGTTGGGCACGTCACTGCAGGTATAACTGAATCAAACGGACTTTAGTCCCACTGACGGGAGACATCTCCCGTCACGCAGGGTGCAGTCGCACCTCCACAGATCTCCAGTATCAGCTCTTGATACTGGAAATGACTCAAAAGGGCCACCACTTACGGGCTATTTATGCCCGTGCCACCTTTTGGATGTCTTAATCTTCATCAATCAATCAATCAATCTTTAGTTCGACGGAGCTTGCGAGCCTCTTCCTGGCATCTCACCCCGAGCCTGAGGACGGTCACACACACGCGTAAATAACAGTAAGATTACCCCCCCGAACAACCTAGCCACTTGGGCTGGACGGTAGAGCGACGGTCTCGCTTCATGCAGGTCGGCGTTCAATCCCCGACCGTCCACAAGTGGGTGGGTACCATTCTTTTCCCCCCGTCCCATCCCAAATCCTTGTCCTGAAGGTCAGTGCTTCACCCACGTACTACAAGCACAAATGATCGCCAAGAGAATTATATGTGTTGAATGCGAACCACAGAATGCGTCTGTGGGGTCGACCGCTGTATGGAATGGACTTAGTCTGAGGACGGATGTTGTACAGAGCCAGATGTACAATTTGCCAATGGGCAAAGTTTCTTTTACCCTGAATGCCCCTGTTACCTAGCAGTAAATAGGAACCTGGGAGTTAGTCAGCTGTCACGGGCTGCTTCCTGGGGTGTGTGTGTGTGTGTGGAAAAAAAGGTAGTTAGTAAACAATTGATTGACAGTTGAGAGGCGGGCCGAAAGAGCAAAGCTCAACCCCCGCAAACACAACTAGGTGAATACACACACACACACACACACACACACACACACACACACACATGGTGCATGTAGTCTATACCACTCTTATAGTTTAGTGGAACCGCCTTATTTTGGGAAATGTGAGGCGAGGTCTAAAGAAGCTTGAAAAAAAATGGTTACCATACTGTAGGTTGTTACAGACTTGTGTTCAACTCGACGTCTAACTTAAATTAGCAATTTTGACCAAAACTCGCTCGTCTGTATATAAAGGTAATTTGACGTTTGGGTCGTTGATAATGGCCCGGGGTCGGCCCGGGGCGGCCCGGGGCGTCCCGGGGCGTCCCGAAACCTCGTCATACTTTATTTTGAGACGTGAGGGTTGTCACTTTGTCACGACAGCCCGTCCATGGACAGCCCTCCAAACTAAGACCCAAAGGCCATTCCATCCACTCGCCAACCCCCCCCCCCCCCCCCCGCTGTTTATGAATGAGAAACGGTTTACACACGACACAGGAGGGAGCCGGTCGGCCGAGCGGACAGCACACTGGACTTGTAATCTTGTGGTCCTGGGTTCGGTCCCAGGCGCCGGCAAGAAACAATGGGCAAAAGTTTTTCATCCTATGCCCCTGTTACCTAGCAGTAAAAATAGGTACCTGGGTGTTAGTCAGCTGTCACGGGCTGCTTCCTGGGGGTGGAGGCCTGGTCGAGGACCGGGCCGCGGGGACACTGAAGCCCCGAAATCATCTCAAGATAACCTCAAGATAACGACTCACAACTGATGACGTTCGAACACTTCCGGAACAAGTGCTTCACTGACAACGCTGTAAATGCTTCGCCCACGTACTACAAATACAAATAATCGCCAACAGAACCTAAACACCTAACCTAACCTATGCCTATATATGCACAATACGCAAATATATTATAATTATTTATATTTAAGAAAATTCCTGTTTTGAATTAACAGCATGTAAAAATTTATGAATGCGTCTGTGGGGTCGACCACTGGATGGAATGAACTTGAGGACGGGTTGAATCGTCAGAACTTTGACTACGGATCTAACCTACCGAAGCCGATGTTCAGGAGGTCCATCAACCGTCAATATTGCGGTGTTTTTAATATTCCTAAACCACCACAATTTGGTCGTTACTTAGACAATGTAGTGGGTTCATTAGGAGAGGGTAGTTGGTCACTGTTGAGGATGGGGTCAAGGGAGTGACCTCTGACCTGTGCTGTATAGAGGTCATGCCTCACACTACTGGTACCAGTTTTTTTTTTTTTTTTTTTTTTTTTTGTACTTGGGCTCATGGTTTCGTGTTGGGCCTAAGGCCTATCATTCCTGTGAAGGGTTAAGACCACCACTTTTACGGGTTGACAGATGTTAATCTTCTTGTTTGAGGAGCTGTTCACTTGAGACAGTTAAGCAAGTCCCAGCTGTGTCTGGGTACAAGTGACAGGATGAACAACCCAGCGGGTTTTCTTCCTATTGGGGAGTGTTGTACATGCTGCTATGGCGGTGTGTCCACTCACAGGATGAGTGGCGCTGCCCAATACTGTCACTATGGCGGTGTGTCCACTCACAGGATGAGTGGCGCTGCCCAATACTGTCACTATGGCGGTGTGTCCACTCACAGGATGAGTGGCGCTGCCCAATACTGTCACTATGGCGGTGTGTCCACTCACAGGATGAGTGGCGCTGCCCAATACTGTCACTATGGCGGTGTGTCCACTCACAGGATGAGTGGCGCTGCCCAATACTTTCACTATGGCGGTGTGTCCACTCACAGGATGAGTGACGCTGCCCAATACTGTCACTATGGCGGTGTGTCCACTCACAAGATGAGTGGCGCTGCCCAATACTGTCACTATGGTGGTGTGTCCACTCACAGGATGAGTGGCGCTGCCCAATACTGTCACTATGGCGGTGTGTCCACTCACAGGATGAGTGACGCTGCCCAATACTGTCACTATGGCGGTGTGTCCACTCACAGGATGAGTGACGCTGCCCAATACTGTCACTATGGCGGTGTGTCCACTAACAGGATGAGTGACGCTGCCCAATACTGTCACTATGGCGGTGTGTCCACTCACAAGATGAGTGGCGCTGCCCAATACTGTCACTATGGCGGTGTGTCCACTCACAGTATGAGTGGCGCTGCCCAATACTGTCACTATGGCGGTGTGTCCACTCACAGAAAGAGTGACGCTGCCCAATACTGTCACTATGGCGGTGTGTCCACTCACAGGACGAGTGGTGCTGCCCAATACTGTCACTATGGCGGTGTGTCCACTCACAGGATGAGTGGCGCTGCCCAATACTGTCACTATGGCGGTGTGTCCACTCACAGGATGAGTGGCGCTGCCCAATACTGTTACTATGGCGGTGTGTCCACTCACAGGATGTGTGGCGCTGCCCAATACTGTCACTATGGCGGTGTGTCCACTCACAGGATGAGTGACGCTGCCCAATACTGTCACTATGGCGGTGTGTCCACTCACAGGATGAGTGACGCTGCCCAATACTGTTACTATGGCGGTGTGGCCACTCACAGGATGAGTGGCGCTGCCCAATACTGTTACTATGGCGGTGTGTCCACTCACAGGATGAGTGGCGCTGCCCAATACTGTCACTATGGCGGTGTGTCCACTCACAGGATGAGTGGCGCTGCCCAATACTGTTACTATGGCGGTGTGTCCACTCACAGGATGAGTGGCGCTGCCCAATACTGTTACTATGGCGGTGTGTCCACTCACAGGATGAGTGGCGCTGCCCAATACTGTCACTATGGCGGTGTGTCCACTCACAGGATGAGTGACGCTGCCCAATACTGTCACTATGGCGGTGTGTCCACTCACAGGCTGAGTGACGCTGCCCAATACTGTCACTATGGCGGTGTGTCCACTCACAGGATGAGTGGCGCTGCCCAATACTGTCACTATGGCGGTGTGTCCACTCACAGGCTGAGTGACGCTGCCCAATACTGTCACTATGGCGGTGTGTCCACTCACAGGATGAGTGACGCTGCCCAATACTGTCACTATGGCGGTGTGTCCACTCACAGGATGAGTGGCGCTGCCCAATACTGTCACTATGGCGGTGTGTCCACTCACAGGATGAGTGACGCTGCCCAATAAACTCGCCCCTCGGGGCAAAATTAAAAAAAAAAAAAGTCCCTGCTGACCAGTAAGTATACTATAGGCCCGGATATAGCCCAGGACAAATATATCCCTCGCTGTATATGCACAGACAAGCGGATATACATCTCTAGATGTTCATATTCCTGTATTTTACCTCCTTTCCTGACGATATATATAAGCTGCACCCGCCTCGTTGGCTGAGAAAACTCCCTGATTGGTTCCCTCGCAGTAGCAGAGTTTCCATTGGCTGACATAGGAGCTACCTGTCAAGCGTGGAGGCTTCCGGCTGCACCATTTATTGTGATATTCTGGTGTCAATTTGTCCGTTTCTGGGGTAGTCGGTCACTCCGCGGTAAAGGTGATAGGTCGAAGAGGCTTTAAATTAGCCTCGTACAACAGGTATTTCTGGAGTGGCTGGACTAATGGAGTCAAGTCTTGGATATGGTAACAGCGGAGTTGGTGTTGTGTCGTACTAACTGTTGGTTCTGGCTGCTCGCACGGCGACGTTGGCTTCTCAGGGAGGTGTTGAAATGTGTCTTATTAATATGTTAATGATGCATATTGTATTGAAGAGGTGTGGAATTATATATATATATATATATATATATATATATATATATATATATATATATATATATATATATATATATATATATATATGTCGTACCTAGTAGCCAGAACTCACTTTTTGGCCTACTATTCAAGGCCCGATTTGCCTAATAAGCCAAGTTTTCCTTAATTAATATATTTTTTCTATTTTTTTTCTTATGAAATGATAAAGCTACCCATTTCATTATGTATGAGGTCAATTTTATTTTATTGGAGTTAAAATTAACGTAGATATATGACCGAACCTAACCAACCCTACCTAACCTAACCTAACCTATCTTTATAGGTTAGGTTTGGTTAGGTAGCCGAAAAAGTTAGGTTAGGTGAGGTTAGGTAGGTTAGGTAGTCGAAAAACAATTAATTCATGAAAACTTGGCTTATTAGGCAAATCGGGCCTTGCATAGTAGGCTGAGAAGTGCGTTCTGGCTACTTGGTACGACATATATATATATATTTATATATATATATATATATATATATATATATATATATATATATATTATATATATATATATATATATATATATATATATATATATATATATATATATATATATATATATATATATATTAGGACTATAACTGACCTAAAGACCCGGTCATTAGGTCAGTTATTGTCTTTAAACGAAAGTATTGTAGCGAGGTCAGTTATCGTCTGTCCTGTCAAGTTCCCGCCAACTGTGTGTTCCTCTCTCTTCCCCTCTCCCTTCCCCTCTCCCTCTCTTCCCCCCCCCCCTCCCCCCACTGCATTCCTCTCGTCAGTTCTCCAATCATTTGGGCTCGGGAGTCGAAGTGAGGTTGGCCGGGGTTGACGGCTGTAGAGTGACGTCAGCAGCGAGAGCCAATCAATGTGAGTGTTGGTCAGCTTGTGTGTGTTGGACGGTCAGCCAGTGGCAGGCCGCTGGCCCCAGCTGGGGTAGTGCCCAACCTTGTACAGCTGCACATATCGGGGCCCTGTAACCCCTCCTTGGTATCGAATATCCGTGTAGGGTGAGTGTGTGGGCGGGGAGTACTGGGTGGCGGCGGATGGCAACCTGTGAGGGGTTCCTATGGCAACGGTAGTGAGGCGGCGGCACCTGTGGCACCTGGCGCCAGTGTCCGCGACGCCTGTATCACGCCTGCACGTGCACCTCTCTCACACACACACATGTGCGCTCCGGCCCTCGCACCAGCGGAAGCTTCACTTATCCTCTAGTTTCACTCCCGACCTCCGTAGCGCCTGGCCCGGGGAGTGGGAATGTTGTGTGTGGTGTGTGTAGTGTCCGTCGGTGGGGTGCTACCATTGGGGTGCTGAGTAGGCGACTTTAACCCCACCGAGGCCCAACCACTACGGTCTATGGTCAAACAACACTACTTGTGTAAGTCTTCGCGGCCCCGCGACCACACTATATGATGTAACAGCACCTGTGTTGATCCTTCGCGGCCCCACGACCACACTATATGATGTAACAGCACCTGTGTTGATCTTCGCGGCCCTACGACCACACATCTCGCCTAACACCTGTGTCGAGCCCCGCGCGACGTGCCCCACAATGGCAGGTGTGGCGGCATGTGTGTTGATGCTGCCCCTGGAGGCCTCCCGCTTGACCCGGGGGGCGGCGCGCCCGGCAGCGTGTGGAGCAGTGGTGAGCTAGGGGGGCCACAGAGACCTGCTAGTGCCCCATATGGAGGGTGCCAGGGTGCTCGTGGCCCCATTCTACCACACTTACCCATGGGGACTGCCTAGGAACCGACGGGTAAGTTAGTTCTTCATGGTCTCCTTAGGGAAGACTGGTGGCATAGATGCCTCTTGTACCATTCTTGGATGTAATTGTGTTTCGCTCCTTTGATATCGTAGGCCTTCTGCCCCCTTCGGTAATAATGGGAAGGGGGGGACGTTTGACAAGCCGCCGGCTTCATGATATCATTGAGGCCACTATTGAGACTGTGACCCTCGGGTAAATTCAGGTAAAGTAAAAAATTATGCCTTCAACATTTCGCTACACAAGAGGATTCTGCGCTCAGGACTGATGCGCATGTAGCCGCTCTTCTTGTGGGGCCCCCACATGGCTTCTGGGTCCCACATGGCTTCTGGGCCCACATGGCTTCTGGGCCCACATGGCTTCTGGGCCCACATGGCTTCTGGGTCCCACATGGCTTCTGGGCCCTCATGCCGTGTGGGTCCACATGCCACTTCTCTGTCCATTATTCTATATTCACAATTATGCTAATATCCTTTGGTCAATAATAATCTTGGAAGAATAATATCCTTGAGGTAATAATATCCTTAGGACTGTAAGATTCAAGTGACTATAATATTCTTGGGACCATAATACCTTTCCAGCGTAAGAGCTGGAACATAAGTTCATTAAACATCATATTATTGACCAGACCACACACTAGAAATTGAAGGGACGACGACGTTTCGGTCCGTCCTGGAGCATTCTCAAGTCGTAAGTCACAATCGACTTGAGAATGGTCCAGGACGGACCGAAACGTCGTCGTCCCTTCAATTTCTAGTGTGTGGTCTGGTCAACATACTTCAGCCACGTTATTGTGACTCATCGCCATCATATTATTGTCTGTGGCGTGTTGAAAGGCCTGATTTACATCAGTTTGGCTGTTGGCTGTAACCTGTTTGTTGTCTACTTAAGAAAATCCTAGTGTCATCTGCAAAGGAGGATACAGTACTATATGCAGGCGATGAGTCACAATAACGTGGCTAAAGTAAGTCGACCAGACCCCACATTAGAAGGTGAAGGGACGACGCCGTTTCGGTCCGTCCTGGACCATTCTCAAGGGTCAGGACGGACCGAAACGTCGTCGACCCCTCATCTTTTGGTGTGTGATTTGGTCATCATTTAAGGCTATATCATAGTGGTTCAGCAGTTATGTGGAATTGAACCGCCCTGTCTTCAACCCGTGTTATCCAGGACTATGTGGATGCCGTGGTGAGGTGTTTCGTGATCTTGCTTCTTAGCAGTCTTCCCTAAGATTATGATGTGTGATGCTGGTGCTGTTGGTCTATAATGTTTTGCCTCTGCTTTACTTCCTCCTTTGTCAAGTGGTGTTATCTCGGATGTTTGAAGTATGTCAGGTATGACGCCGGTGTCTAGGCTCAGTCTCCAAGTGATGTTAAGGGCCTGCGATAGTGGTCTTTTGCATATCTTGATGAATATGGAAGTCCAAGAATGGAGACTTTTTTGTGATATTCAGAGCAGCATTTCCCCCCCCCGGGTTCATGTTGGCGTCAGTCGGGAAAGAGGGCATGACTTATGGCGAACAAATGACATTACTCCATATGTATCATGATGCTTTTGATTCAATTTTAGTCACGAAATATCTATCCAGATATTGTTCTTATCGCCGTGCATCTTTGTGTGGCGATAAGAACCAGCTATGTGCAAATGTAGCTGTGTTGCAGCCTGTTCTGTACTAAGCCTACTGCCCTTTACACAAGCTCTCCCCCACTTTCCAAGCAACAGCCTGGTGGACCAAGCTCTTACAAGTCAAGCCTGGCCTCGGGCTGGGCTTGGGGAGTAGAAGAACTCCCAGAACCCCATCAACCAGGTATCAACCAGGTAACCATGTTTCCCAGCTCTGTCCCTCCAAGTAGAGGACCTCGTACCCAGATACAAGCCCCACAATGTCGTCGCCTCCTGGGCTGTGACAAAGCCTAACTAATGAATGACTGTGTGGGAGGAGTCGCGCCTGTGGGACACATGTTGCCTCAGGTATTCACACAAGCCGTCATGGCTACAACCACACACATGACACATACACCGAGAGCTGTACCCCTGCTCCTCGGTGTATGTAACTGGGAGTAAACTTTAGTCTTGAATTATGTTCAGGACTCGAGTAAGCTCCTGGTTGGTCAGCTACAGTGGCGGCTTTAATATTCCTTCAGAGTAGTGATTTTCACCCGGTACCGCAGCAGAGGAGACTGCTAAACAAACTTGAGAGGCAGGCTGGAGTAAGCGGAAAGGCCTTAACATGGGTGAGGAACTACCTAACAGGCATGAGCCAGAGAGTAACGGTAAGGGGCGAGAAGTGGGACTGGCGAACAGTAACGAGTGGAGTACCTCAAGGATCGGTGCTGGGATCAGTTCTATTTCTAATATACGTAAACGACATGTTTACAGGAGTAGAGACCTACATGTCGATGTTCGCGGATGATGCGAAATTTATAAGATGAATTTTGACAGATGAGGATTGTAGGATACTCAGAGGAATTGAACAAGTTGCAGAGATGGTCAGGGAAACGGCTACTAGAATTCAACACGAGCAAGTGTAGTTATGGAAATGGGACTAGGTAACAGGAGACCAAAGGGTCAGTTCACATTCAAGGGAAACTGCCTACCTGTGACGATTCATGAAAAAGACCTGGGAGTGGACGTAACACCTAATCTATCTCCTGAGGCACATATAAATAGGATAACGACAGCAGCGTACTCTACACTGGCGAAAGTTAGAACATCATTCAGAAACCTAAGTGAGGAGGCATTTAGGGCGCTTTACACTGCGTACGTGAGACCAGTCTTAGAGTATGCAGCCCCATCATGGAGCCCCCACCTAAATAAACACATTAGGACACTAGGGGGAAAAAATCTTAAAAAAATTTAAAAAAAAATTTTTTAAACTTTTTAAATGGAAAAAATAAAAAACTTTGCGACGAGGCGGGATCCAAAAGCTAATGCTCGATCCTTCAGGCACAAATAGGTGGGCGCGCGCACACACATACGGGCGCTGGTGGCTGAGTGGACAGCACGCTGGATACGTAGTCCAGTGGCACGGGTTCGATTCCCGACGCCGGCGGAAAAAGATGGACAGTTTCTTTCACCCTGATGCCTCTGTTACCTAGCAGTAAATAGGTACCAGGGAGTGAGACAGCTGCCACGGGCTGCTTCCTGGTGTGTGTGTGTGTGTGTGTGTGTGTGTGTGTGTGTGTGTGTGTGTGTGTGTGTGTGTGTAGAGAGAGAGAGAGAGAGAAAAAAAAATAGTAGTTAGTATCAGTTGATTGATTGACAGTTGAGAGACGGGCCGAAAGATGAGAGCTCAACCCCCGCAAGCACAACTAGTTGAGTACAGTCACTGCCTCAGTCACTAACACATCACCCACAATGCACCTCACTCTACCACATCACACTCGGCTTCCCTCACCCTCGTTTCATCATTACCATCACATCAGAGTGTGGCGAAATTAGTTGTTGCCAGGCCAAAAGTGGTTATTATCTCAGGGGTGGAGGTCAACTAGGGGGGTGGACGAGTTGCCGGCTGTGGGGGGGTGACACAGCCAGAGAGAGAGAGAGAGAGAGAGCCAGAGAGAGAATGGAAAAGGCCTTTCACCAACAGGACAACTGCACAGGAAAGCATTTGAAGCCTATAGACTGCTCACTATCCTACCTTCCCAACAATCTTGCTCCCATACAGACACACCTTACCCATCCCATGCCCCATGCCCCACCCTCTTACCTATCCTCTCTGCCCCTCATGATGTAACGAGATCTAAAGACAAGATCTGTACCCCCCCCCACTCCCCATCCCCTGAATCTCAAAGTTCCTTCCTGCATCCCATCTCCCCCTGCTCCCCCTTCCCATTCCCCATTAGCCTCCCCTTGCAACACCCCCATTGAAATGGTCCTCACCGAGAGAACAACATACCAGTGGTACGGTCGTAATGGGTGAGAGTAAATAGGTTGTGAGCTTCCAAGTAGATGGGATTACCAATAAGGTAAGTGAACTTGGGGAAAGATCACAAGGCAAGCCAGGTATAATAGCAGTCACAGGCTAGCGTGTACTAAGGACTCGGATAATGTGTGTACTAACGTGTGACTGGAATATGTGATTTGGTGCACAAGACATACGTTAGTTAGCTCGATCCGTTGTCTCTGGGAGAGGCCAATCAGCGATCGGCGTTTAATCTTAGTGGGGTTGCTATAGGCTTGTATGTGGTGATGTGGATCGTGACGCCTTAAGTACGTCATCGATGCTGCGTCGATCGTCGAGATTGACGTAACCGGAATCTCTCCCTGTGATACTCAAGGCAAAATACTGCCATTAGCACTTTTCCAAGATGGCCGATGCCTGGTACGTGGCTTCTAGCAATGGAATTGTTCTTCTCTAGCCATGACCTCATTGAACAAACACACGACTCTTGTGTTTGCTCAATGAGCAAATTGGTCTCATTCTCATCAATGAGACCCAATTGGTCTCATTCTCATCACCGAATGAGACCAATTGGTCTCTCCTTAGAGACCAAACAAGCATGACGTTAGTTCAGTAATAAGAGTTGAGAGACTTTGTTCAGTGTGAGTGCAGGAGGGTTGCTTCTCAACTGCACATGCTGTGTTGCCTTGAAGTCTTGAGACTCTTGTGAGTCTTTGGAGAGTCTTGAGAGAGACTATGTTGACCAGACTACACACTAGAAGGTGAAGGGACGACGACGACGACGACGTTTCGGTCCGTCCTGGACTATTCTCAAGTCGCTTGTGAGAATGGTCCATGGTTCTCACAATCGACTTGAGAATGGTCCAGGACGGACCGAAACGCCGTCGTCGTCCCTACACCTTCTAGTGTGTGGTCTGGTCAGCATTCTTCAGCCACGTTATTGTGACTCATCGCCTGCAGCCTCTGTGTCTGTCTTGTGGGACTCTTGTGAGACTCTTGAGAGACTCTTGAGACTCTGTGTCTGTCTTAAAGTCAGCTGTGAGAAACTGAGAGATCCTGCTCTCACAGGTTCTTGTGCCTAGGTAGCAAACAGTTGGAAAACATGCGGCGACAAGAAACTGAAACAGGACGGATTGAAGGAACTATGGCAAACCACTAGAACCATCGAGGATCGAACCCCGACCTGCACGAAGTGAGGTCGTCGCTGAACCGACCAATACAAGTGGCAAGCACATCAGTGTTGAATTACTCGTCGAAGTGGCCGTGACTGTATCTCTCGGTAGATAGAAATAATTTAGTTATCAGCTGGATAACATTACAAATGGTCTTGGATACATTGGATAAATGTATTCAAGATTATCATAAAGTAAGACTTGGATATCGTGTATGGAGACGATAAGGGAGTTGGTCAGCTTTAAGTTGTCGAGTCTTATGGAAGCTGGTGCATAAAATTATCAGTAGTGCTAATACGTCGTATTTTGAGTGTACTGGTCGATACCGTAAATAAATGCGATGTATTAGATGCAGGGACGAGGTTATATTCAGCCACCACCGAGGTATGCGAACAGCCTCGTCCAACAGCCTGGTTGATCAGTCCAGTAACCAGGAGGCCTGGTCGACGACCGGGCCGCGGGGACGCTAAGCCCCGGAAGCACCTGATGGTAACCTCAAGGTAAGGTATCCCCGTTCTCTATATGTGTTACAACGTCCGAAATACAATGTGCTAACCTAACCATAAACGCAGCAACCCAAGCCACCCACCTAACCTAACTAAACAATGCACAGAAAACGAGGATTATAACGCAGTAGAGTGAGACTAACGTCACATCAGTTGAGAGGAGGGCCAAAACGTCTCCACTGACGTGTTAAGAACTGACGTCTAATGGTGGCCGTCGGCGACGTCTTGTAGAGCTGGAAAAAGTTTCTATAAAAAGGGAAGGATCAACCAGGCTGTGGTGGGTATGTGGGCCTGCGGGCCGCTCCCAGCAACAGCCTGGTGGACCAAACTCTCACAAGTCAAGCCTGGCCTCGGGCCGGGCTTGGGCAGTAGAACAACTCCCAGAACCCCATCAACCAGGTATATGTGGGCCTGCGGGCCGCTCCAAGCACCAGCCTGGTGGACCAAACTCTCACAAGTCAAGCCTGGCCTCGGGCCGGGCTTGGGGAGTAGAACAACTCCCAGAACCCCATCAACCAGGTATATGTGGGCCTGCGGGCCGCTCCAAGCACCAGCCTGGTGGACCAAACTCTCACAAGTCAAGCCTGGCCTCGGGTCGGGCTTGGGCAGTAGAACAACTCCCAGAACCCCATCAACCAGGTATATGTGGGCCTGCGGGCCGCTCCAAGCACCAGCCTGGTGGACCAAACTCTCACAAGTCAAGCCTGGCCTCGGGTCGGGCTTGGGCAGTAGAACAACTCCCAGAACCCCATCAACCAGGTATATGTGGGCCTGCGGGCCGCTCCAAGCACCAGCCTGGTGGACCAAACTCTCACAAGTCAAGCCTGGCCTCGGGTCGGGCTTGGGCAGTAGAACAACTCCCAGAACCCCATCAACCAGGTATATGTGGGCCTGCGGGCCGCTCCAAGCACCAGCCTGGTGGACCAAACTCTCACAAGTCAAGCCTGGCCTCGGGCCGGGCTTGGGCAGTAGAACAACTCCCAGAACCCCATCAACCAGGTATATGTGGGCCTGCGGGCCGCTCCAAGCACCAGCCTGGTGGACCAAACTCTCACAAGTCAAGCCTGGCCTCGGGTCGGGCTTGGGCAGTAGAACAACTCCCAGAACCCCATCAACCAGGTATATGTGGGCCTGCGGGCCGCTCCAAGCACCAGCCTGGTGGACCAAACTCTCACAAGTCAAGCCTGGCCTCGGGCCGGGCTTGGGCAGTAGAACAACTCCCAGAACCCCATCAACCAGGTATATGTGGGCCTGCGGGCCGCTCCAAGCACCAGCCTGGTGGACCAAACTCTCACAAGTCAAGCCTGGCCTCGGGCCGGGCTTGGGCAGTAGAACAACTCCCAGAACCCCATCAACCAGGTATATGTGGGCCTGCGGGCCGCTCCAAGCAACAGCCTGGTGGACCAAACTCTCACAAGTCAAGCCTGGCCTCGGGCCGGGCTTGGGGAGTAGAAGAACTCCCAGAACCCCATCAACCAGGTATATGTGGGCCTGCGGGCCGCTCCAAGCAACAGCCTGGTGGACCAAACTCTCACAAGTCAAGCCTGGCCTCGGGCCGGGCTTGGGGAGTAGAAGAACTCCCAGAACCCCATCAACCAGGTATATGTGGGCCTGCGGGCCGCTCCAAGCAACAGCCTGGTGGACCAAACTCTCACAAGTCAAGCCTGGCCTCGGGCCGGGCTTGGGGAGTAGAAGAACTCCCAGAACCCCATCAACCAGGTATATGTGGGCCTGCGGGCCGCTCCAAGCACCAGCCTGGTGGACCAAACTCTCACAAGTCAAGCCTGGCCTCGGGCCGGGCTTGGGGAGTAGAAGAACTCCCAGAACCCCATCAACCAGGTATATGTGGGCCTGCGGGCCGCTCCAAGCACCAGCCTGGTGGACCAAACTCTCACAAGTCAAGCCTGGCCTCGGGCCGGGCTTGGGGAGTAGAAGAACTCCCAGAACCCCATCAACCAGGTATATGTGGGCCTGCGGGCCGCTCCAAGCACCAGCCTGGTGGACCAAACTCTCACAAGTCAAGCCTGGCCTCGGGCCGGGCTTGGGGAGTAGAAGAACTCCCAGAACCCCATCAACCAGGTATATGTGGGCCTGCGGGCCGCTCCAAGCACCAGCCTGGTGGACCAAACTCTCACAAGTCAAGCCTGGCCTCGGGCCGGGCTTGGGCAGTAGAACAACTCCCAGAACCCCATCAACCAGGTATATGTGGGCCTGCGGGCCGCTCCAAGCAACAGCCTGGTGGACCAAACTCTCACAAGTCAAGCCTGGCCTCGGGCCGGGCTTGGGGAGTAGAAGAACTCCCAGAACCCCATCAACCAGGTATATGTGGGCCTGCGGGCCGCTCCAAGCACCAGCCTGGTGGACCAAACTCTCACAAGTCAAGCCGGGCCTCGGGCCGGGCTTGGGGAGTAGAAGAACTCCCAGAACCCCATCAACCAGGTATATGTGGGCCTGCGGGCCGCTCCAAGCAACAGCCTGGTGGACCAAACTCTCACAAGTCAAGCCTGGCCTCGGGCCGGGCTTGGGGAGTAGAAGAACTCCCAGAACCCCATCAACCAGGTATATGTGGGCCTGCGGGCCGCTCCAAGCACCAGCCTGGTGGACCAAACTCTCACAAGTCAAGCCTGGCCTCGGGCCGGGCTTGGGGAGTAGAAGAACTCCCAGAACCCCATCAACCAGGTATATGTGGGCCTGCGGGCCGCTCCAAGCAACAGCCTGGTGGACCAAACTCTCACAAGTCAAGCCTGGCCTCGGGCCGGGCTTGGGGAGTAGAACAACTCCCAGAACCCCATCAACCAGGTATATGTGGGCCTGCGGGCCGCTCCAAGCAACAGCCTGGTGGACCAAACTCTCACAAGTCAAGCCTGGCCTCGGGCCGGGCTTGGGCAGTAGAACAACTCCCAGAACCCCATCAACCAGGTATATGTGGGCCTGCGGGCCGCTCCAAGCAACAGCCTGGTGGACCAAACTCTCACAAGTCAAGCCTGGCCTCGGGCCGGGCTTGGGGAGTAGAACAACTCCCAGAACCCCATCAACCAGGTATATGTGGGCCTGCGGGCCGCTCCCAGCAACAGCCTGGTGGACCAAACTCTCACAAGTCAAGCCTGGCCTCGGGCCGGGCTTGGGGAGTAGAACAACTCCCAGAACCCCACCAACCAGGTATATGTGGGCCTGCGGGCCGCTCCAAGCAACAGCCTGGTGGACCAAACTCTCACAAGTCGAGCCTGGCCTCGGGCCGGGCTTGGGGAGTAGAACAACTCCCAGAACCCCATCAACCAGGTATATGTGGGCCTGCGGGCCGCTCCCAGCAACAGCCTGGTGGACCAAACTCTCACAAGTCGAGCCTGGCCTCGGGCCGGGCTTGGGCAGTAGAAGAACTCCCAGAACGCCATCAACCAGGTATCAAGCAGGTAGAGCTCACAGAGTACGTCAGGGGTTAAGTTGAGTACTTACATGTTAAACCTTCGCAGTGTACCAATTTGTAATCTCAAGTGACCTCTCCTAGTTATTGAAATGTGGCAGTGTTGAATCGTAGACTTTTGATCTCATTTTAATATATTCCTTTTCTGATCCTGCTCACAGAGTTTGCACCTGGAGTGCTCAGGATTGGGAGATCCGTCACCTGTAGCCACCTGCCACAGGTAACAGTAGCTACCTGCCACAGGTAACGGTAACCCAACCTGATCCTGGCAACCACTGTGTCGCACAGTCTGGTCCACGTTTTATCCTGCCCATAATCATAGGTTTCAAATCTGAACAAATCATACTAGCACACTACATCACCGAATACCAAGTTATCAGACCATTCAAACGGTGAGGTACCTCTGACGCTTTGAAATGACTTAATTCACTCGTGTTTCTTTATATACTACAGCGATAGTTAGCCAGTGCAGACTACTTCTCACATGCCTCTGTATGACTAACCATCCTGTGTGATGGGGATTTTTAGCACCACGTAGCTAGCTTTTTGACACACTGTACTCCCCTTCATATAGTCTAGGGCAGCTGCACAAATGCACATGTACCTAAATATGCTAATATAAAAAATCCTATTTGAACACATGGACCTGTATGATAAGCTATCGTGCGAGATGGATGTTTAGCAGCACATAGCTAGTTGTTAACGCGCTGTACACCGCTTCATATAGCCTGTGCAAATGTGGGTGGACGCTAATGTGCCTGCTGGCCCGTGGGACTTGGTCTTAGGCCCTTGGGTCTTAGGCCCTTGGGTCTTAGGCCCTTGGGTCTTGGGGCCCTTGGGTCTTGAGGCCCTTGGGTTTTGGGGCCCCTTGGGTCTTGGGGCCCGTGGGACTTGGTCTTAGGCCTTTAGGTCTTGGAGCCCCTTGGGTCTTGGTCTAAGACCCTTGGGTCTTGGTCTTAGACCCTTGGGTCTTGGTCTTAGACCCTTGGATCTTGGTCTAAGACCCTTGGGTCTTGGTCTAAGACCCTTGGGTCTTGGTGTAAGACCCTTGGGTCTTGGTCTAAGACCCTTGGGTCTTGGTCTAAGACCCTTGGGTCTTGGTCTAAGACCCTTGGGTCTTGGTGTAAGACCCTTGGGTCTAAGACCCTTGGGTCTTGGGTCTAAGACCCTTGGGTCTAAGACCCTTGGGTCTTGGGTCTTAGACCCTTGGGTCTTGGGGGGCCCGTGGGCCCGCTGGCTGTATATACAAAACACACACACTGCCTGTAACAGTCCAAGGCTAAACACCCAAGCTAGACGGACTTGGTGAACGATAACAAACCCGTTAAGATTGTATGCCAACTGACCAAACACCTTTTGACTTGTCTCAGTTACTAACCATCTCCCACGAAGGGCTACTGTATAGTACTCTCTCATTGTTCAGTCCACCTGTGTTGTTCCGCCTCGTGTTGATCTGGATCTGCTTCTCAAACTTTTCGAAACCATATAAGGTACCATATAAGCTGTATAAGGCACCATATAAGCCATATTAGGCACCATATAAGGTACCATATCTTCACATGGCCTCTTGCCCTGTCACTACATGATGTGGGGAGGGAGGGAGGGAGAGAGACAGACAGAGACACACAGACAGAGACACACAGACAGAGACACACAGACAGAGACACACAGACAGAGACACACAGACAGAGACACACAGACAGAGACAGAGAGCGCTCCTGAAATTCCTAGTGATCTATGCAAGAGACGGCTCTCTCCTTGCATATACCAGACTGTGTGGGAACTTTTAATGTGTCGTGGAACTATTGGAGGCCGCTTTGTTACCCTCTACACTTGTGCCTATGAATATATCATTGCAGGCGAGGAGTCACAATAACGTGGCTGAAGTATGTTAACCAGACCACACACTAGAAGGTGAAGGGACGACGACGTTTCGCTCCGTCCTGGACCATTCTCAAATCGACTTGAGAATGGTCCAGGACGGACCGAAGCGTCGTCGTCCCTTCACTTTTGAGTCTCCATTAACTATGTTACTGCGACAGGTTCTGCTGTTTACTGCTTCCTTCAATGCTTGCAATAGTTAAAACTGTTTAGGTTTCCTTAGAGAGAACTACGGGCTCACCATAGCCCGTGCTACTTGAAACTTTTTGTTCCAGGTAGCGAATCTTTAACAACAACAAATCCTTACAGAAGCATTCCAAGTATGTCATTATACCGCCTTAATTGTTTATATTATTATATATTAAGTTCACTTAGTGCTGTAAGAAAAAATATATTCTTCCCAACCACTTGGGCTGGACGGAAGAGCGACGGTCTCGCTTCATGCAGGTCGGCGTTCAATCCCCGACCGTCTAAGTGATTGGGCACCATCTCCTCCGTCCAATCCTAAATCCTTTTCCTCGTATCCCTTCCAAGCGCTACACAATCATAATATCTTAATGCTTTCTGCTGATCAATACCTTAGATCTTAAAAGATGTATTTTGTAATCTTATGTGTAGAATACAGCAAGAGTGACCTGTAGAGGGGGTGCTAGGTGCTTGTATTGTATTGTATGTTGCTGTAGCCTTGCTTGTTGTATCCACAGAGCCCTGCACACCACAAGGACTCCTCTTTACACAAGCTGGGGCGCTCTGCTACTTCCTCTAGACCTCCGCTCTCCAGCAAGCTTAGACAAAATGGTCTCATCACAGCGCAGGTAGAGTACATATTGCTGTAGAGTACATAGTGCTGTAGAGTACACATCACTGTTCTATACGAGTCCCACTGTCACACGTCTCCATCTATGGGCATTTGGGGCCAGATTCACGAAGCAGTTACGCAAGCACTTACGAACGTGTACATCTTTCCTCAATCTTTGACGGCTTTGGTTACATTTATTAAACAGTTTACAAGCATGAAAACTTGCCAGTCAACTGTTGTTATTGTTATAAACAGCCTCCTGGTGCTTCGGAGTTCATTAACTGTTTAATAATTGTAAACAAAGCCGCCAAAGATTGAGAAAAGATGGACAGGTTCGTAAGTGCTTGCGTAACTGCTTCGTGAATCTGGCCCCCAGGCAGGTGGCACTCAGCCTTGTCCAGAGACCAAGGGTGACCTCCGAGGAAGACCTTGATATATATACCATTGTCAGGGAGGGACCACGAGGCTAAAAATATTATTCAGATGCTGACCAAAATAGTCTACATGACCGGTGTGTATAGCGAGGTAGCGACCAGGGGGGGGGGGGGGGGGGGGGGTGGGGGTGGGGGGAGACGACCCCCAGGGGTGGGGGGGAGTGAGGGGAGACGGCCTTCCAGGGGGGGTGGAGGGGGGGGACAGCGTGTCTCCCCTCTCCACTTGCCTTAAGTGTTTGGGCACAACTTGAACTATTTTAGACTCGTACTCCTCCACACTTCCGTTTGTCTGTTACACGCTAAGTGGGTCTCTCTCTCTCTCTCTCTCTGACTCTGTCTCTCTCTCTCTCTCTCTCTCTCCCTCTCTCCCCCTCTCTCTCCCCCCTCTCCCCCTCTCTCTCCCCTCTCTCTCCCCTCTCTCTCCCTCTCTCCCTCTCTCTCCCCCCCTCTCTCTCTCTCTCTCTCTCTCTCTCTCTCTCTCTCTCTCTCTCTCTCTCTCTCTCTCTCTCTCTCTCTCTCTCTCTCTCTCCCCCCTCTCCCTCCCCCCCCACCTTCAGTGATTTAAAGGGGTCAGGTTCGTTCCACACAGCATTAGAACTCCAACAAGGTCTGCTGGCCTGGGGTATGATGGTCTGCTGGCCTGGGGTATGATGGTCTGCTGGCCTGGGGTATGATGGTCTGCTGGCCTGGGGTATGCTAGTCTGCTGGCCTGGGGTATGGTGATGTATTCAAATTGAATTTATAAATCATTATGTCACGGAAATAAATTAGACATTTACCCTTTAGGAAATTTACAAAATCTGCCTATTGGACCTAATGCAACTTGGTTCCTTGCAGCCACGTCCAATAGTCTGGTTGATCAGACCACAATCCAGGAGGCCTAGTAAGAGACCGGGCCGCAGGGACGCTGATCCCTGGAACCAGCAACATGGTGGTAATGAGACAGGCTAAAGAAATAAGTACAGAATTTATAGAATAGTGAACGCATTCGGGGGAAAGCACCAAGCCATTACGACTATATAGCACCGCCGATTGAACGCCGACCTGCATGAAGCGAGACCGTCGCTCTACCGTCCAGTCCAGCCAGAGAGAGTTCAAGCAACCCACATAACCTATCGAGGCTGATATATTGAGAACGTCAATAATGCGGTGGTTTAACTTTGATTAATAGGTCATATTTTTAACGGAATGGTTAAATCCATTACAAATGCGACGCATTTGGTGGGATTACAAGGGTCAGATTCACGAAGCAGTTACGCAAGCACTTACGAACCTAGGGCCAGATTCACGAAGCAGTTACGCATGCACTTACGAACGTGTACATCTTTCCTCAATCTTTGACGGCTTTGGTTACATTTATTAAACAGTTTACAAGCATGAAAACTTGCCAATCAACTGTTGTTATTGTTATAAACAGCCTCCTGGTGCTTCGGAGCTCATTAACTGTTTAATAATTGTAAACAAAGCCGCCAAAGATTGAGGAAAGATGTACAGGTTCGTAAGTACTTGCGTAACTGCTTCGTGAATCTGGTCCGAGGTTCGTAAGTGCTTGCGTAACTGCTTCGTGAATCTGGTCCCAGGTTCGTAAGTGCTTGCGTAACTGCTTCGTGAATCTGGTCCCAGGTTCGTAAGTGCTTGCGTAACTGCTTCGTGAATCAGGCCCCAGGGGAGTAGTTTGTTGAAGGCTGGTGTGTGTGCTCCGTAAGAAATGCAACTGTTCTGATTTCGTCACAAACGTACAAACCCAACCAACCCACACACCCTATCGCGGCCGGTGCATGAAAACGTCGATAATGCGGTGCTTTGGTTTGTATTAATACGTCGCTATTTTACCGGAATGGTCAATGCCTCTGACGCCCCTGTGAGCGACAGAACTGTTGTGGCGTCAATGGTGGCCAATGTTGAGGTTATCTTGAGATGATTTCGGGGCTTAGTGTCCCCACGGCCCGGTCCTCGACCAGGCCTCCACCCCCAGGAAGCAGCCCGTGACAGCTGACTAACTCCCAGGTACCTATTTACTGCTAGATAACAGGGGACATCAAGGTGGTTATCTTGAGGTTATTTTGAGATGATTTCGGGGCTTTAGTGTTCCCGCGGCCCGGTCTTCGACCAGTGAAAGAAACTCTACCTATTGTTTCTCTCCGGCGCCCGGGATCGAAGCCGGGACCACAGGATCACGTGTACAGTGTTTTGTCCGCTCGGCCGACCGGCTCCCTTTGGCCAACATGGATAGAGTAGTACGACCTTTAGCCCACTAAGACGATGACCTGGAGAAACCAGGGGCGCACCGCCCCCCCTGGTGTAGCCCCATCACCAGGACACATCCCCCCCCCAATGGGGCAAGGGACAGGGTGGGAGGAGACAGGGGGAAGGGACAGGGGGGACAGGGCGGGGGATGCCTATACATAGCTACACACAATTCATGACTATATGAATATGAATAAGGCGGCTAACCGCCGCTCAAGGGAGATGCCTCACCAAATACACCTCCCCCCCCCTCTCCCCCCTCCCCCCCTCCCCCCCCCTCCCCCCCCCACAAAAGGTATACCGGATATAACACTTCCAACTCTCCATTAAAACAAAAAACAACACAGAAAAAAAGATACAGTGGGCGCCTGCGGGAGGGCCTAGGATGAGGGTTCGATCCCACTGCATAGCCTCGATATTATTCTTATATTTAATTCAAATACATTTCGGTTACACATTTGTAAGTCTTCCTTTTTGTATTGTTGGCGCCATTTGCAGATCTGCTTTGTAATTGGCGCATTTTTTTAGCGAATTTTCTCACAAATGGCCACTGGAGAGTGTTGTTCTACTGTTATCTTGAGATATCTTGAGGTTATCTTGAGATGATTTCGGGGCTTTTAAGTGTCCCTGCACAATATATATTGTGACGTTCTATTAGGCAAAATTCCAGATATGATATCACGTTCTATTAGGCAAAGTTCCAGATATGATATCACGTTCTATTAGGCAAAGTTCCAGATATATCACGTACTATTAGGCAAAATTCCAGATATGATATCACGTTCAGTTATCCCAATGATAATCCAGGTGCGCTTGAAACATTAACAATACGCTTAATGCGTTTTTATAAGAGGGAGAAACATGTTCAAATCTCAGGGCAAGTAGCACGGGCTATGGTGAGCCCGTAACTTACCCGGCACAGGAGCGGGGCAAGTAGCACGGACTATGGTACTAAAGGGCTGTTTTGTAGCTCTTGTGTACGAATGCACATGCACGAAACAGTAGCCGTATGTTCATTAGGTAAATCTGATTAAGAGAACTTAGAAATCCCCAAAAGTTAGTAGACTGGCAAATGATTTTTACAAAGTTAGTAGCTCATTTGCATTTTAAGATTAGCTAGAAACGTGTGAGCATATAGCGATCGTTTAATTTTAATAAGTGATACAATTAATTTTATGAAGTGTTCCTACTGAGCAGAAATTGTTTAATATTAATGTAGAAATTTAGGATTTATATCTAATATATATATATATATATATATATATATATATATATATATATATATATATATATATATATATATATATATATATATATATAACTGAAAACTCACACCCCAGAAGTGACTCGAACCCATACTCCCACAACTGGTATGTACAGGGACGCCTTAATCCGCTTGACCATCACGACCGGACATAAGGAAGTGATAGCCGAGGCTATATGAACCACTTCCCCGCCGGCACTCGGATGGTAATCTTGGGCATAGCATTTTATCAAATCACCTCATTCTTTGGGGCACACGTGAGGAACACAAATGCAAACAAGCCTGAATGGTCCCCAGGACTATATACAACTGAAAACTCACACCCCAGAAGTGACTCGAACCCATACTCCCACAACTGGTATGTACAGGGACGCCTTAATCCGCTTGACCATCACGACCGGACATAAGGAAGTGATAGCCGAGGCTATATGAACCACTTCCCCGCCGGCACTCGGATGGTAATCTTGGGCATAGCATTTTATCAAATCACCTCATTCTTTGGGGCACACGTGAGGAACACAAATGCAAACAAGCCTGAATGGTCCCCAGGACTATATACAACTGAAAACTCACACCCCAGAAGTGACTCGAACCCATACTCCCACAACTGGTATGTACAGGGACGCCTTAATCCGCTTGACCATCACGACCGGACATAAGGAAGTGATAGCCGAGGCTATATGAACCACTTCCCCGCCGGCACTCGGATGGTAATCTTGGGCATAGCATTTTATCAAATCACCTCATTCTTTGGGGCACACGTGAGGAACACAAATGCAAACAAGCCTGAATGGTCCCCAGGACTATATACAACTGAAAACTCACACCCCAGAAGTGACTCGAACCCATACTCCCACAACTGGTATGTACAGGGACGCCTTAATCCGCTTGACCATCACGACCGGACATAAGGAAGTGATAGCCGAGGCTATATGAACCACTTCCCCGCCGGCACTCGGATGGTAATCTTGGGCATAGCATTTTATCAAATCACCTCATTCTTTGGGGCACACGTGAGGAACACAAATGCAAGCAAGCCTGAATGGTCCCCAGGACTATATACAACTGAAAACTCACACCCCAGAAGTGACTCGAACCCATACTCCCACAACTGGTATGTACAGGGACGCCTTAATCCGCTTGACCATCACGACCGGACATAAGGAAGTGATAGCCGAGGCTATATGAACCACTTCCCCGCCGGCACTCGGATGGTAATCTTGGGCATAGCATTTTATCAAATCACCTCATTCTTTGGGGCACACGTGAGGAACACAAATGCAAACAAGCCTGAATGGTCCCCAGGACTATATACAACTGAGATTAAGGCGTCCCTGTACATACCAGTTGTGGGAGTATGGGTTCGAGTCACTTCTGGGGTGTGAGTTTTCAGTTGTATATAGTCCTGGGGACCATTCAGGCTTGTTTGCATTTGTGTTCCTCACGTGTGCCCCAAAGAATGAGGTGATTTGATAAAATGCTATGCCCAAGATTACCATCCGAGTGCCGGCGGGGAAGTGGTTCATATAGCCTCGGCTATCACTTCCTTATGTCCGGTCGTGATGGTCAAGCGGATTAAGGCGTCCCTGTACATACCAGTTGTGGGAGTATGGGTTCGAGTCACTTCTGGGGTGTGAGTTTTCAGTTGTATATAGTCCTGGGGACCATTCAGGCTTGTTTGCATTTGTGTTCCTCACGTGTGCCCCAAAGAATGAGGTGATTTGATAAAATGCTATGCCCAAGATTACCATCCGAGTGCCGGCGGGGAAGTGGTTCATATAGCCTCGGCTATCACTTCCTTATGTCCGGTCGTGATGGTCAAGCGGATTAAGGCGTCCCTGTACATACCAGTTGTGGGAGTATGGGTTCGAGTCACTTCTGGGGTGTGAGTTTTCAGTTGTATATAGTCCTGGGGACCATTCAGGCTTGTTTGCATTTGTGTTCCTCACGTGTGCCCCAAAGAATGAGGTGATTTGATAAAATGCTATGCCCAAGATTACCATCCGAGTGCCGGCGGGGAAGTGGTTCATATAGCCTCGGCTATCACTTCCTTATGTCCGGTCGTGATGGTCAAGCGGATTAAGGCGTCCCTGTACATACCAGTTGTGGGAGTATGGGTTCGAGTCACTTCTGGGGTGTGAGTTTTCAGTTGTATATAGTCCTGGGGACCATTCAGGCTTGTTTGCATTTGTGTTCCTCACGTGTGCCCCAAAGAATGAGGTGATTTGATAAAATGCTATGCCCAAGATTACCATCCGAGTGCCGGCGGGGAAGTGGTTCATATAGCCTCGGCTATCACTTCCTTATGTCCGGTCGTGATGGTCAAGCGGATTAAGGCGTCCCTGTACATACCAGTTGTGGGAGTATGGGTTCGAGTCACTTCTGGGGTGTGAGTTTTCAGTTGTATATAGTCCTGGGGACCATTCAGGCTTGTTTGCATTTGTGTTCCTCACGTGTGCCCCAAAGAATGAGGTGATTTGATAAAATGCTATGCCCAAGATTACCATCCGAGTGCCGGCGGGGAAGTGGTTCATATAGCCTCGGCTATCACTTCCTTATGTCCGGTCGTGATGGTCAAGCGGATTAAGGCGTCCCTGTACATACCAGTTGTGGGAGTATGGGTTCGAGTCACTTCTGGGGTGTGAGTTTTCAGTTGTATATAGTCCTGGGGACCATTCAGGCTTGTTTGCATATATATATATATATATATATATATATATATATATATATATATATATATATATATATATATATATATATATATATATAATATACATAATATGTAATATATATACACAAATCTGTTAATTAAAATCCCTCATGCGTTTGTAGTAACTTTGATTTCGAAAACTAGCATTGAAAGAGTTGATCAAAAGTTTCAGTCACTGACAGGGGTCGTAATTGAAACTGACGCGGCCATTCAGGAAGTTTTTTGGGGGCCACTGGAAAAAAATGTCGTGTTTTTCTGACTTGAGGGAAAGATGTGGCCAGTGTGTGTGTGTGTGTGTGTGTGTGTGTGTGTGTGTGTGTGTGTGTGTGTGTGTGTGTGTGTGTGTGTGTGTGTGTTTTCTCGTAGCAAATTGGACGGTTGATTTCTGTGTGTATTAATGCTTGGAGGGTGTAGGTTTTGGTGTGTTTGTGGGTTGAAATATTGTATTACCACACACACACACACAGTAGTTTTTTCAGTAGTTTCAAAGCGTTATATGACAAAGAGTGCTGGGAAGACGGGACACCACGAGCGTAGCTCTCATCCTGTAACTACACTTAGGTAATTACACTTAGGTAATTACACACACACACACACACACACACACACACACACACACACACACACACACACACACACACACACACACACACACATGGGGTCTGACGGCTGAGTGGACAGCGCTTGGAGTTCGTAGTCCCAGGGTCCGGGTTCAATCCCCGGCGGAGGCGGAAACAAATGGGCAGAGTTTCTTTCACCCTGATATTGTTCACCTAGCAGTAAATAGGTACCAGGGAGTTAGACAGCTGTTACGATCTGCTTCCTGGGTGTGTGTGTGAAAAAAAAATCAGTTGATTGACAGTTGAGAGGCGGGCTCAAAGAGCCAGAGCTCAACCCCCTCAAGCACAACTACGTGAGTACAAGTAGGTGAGTACAAACCCCCCCCCCCCCCTCCATTGGAGCGGTTGCAGCTAAAATCAACTTTCAATTCTGGCGAGGGTAAGAGGCATTTTTATTTTTATTTCAAAGTATATCGAAATAAAAGTTGACTTCTGCACCTTTGGTAAGCCGACCACCACATCTGTTATGCTGTAACTGTGTTCCCGCTGGAGGGACTTGGGAGTTATTATGGCGGGAAACACCAGGGGGCGCATTTTACTCTGTGGTATATGTTGACTACCTGATTTTGGTTAACTGTTTATGTCAGTAGTCATTCTGGCGACTTTTAGCGCGTAGTTGGTGGTCCAGTGTGTCATGGTTCTGGGGTGGTGGTGGTTGGTGGACCACTGTGGCCTGGACGGTAGAGCGACGGTCTCGCTTCCTGCAGGTCGGCGTTCAATCCCCCGATTGAATACATAGCACAATATCTTCCCGGGTGTTATTCAGTGGTCCCACGCTGTTTGAAGCGAGACTATTGGACTCCGACCCTTAACTGTTCGCCTCTGTTCACCCAGCAGTAATTGGGAACCTGGGTGTAAAGCAATGGGTGGATAGTGTTCCAGGGAACACCAGTACGGTGAGGCTTACCATGAGCTATGGGGAGGGAAAGTTGCAAGGCTGCAAGCAGAAGTCTGCTTGCAGCCTTGCAAGCAGGAGTCTGCCTGCCTGCTGTAATCCGCAGAAAAATTGTTTTAATCTCTGCTATAAATGGTATCAAAGGTGTTTATGGTACACATTATGAGGAGTGGTTTGGTTTATTATTTATTTGCTGTGTAATGAAGTACTTGATAGTTATAATAATCCTTTTGAAGTCTCTGTCCTGTCTGTCTCTGTCTCTGTCTCTCTCTCTCTCTCTCTCTCTCTCTCTCTCTCTCTCTCTCTCTCTCTCTCTCTCTCTCTCTCTCTCTCTCTCTCTCTCTCTCTCTCTCTCTCTCTCTCTCTGTCTCTCTCTCTCTCTCTCTCTCTCTCTCTCTCTCTCTCTCTCTCTCTCTCTCTCTCTCTCTCTCTCTCTCTCTCTCTCTCTCTCTCTCTCTCTGTCTCTCTCTGTCTCTCTCTCTCTCTCTCTCTCTCTCTCTCTCTCTCTCTCTCTCTCTCTCTCTCTCTCTCTCTCTCCCTCCCTCCCTCCCTCCCTCCCTCCCTCCCTCCCTCCCTCCCTCCCTCCCTCCCTCCTTGTTGCTTGCCTGTTGCCAAACAGAGCACTAACAGTAAGGTGCATCCGTCCACAGAAGCTGCCGGTGCTGACCAACAAGAGCAACTCATCATCCCGAGTGAACCTGCCGCACGACACCTCCTCCAGGACGGGTCACCACCACCACCACCACCACTCCGACGGCGACGCGGGCGGCGGAGGCAGCAAGAACAGAGACGGAGGAGGAGGAGGAGGCAGTGTAGGAAGCAGCGGGCCGGGTGGGGCGGGCTCCCTGCCCGTCCTGAACAATAATAAGGGTGAGATCAGCAGCGAGTCTCCCAGACAGAGACGACATTCTAGCAGTCGAGCCTCCGCTACTGCCTCTCGGGTCGCTAACGTCTCCACGGAGGGGGACAGTCTACCGCTCACTCCTCAAGGTGAGATCTCTGTCACTAGGGAGGAGGTATATGTGCCTCAAGTCATGATTGGCTCAAGTCATGAAATAATAATGGTAGTAGTGAATGAGTACAGTAATGTGTGTGTGTGTGTGTGTGTGTGTGTGTGTGTGTGTGTGTGTGTGTGTGTGTGTGTGTGTGTGTGTGTGTGTGTGTGTGTGAGAGAGAAGTGGCTAGTAGTGGAAATGCGGACAAAAACGGCTAATGGTCGCCACCGATTGCTGGACCCTTACACACACACACACACACACACACACACACACACACACACACACACACACACACACGCACGCACGCACGCACGTGGAGAGCCATTACACTAGACAAACAACAGTTAGAAAGGGTTGGTCCATGAGCTATCAGATCAATCGTGCTGACAGAAGCAGTTAAAACGCGCTTCGATTCCTTTAAACCACATAAAGTTAACCACTGTTAGATAAGCGCACTTCAAAATGCACCTGTTCACCCAGCAGTAATCACCCTGGTTGTAGATTTATGACGTTCGATAACCTATCCGGTCCTGTTATCTAATAACCATAGGATAACGTCACACCCTAGAAGGTTGTGCTGTATGAAAAGATAAAGGCAGTGCTTCTTTTGTTATCATCATGTCCCTTGTGTTATCATATGTGTAAAAAGCTTGAGTTTTGAGTAGGTGTACCGGGCCACGTGTTTAATGATAACATTGTGCTGTAAGCGACCCCTGGTGGTGACGTCACGGACCACGTGTTTAATGATAACATTGTGCTGTAAGCGACCCCTGGTGGTGACGTCACGGACCACGTGTTTAATGTAAACATTGTGCTGTAGGCGACCCCTGGTGGTGACGTCACGGGCCACGTGTTTAATGTAAACATTGTGGTGACGTCACGGACCACGTGTTTAATGTAAACATTGTGGTGACGTCACGGACCACGTGTTTAATGTAAACATTGTGGTGACGTCACGGACCACGTGTTTAATGTAAACATTGTGGTGACGTCACGGACCACGTGTTTAATGTAAACATTGTGGTGACGTCACGGACCACGTGTTTAATGTAAACATGGTGGTGACGTCACGGGCCACGTGTCTAATGTAAACATGGTGGTGACGTCATGGACCACGTGTCTAATGTAAACACTAATCATTATACATTATTAGTTTGGTTAATCAAAAACATTTTCACATATTTGCCAAAATCATAATAGCATCATAGTTAATCACTATGTCATCCTGTAGCGCAGTAGTCTACGCTCTCGAGTCTCAACCGACTGACCCGGGTTCAATCCCGCAAGACAACAGTAACAGTTTGGCAAGTTTCCTTTCACCTCATGCTCCTGTTCCCCCTAGCAGTAAATAGCTACGCAGAAGTTAGGCCATTTGTGTGTTGCGTCCTGAGGAAGGTTAGTGGTTGTTCTAGCTCTATTGGGGACCGTACACCTGATGCCTCTGTTCACCTAGCAGTAAATAGTTCTCCCAGATGAGAGCAGTAGTGTGAGCCTGTCAACATCTCACAGATCATTGTTTGGAGAACTATTAGTAAAGAGATGAACACAGTGGATGAACACTGGGGGATGAACACAGGGTATGAACACGGGGTGGAGCACACCGCTCCCTCCAACACAACTCTACTAAATATTGTTTAAGTGAACACTTCTGGAGTGTGTCTGAACACGGATCTTTGCCGTGTGTGTGTGCGCGTGTGTGTGCGCGTGTGTGTGCGCGTGTGTGCGCGCGTGTGGGCGTGTGTGGGCGCGTGTGGGCGCGTGGCCGGCCTGGCCACAGTGGAGGTTCCCTAATGTTACATCACCTTTACGAAAGAACTGAATGTTTGATGTATTTTGTATGTTAGACCCGACCACTCTCACACATGTTTAGGTGCGCACGCGCGCGCTCACACACACACACACACACACACACACACACACACACACACACACACACACACACACACACACACACACACACACACACACACACCTGGAAATAGTACATGGTCGCCCTCACCTCACTCGCAGATAACATCTTGAACCCTTTCCCCCAAACTATTTACCAACACAAACCATCTGGTTGATCAGATGAAGAGCCCTTTCAGACCACACCTGCCTACAGGCAAGACCATACACCAGCTGAGTATCCCCCTGTACCCAGGATATACAGGGTATCCCCTGTACCCAGCCAGGGGCTTGGGGCCCGCGCAGGAATATCCCTGACCAAAATAATAAATAAATATTAAATTAATATGCTATAATAGTCCTGTAATAACAGTAATAATATGATGTAATGGGCTGTAATCATTATAACAATATACTGAGGATCTGATCAGTGATTTCATTGTAGGTCATTTGTATATTGTATATCACTAATCACCCGTAGTAATTATACCCATGTTGGATTACAGAAATTGCTGTGATTACGTTTTGTAAGACTTGATTGGCTTCACTGATATCAAATCATAATTGTTATGGAAAACTAATTTGAGGGATGGATATATATAATGTGAGTAAACTGCCTTGATTACTGTGTAATCCTGAGGCCAGATTCACGAAGCAGTTACGCAAGCACTTACGAACCTGGGGCCAGATTCACGAAGCAGTTACGCAAGCACTTACGAACCTGGGGCCAGAGTCACGAAGCAGTTACGCAAGCACTTTTCGCAGATGATTTCGGGGGCTTAGCGTCCCCGCGGCCCGGTCCTCGACCAGGCCGCCTCGTTGCTAGACTGATCAACCAGGCTGTTGGACGCGGGTGCTGGTGTTCATTGTGGAGGTGCGGAGGTCTGAGTGCTCTGTGAGGGAACCAGGGGCTATAGTGGAAGGGGCAAGCCGCAAGCACCAACAGTTTGATCAGTCAGAGGGGCCTGTCAGAGACCGGGCCGCTGGGGGCATTGAGTCCAGGAACTACCTCAGGGTAGAAGAGAGGTATAAAATATAATACATAAAGGAAGTCATTGGACCTCAGTAGAGTTCCTCTCACTTCGCATCATCTTCAAACACTACTCACTGGCAGGGAAAATTCCTCAGCACCTGAGGTAAAGCCAAGGAAAATCCCCCTAGCACAACATTTAATGGCGCGAAACAGCCACAAGAGTAAAAGTTAAGGCCGCGGGGAAATTCTGGCGACATAAGAATTGCTGTAAGGGATAAATCCCTTAATACTGGGGATAATGGCAGGGGAAGCTGTGCCAGGACGGAGCTGAAGGCAGGGAAAGTTTTCTGTGTAAAACTTCACCTCTGGGGAAAATGATACCTGATTAACCGGGCTGTGATTCATGTGGGGCTGAGAGTAGCGGTGTCCAACAGCCTGGTTGACCAGACCCACCAACCAGGAGGCCTGGTCACAGACCGGGCCGCGGGGGGCATAGCATACCGGAACCAGAACAAGGTACGCTACAATTCGGAAGAGACAAAGCTGTGAAGATGATGGAAAACTTGCTTGGGGTGGCCTTGAGGAAGGGCGCCCCTGGACTGGTACCAGTAGAGCATTTCACCTTTAACGTTCTCTTGGGGTCGGTCCTGTGAATAGTGTCTTGGATTATGGTGTCTTGGGGAGTGTTGTGGCTGTTGCATAGCTCCTTCCCCCTTGTCTGTCTGTCTGTGCCACACACGCGTCTCAGTCTTTGTCCTGTTCTACTCTGTACCACACTCTCTCTTAGTCTTTGTCCTGTTCTACTCTGTACCACACTCTCTCAGTCTCAGTCTTTGTCCTGCTCTACTCTGTACCTCCGGCTCTGGCCCTCTATATTGGTTGTTTACAAAGATGAAGCTGTTTCTGTAATTGTTCTCATTGCTATTTGTACGCCGATTGGTTGTGACATCTTCCTCTACTTCTAAGCTGGTTGTATGGATCAGGACTCACCAAGCGTCTTCATAACCAGTCACGAAACCTGTACATCTTCCCCTCAATAATAATGGCTTTCTTTACATGTATTAAACAGCTTTGAATCTTTTGAAACTACACAACCCAAGGTTGTTATTGCTATTAACAACATGGTGGTGTTAGGAACGCATAAACAGCCTAATAAATATACACAATACCGCCTTGATTAAGATGTACAGGTTTCGTAATTGATTGTATATAGGCTTGATGACATCTAACCACTTGGACTGGACGGTAGAGTGACGGTTCATAAGTGGTCCCAACCACTTATGAACGGTGCTTCATGCAGGTCGACGTTCAATCCCCGACCGTCCATAAGTGGTTGGGACACCATTCCTTTCCCTCCGTCCCATCCCAAATCCTTTTCCTGACCCTTCCCAGTGCTATATAGTGAAATTGAATTGAAATTGAAATAAGTTTGAGGTAAAATACACACAAAGGGATGAGGTAGCTCCAGCTATTCTCACCCCGTTCAGTACATCGTGTTAATACATACATAGACACACATCACAAACAATAAACATATTACCAAACATTCTGAGAGATAAACATCTACATTTCCTCCTTTACACAAGTGCTATATAGTCGTAATGGCTCGGTACTTGGACGAGTCCATGGTGTGTGGTTATCTTGAGGTTATCTTGAGATGATTTCGGGGCTTTAGTGTCCCCGCGGCCCGGTCCTCGACCAGGCCTCCACCCCCAGGAAGCAGCCCGTGACAGCTGACTAACACCCAGGTACCTATTTTACTGCTAGGTAACAGGAGCATAGGGTGAAAGAAACTCTGCCCATTGTTTCTCGCCGGCGCCCGGGATCGAACCCGGGACCACAGGATCACAAGTCCAGTGTGCTGTCCGCTCGGCCGACCGGCTCCCTGTATGGGTAACCACCGCCACTTCCTTCCTTCCCCACAGAGGCGCTGAAGACGTATGGGGACCTGGTGACGGAGTACGAGCGGCGGGAGATCGAAGCGTACCCGGACATCTACTACCTCGGGGTCGACGCCCGCAAGATCCACGGCGAGGAAGGCGCGCAGCTCAATGGCGGCTACGATGACGAGAACGGTAGCTACAACAAGGTGGGTGAGGTGGTGTAGGTGGCAGCTCTTGTAGACGGCACCTCTTGTTGTGTAGGTGGCAGCTCTTGTAGACGGCAGCTCTTGTAGACGGCAGCTCTTGTAGACGGCAGCTGTTGTTGTTGTTGTCGTCTAGACGGTTATAATTAAAACCGTTATTATGTGTTATAATTGATCTATTATAATTCTTTGTCGAATCTGGCTTTAAAGATGAGGATGGAGGTGGCTTCTACAACTTCTTTGGTCAGTTCATTCCACGTGTTTGACCTCCTGTATAGAGTGCGGGTATTTCCTTACATGTTGACCAGACCACACACTAGAAGGTGAAGGGACGACGACATTTCGGTCCGTCCTGGACCATTCTCAAGTCGATGAGAACTTTGTACTTCTCATCGACTTGAGAATGGTCCAGGACGGACGGAAACGTCGTCGTCCCTTCATCTTCTAGTGTGTGGTCTGGTCAACATTCTTCAGCCACGTTATTGTGTCTCATCACCTTTCCTTACTTGTCTTAGACTTGTGTTTTAATTTCAAGTGGCTGTTCTTAAGTGTTTTTAAGTGTCCTTAAGTCCTTGTCCACCATACAAGTTCGCCTTAGAAGCACTTATCTACCTCCTAAGTAAGACGGTGATGAATAACACTAAGTGGGCCAGTCAGAGGCTTGGGTCCCGCACAAAATATCCCCAGACAAAATATTCCCTTCAGTATCTTGTATGTTATCTTGAGGTTACCTTGAGATGATTTCGGGGCTTTTTAGTGTCCCCGCGGCCCGGTCCTCGACCAGGCCATGATGCTGTGATCATGTCCCCCGTTTCTTCTCTACCTCAGGGTTGAGAGATCTAGTAGTTTCACGTCCCTGTATTTCTTGTGTATTTGTTGTATACGTCACGTGGGGTGGATTCCAGTATTGATTTAATATAGTGTTACCTTGATAGTGAGCAACTCAACTGGAGGAGACCAAGCTGTGTTACACTATCCGTAGAACTTGCATAGTGACGTTTACCTACCTGTGTATGCCAAGGGTTGAACCTCGGCTCTTAGGTCCCTCCTCTCGACCTAAATGGTTCATGAGCCCCTCTTGCACTTTCTCTTATTAGTCCAAGCCATTATTTATTAAGCTGACTCAGTAAAACAATTATAACTGCGTCATTCAGGGAGTTAATTTCCTCCTGTGCCCCCCCCCCCTTGACTGTGTATCACCTATTTTGTGATCATGTCTCCCTTCTGCCTTTAGGTAATCTGAGGCTTGTTCCTTAAGTGCTTCCTCGTAAGTCACACCTCTCAGCTCTAAGACCAGTCTGGGGGCATAACTGTTCCCACATGATCAATAATTGTTCCCACATGGTCAATAACTGTTCCCACACGGTCAATAACTGTTCCCACATGGTTAATAAGAGATATATACCTATATCTTAAGAGCAAAGCAATATATCTTAAGAGCTACACCCCCAGCTCTTAAGACATACAAAGCATTATCTCCACCAAACTGACCCACCTCGACAATGTAACTATAAGAGCCATGTTGCAGAATAGTTGTAGACACGACCTTCCTGTCCTCTCGGCAGGTCATGCACGACCACATCAGCTACAGATACGAGATCCTTGAGGTCATCGGGAAGGGCTCCTTCGGCCAGGTCATCCGCGCCATCGACCACAAGTCTGGGGACCACGTGGCTATCAAGATCATCAGGTTAGTGACGGGTATCATCACGTTCGGCGCGCTCCAGGGGTTAGGTGTGATGTGCGGCGCACTCCAGGGGTTAGGTGTGATGTGCGGCGCACTCTAGGGGTTAGGTGTGCGGTGCGGCGCACTCTAGGGGTTAGGTGTGCAGTGCGGCGCACTCCAGGGGTTAGGTGTGCGGTGCGGCGCACTCTAGGGGTTAGGTGTGCGGTGCGGCGCACTCCAGGGGTTAGGTGTGAGGTGGGGCGCGCTCCAGGGGCTAGCTGCGTGCCACACACGCACCCACACACGCACCCACACACTCGCGTGCGTGTGTGGGGTGAGGGAGGAGCCAGCTGGCTCCAGCAGGCGGGGGCAGGAATGGGGAGCAAGGTAAACACTCCACCCAAAAACAGTCGCCAGGCAGCGTTTACTCCCATCGTTAATATTCTAGCTTCCACATAATGGACAAAAAATAATTTGGCGAAAGTATTACGCCGTAAACCCTTTATTGTGGAACATTTTTGTATTGGAACCTGTTATAAGGCCGCCGGGGCGGTAGTGTTGTTTGGTGGTTGGATCACAAGCATTGAACGGATTTAATTGGTAGAAAAACATTGGTTGAATGTGTTGTCCTCTTTACTGCTAATGCCACCCTCCCCCCCTTAACCTCCATTACTTACCTGCTGACACCCTCCCCATTACCTACCTGCTGACACCCTCCCCATTACCTACCTGCTGACACCCTCCCCATTACCTACCTGCTGACACCCTCCCCATTACCTACCTGCTGACACCCCTCCCCATTACCTACCTGCTGACACCGTACTCATTACCTACCTGCTGACACCCTCCCCATTACCTACCTGCTGACACCCTCCCCATTACCTACCTGCTGACACCCTACCCATTACCTACCTGCTGACACCCTACCCATTACCTACCTGCTGACACCCTCCCCATTACCTACCTGCTGACACCCTCCCCATTACCTACCTGCTGACACCCTCTCCATTACCTACCTGCTGACACCCTCCCCATTACCTACCTGCTGACACCCTCCCCATTACCTACCTGCTGACACCCTCCCCATTACCTACCTGCTGACACCCTCCCCATTACCTACCTGCTGACACCCTCCCCATTACCTACCTGCTGACACCCTCCCCATTACCTACCTGCTGACACCCTCCCCATTACCTACCTGCTGACACCCTCCCCATTACCTACCTACACCTACATAAACATAAACCGAATCATGTCAGTGTTAAAAATAAAAGCAATTCCAACTGAACTTCTAGTTTAAAACCATCATGCGGCAGATAAAACATTATTTAGGAACAGTAAGTTTGCTCTTGTTAAAAACCTCGCGAAGAATAACAGTATTGCATGCCACGGACACAGGTCGAGGTACATGTGTCAATGATATAGTATTAGCGAGTGTTGGGGAGCCCAGAGACGCAGGTTCGACTCCATTGTATTGACTCGGTATTATCTCTCATTATTTGGGCTGTAATATGTTTTTTATTTCATAATTGGATGGGTTGGAAAACGACCTAGTTCGCCTTGAAGGTGTTCAAATTAATAGTTTAAGTTTCTGGATCAGCCAGGTTGTGATGGCAATGTCGGCATGCTGACAGCAACCACAAATAGTCTCGTAGACCAGTAGACAAATAGTCCACTGGTCTACGAAAGGGCCAGGCAGGCCCCAAATCTACACAGTAAAATAACATCGTACTGGAGTGAACGATATGAAAGAAAATGCAGAATAGAACCAGTGAAGAGCAGAGGTGCCATAGGCACAATCAGAGAACACTGTATAAACATCAGAGGTCCGCGGCTGTTCAACATCCTCCCAGCGACTGTAAGAAATATTGCCGGAACAACCGTGGACATCTTCAAGAGGAAACTAGATTGTTTTCTTCAAGAAGTGCCGGACCAACCAGGCTGTGGTGGATATGTAGGCCTGTGAGACCACATATCCATCACCTGTTGCTCCAAGCAACAGCCTGTTGCACTAAGTTCTCACAAGTCAAGTTTGGCTCCGGGCCAGGCTTGACTAAGCCGGGCCCCTACACAAACCACCAAACACGGGTGACCCGCGAGTCGAGGCCCAACTGCTCTCTGAGAGTCGACGGTCCAGACGCCCCCTAAAAGTCGACGGTCCAGACGCTCCCTGAGAGTCGACGGTCCAGACGCCCCCCTAAGAGTCGACGGTCCAGACGCCCCCCTAAGAGTCGACGGTCCAGACGCCCCCCTAAGAGTCGACGGTCCAGACGCTCCCCTAAGAGTCGACGGTCCAGACGCCCCCTTTAGAGTCGACGGTCCAGACGCCCCCCTAAGAGTCGACGGTCCAGACGCCCCCCTAAGAGTCGACGGTCCAGACGCTCCCCTAAGAGTCGACGGTCCAGACGCTCCCGGCGGCCTCGTCGGAAGCCAAGAGAGGTCTTCAGGCAGCAGGAAATTAGTTCTCCATTGAAGGTTTCCAGGAGGTGACAACATCGCCATGAGCACCAAGTCATTCCAGCTTCGAGATTTTCAAGTTGAAGAGCATTGAAACTATTGAGGTTGAGGTTGGAACTAGTTTCAACTATGGTTGAAACTATTAATAACACACCATTCTCAGATATATTAAATACCTATAGACATACATCACTGACAAAGCTGCCGAATTAGACAAATTATCTTAAAATGTTACATTTTCGTATATTGTTTAATATATATAAATATTTGCACCGAAACATATCAAAATCTGTATACCATTAAAGTTGTGTATTTTGTCTGAACGTAATATAACGTAGGTGAAGTGTATTTTTTAGTGGGGAATATTTGCAACAAAAATGTTACATTCATGGTATTTATTTTTTGTGTAAATCTCTCTCTCTCTTTTTGAGCTCACTCTGTCTCCCCTCTGCCCACCACATAACTCTTTCTCCCTTCCTGTCTCTTCCATCTCACCCCCTTCCCTCTCCCTCCCCCCCTTTCCTCTCCCCCCTTCCCCAGAGAGCCAGACCGTAGCTACCAGAAAAGACAAGCATCGCTCTGACAAAGGGAGAGCACATAGCCAGCTCAGAGTCGCACCGGCCCACGATTCGAGATTAAAAAGACCAACTGTGTGAGTGTGGGTGTTTGTGTGCGTGCGTGAGTGTGTACATGCGTGTGTGCGTGCGTACGTGCGTGTGTGCGTGCGTACGTGCGTGCGTGTGTACGTGCGTGTGTGCGTGCGTGAGTGTGGACGTGGGTGTGTGTACATGCGCATATATGTGTACTTTCACCTCTATTTGTACTCATATTTGTGAGTAGCACACTGGGATATAAAGGATTTCTGTTGAGTGATTTACACAGTGGTTTAGTCTGCTTGAGATCGGCACCTCCTTTTTGTCAGGAAAAACCCTCTTAATAGGGCGATCTAGACCAACGATATATCAATTATTTAATGTAAATTATATGAAATAAGCTGACGATGAGTCACAATAACGTGGCTGAGATATGTTGACCAGATCACACACTAGAAGGTGAAGGGACGACGACGTTTCGGTCCGTCCTGGACCATTCTCAAGTCGACCATTCACAATCGACTTGAGAATGGTCCAGGACGGACCGAAACTTCGTCGTCCCTTCACTTTCTAGTGTGTGGTCTGGTCAGATTATATGAAATAAGCCTTGTCGCGACATGTTCTAATGTGTCAACTTTGTAGACCTCAGCTCCACCCTGTTTTCTGTTTGGTTACTTTTAGTCCCCCTTTGAAAAGGTTTTCTTTTGTATGAAAAGGATTTGGGTAGCTAATATTGATGGTAAATGTGCAGTTGATTGTGTAATATACTAGAAGGAAGTACCTGGTGCATCAGAGCGTTGTGGCGGCGCCCACACTCCCCCTTAAAAGGGGCAATGGGGCCGATCAGGGGTCTAGGGACTGGACTAGCCAGCGTCCATCCCATCGAGTTAATGCAAGGAATGGGGGCTGACCCCGACCTTTCAGGAGTTGGAGGAAGCTGATCTTAAAACCTTAAAAGTCTGACCTTCACCCTTGAACACTGACAAACATTTTCTTTATATATGTATATACTTTGTTTTGATTGATTTTCCATTATCTTGTCTAGTCATTTACATAAGTTTACTGTCAAATATTGTCGATTAATAATAGATACATAATGAATATATAGATAATCTAATCCAGTATCGTCTCTCAACTCCACTACTGGTCTACCTATCCACTTCTTACTCAACCCATCCACTGAAGTCCATCTCCTCTCTCTGCCCAGGAACAAGAAGAGGTTCCACCACCAGGCGCTGGTGGAGGTGAAGATCCTAGACCACCTGAGGCGACGGGACCCCGACCAACACCACAATGTCATCCACATGCTCGACTACTTCTACTTCCGCAACCATCTCTGCATCACCTTCGAGCTCATGGGGTTGGTACCGTGGGTGTTCGTGGTTAGTGCTATCGCTCGTCAAGGATAATATATTACATAATGGTGTATCTGCTTGATACTTGCTTGATGGTGTTCTGGGAGTTCTTCTACTCCCCAAGCCCGGCCCGAGGCCAGGCTTGACGTGTGAGAGTTTGGTCCACCAGGCTGTTGCTTGGAGCGGCCCAAGCTAGCGCCTCTGGGAAAATTGGGCTGGTACTTGTACTAATATGGGGCCAGAGGCCAGATTCACGAAGCAGTTACGCAAGTACTTACGAACGTGTACGTCTTTCCTCAATCTTTGACGGCTTTGGTTACATTTATTAAACAGTTTACAAGCATGAAAACTTGCCAATCAACTGTTGTTATTGTTATAAACAGCCTCCTGGTGCTTCGGAGCTCATTAACTGTTTAATAATTGTAAACAAAGCCGCCAAAGATTGAGATAAGATGGACAGGTTCGTAAGTGCTTGCGTAACTGCTTCGTGAATCTGGCCCCTGGTGCTTGTCCTAATATTGGGCTAATACTACTACACATCTTCCAGTGTTTATCTCAGCAGGTTTTCTTAGTTTTCATTTGTTGTCTCTTGTCACGTGTTGTATACTTTCTCTTAGTATATGACTAACCTAATATTTTATGTTGTGACAGTGTCAGACCACGGAGGAAAATTGAAACAGGAATTTCCTTAAGTACTTTCGTATATTAATACATCTTCAGAAGGAGTCAATTAAGGAGTCTGCGTATTAATATACGAAAGTACGTGAGGAAATTCCTGTTTCAATTTTCCTCCGTGGTCTGACACTGTCACATTTTTAATCACGTGTTTATTTTTGTGATATACACACATACAATGTTGTATATAACTCTTGTCAGTGTGTATATTTCCGCCTCGTTCTGTATGCCAGAACTTGACAGAACCGACACCTGAATGTTTAGTTATCTTTGATGAACAGAAAAGATAAGTATCTTGCTGTCAAGAGACCAGTCGAGTCTAATTTTGACTTCTCCAATTGCAAATTACAAATTATTTTTAACTTGGGAGTTTGACACCCAACGTACTTAATAATTTTAATTATGTCGCCAGAATTAGCAGCTCAGTACAGTTGTAAAATTATGTAATTAATCATTTGTAGTGTACTATATAGGAACTGTAGCTAGAGTAATTGCCACTATGTTTATGGTTATGTATTGATTTATTTTTAATGTATTTTATTTTGCTTTACTGTATTTCTGAGAATTGGGAAATATTCAGGTATCCCGTCTCTAGAGACAGGTAGTATGTGTCACTACTGACTTCTGTCACCCATCGCCACAGACTCGACTTGTCTGTGTCACCCATCACCATCAAGACTCCACCTGTCCATGTCACCCACCGTGTCACCCATCACCATCAACACTCCACCTGTCCATGTCACCCACCGTGTCACCCATCACCATCAACACTCCACCTGTCCATGTCACCCACTGTGTCACCTATCACCATCACGACTCCACCTGTCCATGTCACCCACCGTGTCACCTATCACCATCAAGACTCCACCTGTCCATGTCACCCACCGTGTCACCCATCACCATCAGGACTCCACCTATCCATGTCACTACTGACCTCTCTTGTCACCCCCACAGACTCAACCTATACGAACTGATAAAGAAGAACAACTATCAGGGGTTTAGTCTCAGTCTTATCAAGCGCTTCGCCTTCTCTCTCGTCCAATGTCTCAAGTTGCTCTCCAGAGAGAACATCATCCACTGCGATCTCAAACCTGTAAGTACCTCTCTAGTGTTGCTTCTGAGATGCTGCGTCCGTCTTGGTCTTGTGATGCTGCGTCGGATGTTAGACGTGATGTTAATCACGTCTTTCAATGGCCTGCAAGAAAAAAAACTTGTTGTTCAATAAAGATTAGTACGTTGGGTTTGTTATCGACTCTCGATCGGGAATTCAGGGTTCGAATCACCGGCGGGGCAGAAATGGTTTTCTACCACCTAATGCATCTATTCATCTAGCAGTAAATAGGTACCCATGTCAGCTTTTTGTGGGGTTCCATCCTGGGGAGGGTCAGTAATTCGACAAGGGGGGAAGGGGGGGGGGTGAGGTAGATATTAACCTGATATGTATATATACACTGGCTGCCTGTCCCTAGACAGAATTATTATTATTGTCTGCTACGGTAAAAACGAGGATATCAAAATGGAAACTATATATACAATACTGTAGAAAGAAAAAGTATTGTAAAAGATCTGTGAGTAATTACGTCGGAAGACCTTGTTCTTAAAGACTATAACTAGCTCATAACCGCAAGAGAAATGAGAGGTTGGCGCCCTGTCCCGCCCCCCTGTCCCCGGCCCCTCTGTCCCGGCCCCCCTGTCCCGGCCCCTCTGTCCCGGCCCCCTGTCCCGACCCCCTGTCCCGGCCCCCTGTCCCGGCCCCCTGTCCCGGCCCCTCTGTCCCGGCCCCCCTGTCCCGGCCCCCCTGTCCCGGCCCCTCTGTCCCGGCCCCCCTGTCCCGGCCCCTCTGTCCCGGCCCCTCTGTCCCGGCCCCTCTGTCCCGGCCCCCCTGTCCCGGCCCCTCTGTCCCGGCCCCTCTGTCCCGGCCCTCTGTCCCGGCCCCCCTGTCCCGGCCCCTCTGTCCCGGCCCCCCTGTCCCGGCCCCTCTGTCCCGGCCCCTCTGTCCCGGCCCTCTGTACCGCCCCTCTGTCCCGGCCCCTCTGTCCCGGCCCCTCTGTCCCGGCCCCTTTGTCCCGGCCCCCCTGTCCCGGCCCTCTGTCCCGGCCCCTCTGTCCCGGCCCCTCTGTCCCGGCCCCTCTGTCCCGGCCCCTCTGTCCCGGCCCCCTGTCCCGGCCCCTCTGTCCCGGCCCCCTGTCCCGGCCCCCTGTCCCGGCCCCTCTGTCCCGGCCCCCCTGTCCCGGCCCTCTGTCCCGGCCCCCCTGTCCCGGCCCTCTGTACCGCCCCCCTGTCCCGGCCCCTCTGTCCCGGCCCCCTGTCCCGGCCCCCTGTCCCGGCCCCCCTGTCCCGGCCCCTCTGTCCCGGCCCCCCTGTCCCGGCCCCCCTGTCCCGGCCCCCCTGTCCCGGCCCCTCTGTCTGTCCCGGCCCCTCTGTCCCGGCCCCCCTGTCCCGGCCCCTCTGTCCCGGCCCCCCTGTCCCGGCCCCCCTGTCCCGCCCCCCTGTCCCGGCCCCCCTGTCCCGGCCCCTCTGTCCCGGCCCCCTGTCCCGGCCCCTCTGTCCCGGCCCCCCTGTCCCGGCCCCCCTGTCCCGGCCCCTCTGTCCCGGCCCCTCTGTCCCGGCCCCTCTGTCCCGGCCCCTCTGTCCCGGCCCCTCTGTCCCGGCCCCCTGTCCCGACCCCCTGTCCCGGCCCCCTGTCCCGGCCTCCTGTCCCGGCCCCCTGTCCCAGCATCTTAGGCTGGTGGGAGCGTCTTGTGCATTTGTTCCGAGAGTAGCAGCTATACTAACTTTCCTATTATGTTCTCAATCTCTTCCCCCTTCTCCTACTTCCTGCTTCCATTCTCATTCTCTCTCTCCCTCCCTCCCTCCTTCCTTCCTTACTACTCTCTGTCTCTTCCTCCAGTTACCTACCCAGAACTCAGATCATCTTGAGCACATATTGATAGGTTATACTTATGGCATCAATGGGTTTGGTTAAATAGTGGTATGACAGTGGAATATTGTTGCACACTAACAGCCCCATTCAAAGCTGGAGCAATTGCTGACCTGGAGAACGTGCAATTTACTGTTAAAATCTACCCAATAAAACATCAAAATTATTGAGACTGCTTAAAAAATTTTAAATCTGTATTCTCTAGCGCCCCGGCGGGAGAGTCATTTAATTGACCTTGGAAGATATTAGTTCAAAATCTACTTTAGTACTATTACTCCAGTACTTACCAGTACTACTAGAGTACTGGTACTCTACCAGTTTGAACTATTAGTTCAAACTGGTTCAAAATCTGCACACGGAAATAACTCCACAAGCGACCAGGAGGCATGGCAGGAAGTGCAAAATAGCCCCGTTGAAAAGCAGAGTTGCAACAGGGACGATGAAAGAGAACTCTTTAAGACCATCACGAATCCAAGATTTGTCAACAACGTCTATACATAACTGGCCGACCCTCTCACGGTGTTCACGAGAGAACTTGATGAACACCTCCGAAGATGTTTGCCCAAGATTAACTCGTTTGTCAGGCTACAAGCTGCTGTCTTAACAGCCTGGTTGACCGGACCACCAACCAGGTCAGCACCGGGCCGCTGGGTCATTGAACTCGTGAACCAACACAAGGTAAACCCTAGGTAATGCTCCGTGCCTGGGTTCATACAATAGGTCCGTATTGTAATGCATTCGATACAATAGCGCTGTAATACAACCCCCTCCATACAATCGCTCATTAAAAAAAACCGTCTATTCAATAGCTCATTAATTCAAGAGATACGATAACCCAGCAGCACAATTTGTGTTACACTAAATCTAATAATACAACCTGGATACAATAATGGTGTAATTCAAGGCTGTGAATACAATAGCCACATCAGCATAGTTGGGCTACCCACTGGTAGAACCCCTTCCCTGGCTGTCGCCTCGGCTACCATCCTGGTCGCCGCCGCAGCCACCTTCCTGCGGCCGCCGCCGCCTCCTGACCGCAGCTTTGTGGCCGCAACCTACTCCTGGGCCCCAGCTTTGTGGCCGCAACCTACTCCTGGGCCCCTCTTCCTGGCCGTCGCCGCCGCCCTGGCCCACCTATATTGATTTTGTGACCCCTTCCCTCCCCCTCCCCCTCTCCACCCTCCTCACTAACTCCTCCTTACCTATGAGAGTCTACGAGGAAGTGAGGTTTAGCTCCTTATGCCCCTCCTCCTCCTCCTGCCTTGGTGTACCTGTTGCCTTACATCTTAACTATTCTGGCGCTCAAACTCTGTCGAATCTGGTGTTGTAGCTGTTGACGGAGGTGGCGTCCTCGGCTCTTTTTCTTTCAGTGCCTTCCACTTGTTGACCATCCGTCCAGGGGTAGAGTATGGCAGTTGATAGACATGTATTTATCCTTGGACAAATGAGTGAGGATAGAAGTATCCTTACTCATTTGCTTTTGCAGCTTCCACCTGTGTCTTCTTAGTCCACTGTCTCCCAATTTGAAGAGGCTGTGTTTGTCCATTCCATCTGATTGATTGAAGAAGATTACGCCACCCAAGAGGTGGCACGGGCATGAATAGCCCGCAAGTGGTGGCCCTTTTGAGCCATTACCAGTATCATTAGCTGATACTGGAGATCTGTGGAGGTGCGACTGCACCCTACGTGACGGGAGATGTCTCCCCCGTGAATGTGTCCATAGTGTCCAAAGATTGATTGATAGAGATTAAGCCACCCAAGAGGTGACACGGGCATGAATAGCCCGTAAGTGGTACAATTGTTTGTTCAGTAATTCTTTTCAGTATTCTGAAGTCGCATTTAATCATCAGGTTGCTATCGCGGGGGAGGATACTGCTTCACAGTCTTTATGAGGGTCTCCAGCTGCTGGACACCTTTGTTGACCAGGAGAGTGGCTGTGTTGATGGCTTCAGGGAGGTTACTGCATGATTCAGGGACTCTTAAAGCTCTTCTAAAGTCGTTGGTTGCTTCACATTCCAGAAGATAGTGAAGTAGTGACTTTTCTGTGACAGTTTGGCAGAAGATGCATTTTCTCTGTCGGGGTTCACCAATCTCCCAGTTGCATCTGTAACCTAGACGTAGTCTATATAACCTAACTGCTATTTCCCTGTGGATTCCTTTTGGGATATTTAACTTTTCTAATTTGGTTGTCTGAAGATACCATATTGCAGAGGGCGAACCTTCAGCTACTCTCTGGTGTACAGTCCATCTGTTCCCTTCAATATCTTGTATGTTGTGTGATCATACACTCACTCTGCTCCCGTCCCCATATCTCCCCCCATGCTCTTCCCTCCTTCCCTCGACCATATAACCCTGGAAGTCACTACGCAGACTCGGCAGCAACTACGAAAATGGATGCTAGACTTAAACCCAGACAAGTGCAATGTTGTTATAATAGGAAAGGGACCTACAAGACCCACGAATGAAAGAAAACTAGAGAAGCCACAGAGGGTAACTAAGGTAATCTTTAGCCTAACATTGAAGGTGCACACAACCATACAGGCGCCTCACTGTCAACCATAAAGCCATCCCAAGGCCAACTCCACCCTTAAATCAAATAAAGTTGCCCTCAACATTCCAGGTTACTACCAGATAATTAAACTCGTCCCGTATAAGAAATAATACAAAAATATACAAATAATTGACTAAAGCCGAGCTTATAGTGAGCCTTCATGAACTGTCTGTGACGCCTGACTTAGCCATGAGGTCGGCGGGGACCTCATGGCTGCTCCCCAGCCCCTGTGGCTGGGGGCGGGAAGCCTCATGGCTGCCCTCCTCCCCTATAGCTGGGGGCGGGAAGCCTGACCCCTGGTCGGGGGGCAGCAGGGACACGGTACAATGGCCGTCTATATGCTGGAGAGCGGGGAGGCGGGGGGCGAGGAAGAGAGGACCTTGTTATCGCACAATAGTCTCATCGGGATCTGATTGCAGGGCATATTCCCTGGCCAGGGGGCTAAATTTCCCTGCAGGCAGGGAAGGAATGGCGCGGCAGGGAAATCCTGGCTCGGGATTCATTACGCATTCACGTGTCCGCTTACGAAACGTGTACATCTTTGTTTTTCCTGTTTTTTGAATTGATTAAAAAGTTTAAGAACTTGTGACACGTTGACAGGGGACTGTCAATTAGTGACAGACCACAAGTTGACAGGGGACTGTCATTGTGACAGAGCCTCATGACCGTCATCAACCTAATATCAACAATTTCATTATACAAACTGATACATCCTTGCCCGAAACGCTATATGCGTATTAGTGACTTTAGGTATTGTATGTACAAGCTCTTATCTTTAAATCCAACATTATGTTTGTAACTCATCTTCTATGTAAGTACCTGAATAAAAAAAAAATATCTAAATCTAAATCTTCCCCCCTGGCAGTCCTTCATGCTGGCGGAGGGTGAGTATGACTCCACAAAGGAGGCTTCGCGATGCTGTACAGCGGCTGACTTTACGTAATATAATTCTTGCTTAAGTAAGCGCCAGTGTACCGTGGGAGTTGTGAGTCTTATTACAACGCTCCAATTATATCTGGCTGAGAGAGAGAGAGCTCATTAGTGGCTGGTGAACCAGGAGCACCTTCGTTATTTTCGGGTCTATTCGACGAAGGGCAGGGTGGTGTATTCGACAGGGGGGGGGCAGGGTGGTGTATTCGACGGGGGGGGGAGGGTGGTGTATTCGACGGGGGGGGAGGGTGGTGTATTCGACGGGGAGGGTGGTGTATTCGACGGGGGGGGGAGGGTGGTGTATTCGACCGGGGGCGGCAGGGTGGTGTATTCGACGAGGGGGGCAGGGTGGTGTATTCGACGGGGGGGGGGGGTAGGTGGTGTATTGGACGGGGGGCAGGGTGGTGTATTCGACGAGGGGGGGCAGGGTGGTGTATTCGACGCGGGATGGCAGGGTGGTGTATTCGACGGGGGGGCAGGGTGGTGTATTCGACGGGGGGGGGGCTAGGTGGGGTATTCGACGGGGGGGTAGGGTGGTGTATTCGACGAGGGGGGGGGGCAGGGTGGTGTATTCGACGAGGGGGGGGCAGGGTGGTGTATTCGACGGGAGGGGGCAGGGTGGTGTATTCGACGAGGGGCAGGGTGGTGTATTCGACGTGGGAGGAGGGGCAGGGTGGTGTATTCGACGGGGTGGCAGGGTGGTGTATTCGACGGTTGGGCAAGGTGGTGTATTCGACGGGAGGCAGGGTGGTGTATTCGACGGGAGGCAGGGTGGTGTATTCGACCGGGGGGGAGGGTGCAGGGAGGTGTATTCGACGCGACAAGTAGAGTCTGGAGCAGAGCGCGGGAAAGCGTGACACTGGGCGGCCATTAGCGGCCTCTTGAGGGCCTTGGCTGCTGGACAACGTACCTGGAAATTTGCTTAACCAATTGTCGTGATTAGGATAATTAGTAAATTATATATACCTTTGTGGGAGCGTTTGTCTCAAAGTGCGTCTGCGTGAACTGCGTCAGCTGTAACGTTTGCTTCAATTGCGACGTCGGTGTCAACTTCGGGGTCGGCTGGAACGACACGAGCGGGAACGTTAAAGGTGTCGTGTCTGAGGAAAGACTTTAGGTGAACGGGTGGTGGGGAAAAAATATATTTTCATCAAAACTGTAGTGTTGGGCTACGTGTGGAGGGGGGGTGGGTGGTAGGAGGGTGGTGGTGGCGCGGTATCAGAAGAGGGTGGACGAGGCGGGTGTCAGACATGGGCAGGTGGCGGGAAAGGTATGGTGGCGCGGTATCAGAAGAGGGTGGACGAGGCGGGTGTCAGACATGGGCAGGTGGCGGGAAAGGTATGGTGGCGCGGTATCAGAAGAGGGTGGACGAGGCGGGTGTCAGACATGGGCAGGTGGCGGGAAAGGTATGGTGGCGCGGTATCAGAAGAGGGTGGACGAGGCGGGTGTCAGACATGGGCAGGTGGCGGGAAAGGTTTGGGCAGGCAGCCAAGGTGGGCAATGAGTGCTGGTGGGGACAAAGGAGCGTGCAGGAGGGCATGTGCATGGACGAGTGAAGAATTGAATGATGTTGTTGTTATAGATTCAGCTACTCGGAACAAGTTCCAAGTAGCACGGGCTATAGTGAGCCCGCAGTGGACTTACCTGGCACAGGAGCGGTGCCATCTGGAATTGGATGATTGATTGCTTGATGAAGATTAAGCCACCCAAAAGGTGTCACGGGCATGAATAGCCCGTAAGTGGTGACCCTTTTGAGCCATTACTAGTATCAAGAGCTGATACTGGAGATCTGTGGAGGTGCGACTGCACCCTGCGTGACGGGAGATGTGTGGGCGGCGAATAAGTAGGTGGGCGTGTTTTAGGGGTAAAGAAAGCATTTTGGGTAGTTTAAATAAATGGGTTTGTGGGTGGGTGATCTGCTGAAGAACATTACCTTAGGGTTACCTTGCGTTGAATCTTGAGAATCAATATCCCCGCTGTATCAGGTCTCCTTTCGAGGTGTTCATCACGTCCTCTAATGAACACCAGGAGAGAGCGGCTAGTTAAGACTGGGTAGAGGGAGAATATTTGTGTTATATGGAGAACTGGATTGGTGGAGTGATGAACAAGTGAGGTTGGCTGGTGAACAAGTGTTTGAACAAGCTGGCGGAGAGGGAGGACCCTCTACCAAGTAAGCCATTTCCTGGCTCAAGGGGCGGCCAATATCGACCCCAGGTCTGTTGCTCCTTCCTCTCCCTCTCGCTCAGTCAGGGTCAGCATCGCTACGTCTGGCCGATAATCGGACGGGTGACCACAAAGATATTCCCTGTATGTTGTTGTTATAGATTCAGCTACTCGGAACAAGCTTCCAAGTAGCACGGGCTATGGTGAGCCCGTAACTTACCTGGCACAGGAGCGGGACAAGTAGCACGGGCTATGGTGAGCCCGAAGATATAGCCTTCGTGAATGCGATATATAGAAAGGGGAAGAGAAGTGAAGGAAGTAGTGAGGGTGGGGAAGGGACACAGATAGAGCAAGAAGTGACCGCATAAGTCCTCTAATCCTCTAAATCTAACATCGGAAACTACAATTCTTGGCCCGAAATTTTGAGAAAATGTCGAAAATACAGAAGGGAAAATACGTCGAAAACCAGTTTCATCGAAAAAAGTTGATAAAATAAAATTAGATTCGGGATAACTCCGTTGAAAAGTTGCGTGTTTGTAAGTAAAGAAAATCCAGACGAGGAGCGCAGGAAAGTTTAGGAGGAATTTACGCATTAGGTATTGGGAGAGAGAGGAGAGGAGAGGAGAGAGGAGAGGGTTGCATCTGTATGCTTCCAATTCTCTCCCTGTCTGTCTGTCCCTGTCTCTCCCTGTCTCTGTCTCTCCCTCTGCCTTCTCCCTTCTCTCATTCCTATTCTTCCCGCCCTCTAATATTCCCCTCCTCCTCCTCCTTCCCACTTGGGCTGGACGGTAGAGCGACGGTCTCGCTTCATGCAGGTCGGCGTTCAATCCCGACCGTCCACCAAGTGGTTGGGCACCAATCCTTCCCTCCGTCCCATCCCAAATCCTTATTCTGACCCCTTCCCAGTGCTATATAGTCGTAATGGCTTGGTGCTTTCCCCCCCCCCCCCCTGATAATTCCCTCCCTCCCTCTATATATCCCTTCTTCCCTCTCCCCTAATCCTAACCACACGCTGTAATTAACTTTGCTTACAAGGATTTGTGGGCTTCAAAAGTTATTTTGATTATGTTGTAGAGAATGTGAAGCCTGATTTTGATCCCAAGGTAATCAGGCTGTCGAGTGGTCAGGGAATCCTTGAGGCATGATTTTATTTGTACTAACTTACATAGGTATCTGGATATTTATACAGCTGCCCTAGACTATATGAAGGGTTATACAGTGTGTGTCAAGAGCCAGGTGTGTGATACTAAGGTACCTGGACATTTATACACCTGCCCTGGACTATATGAAGGGTTACACAGTGTGTGTCAAGAGCCAGGTGTGTGATACTAAGGTACCTGGACATTTATACACCTGCCCTAGACTATATGAAGGGTTACACAATGTGTGTCAAGAGCCAGGTGTGTGATACTAAGGTACCTGGACATTTATACACCTGCCCTAGACTATATGAAGGGTTATACAGTGTGTGTCAAGAGCCAGGTGTGTGATACTAAGGTACCTGGACATTTATACACCTGCCCTAGACTATATGAAGGGTTACACTGTGTGTCAAGAGCCAGGTGTGTGATACTAAGGTACCTGGACATTTATACACCTGCCCTAGACTATATGAAGGGTTACACAGTGTGTGTCAAGAGCCAGGTGTGTGATACTAAGGTACCTGGACATTTATACACCTGCCCTAGACTATATGAAGGGTTACACAGTGTGTGTCAAGAGCCAGGTGTGTGATACTAAGGTACCTGGACATTTATACACCTGCCCTAGACTATATGAAGGGTTACTACAAGTGTGTATCAAGAGCCAGGTGTGTGATACTAAGGTACCTGGACATTTATACAGCCTGCCCTAGACTATATGAAGGGTTACACAGTGTGTGTCAAGAACCAGGTGTGTGATACTAAGGTACCTGGACATTTATACACCTGCCCTAGACTATATGAAGCTGTCTCCCTTAGGCATGATACTGTCCTTAGCCAGGAAGCAACCCCACTGATGGGTGAACCGAGGCATCAGGCCGAAAGGAAACGTGCCCAACCGCTTCTGTCCTGCCCGGGGATTGAACCCGGGATCGCTTGGTTGTAAGTACGTACACCACTGTGCTTCAGGACCTAGGACGGGTCTGAGAGTAATAGACGGATACCGTACGCACACACTCAATAATAGACGGGTACCGTACACTCACACACTCAATAATAGACGGATATCGTACACTCGCACACTCAATAATAGACGGATATCGTACACACACACACTCAATAATAGACGGATACCGTACGCACACACACTCAATAATAGACGGGTACCGTACACTCACACTCAATAATAGACGGATATCGTACGCACACACTCAATAATAGACGGATATCGTACACACACACACTCAATAATAGACGGATATCGTACACACACACACACACTCAATAATAGACGGATACCGTACGCACACACACTCAATAATAGACGGATACCGTACGCGCACACTCTCAATAATAGACGGATACCGTACACACACACACTCAATAATAGACGGGTACCGCACACACACACTCAATAATAGACGGATGTGTACTGTATATTTGTCGTAAGCAAATCCAAGTTTCATTGACTTTGTCTCCTGTCGATGTCTCGACTGTTGGTAATTTCTCTTCCGCCTCGTGTATTGTGAAGTCGACACTCGACACCTTGAGAGTTCTCGTAGTCGACACCAATTCCCCACAGTGGAACACCCCGTGTTTGTGTCCTTAATGCTAGTAATTAACCCCTGCGATCCCACTCCTCTTCACTCCTAGATAAAGGGGAACTGACTGACTCGGCGCGCCGCGGGGCTCTCAACAACTTGGCTGCTGCTACATTTAGCCGCTATATTGAGCTCCAGTCTTTGCGGCGAAGTTCTAATCGTGTATTATTGCTCCCTTGCCACAGCAATGGTGTCACATTGCTACATATTGGCCATAGCGATACCTTTGACGTCAGTGTCGCAGGTATCTACATCCAGAGAGGCGTACCCCTGTGCAGACGAGGAGTCACAATAACGCAGTATTCATCCCTGTACGAGAGAGTAAACGCCTCGTGACGCAGTATTCATCCCTGTAAGAGAGAGTAAACGCCTCGTGACGCAGTATTCATCCCTGTACGGGAGAGTAAACGCCTCGTGACGCAGTATTCATCCCTGTATGAGAGAGTAAACGCCTCGTGACGCAGTATTCATCCCTGTATAAGAGAGTAAACGCCTCGTGACGCAGTATTCATCCCTGTATAAGAGAGTAAACGCCTCGTGACGCAGTATTCATCCCTGTACGAGAGAGTAAACGCCTCGTGACGCAGTATTCATCCCTGTAAGAGAGAGTAAACGCCTCGTGACGCAGTATTCATCCCTGTATGAGAGAGTAAACGCCTCGTGACGCAGTATTGATCCCTGTATGAGAGAGTAAACGCCTCGTGACGCAGTATTCATCCCTGTATGAGAGAGTAAACGCATCGTGACGCAGTATTCATCCCTGTACGAGAGAGTAAACGCGTCGTGACGCAGTATTCATCCCTGTACGAGAGAGTAAACGCCTCGTGACGCAGTATTCATCCCTGTATGAGAGAGTAAACGCCTCGTGACGCAGTATTCATCCCAGTACGAGAGAGTAAACGCGTCCTGACGCTCAATACTGACCCTCAATGTCCATGACTTGAAATCTATTAAGACCAACCACTCGTTCCATCGATCCTCATCTTCTGGTAAAGACGTGACGTCACACCCAAGACGTTGAGTTATAAAACAAATGAATGCTGTGGTTTGGTGCGGTTATGTTGGGATTTAGGCCTTGGGCCGGTTATTCAGTGCCATGTGTGTGATGTTATTCAGTTTCTTGATGTGTTTCTTCAGGTGGGGGCTCCATGATGGCGCGGCATACTCTAAGACTGGTCTCACGTAGGCAGTGTAAAGCGCCCTAAAAGCCTCCTCACTTAGGTTTCTGAATGAAGATCTAATTTTCGCCAGTGGTTAACGCTGCTGTCGTTATCCTATTTATATGTGCCTCTGAAGTTAGATTAGGTGTTACGTCCACTCCCAGGACGTAACACCTAATCTGCAGTAATCTGTAATAGCTGACGTTGGCTCATGTACCTTTGCAGGAGAACGTGTTGCTGAAGCAGAGAGGCAGCAGTAGTATCCGCATCATAGACTTCGGCTCCTCGTGCTACGTCCACCAGCGAGTCTACACCTACATCCAGAGTCGCTTCTACCGCTCCCCCGAGGTCATACTCGGCCTCCCCTACGGCCTCCCCATCGACATGTGGAGCCTAGGTAGGTGTCGAGGGGCAAAGGTAGGAGTAGCAGCCTCCTCTCGGATGTAAGTTAGGGTAATTGTGAGGAGAAAGCACCAAGTATGATTATATAGCACAATGAGCAAGGTTGTGAGGACGGAGTGAAGGAATATGGTGTCCAACTACTTGAATTGGAAGCAGAACGCTGACTTTGCGAGAAGTGAGGTCGTCGATCCACCGACCTGGCAGTTGGTGAATTTAGGGTCGCAAGTGGTAGATATAGACAGAGATAGATATACTGTATAGAGAGAGAGAGAGAGAGAGAGAGAGAGAGAGAGAGAGAGAGAGAAATATACAGTGTGTACTCACCTAGTTGTGTTTGCGGGGGTTGAGCTCTGGCTCTTTGGTCCCGCCTCTCAACCGTTAATCAACAGGTGTACAGATTCCTGAGCCTATTGGGCTGTGTGTGTGTGTGTGTGTGTGTGTGTGTGTAATATCAATATAATTTTGTGTGTGTGTATGCATGCTAGATACAGTGTTGTGGTGGTAGGAGGAGCTAGGTATACTTGGAGTATATCAGGAGTAGGTTCTGAGAGTTCTACACCTCGAGCCTAGCCTGGGGCCGGCGTGCCAGGCTTATCTTCTGATTACTTGATCTTTAAGGCTGTTGCTTGAGATGCTTGAGATGTCTTATCCATCCTAACCCATCTGGTCTGACTTCCTCCTAATTGTTTTTTTTTTAACATGTCCATCTTTATTCCAGCAGTATTTCTTGTATTTGTTGGAAGGATTTTGAAGAGAAGTTGACCTATAATGTTCATTTAGTGTTCTGTGTTTTAATTGAGTGAACATTTAAGTGTTCAAGTTTTCATAAACTGAAAACAATAACTTGGCACAGCCAAAGTGTTAACCAGCAATTCTGTTCCATATATTCATCATATTTACTTATTTTCTCAGCTACATGTTTATACAGTACTCTTGACAGTTTTAGAGGAACAACGTGTGTGTGTGCTATGAAGTTCACTGCTCTCAATGTTCCTCCCCCCCCCCCCCCCACAGGCTGTATTCTGGCCGAGCTGTACACGGGATACCCACTGTTCCCAGGGGAGAACGAGGTGGAGCAGCTGGCCTGCATCATGGAGGTCCTCTCCCTGCCTCCACACCACCTCCTCATAGCCGCATCCAGACGTAGACTCTTCTTTGGTATGTTTTACGAAAGAGTTAATGAATAACTGAATGTGAAAATCTGATTACAGATGACCTTGAGATCTTAACAGTATCAAGATTATTGGTCAGGAACACAATCTGCTGTCCCTGGTTCTGCTACAGAGGTATACTTGGATGAACAGGGATACAGGGATATCCCTGTTCATCCAAGACAGGAAGACAGGGATACGGACGGACGTATCCTTGTCTGGGCAGATGAAACTGGGATAAAAATCAGAAGGCTCTCTCCCTACTCTACACACCCTTCATTTCATATTGCCAGCAGGGAAATCATTTTTGTATACCGTGTTATATTGGAAAAATATACTTGGAAATTCAGCAAACAAGAAGGAATGCAGGGTCGAGCCTGCCTACTTGGTAGGCAACACTATATTCTGGTTCACCAAACGGTTTACCTGTTAGCCACTTCTTTGCAGCCCTCCAAGGGTTCTGGTCCACCATGATTTATTTTGAGCGATGTTCCACAGTACATAGAATTATTTAATACAGTATTTGCATTTAACATATTACGTACCATAGATTATGGTCTAATGGGAACATTAATCAATCCTATACTATATTTTTGCATTATGTAGACTTTTAGCCTTCCAACTCATTCATTTAACTAACTTTAATAATATATTTAATATTTATATCACCATGTTCATAAGCCCTCTGAAGGCTGAGGCCCTAGGGAATATATCCCTGGATTCCTGTCCTGTATGTGAGCCTGTTAAATTTTACTGCAAATCCTAGTTGCTGTGGGGGGGGGGGGGTAATTTAACACGGGTGGTACAGTACAAGGGGACACAGGTGGAAGCCGAGTACCCAAATGAGCCACGGAGACATTAGAACGAACTTTTTCAGTGTCAGAGTACAGTAGTTAGTAAATGGAATGCACTAGGAAGTGATGTGATGGAAGCTGATTCCATACACAGTTTCAAATGAAGATATGATGGCGCCCAGTAGGCGCAGGAACCTGTACACCAGTTGATTGATGGTTAAGAGGCGAGGACCAAAGAGCCAAGCTCAACCTCCACAAGCACAACAAGGTGAGTATAAGTAGGTGAGTTCATACACAGGTGAGGTGGTGGTGGAGGCCAAAACCATCAGTAGTCTCAAAGCATTATACGTCCAAGAGTACTGGGGAAGACTGGACACCATAAGCATATCTCTCATCCTGTAACTACACTTGGGTAATTACACACACACAGGCTGTCTGTTCCTGACAAAACTAATTATTAACATGTAATCATTATTGATGTGTAATTATAATTGTTTACCTATAATAACCCATACTGAATTCATCTTTCCTGTGGCAGACTCGAAGGGTAACCCAAGATGTGTCACCAACAGTAAGGGGAAGAAGCGTCGACCTGGCTCTCGTGACCTGGCCTCCGTCCTAAAGTGTTCTGATACGCAGTTCGTCCACTTCATAGCTCGCTGCCTCGAGTTAGTAATCCCCACTTTATGGTTCTAAGTAGTAGTAGTATGTTAATGGTGGAAGTTGTAGTAATAGTAGTATGATAGGCTACACATTGTGGAATTGATAGAAGGGCCTAAAATGACCGGACCCATTGATAATGCAGTGCTTGCAGCTTCTATTCCATTGAGGTTTTTCATGTTTGTTTTATTATAAGATGTTTGAGAGTTTTCTTTCTACAAATGATAGAGCATTACAAATAATATACAAATAATGCACTTTTGAATATAAAGTACAATACAATAAAAGTGTATTCAAAAGAATGTGTGAACAAAGAATATAGGAGTAATGTACAAATTGTAGGGACAGGAGGTACACAATCTATGAAGCCACTACTGTATTATGCAAAGTGTTTCAGAGAAGAACATAAAATAAATTGACAAAAAGTATACGTACCTAACCTACATTTGTATATCTGAGCTACTGTATTCCACTCAGTTGCTCCCTAAGGTAAGATATTCCAGCATCTGTAAGTGCAGATCAATATTCTGCACTTACACAGCAAGGATCTTTACATATTGTACATTCCAGGTCATACTAGTGTTATTAAGGAACTATAAAATTATCAAACCAGCTGGGAATGACTTTCAGAAGATACACTAAGAAACATGTAAAACCCCTCCAAGTGCTACATAGCCGCTCTGTTCCAACCTACCAGTTGGTCGAGCAAGGCACTATTCCTGAATGAAACATTCTACTTGACTGGTCCCTATGCCACTTGTGAGCATGCAAGAGACTGGATTTAGTATATTCTTAGACACCTTAGTTTTATTGTATAGTTTATATAAATATTTTTATAAATGTTTAAACCAGGTACTGCAAGCAAAATATTCCATGTTGCAGGTGGGACCCATCAACCAGAATGAGTCCAGAGGAGGCATTGCAACATGACTGGCTCCACACATCCCTCACCTCTACTATTTCATCATCATCATCATCATCAACAACACAGGTGGGGACGTCGGAGCGTCGGTCAGGTGTGGTGAACGGCGGAGGGCCAGCCGGTAACCCTAGACGCCAAGGGCCCATCACTCAGGACTCCACTGAGGAGGATAATTACTCCTTATACAAGGTCTGTCTGTTTTTCCCTCCTTCCCTAATACACCACCAGAAGAGGTACATTTTGTTGTCTTTAATGCACCATTTATTTACAATACTGTATTGTACTGTACAGTAGTTGTAGTAATAATTTTATTTAATTCCTGTTGTCAGGGACAGGAAGCCTGTGTAAATATACTTTAGATCTGTATCAAGGTCACCTCCTATGTTGAACTACAGTACTGACCTTTCCGAGGATGCAACCCTATCAAAAAGGAAACATGCCCAATTATGGTTAATTAGTCATTATAGAAAAATATTATTTAATGAAGCCACTAATACACAAGGCAGATGAGTCACAATAACATGGCTGAAGATATGCTGACCAGACCACACACCAGAAGGTGAAGAGACGATGCAGTTTCGGTCCGTCCTGGACCATTAACAAGTCGATTGTGATAATAGACTTGATAATGGTTCAGGACGGACCGAAACGTCGTCGTTTCCTCACTTAATGGTGTGAGGTTTAGTCATCAATATACTAAGCATTTTGGGCATAACTTAAAATAATGCAGTTAAATCATTTATTGATTTAATGGATAAACACTTAATACTAAATGTTCAGAAAAATTTAACAAATGGTATACAGATTTAGTGATAATGATGAAAAGCATAACTACTATATTATAGAATTTGTAGTTTTAGTAACGGTACAGATATAGTACTTAATATTTACCAAATAGAAACAGCCAAACACTAACCCACTATCTGCAATAGTCAGACATTGCATTTTATTGGAGTCGACAGACCCAGCTGGGCACACCACCTGCCAACCTTCTACAACTTGCTTAACCAGTAAATATGTAGATGCATATTTACGTCATTTCCAGTTGTCCTTACAATTTGCATGGGGAAGAGAACTCCAGTGATGACCTCGGGGGTTTCTGTGATCTGGTCTTTACTTTTAAATTCATTCACTATAATTTTTGTGTTCAGTAACTAGATTTATCTACATGTTATTTATAAAAACATGGATTGTGTGCATTACTAAAAAGATAATGTATTAACAAAAACATGGATTGGATGCATTACTGAAAGGATAATGTATTTAGCCCTACAATGAATGTATGTACAGTATCAAAAAGAACATAAGAGCTAAGGAAGTTGTAGAAGGCCTATTGGTTCAGATGTGGCACCTAGTTCATGTGGGACTTTCTTTCCCTGATTCTTTAATTCTTCTTAGGAATATAGCAGCCTAATATCTTTAATGATCATGCAAAAGCAATTGTTTGTTATCCATAAATTTAAAATCTATGTGAATAATAAGTGAATAAAAAATATATTTTTGTAATTGCAGGTATACAAAGGGAAGCGTCATCGGGACACAGGTGTGGTGGTGTCAGAGGTTGGAGCCAAGCAGGAAACCACCATTGGCAATGCCAATGCCACCACCATCACCTCTAACCCTGGTGTTAATGGCAATCCAGAGGGCACATCAACAGAGAACTCTCTGGATGATTCGGGCACATTCCTCCCACCAATTCTCTAAATTGTGAATATGTATGACGAGCAGTGGACATTCTCTCAGCCCTCTGTGAGAGCCATAGGCAGTGCTGATCCCCAAGTGCTAGGCGGGTTACTAGCCCAGCAGGGAAGCACTAGCAGCCTGTGTGTGTTTGTGAGCATCCCTCCTAGACAGCAAGTTAGTGACAAAGCTGGTGTAGCAGCTCACATGACAGACCTGAAACATTTTATAGAATGGCAAATGCAGAGATTAAGATATTTTATAAATGTTAAGTGATCAGTGACTCTCTAGAAATATATGGTCTTGTCAGGAACACACACACACATCTACTAGTCCTGTGTGGACCTTCTGCAAGAGATTCTATCTTTGAGCAAAGTGTACCCGATGTGCCCTAAGCTGTGTATAGTTATAGCTGCAGTTATGTTAGGTGTGGCCCTCGCCCTCCTTCCTTTACTCTCTATCACTCATTGCTGATTTCTTCTACTTTTCTGTGATGCAACTCATTCCATTCACTTCATACATTCCTTTTACCTCTAATAAAATAACTTGCAAAATTGAATCATCTTTAGTATTCTAATTCAGTATACAGTATCTTCATCACCTGGATTGCTCCATCACCTTCTGTCACCATATCCTAATTATCTTGGCCTATATCCTTGGTCTTTTTCATTTCCGAGTCACACAGCCTTCACCCATTACTTGCCTTCCCTTGATCTCTGCCTTTTATAATCTTTTCCACACTCTTGCAGTCTTACTTTTGTATACTACATTTATAATCAAGCTGGCATAAATCATCCTCTGTTGTATTTCATATTTTATCTTCCCTTTTTCTGTATTGAATACTTTTTTTTTTCTCTGCATCAGCGAGGTCTATGCAATACAGTATTACCCTCGACTCTTCTCTGCCTCCCTTGAAGCATGATGGCTGGCCTCACATGCAAAGGAAACATGACATCCCAGCAGGAGTGTTCTTGGTTGTGACAAGATCAGCAGCTTAACCAACCCAGTATGTCCTTGGAGACTATTGTTACTGAAAACTGGATCAAGATCAACAAGTCCCTGATGCTACAGTACAACTCATCAAAATCCTAGTGGAACTAATTTCCTCATAACCACTATATTATGCAGGGGTATTTTTATTGATATTACAAATTTTCATCCATTTCACTGTAGGGTAACGAAACACGTTGAAAAAATATTTTCTCCTGTGAGACTCGGCCTTATCGCGGCTCTGTGATAGCCTTAACATATCTCTTTAATAAGCCTTACCAAAGATTCACCAAAGATGTATCTTTTGTATCTTAGTCATATCTTTGTAGATAACTCATAGTCTTCAAAACTGCTCCTTCTGCCTCGAGTCTCCTATATATCTAGCCAGTTAAACACAGCCATCCCAAAAATTGTCCAAGTATCAATGACTGGTTCCATACCTCCTTTCTCAGCAGATGCTTTTTCCCATACATTAGAAACTCGGGTGACAGCCAGGTATAGAAGATTCTGATGCACTACAACAGTTGGGTAATCAGGCATAACAACTCCCCCTGACTCAACTTATTAGTCAACTGTTAAATGCTGGTAAAGCTCCAGTGTACCACAACAGTTGCCTGATAAGTTCAGGAAAGCTCTGACATAAGTCATTTTGATCAGAGTCAGTAAATTCTAAACATATTCATATCTCAATATTTATCTCATCACGGCCAACAGAGTACCAACACCTCCCACCAATTGGTAGACCTGGGCCGACAATACTATACTCAAGACAACACCTGCATCAGTCTACCCTTCTTCCCCCCATGAAGAATATGAGCTTAAATCAGATGGATACGCTTTAATACAATTCAGATTTTGAGCTTTGACCCTGATGTAGTAATAGAGGTTTTTTCAACTGTTTTTATGAATGAAGGAAAGCATGAAGATCCTGAAGCATGGCTGTTGAGATCACATAAAGTGCAAATATTATTGTCAACAAAAAATTCTAGGACAAAATCTTTAACATTTTGCTTCATTAAATAGACAAAACTTTCATTAAAAATGTCTTCATTGAAGTACTATTTCCAAGTGTGTCCAATAGGAGGAACATGATTGTTTTATATACACAGTATATAATATATATATATATATATATATATATATATATATATATATATATATATATATATATATATATATATATATATATATATATATATATATATATATATATATATATATAAAATACACACACACACACTCTCTCTATATACTACACTTCACATTCTTAATTATCAGCACTCTGTACTTACATACAGAAGGCAGTTCATTATCAAATAAATTTGCATATCCTGTCAATATATTTACTTCTGTGATATTCACATTAAACTGAAAGCTATCTTTAATGGCCGATTCTGATTTATGATATTAATGACACACTAGTGGAATAGGAATTTTCTCCCATGTCAGTTTCCCAATAGTGGAATATATTTATTTTAATGTCTTTTCAAATGGCTAGAATATAAGCAAATATTATTAGCCTTTTACTTAAACTTTTGTCAAGAAGTGTAGTCTATATTTAATTTACCATTTTATAATTATTGTAATTAGAATTATTGAGTTTAACACATGGACTGATAAAAGATTCTGTCGCATGATGAGATGTGTCGCGACACTGAAAATAGACAATAATCTTGTGCAGTTACTGAGCAACAGCAGACACATGGGAGCCCAGACTGTGCCCCATTAAGATACACTCATGAGTGATACTGCTTGCCAGGTCAAAATGTGCTCAAGGGGATTTCTGGAATTATATTGCAGTGAAATATTTTAATTTTTTTTTTTTTAATTTTTTAGATGTTAATAGTGTTGTCAGTTATGTAAACTTGTCGTCTAATTAGACCGGCAAATGTAATAAATTTTATCTTACTACATAGTCTATTTTAGCTACAGATGATTAAAAATAAAATACTGTTCTGTACCTCTATAGCAATCAAGTGTTGGGGCGAATCACAACAATGAGTCCTGTTCAGTCATATTCAGCTTTAGTTCTTAAGAAAGTGAGGATTATAAGAGTTGAATCTGGCTCATTTTTGGTGCTTGCAATCTGGTGAACATCCATGTCATAAACTGACTAATAATTCATAATAAAGTACCGGTCTTGTGTTCTGACCCCTGGTCATGTTTAGGAGATGCTCATGCCTCGGCTCAAACATTTTAATCACCTTACTTGTCAGCTGGAGGGTCCTCGTCTTTACCTTTCCTGGTCGGTTGGCGGTTCTCGTCTGTTTACTTGCTGGTCGGCTGGGGGTTCTCATCTGTTTACTTGCTGGTCGGCTGTGGGTTCTCATCTGTTTACTTGCTGGTCGGTTGGGGGTTCTCATCTCTTTACTTGCTGGTTGGCTGGGAGTTCTCATCTGTTTACTTGCTGGCCGGCTGGGGGTTCTCATCTGTTTACTTGCCGGTCGGTTGGGGGTTCTCATCTGTTTACTTGCTGGTCGGCTGTGGGTTCTCATCTGTTTACTTGCTGGTCGGTTGGGGGTTCTCATCTGTTTACTTGCTGGTTGGTTGGGAGTTCTCATCTGTTTACTTGCTGGCCGGCTGGGGGTTCTCATCTGTTTACTTGCCGGTCGGTTGGGGGTTCTCATCTGTTTACTTGCTGCTCAAGTTAAGGAAGCCTTGTCTGTCAATGTGCTGGTCAGTTGGGGAAGTATCATCTGTTCACTTGTTGGTCAGTTGGGAGGAGGGCCTTGTCTATCCATTTGCTGGTCAGTTGGGAAGAGGGTCTTTTCTCCCACTTAACAGTTGACTAGGGGGGGGGGGGAGTCTTGTCTGTCCATTTGCTTGGGGCCTCATCTGTCCACTTACAGATCAATTGGGGGAAGGGGCCTCATCTATACACTTGCCGATCAGTTGTGGAGAGTCTTAGCTGTTCACTTTCTTGTCAACAATAAAAAGTTCCTTGTATTTAGGAAATAACTGTGTGAGCAGCTCTGGGTGGTACTGTACCTGCTGAGTATACTTAGTAACAGTCTGCCAAGAAAGGTCTTGGTTTCCCTTGAGCACATCACTTAAACATGACTCAGGATCTATATTGTGATTTTAACAAAAATGACAGTGACCAATCACATTTTGTCAGCCTATAGCTGTATGAAATTAATGTGTTCTAGTTACCAGATTAAATTCTGTATCTGTAACAATGAAGCATTGCTCGATTTTTGTTCTAAATTTTAATAGGGATACTATTTGTTATAGATGAAAACAAATAAAAATAATGCAGTGACCTACAGTGTTTCATTTTTGTTGCTGGAAGTTGACGGCATATTTGTAACAATTAAGTGTGCGCACTTCCAAACAGAAGTATGCATGCACAGTAAATTACAATATTCCAAAACAGCAACCAATAGCACATTTGAGTATACAGTACTGTACTGTATTTCAATTAAGTTCTATTTTTTTGTTTACAATATTGTTATTGGTTCATCAAGAACATAATGAAAATGTATACAAGCAACAAATTCTGACCTTTGTAATATAATTTTGCAGTGAGGGCGTGTGTGCCAACCCAGGCAGACACTGGTATACGCAACGTTTTGTTAGCTTGTGTAGTGTATAGCTCGTATTTATGTATCATTACTCCTGCCTCTGTGTTGTAATGTATCACACCTTACTGTATATTTATTACATTCGCCCTGACTCATAAGTAAATAAAGTTAAATATAAAGATATACTGGTAATTGTTTTTCTAACTTGCCTGATGTATATAATTTAGTTACTGTAGATTGAATGTTTAGATTCAGGAAATACGTGTAGCAACTACTGTACATTATTAATTTTGTACCAGTTGTACAAACTATATCCAACATTTCCTAGCATTAAGCCATTTCCCATCACCAAATCAACGAGCAGCATTGGTTTAAACTCGAGTCACGTGAACGGGAATATAAAGCTGTCGGACCACATCATCGGACTATTCTCACCACAACTCTCCAAGGAACACCTCCATCTTTTACCAGTCTCAGTCCTCCCCGTTTCACCAAATGGACCTGGCTACGGACACCAGCTATGATCACTCTTGGTACCTGCCATCCCGCCAGGTAGACTTAGTTACAGCCACCAGCTGTCACCAGATTGTCCAACTATAAGTATGTAGTTAAATCAACTACAGTATACTGTATATGCATTGCAGAACCTTAATGCATTTAGAGGTAAGGCATTACTTATTCAAGTAGCTATTATCTTTGACTGTATACAGTGAATGGTGAAGTGAATCAAGTTTTTTAAACCCACACGTTTTATTTTAGCTTGTATGCAATGTGTAGGGAAGTTAACAAGTTACATTACTCCAAATATAATTGCTACACACCACCACCAAGGCTGCCATTCATGCTTGCAACATTTCCTGGAGAGAGCGAGAGCTGTTGGGCTGATGTTATAAGTAGAAGTAACCCCCTGCCTTCTTTTGACTATGTAATAGGCAATGGGAAATGGGTTTGACAAGGTTGCATATAGGTCACACCTGCTTGACCCGTGGTCACTTAATGGAACAAAACGTGTTCCTTTTTATCCGAACTACATTGTCCAACTTGAAGGTTGTGCACCTCCTTGTAGAATGTCCTGATTTTCCGGATAATTGTACTGTATGTCTTGCTTTCCTAATGTCCCTAGGGATCATTTGTCTCAATAGAATCCTTGATGAATCCAATACCTTTGATATTGATCACCTTATGTCCTTTTGTTCTTGTATTGGTAACTTGAGTGATATTTAACACTTGAATACCTAGCAGTACATATGGTGCTAGATATTCTTCTCAGCTTGGTGCCTTCTTTTGATAATTACTTGTAGCTACATAGAATGTATATTATTAATTACGATGATCCTCTTTTAGAGTATTCCACTTAAAGCAGTGTCCGTGGTGTAGTGGTAAGACACTCGCCTGGCGTTCCGCGAGCGCTATGTCATGGGTTCGTATCCTGGCCGGGGAGGATTTACTGGGCGCAATTCCGTAACTGTAGCCTCTGTTTAACGCAACAGTAAAATGTGTACTTGGATGAAAAAACAATTCTTCGCGGCAGGGGATCGTATTCCACGGACCATAGGATTAAGGACTTGCCCGAAATGCTACGCGTACTAGTGGCTGTACAAGAATGTAACAACTCTTGTATATATCTCAAAAAAAAAAAAAAAAAAAAAAAAAAAAAAAATGTTAACTACCTTTGTTAACTCGTGTCTGTCTCTTTGGTTCATTTGTGACTAAAGCATCCACCTGTGTCCTCTTGTCCTGCTTTCTCTCACTCTGAAGAGGGTATCATTGTCCATCTTATCTACTCATCTATTTTTTAAGTTGTGATCATACCTTCTTCTGTTCCTTCTATCCTCTTGCTAAACACTAACGTAGTTCCTAAGTATTGCTTAAAAATGTTAAATCATTTGCCAAATCTCTTGAACAATCCAAATATGCTAACTTATGATTTAGTGTAAAATGTTACGCCATTAAACTTATAAATAAAGTTCCTCGTTATGTTTGCGTCATTCCCGAAACACAGCCTATTAGTCGTGTCATATATTGTATATTAAATTAATTATCTACCTATGAACTCTCCTCTGTATTATGTATCAGATGTATGTAGTTAATATACGTAAAAATTGCTATAATAATAATTTCTACTTACATGAAATACATAAATCTGATACATGATACAGGGGAGAATTCATAGGTAAATAATGTACAGTATATGTAGCGACTAACAGACTTTGGGAAAGATGCAAAATAATACATGAATTTACCTGGCGGCCACACACTATAGTTGCCTCCACGAGGACAAAAAGCTAGCGGCTTGTCAAATTTCCTCTCCCCCCTATTTGCCCTGATTATTTTTTTCCAGCTGGATTTTCAAATTTAACAGTTGGGACAGTTACGGCTTCGGCGGGTAGGTGGTTCCGTGGGTTTATAACCCTGTGGGTGAAAATGCATCTATACATAGTATCGGATTTTAAGTAATATGTCTACAGTTTTTTGTGAGGTATTTATAATATGTGGGAGACGTGGGTGAAGCATTTCAAGAGGTGCGCTTCGAAAATAGTAAATGTTGTTTCGAGATAAACTCGAACGTAATCAATAGAGACGTGTTTATTTTCACCCTATGCTCTTCGTGTTTATTTTCACCCTATGCTCTTCCATGATTGCCGTTGACATTGCAAAGCGTGCATTCGCTAGTTTTCCAAAATCTGTAATAAAGATGATATGTAGTTACAGTGTGTGAAGCATTTCCTGAAGTGAGCGAAGCTTTCTTCCATACATGTTCTGAAGCAATCAGCTGTTACGCCTGGCGGCCGCGTGTTACAGCTGCGTAATCTCCGTTGTTTGTGTGACTGAACACTCCAGGGTGGTGAGGGTAGGACATATTCCCGTTGTTTGTGTGACTGAACACTCCAGGGTGGTGAGGGTAGGACATATTCCCGTTGTTTGTGTGACTGAACACTCCAGGGAGGTGAGGGTAGGACATATTCCCGCTGTTTGTGTGACTGAACACTCCAGGGAGGTGAGGGTAGGACATACTCCCGTTGTTTGTGTGACTGAACACTCCAGGGAGGTGAGGGTAGGCCATACTCCCGTTGTTTGTGTGACTGAACACTCCAGGGAGGTGAGGGTAGGCCATACTCCCGTTGTTTGTGTGATTGAACACTCCAGGGTGGTGAGAGTAGGCCATATTCCCGTTGTTTGTGTGATTGAACACTCCAGGGTGGTGAGAGTAGGCCATATTCCCGTTGTTTGGTGAACTAGTTACATATATTAATTTGCCTACCTATAGCACTCCACCCCGGGAAAATGAATCGGTGTACATAAATACTGAGCCGAACGGTGGTGACATCTTGGAGTCAGCTGATTTTATTGGATGACAGACATGTTGCTCTTCTTGCAACTGTATTGCTCTCAGGCTGTTTATAGGCAAACCAAGGTTCAAGTTATTTCCTATATGGAGGTATATTATTTGGCTAACTCGATCATCAGTTCTGTCATGCATTCGGAGACCAACGTGAGATGCATTACTCATAAAATGAACTGTTACCATTATTAATAATTTTGTTGTGTTCGTGTCTAGTGTAAGACGTAAGCCTGTTACAATTTTGAGTTAAGAGCTTGACCGAGTGAGGATATGTAGGGTTGGTTCAGTTATGTCTGCATGCATTGCAGACATACTTTATTACAATTTGGCGTCTTCCATTTATCGTATGTTGTCTTCAACATACGTACATTGTCGCATGTACATTGTAAATACATACATACATTGTCTTCGTACATCTTCCATTTGTTTATACAATAATACAGTGGTGTTCTTAATGTTTAGCATTTGTAATTAATTAGTGCCGTGTAATTCATATCTTTTATAACTGGATATTATTGTCCCCGTTGCATGTATAATTATTTTTTTAATATCCATCTTTGCTCACTTTCAACTTGCCTGTCGCCTCGTCCTCTGGAGACGACTCTCTCCTCTTTCAGAAAGGTAACGTCCTATTCTAATTCCCCCAAAGCGCGCGCCTTGGATACCTTAACATGGTTCTCATTGGCGTGCCATCCCCCTGGGCACCTTGGGCGGCAAACAATCTCCTAACATCACAATGGAGGAGCTAACTCAAAGTAAGAACAAAGGCAACATTAAACAATCCTTTCCACAATTCTGGCTCACATCACATTCATCCCGGACCCGACTCATCTGGCACAAAATTGATCATCGAATTTCGTAGCCCTGCCGACTCGTCTGAAAATTTGAGTGGGTGGTGGGCGGGAGGGCTTTGGACACGAGGCTTTGTGCTCTGGTCTGATGAGATTATCATATCTAGCTGAACGTCTTGATGAGTTATTGCTGTATCGTGGAGTTATTGCCTTACAATCGTGAATATAATGGATGAACATCAGGTGGCAGCAGTGCCTATTGAATTAATAGAAACACCTTTAGTATGACGGATCATTTTATTCTACCGGTTTGTCAGGGTTATCACTAGGCCCATTAACCCATGGTTACTTGTTGGCCTCTGGGTTATTTAACTTCGGACCATGAAGCAGTACAACATCATTATTACCAAAGGCTGTATAGCACCCACTACCTGACTGGAACCAGGGAAATTGTCATGGATTGTGCAGCTTAATTGAAATTGCGAGGTTTGTTTTGAATTGAAATTGTAATACTCTGCTGAAAAAAACTCTTCCAAAATAATGCAATTTGAATGTCTCCAAAAGTTTAATCCATCGAAATTTGAGAAGCGGTAAGAAACAAGCGCAAAAACTAGGCTACATAGGATAGGTTCCATGAGGACTTGACACAAACCATTATCAGGATAAAGCGCTAAGGCAGTATGACTTTCAAATGGAAGGAATATGAGGACAGAGGGGAAGGAACGGTGCCCATCCACTTGGAATGCCAGGGGATCGAACGCCGACTTGCAAGAAGTGAGGTCGTCCGTATGGCCAAGTGGGCATTTGAAATTTAATAAACAAAATATCAGGCAAGTCGATGCGTAGCAAAGGTTGGTGGCGCATAATAACAATCTAACAGTGCTAGCATCCGATAACTGTAAGATAACTTAAGGATCCCCATCTCGCAAGATAACATTAGCATGTGATCAGTTTGCTAGCAAACTTTAGATGGATTAAGAGGATATCCTCACGATCACCAGAGTGGATAAAGTAATTGTAAAACTCCAGATTCATACCAGCAGGTCTAATGATTGGATTTACAATAATATAATGATGAAGAGTATGATAGTTTGTGCTTATAATTATTATACACGCAGTGCTCAGGATTGGGAGATTCATCACTGACAGCCACCTGCGATAGTTAACAGTAGCCTAACCTGCTGACTCTTAAAATCATTGTGTAATGAGCAATTTGTGTTGCCCAAAAATCTAGATATCAAATGTAACTCAAGATTTTTTTATATTAATACTTTCCTGCTTTTTGTCATTTCACTCAACAACTCTGAATGTTTGGAACATTGTGGGTCACCGCAGGAAGATAATGGTTGGGGTCGAAACTGAATACTGCACGTTAGTAGTGTGAACTCGCCGACGTCTGTGCCAGCCCTCTCCTCGCCGGCGTCTGTGCCAGCCCTCTCCTCGCCGGCGTCTGTGCCAGCCCTCTCCTCGCTGGCGTCTGTGTCAGCCCTCTCCTCGCTGGCGTCTGTGTCAGCCCTCTCCTCGTTGGCGTCTGTGCCAGCCCTCTCCTTGCAGGCGTCTGTGTCAGCCCTCTCCTCGCTGGCGTCTGTGCCAGCCCTCTCCTCGCCGGCGTCTGTGCCAGCCGTCTCTTCATCTGACCCAGCCTTCACCTGCCTGAGGGCCAGGTCTCCCCCTCGACGTATCCAGGTGGGCACCGGAGGGTCGGGGCGTGTTGATGGAGTTATCCGCCTGGCTGCACACCTTTGTTTTAACTGCAGACTAAAAATGCAGATGGCGCGAGCAGCCGTTTATTGGGCTACGGGTTAACACGGCACAAGCCATTCCGAGCCTTAACGTAGGTAATTAGAGCTTGGAACATGAGATTTCCTTCCTTATGGCTGCAACTAGAATAGCTTGTTCCGGAGAGAGATAAGCCGGGCAGAGACAATTCTGCATGTGCAATAAGGATGCACGACCCCCAAGTGAACTATGGTTGCATTGTCTCTCTATTGATCTTGTCAACATTGCAAGCTAATTTTCAAACCTATTATTAATTATTTCCAGTAATTTGATGTTGAAATATCTTAATTTAGATCACGTGTGTGTGTACTCTGGCGAGATGATTAATTGTAAAGACAACCCATCATCACAAGAACCATGAGACGGGATACTTTCCTCAATTGGTCATTGTTCACTTTTGACGTCTATTTTGCTCTCTGATTGGCCCATCATCTTCCGTAATCCCTTTCACTAATTCTTGTTCATCATTTTCCTCTTCATTTCTTTACATATTCTCTAATTCTCCATTATGTCGCCTCCTTCCCCACCCCTGGGGGGCAGATGCTGTAAGCGTACTACTAAAACCTTTCACATGCTTAAATGAGAAGACTATTGCCGATTTAGAGAGAAATTACATTATATATATATATATATATATATGTATGTATGAAATTCTCTCTCTAAATCGGCAATAGTTTCGGTGCATAACAGCCAAAGGAGTAAGTATTAGTGAACCTCTAGATCTACCCGAGCCCGGGTTCAACAATGAGTGACCCCCACAGTGATTGTCTCGTTCAGTTGAATAAACAATTGAACATGCAGCTTGAGTGACGTACCAGATTATTGCACGAGGAGATGCTAGGCTTTGCCGCATGTAGATCCAGGATCTCAACACCAGTTGCTAGGCTGTGATTCTCTTTTTGTTTCCTATTGCCACCGTTGTTTTTTTCTGTAAAGAAAAAGAACAATAAGGCACAACGCTGACAATAGATTGAAGAGTCTCGACAACACGGAGGTGTGAAGGTTTTGTCGATGCCATCAACAGGCGTAATTACAGTGACTGGAGCCTCCTCCTCGTTCATCTTTGTGCCGTATTCCCCAGCGTCATCGAGCTCTCCCAAACATAGTCCGTCCTCATCACCACAATACTGATCACCTCCGAGGCCCAGCAAATCGGTGAAATATATTTAGTGCTGCACTAATGCCGACTTTCGTGTTCAATGTTTAGACGAGTTGGAGTATAGATCGCCTTGTTCAGGTAATATATTGTTGGAAAAAATCTAGTTTTTCTGATCTCGTGTTTTGTTTATGCAACTTAAGATATATTTTGAAGACACTTTCATTCTTAGTAATAATTTCAGTGTGTGTAGATGGGGCTCAGTATGCAATTTCCAGTACAACCCGTACTCGGCTCAAGTCCATTACATCCAGCGGTCGACCCCACAGACGCATTCATCAATTTTAACATGCTGCTCATTCAAAACAGGAATTTTCTCAAATGTAAATTAATATTATAATACATTAGCATATTGTGCATATATAGGCATAGGTTAGGTTAGGTGGGTTAGGTTCTGTTGGCGATTATTTGTATTTGTAGTACGTGGGTGAAGCATTTATAGTGTTGTGGTTCGAACAAAACTCGTCAGTGAAGCATTTGTTCCGGAAGTGTTCGGACGTCATCAGTTGTGAGTCGTGTGTAAACTGTTTTTCATTCATAAACAGGGGGTTTGGCGGGTGCATGGAATGGACTTTAGGTCTTTGTTTATAAGGACGGGCTGCTCGGTTGTACAGTCGGGTTCGTTCTATGCTCATAATTGGGAATTCCGGGTTCGAATCCTGGGTGGAACAGAAATGGTTGGGTGCATTTTCTATTACCTAATCCTCCTGTTCACCTAGCAGAAAACAGGTACCCGGGAGTTAGTCAGCTTATGGGGGTTGCATCCTGGGGGGCGGGGAGAGTGTCAGTACTTCTACCAGGAGGTGGGGGGGATTCGATATAAGCCTAACGTATATATATTCACTGGCTTCCTGTCCCCGACACAATGAATGTAAAGTGTTATCTAGCTGCAAGCTAAAGGAAATAATTTATTAATACTGTAAGCATTTCTTTGTCTTAATAAGTCACTGTAGCAATATTATCCAACATCTGACCATAAAATAACCTGTAAAAATGTTCTCAAATCCTCTTCCTTCAAATTGATTTTCACCCATGAGACTGTGGAGTCATGGTAGGAACAGTGCTCTATAATCAGACAGAATTTGTTCTTTGTAGAGTAGAATGTTTGTGAACTGCGTATATGTCTTGACTCACACACCTGCCAATGGGAAGAGACAGGTGTGCTCGTGTGAGGAAGGATAGAGCTCTGTCCAGTACAGTCAGCGGGATTGGCTGTCGATCGAAATCGACCCCATGAATCTCGCAGAGCAAACAGCGTTTGATGTTTGTCAGTGTGATTACCTATGCATTCAAAAAGCTTCATTTGAAAATTCCTTTCAAGAGTCTTGGGACGAACCATCGCCTTGCCTTTAAAATCTTGAATAATGCAGTTGCCATTACAAAAGTGCATTAACTGCAATAAATCCCTGGCAGGAAGGAGACCCGTTCAGCCTCCATAGTCAACACAGATTTCTTTAATCTGCGTCAACACATTTATCATTCACACTCCTATCTCATCCCCGGCATAGGGACCAGTTTTCATTGTATAACTCTAGTATATCATGACCGTCGAAGCCTCACAGAGAAATATATTTAGGAAACGTTGCCGATGAAGACGAGAGTTGAAACACCTTTGTTTGCTTATTGTGTCAGCGAGGGGGTCGTTGGTGTAGGCCTATCTCTGGTCGTAGTGCCATATCTCTGCCTAACACTACCTCATAAGACCAAAAACAGGAATACAATTTGGAAGATAATTTACAAGGAGAGAGACCATTATTTTCATAATACCAAACTCCTATTATGCAAATAATGGACACCGGAGAGGTTGGCAAAAATTAAACAAATAAAGAGGAAAAATAATACTTGTAAAGTAGCTGTGTGAAAGAGACACTTTATTAGTCACATTATATAAGCAGGAACCCTTATTTAATATTATCTGCATTTAAAAAGCCTAAAATATATATTTTCGTTAATTGCTTAAATGCGCACATCATGATTTAGGTTTGAGTTCCGCGTTAGTCTATTTTTTTTACGAACTTGAGAGTGGTGTGTCGTGTAGGTTGTTGTTGTTATTGTTTTAGATTCAGCTACTGGGAACCAAAAGTTGCAAGTAGCACGGGCTATGGTGAGCCCGGAGTGGACTTACCTGGCACAGGAGCGGGGCAAGTAGCACGGGCTATGGTGAGCCCGGAGTGGACTTACCTGGCACAGGAGCGGTGCTGTGATGCAGGAAGTTACTACTCAGTGGCAGTGGGCGATGTAGGCCTACTGTTCATGTACTAAAATATTGATGTTCATCTCGACAAGAGGAAGTAGACATACTCCACTCATTATAAAAGGAATTCCCCTCTGTTAAGCCGCATCTAAATTTACAGGTAAGACTTCCTCATCGTTACTGATCACTTTGGAAACCCCTAGTAGTTACTTGAGCCAATACTAGGCCTCATGGAGTCCCACTAGTGACTGATAAAGCCAACAAAGATCCTTGTGTGACCTCATTAGTAATATACAAGACAGAGAGGGAATAATGTGGACAGAGACAATCTGTTTTCCACGTTAAGGACACGGACCAGCCTAGAGAAAAATGTAGGGAAATATTTGTATACATTGAGATTGGTAAACGAATGGAATGAATTTGAACTAGAGCTGGAGGAAGGCTCTGTCACTTCCAGCTTCGTGGCCACGTATGGCAGAGAACTGGACCGTCAGAATGAATACATTCACCAGGTGTATCAGCACCACACTCTGAGTGTACTGTGGTAGTCAACTTGTCGGAAATGTGTCCCCAGGCGGCCTGGTGCTGGGGGAGAGGACGGGGAAGAATGGGAGGGGAGAGAGAGAGTGAAGGGGAAGATTGAGAGATAGTACAGGAGGGGATACGAGGTAGACTGAATATAGAACAAGAGAGAAGGAAAAAGAGACGATAGAATGAAAGGCAAAGAGAGAGAGAGGAGGGGGAAATTTTTTTTTACCGAGAGGGTGGGGAAGCAGAAGAGGACAGAGGTGACGACGAGGCTCGGCCTATGTTTTATGCATCAGAACATTATTCTTTATATATACTAAGATATCCCCTCCACAACGGCCGCAAAATACGTCTTACCCAACACTTCCAAAACTCATAAGGTCTCCAAGAAAACATTATACCAAAGATAGCTTGTATTTACATTTTATTATTATTATTATTATTATTATATACATTTACATAATTGCCATTGCATTTATTATCACTATTATTATTATTTATATTGTTATTTTTACAATTACTGTGCACTAATAATCGCATCTCATAAAATATAGTATTTCTTCTAATAAGGCAACAGTTATTTTAACAGAGCGAGAAATACACCAAACAAATATTATTTTAATAATACAGAAGATAAGTCTAGGTATAAATATATACTGTCATGCTTGACAGTGAGATGTCATGTTTGACAGTGAGATGTCATGTTTGACAGTGAGATGTCATGTTTGACAGTGAGATGTCATGCTTGACAGTGAGATGTCATGCTTGACAGTGAGATGTCATGTTTGACAGTGAGATGTCATGTTTGACAGTGAGATGTCATGTTTGACAGTGAGATGTCATGCTTGACAGTGAGATGTCATGCTTGACAGTGAGATGTCATGCTTGACAGTGAGATGTCATGTTTGACAGTGAGATGTCATGTTTGACAGTGAGATGTCATGCTTGACAGTGAGATCTCATGCTTGACAGTGAGATGTCATGCTTGACAGTGAGATGTCATGCTTGACAGTGAGATGTCATGCTTGACAGTGAGATGTCATGTTTGACAGTGAGATGTCATGTTTGACAGTGAGATGTCATGTTTGACAGTGAGATGTCATGCTTGACAGTGAGATGTCATGCTTGACAGTGAGATGTCATGCTTGACAGTGAGATGTCATGCTTGACAGTGAGATGTCATGCTTGACAGTGAGATGTCATGTTTGACAGTGAGATGTCATGCTTGACAGTGAGATGTCATGCTTGACAGTGAGATGTCATGTTTGACAGTGAGATGCCATGTTTGACAGTGAGATGCCATGTTTGACAGTGAGATGTCATGTTTGACAGTGAGATGTCATGTTTGACAGTGAGATGTCATGTTTGACAGTGAGATGTCATGTTTGACAGTGAGATGCCATGTTTGACAGTGAGATGTCATGTTTGACAGTGAGATGTCATGTTTGAGAGTAAGATGCCATGTTTGAGTGAGATGCCATGTTTGACATGTCCCGCTTGACAGTGAGATGCCATGTTTGACTGTATATAGCAGTATTATATTAAACAACATATACAGAAGACGGTAAAGTGATTGAGTAGTCGTTACATAAAGCACATATATAACGCAGCCACTAGTACACAAAGCGTAGTTTTATGAGCCTGCCAATGGCTTATTGATAAGCTTCCTGTCCGAGAATATTATTTATTAGGCTTATCAAGGTCCCCGCCCAGCTACTAGCCAAACCCAAAGGTGCTTAACCGAACTGTGCGTATGAGTTTGTTTTTTAATGATTGGTATATTCTTTACCACATGTTGCCACAAGGAGTATATGGCCGCCTGGGCCACATAGCAAGTTACAGCCCCGCTCATGTGCCAGGTAAGTCCACTTACGGGCTCACCATAGCCTGTGCTACTTGAAACGTTTTGTTCCCAGTAGCTGAATCTAAAACAACACGTGCCTGGGCCAGGCACGTGTTAGAGGGGTCTATCAGAGGTTATACACGTGGGCTGAAGTGTCTCCTGATTGGCTACCAGGCATTATGCCCCGCCCATTGTTTACAAATGACCTGCGCGCATGGTTGCCAAAGCCTGCATCTTTTAATGTATTTACCTGAATTTACCTGAGAGTCACATATTTTCATAGTGCTATTATTATCGGGAAATTGTTGTGTTTTAGTAGGACGGATACAGTGCCAGGGAAAGGGAGGAATAATAGGGAGGGAGACGTGGAGAGGGCAACACTGTAGGAGGTTGCGCGCGCCGGTCCAGTTCCTTCACAAGAGCCACGTGTTATGCCAAAAGGAAGATGTAGAGCCCCTGTGCCTCAGTGTAGGCGGGGATGTGCTGGCTACTGGGTCTAGGACACCACAGGGGCTCTGGTGCACCTATGATCAGTGCAGGTTATTCACGTGGGTGCCGTGCCGTTTGGCTACGTCGGTGAGGTGACTGATTGGGAACTTGGCAGCAGCTGTGGCGTGCTGGTCGCTCGGTGCAGTCTTCCAGGTCATACAGGTACGGCAACATTTACTAAATTTACCTGTGATGTATACTCCCTTCTTGAAATATGACCTATCACACATTTCAAGCGCGGGTTGGACATGTTTATGAGTGGGATTGGGGGTTATAGATAGGAGCTTGCCTCGTATGGGCCAATAGGCCTTCTGCAGTTACCTTTGTTCTTATGTTCTTATGTAAAGTGAACCTGTAGTACGGCCTGATTCGTTCTCGACGCACAATCGAGAATTCCTGGTTCGAATGCATGGCGACCATTTGGTCACCACTTTGGTCCGGGAGACATCTCCCTGTCACGCAGGGTGCAGTTGCGCCTCCACAGATCTCCAGTATCATCTACTTGATACTGGTAATGGCTCAAAAGGGCCACCACTTACGGGCTATTCATACCCGTGCCACCTCTTTGGTGGCTTAATCTTCATCAATCAATCAATCGAATGCATGGCGGGACAAAGTGGTTGGGCTCATTTCCTTTCACCTAATGCTTCTGTTCACCTAGTCGTAGCGTTGAGAGGGTACTCAGGAGTTAGTCGACTTGTTGCAAGGATCGGTAATTCGGCCTTGGGGGGGGGGGGGGAGGGTGGACCTCGATAAAAGCCAAAACTTGTATGAATACACTAAGGCTACCTGTCCCCCCAACACAATGAATTATTAATTATTATTTACGTCTCTAAGAAACAGAAGCACCATAGACGATATAAATTTTTAATTAATTTTAAATATTAATAATAAAATATTTACAACTGCAAGTTTAATGGAATTGTTGCAACTGAAGCTGCTGGATTTTTTTGCAGCTTCGCGGTTGCTAGTAAGTTGCAGCCTATGGTGTGTGCCTGTGCGGGGATACATGTTAAGTGACCTTAATAACTATACTTGTATACATATTCTACGTAAGTAGGGGCACATGCACCCGAACATAGTAGTAGGTAAATAAGTATACAAGATTAGAGAATTCATCCCAAAATTATAAGTGGTAAACTTAACAATAAAAATGAAGGATGCCTAGCGTCTATGCACAAGTAATCCTAAATAATTAACATTATTAATTATCTATAATTACGCACTTATACATGCAATGTTAGATATAATAATAATAATAATAATAATTTTTATTTAGGTAAAGGTACATACATAAAGAGATTTTACAAAGTTTGTTGGCTTTATAGATAGAGCTTGTACATACAATGCCTAAAGCCACTATTACGCAAAGCGTTTCGGGCGTTTCGGGCATATGTAAATGATGAGACAAGCAACATGCATACAGAAACATTGAAAGAGTATGCATGATGTGTATACATGCGTATAAATACTAAATATATATTTTTCAATGTTATAGTTCTGTTAGGGTTTCGTATATTTATATACTTCAGAAATGTTGGTTCACCCCCCCCCCACATCCCCACCCCTAGGACCAGCCACTCCCCTTCCCTAGGATACAGCCAACAACCGACCTCTAAAATGGCCCTTCAAAAAGTCACAAGAATGGCAATACTGTTGGCCTTCTCTACTCACAATTGGCGATCCCGGTTCGATCCCAGAGTGGGGTGGAAATAGTTTGGCACATTTCTTATAAAGACCTTTTTTTTGATACAATGAGGACCTTATATTTTAATTGCTATCATCTTACAATTAATAAACAATTTCGCTCATAATATTTGACTGACGTGTTGTGCAGGGATTGTGGCGCTGAGTGATGTGATGGTGAGTCAAGCACTGCCTTCCTGCCCTCACCAGCCTGGCCAACCCTGGCCTCACCAGCCTGGCCAACCCTGGCCTCACCAGCCTGGCCAACCCTGGCCTCACCAGCCTGGCCAACCCTGGCCTCACCAGCCTGGCCACCAGCGCCCTCTCCACACCCACCTTCCGCAGCCAAGCTCCTCCACAAACACACCTTTCTCCTCTCCACATTTAGTCACTAAAAGGGCAGGTGGGGTTGGTGCTGCCTCGCTCGACTGTTCTTCGCGCCACGGAGGAGTACTTGGTGACAGATGCAGGCGAGGTCACCAATATCAGCCGCTCCTCCCTCATCTGTGGGGGATCCCTGCTCTCCATGGCTCCGACGAGCTCCTTCAGAAAAGAAAGTTAAACGAGGGCATCAGAGGAGGAAGGAGAGAGGAAGAGGTGAGGCAGAGGTGGAGGCAGGCTGGGGGCCGCCTCCGCACCATTGCTGATCTCTTTCAAGCTACCCATGGTAAGGTAAGCCTCTCATCTGCTTTCAATCTGGTGACTAGATATAAATAGTATTATTTTGCTTAATTTAAAAACATATATTTTATATATGAGACGTGTGTGGCATATATTTGTGTACAAATATATTTATATTTGTTGGGTAGAATTGCTTAGTAATTTTAAATATACCTTTTTGAAAAATGATAACGTGTATTACATTTACGCGTGTAAACATATTAGATACGAATTATGGGTAGGGCCTCTCGAAGTCGAGAACACTCACACCTGTGAACCACAAGTCTTGGTAGGCTATCAACACCCTGGAATTATGTGCTTACTGTCCGGCCTCCTGGTGGTGTTCCTCCACCACATCAACAATGGAACACAACACTCACAGTTCAAATATATAATCACATACACGTACCTTCGAATAGCCTAACCGGTTCCTGTACCGGCTAGGTTATTCGGAGGTACCTATTTAGGAGGAGGTAGATTATATGTGTGTGTTTTTGTTCCAATAATATTTTACAATGATGAACACATTGTTCATCGGTAATTATATTTATAACCAACAGATGGTCTTTGTCGCCAGGGTTTGAGAAAGGCGGGACGAGCATCATTTCCCATCGAGGCATCTCTGGCCTGCTGCCTCTCCGCCTCTTGTCTCTGGCTCTACTGCTGGAGACTCTTCAGCAGTCTTTGTTGACAACAACGGTAACCCCTGGTGCTCCATCACCGAAGTCTTTGTTGACAACAACGGTAACCCCTGGTGCTCCATCACCGAAGTCTTTGTTGACAACAACGGTAACCCCTGGTGCTCCATCACCGAAGTCTTTGTTGACAACAACGGTAACCCCTGGTACTCCAGCACCGAAGTCTTTGTTGACAACAACGGTAACCCCTGGTACTCCATCACCGATGGAAGCCTTGTAACAACTAAGAGCGATCTCTTTCTGACCTGCTCCATACGACTTCGTAATCAACTGTGGGTCTTCATATTATTATTTTGATATCGAGAAAATATAGAGGCCGTATGATGGGGGCGAACTCTCTTCCCTTGAATTCTCTCAAGTTTAGGGAGATTATTTAATTTCAAGTATGATCTTGTTCGGTTTTCATGTTATAAGCGCGGTATTCAGGTGTGTTCATATCTCAAGAATGACTCCTCTTCAACGCTCACGCTTGAACGATACAGTGTTTACGTTTCAGTGCTGGTACGTGCGTGTTTGAGATAAAAAATTTCTTAGAGGTTTGTGGATGGCCCCTCTATTAGTTTGTCCTTACTCCTCCACAGCAGGTGATAGTGAACGCTGACGACACTGTTCAGGTGGTTACTGTAGTCAGCATCACTATACTACCAGTCTTTCAACAGTCTGACTCTCCCAAGCTTGAACAAATCCACAAGGGCCGTGACGAGGATTCGAACCTGCTTCCGGGAGCATCCCAGACACTGCCTTAATCTCCCAAGCTTGTAAATGTGGACAGCTAGACACATTCATCCAAATTATAATGTTATTGTATACTTCTATTTATGGTAAATATTAAACAAATCAAATTTAGCTCCAGTGCCACGTTAGGACTAAGGAAGTCTAAGGACTAAGGAGTCGAGGTTTCATCCTTATGGCTTATTATAGTTTAGTCCAAGAACTATACACTTTTGTAAGCTAGTATTATTTCATAGGCATAAATAATTGTTAGGTATAATTGATACACTAGTATCAAGTACACTTGACGAATTATTTGTCAAAAGTATGCGGTGCCCTGCTCAAGGCGTCGCATACTTATGGCGAAAAAAAAGGATAGTCTTGTGGGTGGAAATATTTGAGACAGAAGTATGCGGCGGGTCCATGGTGTCCACACAGCTGGACGGGAGACATCTCCCGTCACGCAGGGTGCAGTCGCACCTCCACAGATCTCTAATATCATCTACTGATACTGGTAATGGCTCAAACGGGCCACCACTTACGGGCTATTCATGCCCGTGCCACCTTTTGCGTGGCTTAATCTTCCTCAATCATCAATCACACAGCTAGGAGGCATATTAACCCCGGGCACTCATAGTGAGTAGAAATTGGGGGGGGGGGTTATAGAAATAGCCTAAGCTACTCAATCTCTTTGAGTATCAAAGAGATTGAGTTTCAATTTCAATTTCAATCTCTTTGAGATGTATTTCTTTCTTGTCTCAATAAACAAACTTGAATTCATAGTCAGCGGTTGTGTTGTCACTTATATGTATTTTCAGCTATTTAAACGTGTTCCCTGATTTTTGTACAGTAGTTTTCTTAAAGCTTGGTGCCTTCTCTTGATAGTTACTCTTATTATTGTTTGATAAAAATCATAACACGAATGAATGAACATATATTTTCTGCACCTTGAAGGAAAACTATTAACGTGTATGGGAACTTTTTATTTAAATTAATTTAAGTAGTTTACAATAATTATTATTATAAATTAACTTTATATGTATAATTTACTATTATAACTTAGTTAACTTAATAGATAAAGCACGGAAGTTAACTAAGCTATTGTCAAAGTAGTTGTCTATCCTCGTTACAAATAATTAATGAGTGAAGCAGATACTCAATTCAATTGAGTGTAATCCAATTACGCAGTACGGTGTTATATATTTAACACGGTATGATGATAAGTAGATACAAGTATAACTATAAGCTAGTGTTAAAGCAGGATATAACTTAGTTAACTTATGAATAGTTAATTAGAGAATTTAACAAAGTGCTAGTGCATCAGTAGAGTGTAGGGGACACTAGTGCATGTACTAGGTGCAGATCTTCTCATAGGTGAAAGACTGTAAGGGTAACCGAGTGATGAAATTTAGAACTGGAATTCGTTCATATCACGAGCAATATGTCACTCATGATATGAGACAAATGTTATGTTATATTAGTAATATTAATTTTACATTATTATAGATCTAGATAGGGATCTAGATAGGGTTTTGAAATGGTCAAAGGATTGGCAGATGCAGTTTAATGCTGATAAATGTAAAGTTCTGAGGTTAGGTAATGATGATAGAGTTACAAGATACGAGCTAGATGGTGTTGAGATTGCGAAGTCGGATTGCGAAAGGGATCTGGGAGTTATGATTAGTAAGAATTTAAAACAAAAGGATCAATGCATAAATGTTCGTAATAAGGCAAATCGGACACTTGGATTTATTAATCGCAGCGTTAGTAACAAGACACCTGGTGTGGTTCTCAAGCTATATCTTGCTCTAGTTAGGCCCCATTTAGATTTTGCAGTTCAGTTTTGGTCGCCATATTATAGAATGGATATAAATTCACTTGAACGTGTCCAGCGTAGGATGACTAAGTTAATTCCCCAAATTAGAAATCTTTCATATGAAGAAAGATTAACAAAGCTTAAGTTGCATTCACTGGAAAGGCGAAGAGTTAGGGGTGACATGATAGAGGTTTACAAGTGGATGAATGGACATAACAAAGGGGATATTAATAGGGTATTAAAAGTATCAACACAAGACAGAACACGAAACAATGGGTATAAATTGGATAAGTTTAGATTTAGGAAAGACTTGGGTAAATACTGGTTCAGTAACAGGGTTGTTGATTTGTGGAACCAATTGCCGCGTAACATTGTGGAGGTGGGGTCCCTCGATTGTTTCAAGCATGGGTTGGACATGTATATGAGTGGGATTGGGTGGTTATAAATAGGAGCTGCCTCGTATGGGCCAATAGGCCTTCTGCAGTTGCCTTTGTTCTTATGTTATAGCCTCCCCCTTCAATAATGGGAGGTTATAAGTTATAAGGGGTGCCACAGGGCATCATCTTAGAACCTCTCCAATTTCTTATGTCCATTAATAATTTGCCAAATGTCTCTCACGTTCTTTAATCTACACTATTTGCTGACGATACTACCGTCATCCATTCAGATCCCAACCTTTCCACACTAAATAATATTGTTAATTACGAATTAAAAAAAAATCCACTCATGGATGTCGACCAACAAACTCGCAATAAACAAAAAATGTCTACTACATTTTATCTGTAAGTAAATCATCAGACCAAATTCAACTTCAGATAGACAATGATAACATTAGCAATAAAAATGATGGAATGTTCCTTGGCCTATACATAGATAAGAGACAGCACCCAAACACAGCACATAGCCAATAAAGTTTCACAAATTTACGGTATATTCTGTAAAATCGGATATTAATGTTCCCCACTCTGCTCTCCTCTCATTGTATTACTAATCTATCCCTAACTTACATATGGTATCTGTGCATGGGGTTCAACCACTGCAAATTACCTCAACCCCATCAACAATCTGCTATCAGAACTATTAACAAACGGTCTTCAGACAACGCACAGTCCCTCTGTTTAAATCCCTAAATATAAACTCGACCCACACATTGTCGTATGCTATTTACATGTACAAAACTTTGTTCCTAAATGCTATTCCTGATCTGAAACTCTTCCTTGATTGTAATAGAACCCATGAACACCACATCAAAATTATATATTTCTTCGATATCCCTAGAGTACGTTAGACTAAATCTGTGCAAACACTCCACGCCAATAAAAGGACCCCAGTCTATGGATCTCACTCCCTAATGAATTAAAAAAAACAGTCAAATCTATGTTTTATTCAAAAGTAAGACCAGAAAATACCTAATTACCTCCTCATAGTTTCCCTACATTGTGCTTTAAACTCGCACTGTATCTTATGCTACTCACTCACCCAATTTTAGTACTTAAGATATGCAACATCGCCAGTATAATCAATTCAATACATTTTTGTTGTAGTTACAAAATTCTGTTACAATGTACCTTGGTAATTGCTCTTTTATCTGTTGCGATAAGGACCCGCCTGAAATGCTATGCGTGATAGTGGCTTTGCAAGAATGCAACAAACACCAATGCTATATACTCTGACAATCCAATAAACCTTTTTCTATATAAATAAATAAGTAAATAGTATAAATATATATAAAGCGTGAGAAAAGAAACGCGTGTTTGCACCAAAGAAAACGAAAGTTTTATAATGGCAAGAGAAGCGATCTCTTTACACTACCAAAACAACCAACGGAGCCAGAGGTTCCCACAGCAAGTCCGGGACTTTTCGGGGGACAATGCCTATTATACGCTGATGAGTGGCGCGCCTCCATGCAACACCACCTGTGTACTCGTCAGGTGAAGAGACCTTCACGTAAATTGTGCAAATAAAGAGAAATTTGGAGACTGTTGGGGGGTGCTATGTTGACTTGTGTAGGGAGAATAGGGTGGTATGGTCACTCGTGTGTGGAGGTGACAACTTGTGTAGGATGACATGTTGACTGATGTATGAGGTGATTAACATGTTAAGTGGTGTGAAGGCTAGCTGACTTTTTTATTTTTTGTTTACCTTACCCTATAAATGATAACACATAATTTTTCAGGAACAAGTTCCTTCTTCTGTGTTTTCTTCCGAGTTTGTCGGTTTGCTTACGTTTGTCATCTCTCTGTCTAAAAGATATGTCTTACCTTTTACATACAGTATTTGTCAAAAGTATGCGGTGCCCTGCTCGAGGCGTCGCATACTTATGGGGGAAAAAGGAGGATAGTCTTGTGGGTGACATTTGAGACAGAAGTATGTGGCGGGTCCATGACAACACAGTGTCCACTAGAACAAAGTGGACACTGTGATGTCATGTACCATGAATGTGATGTCAGGGACAACGTTTCCTTCTGAAACCCCACAGCTAGAAGGCTTAGTTAACCCCGGCATTCATAGTGAGCGGTTGTGTTGTCACTTGTATGTATTTTCAGCTTTTTAAACTTGTTTCGGGGTTTTTGCAAGGTAGTTTTCTTAATCCTTAGGCAAAGCTCATCGTCATGTGTTAATTCATGGGTAATGCAGTTGTCATCATTTGACGATTTAAAAAATATTGTCTGGGTTTTACACAAAATATGCAAATAAGGATATAATAGGTCTATGTGGTTGTAATGGAGTTTATCTTGACCCTTGAAAAAGTCCTGCTCATTAATTGCTAGTAAATCCTATTGCTCATTAGTTATTAGGTGAATGCAGTTATTATCATATTACAATTATCATTTGTGGGGTGTGCATTAGTGGCTTACCCCTTTGTTTCAATCTATACTCTCACCCATATTGTGTCATTTAGGTCATATGTCATTGCCCAGAACCCAACACCATTGAATATTATGTTCAAATGTTTTCACTACTCTATTCTGGTTGTAATGGAGTATACCAGGTAAACCAATCATCACTTGAAGCATTATCATGTGTTATGTCAATTATTTAATTTATCAAGCTATTCAACACACATACTCTTGTAAATAAAGAGAAACAAGTGGTGAAGCATCGGATGATAACACATGAAGCGTCGGCAAAGTGGAGCACGAGGCATTGACAGACACCAGACAGTCACTATGCAACCTTTCAGAATGCTTCCACCCAATGAAACAATAAATATTCACTTATTTTCGTCTTTTTCTTACATTTTGTGTACAAATGAATAATTTTATAATGAAAGATTATTTTTTTAATTTGTTTGCGCATCGGCGGGTATGGTCATTTTTACAAAGCCGCTGCCCAAGGATTAAGCAAGCCTCAAGCTTTTTGCCAGTTGTAAATGGCATCTCATATTGTGCATTTTATTAGGTTTTCTTTTACTTGGCTTCTCTCTTTCCATGCAATCTCTTAACAATAAAAATTGCTTTCTGATCCATAGGCTGGATGTGAGGCATGTACATAATTTTGCCATTCACCGATTTTAATCTACTGCATTTACATCAAGATATGCTGGAGCATTACCCAACAGCAGTAATGCCAATACTGTATATTATTTGCTTAATCTCTTTCTCGCATAGATATATTTAGAACACATTTTATCTCTTACAAAAATGCTCATAAAACTACTCCAAAAATACTCTCAAATGATCCAGTCATGGTTACTGTACAGTAGAGCAGAGAAAGTCAGTGCATGCAGTGTTTAATCTTGACCCTGCAGTTTTACAAGTAAAGATTTTAGTCTAAATGAGCAATCTGGCACAGTAACCTCTAGTCTGCTAGCAAGTGTTCTACTTGACCTACTTCACCACAAAAGGTGTTTCATCAGCATTATAGATTAGGAAACAAAATTCTGATCTCCCTTATCCACATGCAATTTCTTTTAAATGTCTTGTTGCACACTACATCAGAAACCTTACTCCAACCAAGTGCTATTATTCATCTATTCTGAAATCGCCCATATTGCCATAAAATCTTCAATGTGCAAATTATTAGAAGATATCTATGCTACACTCCTGATTTGCTCACCATCAACATGCACTCTTGTACAGTATATGAGAAAAAACTAGGTACTACTGTACCTTATTAAAATGATGAAAATGAATATTAATACATTGGCCTTATATAGGACTGTTATATGTATTTTTCCTTTTAGGGTGAAGTAATGGTGGAATTAAGGGAGTGATAAGATTGTAGAATGCGTGGACTCGGCAAATGGTTTCAGAAAAGGATTCTGGATGCCGTTTTGACACACCCTCCTCCACTGGTAGCTGTAGTTTTAACAATCTTCTTCTCAGTTTTTGCCATCGGCTTCTGGTGTGCCCATTGGCTGGTAAGTCTAGTATATCTGCTGTACCAATATTTACATGTGAAATATTCAGTAAATGTAATTACACTGTATAATTTTAATGCAAGCCATAACCCACACCAAAAATTATTTTTTAGCCCTTCAACTGCACTTGAATAAATTAATGCCAATATAATTCTTACTTATCATATTCACATTTGTTTAGAATAATAGTCACTGCTCTTTTCCAGTCCTCTGGTACATTGCCACAGTCAATGCTTTCTGAGGAAACACTAATGAGGGGATATAAAAAAAATAGTTTGAGAAAATATTGAGGCCATATGATAGCAAACCTGCAAACCTTGAACATCCCAAACACACACACACACGACCCATCATGGCCCAGTCGGTAGTGCATGGGTCACGGGTATTCTGGTATGCGGGTTTAGTCCCATCTTTCATCCATATACAGCATTCTTATTTCATATATTCATCATATTCTTGAGATTTTATTGAGCAAGAGTAGTTTGAACTTGATACAGTGCTACATAGCCTTCCTGGTTTGGTGTCTTCTTTTGATACAGTAATTACTTACTTGATCTTGATACTATTTTATTCCCTCATGCAATGAACTCTATTCCCCATGGATCTCTATCTAATAATGTAGAGTATGTATTTATAGTTATGAGTTTAGGAAAGAGTTTACTAGGCTTAAGTTGTAGTCATTCTGGTGATATATAATACTGTATATTAAAGTAGGTATGCAAATGCTGCTATTCACTGTAATGCTAAACCCCTGTCATCTGTCATGGTTACTCCATGAGCCATCAATGCACATGAAACTTTTCAGACCATTATATCATTATGGTGTTAGGAATCAGCATATCCTGCCTTTGAATATTGTTTAATAGGTCTAGTGAGACTAAGCACTTACTCATTATCATAATGGTAAAGAAAATTTCCCCATTGAGCATAGATGTTACCTGACTGCAAAAAAAGGAGGCCTGGTCAAGGATCAGGCTGCGGGATAACCCTCAAGATAACCTGACTGCATTATCTTAATGCAAGGGGGGGGGGGGGTCTCAAACTGGGGTGTGTGTGTACACTCCTGAGATAAATTCTGGTGAATTACGTTCCCATTCACCTGACCTGTTTTGTCAGGCCCAGGTTGCTTGTATGTTGATTGATTGGAAAACTTGCTTGATATGGATGTCAAGCTTTCATTATTTATACAGTAAAATAATTATAAATATATATATATTATATATTATATATTATATATATTATATATATATATATATATATATATATATATATATATATATATATATATATATATATATATATATATATATATATATATGACAATGTCAGACCACGGAGGAAAAATGAAACACAGACGAATTTGTAGCCAAACTTTATGACCAAGTCACCTCCATAAAATTTACTATGGAGACTGAAATTGATAAATGTTTGCCATTCTTAGATGTGCTTATTCATAGGGAAAACTCTTCATTAAAGTTTAGTGTTTACAGAAAACCTACGAACAATTTATCTTATGTTCATTATTTTTCAGGGCATAAATACAATGTAAAAAAGTCAATTTTTTCTTCAATGTATCTAAGAGCTCTTCGAGTTGTGAGTCCAGAATTCTTAGATGAAGAATTTAAGAATATTGATTCGATTGGTCTTAAGCTTTGTTACCCACTGAATTTTTTTGAAGTTTGTCGTAACAAAGCTCGTCGTACATATTATAATAATGTATGCAGTGAAAGGATTCGCCCAAAGAATGTGTTATGTTTACCATATTTCTCTGGGTTTGAGAATATTGTCAAGGCCTTGAAACTTTTTAATATAGATGTAATGTTTAGCTACGAAAACACTGTTGGTAAGCTATTAGTAAGGAACAGCCCTCATAGTGATAATTGCGTCATTTATAAAATACCTTGTAAGGAATGTAATAAGTTCTATGTCGGGCAAACATCTAAAGATTTAAAATGTAGAATATCGCAACATAAATACTCTAAGACATGGCCAATTGTCTAATGCTTTGTTTGTGCATTTGTCAGAAAAAGCTCACCAAATTGATTGGGAGAGTGCTTCTTCAATAACAAATTGTAAAAGCACCTATAACAGAAACATAATTGAATCTGCTTTGATACAGATCACCAAAGAAAGTAATTTGAATATTAGCAGTGGTCTATATAACTTAGATCCATTTCTAATAGATCAACAGATATATATATATATATATATATATATATATATATATATATATATATATATATATATATATATATATATATATAAAATATATATATATGTCGTACCTAGTAGCCAGAACTCACTTCTCAACCTACTATGCAAGGCCCGATTTGCCTAATAAGCCTAGTTTTCATGAATTAATGTTTTTTCGACAACCTAACCTACCTAACCTAACCTAACCTAACCTAACTTAACCTAACGTTTTCGGCTACCTAACCTAACCTAACCTATAAAGATAGGTTAGGTTAGGTAGGGTTGGTTAGGTTCGGTCATATATCTACGTTAATTTTAACTCCAATAAAAAAAAATTGACCTCATACATAATGAAATGGGTAGCTTTATCATTTCATAAGAAAAAAATTAGAGAAAATATATTAATTCAGTAAAACTTGGCTTATTAGGCAAATCGGGCCTCGCATAGTAGGCTGAGAAGTGAGTTCTGGCTATTAGGTACGACATACATATACTGTATATATAATATATATAATATGAACATTTTTCATACACATAATGATGGATAGAAAATTGTGTATTCAATATTATATTAAATAATTTATTTATATTTGTTCTTCCCAGGATGAAGTTAATCTTGCCGTTGATAGATCTCTGAATATTTTTACCGACAACATAAAAAATGAAAATCTATTAGAAAAGTAAGTTATTTTTGATGATTTTATAGTTAATCTTCTAAATTCTTCATCCATATAATTCTTCATCTACAGTGTCTGATGGTCGGGATCATGAGTGTTGGATACCATAATGGCTTGGCACTTTCCCCCCCTGATAATTCCCTTCCCTCCCTAAGCCCCTTGGCTGCTTCTTCCTCCTCTTTGTTCCTCACTCCTCCCCTTTGTTCCTCACTCCTCCCCTTGGTTCCTCACTCCTCCCCTTGGTTCCTCACTCCTCTCCTTGGTTCCTCACTCCTCCTCTTTGTTCCTCACTCCTCCCCTTTGTTCCTCACTCCTCCCCTTTGTTCCTCACTCCTCCCCTTTGTTCCTCACTCCCTCCTTTCATTAGTTCCTTCCTCCTCCCCTTGGTTAAGGAAAATTGCTTTGTTTTGTGCTTAGACAAAGATGCATGCAAATCAGTAGGGGTTAAATACCAGGTTGAGACTTTACTCCTTGCTATGGCCTTTGATTGTTTTTCTTTTACCAATCACCAGCAACTGGCATTTACGTTAAGCATTACCACTGCACAGGTAACCTGCCTAAATGTGGCCAGTGTAAGCATCACTTTAATCACAGTGACTCTCTCTCTCTCTCTCTCTCTCTCTCTCTCTCTCTCTCTCTCTCTCTCTCTCTCTCTCTCTCTCTCTCTCTCTCTCTCTCTCTCTCTCTCTCTCTCTCTCTCTCGCTCGCGCTCTCTCGCTCGCGCTCTCTCGCTCGCGCTCTCTCTCTCTCGCTCTCTCTCTCTCTCTCGCTCTCTCTCTCTCTCTCTCTCTCTCTCTCTCTCTCTCGCTCTCTCTCTCTCTCTCGCTCTCTCTCTCTCTCTCTCTCTCTCTCTCTCTCTCTCTCTCTCTCTCTCTCTCTCTCTCTCTCTCTCTCTCTCTCTCTCTCTCTTGATGCAAGTCACCAGTATAAAGGAGCCCCCTTTGTTCAATATATAATTGCTATATATTCAAGATATCTAGAAACCTAAGTTTTGAGAACAACATAAATTAGGTGTACAGTAGTATATAAAAAAATTGTGCCTGGCACTTCATTCCTGTAGTATTTGCCATTGTCTTTGTTCCTTCTGTTGGAGAGATAGTGTGAATAAATTGATAAATAGTAGTAGCATTTAAAAAACTTTGATGTATAATAGTATGTAAGTTGATGTCAAATATATTTGTATAATATTTAGTGTGGTTTTGTTAGACATGAGACACACTTGACTGTATAGGATTTGAACTAAATGATGTAAGTTAATTTTTAAATGCACGAGAAATAACAAAACAGCAAGATGGAGAAAGTTTGATAAATATTTGTTTACAGACTGTCCAGTGGTCTCCCAATTGATGTTGTATATACTTGGGTTAATGGCTCTGATCCAAAGCTATTGGAAGGACTGAAATCCCTGTCAGCCGAGCGTGAACACGACTCCTGTCCTCTCTCACACTGCCTTCCTTCACCATATATCAGCTTACTGTACGTATGGGCTTGAGTTGGTACAGATCCTTGTTAATGGCTGAAGGATTCAAACCAGTCAAATGGTATAAATGCCTCTACGGAAATAGTTTTACAAAATATTTTATGCCTTGTTCTGCTTATTATATAGTATACTGTATATTAATTTTATTTTATAAGAGTTACCCTAATGTAAGTTATGTAGTTCTTAGTTAAGGGTAATAAAAGTGAATCATATGTATTTTAGTTGAAGTAGAAAGTAAATATTGAGTTTGTGAAATTCTCATATTTTTATGCCTTTGAACACAGATTTCTGGGCAATGCCTCTCGGTAGTTACCCTAGAGCTGGGGAAGAAAGTTAGGTCGAGTCTCTAGGCACTTCTGGCACCATGGCTCGTCCTGACACTTGTATTCACCTAGTTGTGCTTGCAGGGGTTGAGCTTTGGCTCTTTGAGGTGGATTGGGGTAACCACTAGGTTAGTCAACTGACTAATTATTAAACAATATTTGGAAGTGAATTTCCTGTTGATCATTGCTTGTAGGAAATATTTTGACGAAATAACTTGTTTAGGATTTCAGATAGCATTAGCAGTCTCTGTGGCATAGTGGTGAAACACTCGCTTGCAACTTCGCAAGCTCTTTAGCCTGGCCTTGTATCCTGGCCGGGGAGGATTTACTAGGTGCTAATCCTTAATTGTAGCCTACATTCATCCAGCAGTGAATGGGTACCTGGTTGTTAAATGATTCTGGGAAATTCGTATTCCAGGGAAAATTAGGATTAAGGACTTGCCCGAAACGCTGTGTGCTAGTGGCTGTACAAGAATGTAAGAGCTATTGCATATACAGTATAAGTAAATAACAAATAAATTCTCATGCTTGCCAGCTTCACATAAGCTACCATTGTTGTTCTGTTTGTGTGCACATCCAGTGTTAGTACTGAAATTATCTCCCCCAAGTCATTTTTCATTTTCAATTTCTTGCAATTGTTGAGGGGTTGAACTTTAACAGCTATTTCTCTGTGCATTCCTTAAGTGTGTTAAGGTAGTCATAGAGCACTCTACAGTGAGAGCCCTCCTCTGATGGTTGCTTGTGATGCCAAGGAATGTTTCAGAAGTTCTTTCAGTTTTCATGAAGGGACCTCTACCAGACATTCTGGGATGGATTAAGTATTCCTCAATAACTCCCTAGCAGCCTTTAACATGTTCGTCATTTCCATTTTCCATAGGTGGTACAGTGCAAGGTTTTCATGCTGCAGCTGGTGTCCACTGGTGGTACGCACAAGTGGTTCTAATGCTGTTCAAACATCGATGTTTATTTCTGGGTGTTTGATATTGCTATTACAGTGATAGGAATGGTATGTCTTTATAAGTGTATCACTGGTAGACACACATGGCTACATGAGAAATCAACAATGTACTACAGATGAAGCGTGCTGTTGTCAACTTGTTAATGACACCTTTAAGGACTGCTTGGAAACATCCCTGTGGTACTGGTGCCAGTGTGTCGTCCCATCCAGTGGACACAGCGAAGAGTACTTTAGAGAGCAGCCAAATTATTTTGTTCCAAGAGGCATTGTTGATATTAAATTAAATCATTGTTTTTCAGAGATTCCGCATTATCGAAGGCCAAATTAAAATCGATACCTTCAGTACTTGAAGTTGGGCATCTGTTAGTTACGCACAATAGTCGGCCTCACAACTTTACTTTGATTCGTGTAACGGAAGTGAGTCAGATTCCAACAATTCTGGAGAAAATATCACTTCTTGCAAGAAATGGCTCACAACCAAAACAGGCCTACTGGACTTCAGGTATATGTTTTATATTTCAGAATGCTGTAAAGTATTGCTAGGACAAATGATGTACAGTAGGCCATTCTTTACTTTATGTATAAAAAGGATAAATAATAGTGTAGGATATAAATTTTCCGCTCATTTATGTGTATTTTGAATTAGATGGTGTAAGATTTTAAATATAATGTGTTAAATTATTGAGGAATGATAGACCTTTAGTGATAATCTGATATTAATTTAGTATATTACTTGAAGGTTATGTTGCTGAAAATTGTAAGAGCTATTTTCATTTCTTGTCTGGCTGCTGTTACTCTCATTTAATAAGCAAATGCAGCTGTTGCAGTTGTTTGATCAAGTGCATTGTGATCTATATCACTGTTTCTCCCTAAAGCAAAAATCTCCTGGCTCCAGGTCAGCCTGTGCTTAGTCAGGCTTGGTTAATAGTTTACACCCACACAGCTAGATCTTTTATATAGCTTTCCCTGTCAGGCCTTATTGGTACAAGTGAGATACTAGAGAAGACTCAGTTCAGAATGAGATGACTGCCAGAAAGCACATTTAAAACAACTCAGAGCTATGAGGCCCATGTGCTCAGCTATGTTGATGTGACGACTTATATTTAATTTTGTAACTAGCTCATCAAGATTGTAACTTGTTTAGCTAAATGAATTGTGGGGTTCAGTCCCTGAGCCCATTATGTGCCTCTGTAACCCTTTCCACTACCGCCCCACAAGATGGGTGTGGTGCATAATAAATGAACTAAACTAAACTAACTCATAATTGAGGATCCGGGGTTCAGTCCCAGGATGGGAGACAGTTGGGAGTTAGGCAACTGTTGTGGGTTGCATCCTGGGGAAGTTCATCAGTAATTGGCCTGTGTTGACCGCAATAAGTCTACAAGCTTCCAGACTCTGACTATGGAAAACCGTATGATAAACCAAAGTGCTAATTTAAAATCCAAGATCTGCCATTTTGTATTCTCACAAACTTCTTGTTGCCCCCATTCATAAGTTACTGCTTACTGTTCCCAGGTAACAGCATCTAACAAATGTGTTACCTTAGAAATGTAACATTTGTTGCATAATTAGCTCATTGTATTAGCATCCTTGGTTCTGCCTCATTTTATGTAGCAATCAGTGCACTATTAAATTCCATGCCTAGAATATCCAATGACTACATTATTAGGTATGCTAATGATGAAATATTCCTTATCATTGAGTATACTGACTGATATACAGTACTCAACATATTGATAATGTTTTAGACTTGTCTAAACCTAGGTTTTAGTTACCTAGGTTTTAGTAGTGTTTACATGGAAAATAACGATACTAAATCAGCTCAGGCAATGAGTCACAATAACGTGGCTAAAGTATGTTGACCAGACCACACACTAGAAGGTGATAAACACAATCGACTTGAGAATGGTCCGGGATGGACCGAAACGTCGTTATCCCTTCACCTTCTAGTGTGTGGTCTGGTCAACATACTAAATCAGCACTTGCCCAGACAGCTGTTCATATAAAATTTGACTACAGGAGGTCTCTAACTTACAAACAAGCAAGTTATGAACATCTGACTAATGAACAATTGATCTTTGTGAACAGCTCCCCCCAAGTCCTAATCTATACTTTTGGACTTTTTTTTTTTTACAGTTTTTCAATGGAAATGCAAGTTAAGGTAATGTTAAGCTAACAATTTACATATAGTTAATAATATTGTTGCTTGACGTAACATTGTTTCACAGATGTTGGTGGTGGTTGGGGTATGAAGCAACAGCAGGCAGTGCTGGTTACTGGGGGTGGAGATGTACCTCATCAAACCCTCCTCACATCTCTCTTCCCTCATCGCACAAACATTACAGCCTTAGTGAGTGAATATTATATCATTCTAAACTATTAATAGTAGTAAGTTGTTGCTTTTGTTTTATTCATTACAATTTCAATAACTTTTGTTTCTAATTGTCTGTTTTTCCTGAAGAAAACTGAGCTAGAAGTTTGTACATTAGAATAATAATGAGGTTTCTGGTAGAGATCCTTAGGTTGATGCTTGCTGCCTGGCAAGCTCCATTGAATTCAATCCATGCCAGTCCCTAGCGAGTCATGTAGAAGCCTACTGGGGACCAGGTAGGTCCCTGTTAGACTTAAACATGACCATAAGAGGAGCCTTGGAACATCAAAACTTACAAACATCATGGACCTTTGGGTCCATGATGTTCATGAGTTTGCAGCTCTGTTCACTCATTTATTTTGTATTATGTCTTGCGAAGATGTTAAGGGCTGTAGGATTTTGGGGTTCCAACAAGTCACCAGTACAATACTGGTGACTTATTACCTGGTTAATGTTCCTGGTCCACACAGGACTTGTGTGTGGCTTGGGGGGGTAGTTAATGCATCACTAATTTCCCCCCTATTATCAGGGTTATTTTCTGCAGCTCTCCTCTGCCCCTTTGTTTTGTTCTCTGTAGTGACACAGCAACAAGAAGCCACCATCGAAGCCTTCCCAGAAAACCAGCATTGGATGTAATGAGAGGTCTCTTTCTGGCAGGTCATTTTGGATCCCTTTTCTCCAGTCAGGGGCTTCAGTATTTCCATTTTCCTGGCTAAATGATCAGCATGTCTAGGCTAGATTGATTAAAGAAGAAGGTGCACAGTTCCCTGGCAGTGCACAGGTGGAACTAACGAGTGCACTGCTTCACTCCCAGGGGGTTTGTTTCTTTTGGGGATTCGTTATCTTGTTTTCTATGCTGTGTTTACCTTATAAGTTATGGCTTGCCCACCTTTCTGGTGGCCTTTTCTTGGTTAGAGTGATCTAGTATCCTCTGCTCCTTGTGCATCTATAGAGGGGAACCAGGTTTTGGCCGCTTGTCCTTGGTAGGCTTGCTATGAATAACAAGGGTTCTGACATGGATTGAATTAGGTGGAGATATCCAGATAGCTAACAACGAGCCACTAAGGACTCACTAGAATCAAATATTTCATTACATTCAATGCTGTTCTTTTACATAATTATTTTGTTAATAGTGCAATGTGTCTGGGTCATCAAGTGTCCAGCTTGTGGAGTGTAAGGAAGATGGATTAATCACCACGTTACTTCAGTCCAAAACTCACATAGAGATTTCACTCAAAAGTGTGATTAAAATTCGACAAGCAATGCTGATGCTTCAGCCAGACACTGAAGATCACTTGAAGGAAGTTGATGTCAATAGATTTGAGGATAATGAGGTGAGCACTGTTTTGCTAAAATATATGTAATTTTTTGTTCACACCTTCGGTGTTACCTTATATGCATGAAAGGTATATTGGTTTGCCTCCATCCTTTTGTATGAAATGTTCCTCTGAAATTGCCGTGGATTTTTAGCAGGATCCTGCACGAGGTATTCAATATTTAGATTTTAAGATTCATTAAATGAGTTGTATATTTTCTGAAGGGACTCAACTGCAGCTTCCTGACTCTAGCTGCACTGAAGGTAGGTATACACATACAAGTTGCAGCTGCCCCAAGAGTCTTTAGTAGACTACTGGAGACCAAAGCTAAAACCTGGCCCACTCAGAGGTGCAGAGACCAGAGGACTGTTACAGTCACTCACCAAGGAAACATCCAGAAAATAAGTGAAGCAAGACAGACAACTGCAATATTTGCAAAGAAATGAGAAACAAAGCAGCAAATGATCCTTCCAGTAGTTTGTTCAAAACTTCTTTGTTACAGTTTGTCACTGCTAGATGACAGCACCATGGGACCTACTGGCTCCCAAGCCAGCAACTCCTCAGTCCTTAGCCGGATGTCCATCTGTGTGAACCACTCCTTGAGTTGCCAGCCTTAAAGGTTATCTTGAGATGATTTCGGGGCTTTTTAGCGTCCCCGCGGCCCGGTCCTCGACCAGGCCTCCACCCCCAGGAAGCAGCCAGTGACAGCTGACTAACATCCAGGTACCTATTTTACTGCTAGGTAACAGGGGCATAGGGTGAAAGAAACTCTGCCCATTGTTTCTCGCCGGCGCCTGGGATCGAACCCAGGACTACAGGATCACAAGTCCAGCGTGCTGTTCGCTCGGCCGACCGGCTCCCAACTGTTTCTAGATAAGTGTTGCCTATCCTTTTTACTCTGTCCTCTGAGGAGCCCATTTGCTTGTGGATTATTTCAAGGTTCAGTGTTAGCTTAATGTGCATGCTGTTTATGAACCTCACATTGTTGTGTGAACTTATGGTTATTATTCACCTCAAGCTTCATATGCTTAGGGCTGCCCTTCTTTAGGCACTTGTTTGAAATTTTCCCAGCCCTGACATAGTGAGTTTGGGAATTCGTCCCATAGAGGCCAAGCTACTGTGTAGGGTGTCTCACCCAGAGTAGTGCAAGTACAGTACCTTTAACTCCTTCTTTAAATACACCAGAGAAGATATCTATGCAAGGGCAGTGTTACTAGGCACCCAAGGAAGAAAACATACCTAAATGCAATGAAAGTCAAACCCATACAATAAGCTGGATAGAAACATGCCTCTGAATCTAAACACTAAATTAAGGAACTCGTCAAGGAAAAGGCCATTCTTGCAGAACGAACAAAGTCCAAGGCTGGCCGGCATTTAGTTGAAAGTGGTGGGCTTGCCCACAATTAGGGGACTGTAGTAAGAAAAGAGCATTTCATTACAGACAATGCTGGGTTTTTTCTTTTTAAGGAATCTAAATTCGAACAAAAAATCCAGTTGGCAGATTTGGTCTTTTTCGCAAAATCTGCTGTGTCAGGGATTTTTGGGATGCCATAATATTTGTTTTGTATTCTAAATGTTGATAATAAATTCTGATCATAAATACTTATACTCATTTTTCTGTTGATTCCTAATTACTGTAACTTACAGGAGCTGCGGTATTCTTTGCGATCTTTGGAAAAATATGCACCTTGGATCCGAAGAATATTTTTGGTAACTAATGGACAGATTCCTTATTGGCTGAACCTGGATCATCCACGGCTAACTATCATCACTCATGAAGAAATATTCACGAATATCAGCCATCTTCCGTCTTTTTCTTCCCCAGCAATTGAAAGTCATATTCACCGGTGAGCGCTCTTGAAATGTTCATGATGCTGCTGCTATGATTAATAGGTTGAAACCATAATTCTGTATCACATTGTAATTAGTATGTATGAATGCATTTCATGCTGCAGCTTTTTAATGTTGTTTAGTTCTAGGATGATGCATATTATGTTTTTTTTTCAGAATTCCAGGTTTATCAGAACACTTTCTGTATGTGAATGATGATGTAATGTTTGGCTCTGAAGTTTGGCCTGAGGACTTCTATTCCCCTGCCTCTGGTTATAAGGTATAGATATAAAATGCCATTATGATTTCCAATTCCTTGTTATTATTAATTATGTAAAGGTTATATTTTCCATTTTGTTTATCTGCTTGGCTTAATTTTCAGACAATAATAAGAGAATCTCACTTTGTTTACTTGAATGAAGATCCTTATTGAAGTTGGGCAGCTTTTGACCCAATTTTACAAGCTTTCCCTTTAGTAGGTCTTTTGAGCTTAAGCTCTGGTAGTTTCTGGTCAGACCAGCGAACTCCAAGTGTTTGGTAGACTCACATTTCCTACCAAAGGGCCTTTGGTATTTACACTTGCTCCACTCTGTGATGAAATAAAATTATAGAGATCAGAAATGAACCCAATACTGAGGCAAGCATAAAATGCTGAAACGGAAGGCCACAAGTCAATATATTCATCAAAAACAAAACTATTATTGATATGAGAGGGGTGTACACCTTATAGTAATTGTGACAAAATGTGCATAACTGTTGTGTTCCAAAACTTTGATGCAAAGATTTATGAACGTAAGTCTTCTGGAGGGCCAGGTCCCAAATCTACACAGTAAAATAACAACAGTACTGGAGTGAACGATATGGAAGAAATGTAGAATAGGAATCAGTGAAGAGCAGGGGTGCCATAGGCACAATCAGAGAACACTGTATAAACATCAGAGGTCCTTGGCTGTTCAACATCCTCCCAGCCAATATAAGAAATATTGCCATAACAACCGTGGACATCTTCAAGAGAAAACTAAGTTGTTTTCTTCAAGAAGTGCCAGACCAATCGGGCTGTGGTGGATATGCGGGCCTGCGAACTGCTCCAAGCAACAGCCTGTTGGACCAAGCTCTCACAAGTCAAGCCTGGCCTCGGACTGGGCTTGGGGAGTAGAAGAACTCCCAAAACCCCATCAAGCAGGTATCAGGAATGTCTTTCATGTTGGCAACAACCCAGCCATCAAATATGTACATCACTGTCATACAGTCATAAGGAGGAGAAAACCTAACAAACTGCATATATTTTAAAGAACATAGCTATTAAACAGAATGAAAACAAATTCAACATTGCTAAGCCTCTTGACATTAATACAGTACTTAAAGAATAAAACTGTATCGCCTCATATCTCGCAACATCACTTTACCAATCTCAAACCTCTCTTGCCTTACTGACATCATCCCTCCCTCTGTTTCATTCCTTTATAAGGACTATATATGTATACAGATACGTTAGAATTTATATATCCCCTGCAGCTCAAATCTCATCTTCAAATAAAGGTAAATTAAGGTAATTAAGAGGGAAAAATGTCAAGCAGTGTATGACTATATAGCACTTTGAAGGGATATGAGGATATATAGGTGGAATATGAGCCTGGAGTGAAGAAATGGTGCTCCACTTGGGCCATCGGGATTACATGCCAAGGTACAAGGCCATCACTGTACCGACCAGTCCAAGTGGATAGGCTTCTACAAATTGAGTCTATACTCTCCTCATGGCATGTCTACATCATTGTTAGCACTTTATGCTTTCTACAACCTTTAACTTCTTATTTATGAAGCATCCTGCCTTATGTACATGTATTGATTAACCCCTAAACAGCTCATGTCTTAAAAGGTTAACGAAACAAATGGGAAAAAATCACATATGGCAGTTGTAGCCCTTGAGGGCTTACTATTTCAACATAAGATAATCAAAATCTTGTTCATTGTTAAATATTTCTTTATTGTTCAATTCATAACTCCTTGAATATAAAACTCCATATGTAAAGTAGTAGTAGGCATCCTTCAGTCTCGGAAGACTATGGAGTTGCGTCCTGGTTGTCTATCCTGGTACAGCGTCGGGTGTGACTGATGAGGCCAATCCGAGAATAGCAGTCCATCCCACATTGAGCACAAACGAAGTCCGATTCTGGTCTGTCTTCCTGGCTACCGACAAAAATAAAGTAAAAAGTATATGTAAAGTGTACATGTAAAGTAAAGCCCTGATAACACCTTGTGTGATTACTGTCTATTGTAGACCTATCACTGTATTTAATGTTGCAGGTGTACCTGTCTTGGTCGCTGCCTGAATGTTCGTCAGGATGCCCGGGTTCTTGGCTTGGTGACGGCTACTGTGACACATCTTGTAACACGACTGCGTGTGAATGGGACGGTGGCGACTGCACAGGAGAGAAGGGAGAGGGGGATATGTTGGATATTGAGGATGATTTTGGAGCCGACATGACTGTTGAGTTTTGTGCACCGTCGTGCTCTGATCTCTGGCTGGCAGATAAATACTGTGATCATGTGAGTTTGTTTGGTAAAGTCCTTGTAATTTTGCAGCATTCATAATAAAATATTTATTTACCAACAAAATATCATGGATCAGCTTCTCCGAGATGAAATGAGTGTGTTGAAATTGAGAAAGAGAAAGTTACAGAAAGTGAATAATGAGTCTCTGGTATTTAATAAATAACGAGGAATGAATCAGTAGAAAGTGCTAAGCCAGTATCATTATATGGGAGGGATATGAAGACAGAGCTGAGATATGAGGGTGGAGTGAGGAAGGTAAATGCTGCTGCAAGTACAGTAAAGGTAATAATTTAGGAAAGGCAAGAATGAAATGGCAGAGCTTGCTGTACTATATGAAACATTCGAAATTAAATTGTGCAAGACCTGAAATGTAAGTGGTAAAGTTTTGTAATGGTTTCATTTTTATTATTACTACACAAATCAAGTAGAGTGGAGGGAGATGCAAGGAAGAAAAATAATTGGATGCCTTGGAAGTATTTATTATAAGAGGTAGAAAATGACTATTGATGTTAAAAATGAATTGCATAACTATTTTCCTTGCAACACTGTCCTGTGGGAATGAAATTGGAACAGTTTCTCTTCAAACATGAAGGCCGTATATGAAACATAAATTCTAAGGATTTATTCCTCCAAATAAATGTAAATACATTGAAGATTGTTATGCCTCACTATTTACAGATGGGTAGAGGGGATGCAATGCTGCTACCCATGTATATGTGTGTACATATATGTACACACATATACATCCATTTGTATGTGTGTGTACATTATTATTATATTTACATAATATAATGTGTATTATAAGCTTGAATATTCATCTTTATGTCCATACATGCAAATATTAATCAAAATAAGTAGAACACCCATGTCAAATAAATACATATCTAACTACTGTATAGAATTAATTTACTATTTTTGGGAATGTATGGTTTAAATTTAGGCCAACTTGATTGCTTTTATTACTTTGATGTTCTTAATGGTGCTTTGAACATGAAAGTGCGCATTTTGCACCATGCAAGCATAGTCTTAAGGTTGACAGTAATGCAGTTTGGCATTTTTATTGAAATAGTTTATTTTAGCATTTTAATAACGTAAGACTTGTGTTTTCCAGTCCTGCAATATTGAAGCCTGTGGCTTTGACGGTGGAGATTGTGGACTCGAAAGTATCAGTCGCTTGTACCATTTGCCTGCTCCTACATCTTATAACACTTCCTATACTCTTCCACAAGGTGAGTTGTCTTAAGTCATGTTGTTGTTGTAGTGGACTACATGCACTTTATTATTTTATGGGAGTTTGTCTTTTCTGTAGATGTGAGTTTTTATCCTCTAAATATTCGTTATCATTCTTATTCTAAGTAAAACAAGATTGTGGCAGTGTCTAATTTTTTTGTCAAACTTTACTTGGTAACTGACTTCACGCAGATATCAAAATCTGTCGGTGAAATCTCTGTGATTTCCCCTTCACTTTGTAAGTGAAGGGGTTGTTCCTGCAAATCCCTTTCCTTTAGGTGGCAATTTCATGAAGGTCACATCATGGCTATGGTTGGTCCTATCGACTGTCTTTTGGTGGTGGGTACAACTGACAATGTGATGGTGGGCCCTTGTCTGCAAGCCTTTAAAATATAAAAGAAAAAGAATAGATAAAATTAGTGAAGGCCTATTGTCCTGTGCAAGATAGTTCACTCATACTATAATGTATTATAAATCACTTTTCAATTTGTTTCATCTTTCACTATTACTTTCATCCCCTACATCCCAAGTATGATCTGGCAGGGGCCAGTTTAAAGTGTGCCTTGCTGTGGAAATGCAAAATGTTAACCTTTCCTGATTGTGTCAACTCCTAATCAGAAGATGGAGTTTATTGCAGAAAATATTTCTCTTGCATTCAATGCTTTATTTTTGACAAATAGTAAGATGCAATCTTTCCAGCCTTCTCTCTGCGGTCTTATTTTAGGGACCGTGTTGCAGAATATTCTTAGGTTTGTCTAACATGACTTTCCCTCTTTTGTCTATGTTCCTTCTCCATAAACAAAGTTTGCCCTCTGCAGATACTCTACCTGATTATTTGTTCGAGTATTCTTGCATGGAAAGCATGTCGGAGACTACTCTTGTGACAAATACATAGCATTTTGACTTATCTGGTGTTGTCTTAGCACTTACTGTGCTAAGGGAGTGTTGTGTGTTTATGGGAGCCAGTCGGCCGAGCGGACAGCACGCTGGACTTGTGATCCTGTGGTCCCGGGTTCGATCCCGGGCGCCAGCGAGAAACAATGGGCAGAGTTTCTTTCACCCTATGCCCCTGTTACCTAGCAGTAAAACAGGTACCTGGGTATTAGTCAGCTGTCACAGGCTGCTTCCTGAGGGTGGAGGCCTGGTCCAGGACCGGGCCGCGGGGACACTAAAGCCCCAAAATCATCTCAAGATAACCTCAAGAAGAAGATACTGTAGCTATATTCACATTTTTATTTATAAATGACACAATAAATAGTTATGGTTTAACACCTATTGAAATTAAAAATGTAAACAAATATAATTATAAGTTTTTTTCTGATTTTTGTTTATTCTAGGTGTTTTGGTTGCGTGGATGAATATCTCATCACTGTTAATCCCTGGTAAGGCAGTGGATGGACACCACACTGAGCACCGAGGTTTACGCACCATTGCCGTAAACACCGCTCAGGGCATGCTCTTCATCATACTCAAGACAAACATTACAGCTACACTGCACATCGAGTTAGATATAATCAACAAAGAACACAAAGGAGAGTCAACAAAGGAGAGAGACCATATCAAAGTAAGAGAGAAATCTTTAATTGGTAAAAGTTGATAAGTAAAGTGTATGTTTATCTTTGTTGCAAGTTTGAGTAAGCCTTTAACTTGCAGGCATAGGGATTATTTTAATTACTAACCCTATTCCTCATATTTATTGAGGTGAAAGGCACTTGCCTAGAGAGAATTTTTTTTATCTGACTAGTTAATCTGCTTTAAAAAATTTATACTGTATGATCAGCCTATGTGTGAGGGATGCATTTCGAGGAATTCTCACCATAAGCTGATTTACACTAATCAAACTTAGTTATTTGGGAAAAAGAAGGATGCATTTCAAAGACTTCACAAAGTTCTCTTTTTCAACACCTCTTGGTATATTTTTACATTTTAAAGATAATACTGTGTGGTATTTGAGTGCTCTTTCCACTTCCTCATAAAAGTGCACCCTCTGGCTGCAAAATACTGTACAGTACTTTTAAATCAACATAATAAGATATTTGATGTGATAGGCAACTTCCATCCATTGTGCCTAGAATTGACAGGGTGGATAAAGACAAACTATTTAACATGGGTGGTACATGAACAAGGGGACACAGGTGGAAACTTAGTACCTAAGTGACCCAAAGAGACATTAGAAAAAAAAAATCAATGACAGTAGTTAACAAACTGAATTCACTAGGAAGGGATGAGGTGAAGGCAGACTCCATACACAATTTCAAATGTAGATTTGCTAGAGCCCAATGGGCTCAGGAACCTGTAAACCAGTTCATTGATGGTTGACAGGTGGGGACCAAAGAACTGGAGCTCACTCTCTACAAGCACAATTAGGTGAGTGTAACTGAATGAGTATATATTTAAGTCACATAAACTCTAGGAGTCCATAATAGCCTTCCAGAGGCCGAAACGTGGCTTTCTCACAGAGGCAAAGGGAGCAAAAGAATTCATAATCGCCCTCACCGAAGAAGCAAACCCCAAGAAAGGAAGCGAAATAAAACAGGTAATGGCAAGGGTCACACAAAGTATACAAACCATGTGGCATAGCACTCTGGAAACGATTCCCACCAGTAGTTAGGCCATACATATTCCCAAGTTTCAGCTGACCACCAGCCGGTGACAGCACCATGGAAGCTGCTGGCTCCGCATGTGAATTATAAATCCTTTGCCTGATGTCAGACACATCTGACATGCTTCTTGAGTTGCTAGCTCTTCAAGTCCCAGATATTCTAGATTCTTGTTGGCCATTCTTTGAACTCTTGTACTGCTGAAGCCCATTTCTTATGGGGAAGAGAGCTTTCAAGGCCAAACCAGAAAGAGGCATTTCATTGCATTCAACATGGTGGGTTTTCATAAACTTTGTAATAACTTGGTGATTTGTGCTCTTGTACTGCATTACATCTGGGGTAGCCAGCTTCATTCTTCGGATTCTAATTATAAATAGATTTGTTTCACTATTCTGTAATATGATATTTCAGTCTGTTCTGTTGTAGTTATTTTGTGGTGAATGGACTGACTTAGCCCAAACTAGAATGGATATACTGTACTAAATTTAACAAAGCAATTTGAACACTGATGCTCAATGTATTTGTCATTTATGTAAGTAATTGTATTTGTTGAAATGTGAGGATTGTATCATCAGGTGTAGTGTTAAGCAAGTGTGTTGAACTACTGTATTTGGATCGGCAGCAGTTGCCTTTGTCAGTTGTCACTTTAGATGTTTTCTGTGGAGGATTCAGTCATCGCTCACCTTAGTAACTCGTAAGTGAAATATATTGGCAGGTGTAACATGCAGGTACCCAAACAGGTCATCACCATTGCTGATTTTTATATAACTGTTGATGTACGTATTCCATTAGATCCTCATCAGTAATAGTTTTTATTTTGTATTTTTCAGTATGACATCACTGTTAAATGTAACACATTCCCAGCTGCAAATAACGTACTCGGGACTGTACAGAAACCTGCATCCAGGCCTCCTATAAATGCCAGAAACTTTACTTTCGACCAAGTGGTTCCAAACATTTTAAAGAATAAAGAACCAGTCAGTCTCAATGATATGAAATATGCTCTAGTTAATGTTAATGCATCAAATCTACCAGAATCTCTCGGTATAAAAATTCGTCATTTAGAAAGTCTGTTTAAAAATGAAGAACTGACCCTCCTTGGATTAAAAAGGAAGAAATCAAACCTCGTTGAAAAATATTTACGAACCAATGCTGATCATAAATTGGTTTATCATAAAATTAGTGAGTGGTATGAAGATGAAAAGCTTCCCTCTGGTGAAATGAAATTAAAAAATTATAATGTACTTAAAGATGAACAGACTAAAGTCCATAACGAGAAGGAAATTAGACGGGTTTCTTTGAATCAAATTGAATCGCAAAATGTCAGTACAAGAACAAACTCCAGGTCCTTGTTATGGTCTCAAATGTCAGTAAAGGAGTCATATTTGGACAAAATAAAGGAAATTAATGATTTGCCGCTTTCCAATAGAATTGCAGCGCACAAAAAAAAGTTGAATATAAACACTGGAACCTTATTGACATATTTGGGCAGCCTTCCTTGGGAAAAACAGGAATTATTTTCTGTTGGAGCTTTTAAAAGTGCAGAAGTTAATGGAGATTATGGACAACGACGCAGTGGCCAACGACGTCTACTTGACATGTTTGCTGAATCCCTTCTTCACGTCAATCGCCTGTACAATTCTGAATATGGCTATCAGGCTCGAAGGGTCCCTGCTCATATGCCACACCTCATCAACAAAAGTGTAATGGAGAGTTTGCAAAACAGGTACTGTACTTGCTTGCTATTCAGCAAATGTATACAAATATAATTGTTGTTATTACAAATTCATGTAGTTAAGAACAAACTAAATTTTATTGTAATAGATTTCTTCTTTCCTTGAGCATTATAGTTCATCTAAAATGACTTATCCTAAGTCATGCCAGAGTCAATTTTTTTAAGGCTTTGGGGGCCACATAATGAATAAATCCCTCATCATATAATAATTCTAATGATTATATAATATACAGTACAACAAAATGTGTTCAAGTGTTACTTAGCATGTACAGTACAGTAATTATATAGTATGTAAAGCATTAATTATGCAAAGCATTTTGTGCATTAAATCTTTTTAAGAGACAATACTTAAGTAATACATTCAGGCAAAGAATATATTGTCTCGAGAAACATTGGCATCCCTACCACCCGTTTAGCGAGAAGCACTGCATTGTATGTTAATAGAATGTCAAGGACTCTACTAACTGCAAGGTTATGATGTGATGTATACAGAGAATGGAGAACAGGGAGTAAGGACTAGGAAAATGCGGTCTCCGATGACGCTTTTATATACAGTCTTAATGCCTAGAATTATACTTTTTTATAAAAGTTGAATATCTGTTGCTTGTTCAGAATGATTGACAGGTATCATTTTGTCACTTGTTTTGTAGTGATAACTTCATCATCAGTCACTTGTTAACTGAGAGAGTATTGACATAAGAGAGAGTGCACTCAGGATTTGCATACGTGATCTTCCTCTCATTAAGTTTTTCTATACTATACTGTTGCATTACGATATTTGGCAAAATGCTGCCTGTTACTTTACAACATTCATTCTATGGAATAAATGTTGTGTAAGAAATAATTGATGTTGTCAGTAACAGGAAACCTGTACTTTGGCTTATTGAGGATCCCCTAGGCTAACTATTAACCATCCCCAGGATGCAATCCACTACACTTGCTGTTTCATATACAGTACTGTATGGCTGTTTAGAATACAACTACAGTTTTATTTATCAATGTAAATGTTTCATTTTACCCACAGATTTATGGAAGAATTTCAGCTAACATCGTCCCACAAGATAAGACAGGCCAATGATATGCAGTATGCTTTCTCATATTATTTCTTCCTGATGAGTGAAAAGAGAATCAGGACTCCAACAGAAGTCTTTACTATTTTTGACACTGATAATTCAGGGTTAGTAGATTATGTGACATCTTTGCTGCTTTGATAGTTTATTACTTTGTACAAGTTTTAGTGCATTACATTACCTATTAATACTGTAACTAAAACTGTAATATAATTCCTATTGTCCTTGACAGGAAGCCTGTACTTAGGCATATCAAAGTCACCTTAGACCATACAAATAGATATTTACAATATTTACAAATGTTTCTTATTCTCACAGAACTCTGTCAGACCGAGAGATACGAACATTGTTGACTCACCTGAATGACCTCCCACTTCACTACAGTACTTTACAAGTGTTCCACCATATAATTAAAAATTGTTCTGCCACCCATCACATCAAACCAGTGCCAACCCCAGTCTATGAAAGATATGCTGACTCTGACTTGGTGAGTTTCTTTCTGATTATGAGCCCTATCTGTTATTAGTACCTATTGTGGGAGGCCCTCCCCTCAGTAGCTTTTCATACCTAATGTGCTGTTATTCTAGTCCCTTCCAGACCTCCACTAGCCTACCAGTGGCTTCGGGCTGAGCATCTGCTTGTTCCAGAGCCCCGCTATTTTTCTTTGATGTCTCGAATTATGTGCATTTGTGCAGTAATTTTGACCATGTTTTGCCCATTTTTCCCCATGTATTTATTCTTCCTTTTCTCTTAAAGAATCTTACCTTTGAGCAATGGGAGACTAAGACAACTGAGAAATTATGCTCCAATTTACATTATATGTAAAGCACCTATCCTAAAGGATCATTCTGTTGAATCCACTTCTTAACTTGCTGCCCCATCTTTTCTGTGCTCGGAAGACATTTCTTTTGATCAGGAAGCATGTGGGGTGCTCTGGGAATAGGATTGTGGAGATGTGTAAAGTGTTATCAGTTGGCAGTTAGTGGAGTATCCAAGTAGAAATGCTGTGCACTGGTAGTTAGTGTGCTCCCTTGGCAGTCACTTTTGATATCAAGAGAGTGTTTGAAAGGGTTTTTAGTTTATATTTGGATTATTGTTAGTCACACTGGACAGGATTAAATATTCTCTAGTGATCCCTTAGTACTGTATGTTATTACTAGAGAAAATGTTACAGTTCTGTGGTTAAAAATGAATATCCCAATCCAAACATAAAAAGAATGATGATGATTCAGCTCTTTGCAACTTGATAAGGGTCCTAGTTGGGCCAAAACTTTGGCCCAACTTTGGCCTATATCAACATCAGATATACTTTCCTATCTTTTCATAGGTATGTGGGTTGGGTTATTTACCTTATTTAACCCTGTGGGGACACTCAGTAAGTTCTCTGGATGCTGGATCAATATGTTGTCCCACCTGACTGGATGATCCTGTCCTGAAGACATGGCTGCATCTCTCCTTAGGAAGTGGCCAAGTGATTAATTTAAGAAGGTGGCTTCATGTAATTCTAATGGTGATTTTTGGGATCACACAGTCGGTGGATTTCACAGACCAAATGTCAAATTTGTGAAAGGGTTTTCTTTCCCATGCAATTACTCTGCTACATTTTCATGCATTGTTGTTAGATTTGTGTATGGAAAGTGGTAGTGAAAGAATATTGCTTCCCTTACCTGATAACACTAACATCATGCAAAACTCTCTTGATATTTGAGTTTAATACTTAGATTACTAGGCTTTTCATTGTTGTGGGGCTCTCTAAGATGTATGCACATTTCTACTTGAGTAAAACAAACGACATATACAGCATAATTTAAATGTTTGTTTGGTAAACTGCATCTAAATATTATGTCTTGAGTGCAGATATGCTGTGTTCTGTAAAGTACAGTATATAAATATTTATCTTTGCATTTCAGCCAACAGTGAGCTTAGAACTGCTGTTAGAATGTGAACCATTAACTTCTCTACTAAGCAAGCTAGAGAGTACGAAGAAATACAAATTTGTTCATCAGTCTGATGACGTGGTTCACTTCAAGATGGTTAATTCCAATGTGTCTGTAGTTGTACACATGCTAGATGAGGTCCGGAAAAACCCAAGGTAGGATATATATATTTTGTTAAGGTTGGTTTCCAAATAACTTGTACTTAGCAATTAACAGCTACCACAGAAAGAAAATTTGGCTCATAAATTCTGCTACACGTATCTAGGTTATAACTATTTTACCTTTATCACGATCTGTTATTTGCATTGCTCCTTGTATCACTTTCATGGGGTAGGAATGTACTAGCAGGAGGAAGAGCAATATTGGTAAAGAAGTTTAAAACATTACTAAAAAAAACACATACATCCATTCACTGTCTTTCACACTACATACTGTAGCAACATCAGCACCATAACACTTCCTTCTTATAAACTAGTTCCCATACAGCTATATTCCTTACCACTCCTCATGGGAATTTCATACTTAACACTATTTCAACTACTGTACCTCTTTCCATTTCATTCATTTTTAAACTGATATATTAGTGATGGACATGATGAGCTCTGCATTGGAAGTGTTTGTGTGGATCAGATATTTCCATTGACCCAATGAGTGTCTATTTGAGAAAGATTATATGGTACCTGGTTGATACCTGGTTGATGGAGTTCTGGGAGTTCTTCTACTCCCCAAGCCCGGCCCGAGGCCAGACTTGACTTGTGAGAGTTTGGTCCACCAGGCTGTTGCTTGGAGCGGCCCGCAGGCCCACATACCCACCACAGCCTGGTTGGTCTGGCACTCCTTGAAGGAAACAATCTAGTTTCCTCTTGAAGATGTCCACGGTTGTTTCTGTAATATTTCTGATGCTCGCTGGTAGGACGTTGAACAACCGTGGACCTCTGATGTTCATACAGTGTTCTCTGATTGTGCCCATGGCACAATCAGATACACCAATCATGGTGTATCTGATAATTTCATGGAGTGTCTGAAGGGTAATTGAGCATGACTGGGGATGATTTAATGATATTGAATGTTGTAGTTGAAGTAGAGGATATTTCAGTGTTTATAGTGCAATGATTGACTTGTTTGATTTTTAAATGTAGTAGGAATGTGTCGGTGTTTAATGTACACAAGGACAATGTAGGGAATGAACCCACCCCTATAATGCAAAGGTTGTGAGGCTCTTTCATCTGAAGTGATGGACATGAGGCCTTCGTATCCCAATGCCTTTGATTATTTATTAATGCTGCTTGTGTTTTGTAAAAGTGCCTTAGTGTCAAGGTTTTCATTGCAAATGTCACTGTTTAGAGAAATATTGGTTACAAAATAATTTCATAGTGTAGCTATGCAGGTTGAATGGATTTATTTGTATATTCATCTTTATATTAACATTATGTACAAACTATTTGTGTTTAATCATATAAAAAGCTATAGATAGTGATGCAACACATTAAATAACCTCTTTACTTTTTTTTTTTCAGGAAATTTATTTGCTTAAATAGTAACCTAGATCCAAGAAGTAGAGAGAATGATTTGATACATGCCCTAGTCCAGGACACTTATGAATCACTTTTTCCACTGCCTTCGTCATTTGAGTTACCCGTGAACTACCGCAATCGGTTCCTGTATGTTGAAGAACTGTTAGCCTGGAGGAAATGGAGGGACTTTATTCGTGCACTGATCTATGCTTGCTTGGCCTCGTTAATATTTCTCACATTGATCAACTTCTTCAGTACAGAGGTATGTAGAGTGTTGGAGCTACTGTCAAATAGAAGGTGTTTGACCACGTGCATTTTATTACTGGCATTATTTAATCTTTGTATAATATTTTGCAGCTTTATCTTTGTTGCACATAAGAATTAAAAGTGAGTGTTAAAAATAAAAATAAACAATTATCAGTAAATTATGAGGATGGTTTTTGTAATTTGAATATACCGGTACTAGGTTCCCAATTTTGCACAGAGCATTTCACAAGAGGTCTTGTCAAACAAAACTGTGTAATACTGTATTTAGTATGGGATTTTATAGTCAAAATTTGATGTGTTTAAAGAACAAGAATTTATTTTAACAAAATAATTATGTACAGAATGGCATTGTATTTAGAAATTTTAAAGTATACATTTCTTTATGCAACATACAAATCCCCTTTTAGTATTACAACATTAGGAAAGTCTGCAATTTTCTTCTTACGATCAGTTATTAAATTTCTAGCTAGAGCACGGCCTCTGAAGCACACACAATTAGAATCATTGTTATGAAGTGGAGAAGTATCAGGAATGTTAGGAACAATGTTCTCAAAGATGCTAATTAGAACATCATATAGGGTTTGTCATGTGTGTGTTGAGGCAAACTCCCATCCTTCCATTAGTGAAATTAATTACCTTTTGTATTTGTATATAACCAGAGTAAAAGGTATAGGGATACCTTTTTGATTTGCCTCAAAATTTTGTAATGTACAGTATAGTATTAATCAGTTATTAGGGTGAAGGCACCCTAATAACTGTATTGTATTCCATCCTATATAATTGGAAATGGATAAAAGTGGCTTGATAAAATGTCCATACATTCTGGGTTTCAATTTTACTTTATTAGTTTTGTGCTTATATGATTTGTACTGCTTTCGATTAATATACCTTTTCACTTCATAAAATCATCAGTTACTTAAGAATGAAATTACCTTAGCAATGTGCAATATTTTTTTATGGAGATTTCTGTATGTTGGTTAGGTAGTCTTGTCCAGTTTTGGGACATTATGAATAAGAAAACTGAAAATTAATCTATTGTTTTGTTATCTACATTAAATATAATATTTCATTCTTTCTGTATAGCTGGAAGGCCTCCGTAGAAAGTTGTGCAGGAGACGACGACGGCGTAGAGATGGGCTTGGAGGAATTAGGGTGTGAGGAAATGCTTGCTGGACCTCTTACACTTCTCCAATGAATAAAACTGGAGTTCTTACGTTTGTTTTTATTTTTTAAATATATAAACGTAAGACCCAGGACCCGGATTCACAAAGCAGTTACACAAGTACTGTACTTACGAACGTGTACATCTTTCCTCAATCTTTGATGGCTTTAGTTACATTTATTAAACAGTTTACAAGCATGAAAACTTCCCAATCAACTGTTGTTATTGTTATAAATAGCCTCTTGGTGCTTTGGAGCTCATTAACTGTTTAATAATTGTAAACAAAGCCGCCAAAGATTGAGAAAAGATTTACAGGTTCGTAAGTGCTTGCGTAACTGCTTCGTGAATCTGGCCCCAGTACCTTAGGAATAAAAGAAGTTTCATTAATTATACTTCATACACAAATATTTGTAAGATTACTCAGCTATGCTAGTATTTTAAGGGTTATACTTTCTTTTGTTTAGATATACCTGAAAGATTACTCATTAGTGTATTTAGAGAAAATTTTAGCTTTATCTATTTGAGGTGTAAATTTATATACCGGTAGCTATGTCTTAGTCCATCATACGTGATATTAAAGGGTCTTAATCCATCATACGTGATATAAAAGGAATGTTGTACCTGTGCGAGGCCATTCCATGTTTCCTTATTTTTTAAATTTGTGTTGAAAATATCTTATTTAGCAGAATGATAGTAGAGCCATATCATGTTACATTAGTTATGCTGGAATGATACAGTAGCAGAGTTTATTACCACGATGCAGTAAATCTGCTTGAATTTAAGACTGCTTGAGCTCATTAAACATTCCATGTTTCATATTAATATTTTTGTTACTTCAGGAATTAAGCAAATATAATGTTATTTTGGGGCTTAGTGGATAAGAAATAAGTAAAATTAAAATTAGAAGAACCTAGAATGTAATAAATGTTACTATTTGTAAACAAGGTTTATTTTTTCTTAATATAAAACATTTCTAAATTTAAACACCAAGATTGATAAATGTTGATTTGTTATTAGTTAATATTTTATCACTCTAGTTATACTAATAAAACTTTGCATATTTTGCAAATGGGTGTTGCATACAGAACTTCCTTACTAGTGCAGCATGATAACTTTTGCATAGAGAAAAACTAAATGTAGCTTTAACTTGCTTTTCAGAGTACAGTAATACATTTATTATACACTGTGTTTAAAGTATACACAGTCTTTGTTACTCTTTGGTGTAATTAAGACTTGAAAATGTCAGTATTTTCTCAAACTAAAAACATTTTATATGAATGATTTGATTAAGTACATACTACTTTCACAAAATATGATATTAGGTACATTAACCTCATTCTTTACTGGGCAAAAGGATGTTTGCAAACAAATTTGCAAATCATCATTTTTATTCAATACATTTTGAAAAATTTAAAAGCATAAGTGTGTTGACATAACTTTATAGCAGGTAAGAATGTACTCATTAAAATGATTTACCTCTCAATTATTGTCTATATATATTGTATATTTCACATTCAGTCAGATTCCTCTTGTGAAAATACTGATTTCCTTTTCTCCAATTTCATTTAAATTTGCAGCCTGTTATATGATAGAGTATATCTTAGTGAATGTACAAAAGCTTTTTATATAATTTGTAAAAGGTATTAAAGGATTTTGAAGTATAATAAGTTCACCATTCTTTGGCATAATTTGAGCAAATGAGTTGTCAATTTTGGTAATGTATGAGCAGTATGCACATTTGGTTATGTATTGAGTGCTTGTATTAAAAATAAAATAAAAAGCTATACCTAGTTCATTACATTAGAATTTTAATTCAATATTCAGTTATACTTTGAACTTTGTAAATAACAAAGCTTAAGATTGGAATGCTGTTATTAGATTTGACTATAAAATCACAATTAAAATTAACTTTAACTCTGGTTCCCATTTTTTATCATAAAGGCATTGTTAAATGTGAAAGCTCCCCCATGTATATTTATATTATAATTTTATGAATCATAATATTTCTAATCATCCTGCAATATTATGTCAAATAACTTGACATTGCTGTGAAATGTGAGCGACTCGTGTACATGTGAATAAATAATTTAATTTGATGTATACAGTATATATTTATAATGGAATTTTTTTTCATCATCTTTATCCTTCATGTACCTGTAAAATATTTAATGCAAACTCACGGGAGCAAATCATAAATGCCAAGTGCATTGCTGGTTTTTGGGACCAGCACTAGTAATGTCATAGCTACATTCTTGATTATTTATCCAGATGATTAGAGAGATCATTATTTAAATAAATAAGTATCTAGCTATGAAGTTGCCATGATCCTTGCATTCATCTTGTTTTCTTCAGCATAACGTAACATGATTACATTTTAGTTTCTGATTATACTTGTGAATTATTTAAAAAGCCAAGGATGAATTATGGAACTGGTTTTAGAGATTGCTAATGAGATGAGAAGTTAACTAATGTGTTAATAAATCATTTATACCAACGTTTAGAATTTTCCGGGATGACCTTAGTTTCTAAACAATAGTTTTATTTAAGTTAAGATACATGTTTACTGCACTTTACAACCAACTAGTTTCCTATCATACTGAAGTTTCCCGGGCTCCATTCCTTCAGACCCTACGTGTTTGACTTGAACCCACTTATCCAGGACTCCTGCTTTATCTTCAGATCTTCAAACTGTTCCTGACACTCGATCCTCAGTAAGTGATCTGAAAAGACATCAGCACCCACTTAACGCATGTCAAGATTAACTTACTCATACTCATGGCAGACTCCTGCAGCAACCAACTGCTACAGAAGCACCTAGCTATGCCCATCTGCTTTACGGTCTCAAGAAATTTACACTATTCAATGACGAGCCAACCCGATCAAGACAAATACCTCCTCAGCTATGCACATAGATTCTCCAAACAACACAAACACAAACAAATATGTAGCACCAAGAATTTGCTAAATTTACTCGCCTCATATTCACGAAGGGAAACTTATAATTTTAATTGAGTCATAAAAAAAATCTTTCGTTTCTATTCTTGAGCCCCCGAACGGTGGTTCGTAACGTAGACATTTAATGCTTCTGTGGAGCTGTATTTCCGACCTGCTCCAGCTACCGGCTGACCCGCTTGTAATTGGTCAACTCGTACATTTATGTACATTTATGAATTAAAATCTCATTTGTCATCTGTAACTCTGTTTAGACCTTGATATACTTGATCTTTTTCAAAATTTGTAATTGCCTTGTACAGATCTTTGGTTGTCTTTTGTTTCAAAAGTTCAATATCCACTCGGTTTAACAAATTATATGGGCTTTGCTGAACCTGAGGTAGCTAAATGTTAGTAATATTTTGACAAATTTTTGGGTACCAAAAGTATGTTTCCTGTTTCAAAAACGATGTATTACTTAGTGTATATGGTATATACTTGGCAATAGAAAAATAGCTGCATAAGTAATTAAGAAAGAGCATACTCTAATAGATCCCACTCTAACAAATTCCTGGATGTTCTGAACAAATTGTATTCAGTATAAAATATTCAGTGGAACATACAAATGTTCAATTAAGTGAGGATTGTTCATCCAAGCTGTCGCCAAGACTGAGCGTTGGGAGGTGGATTTTTTAGCATCATTCATGATCCACCTATGCAAGGCATAAACTGTTATACAGTTATTCAACAACTAATAATTTACGTGAAATAAGCATTGTTCTGAGAGTTGCTCCGTCGATCGATCTGTCCGGAGTCGGAGCTCGGCTATTATAAAAGTACACGTATCTTCGCTTTAAATTTAAATATGCCCATGGTAAGGTATTTAGAACGAAGCTTATATATCTGTCTTTCTTGTGATATATAAAACTCTTACGTTTATTAAGGAATCTGCGTGAAATAGGCATGGTTCTGAGATGAATGCTGCGGTTTTCGAGTTTGACGAGCGATGAAAACTGCCACTTTTATACAACTACAAATATCTTCGGTTTTACTTAAAATATTTGTCTGGTAGAGGTTTTACATATAGATCGTGTTTCTGTCTTTCTTCTGACTAATAAATAATTTTGGTTTAATCAGTTATCAAGATGCTTTCAACAATATTCTTTCAGCGTTCGTCTTTTCCAACTTGGGCGACCCTTTTGGAAGCGCGATACTTGGGTTAACCCATCCTATAGTTGGGTCTGTTTCCAACTGGGGTTCGAATAGAACCACCTACCCGACGAAGCCGTAAATGATAAAACATTGCTCGATAAAATCACCAGGCAAATAGGGGACATTTGACAAGACTTCCTATCCGCACTGAGAGATAGTGACCCCTCTGGTAAATTCAGGTAAATCTTAGCTAATTAAATAATCCTGAAACGTTTGCTTATTGAAGGCAGGGCTCTGTTAGCAGCATTATTCTCTCTGAGCACAGCATGATGGGCACTGGGGCCCTAGGCCTGTGGGTACAAAACTATATGCATACTGAAAACTTAGTTATATATACATATATAATGTGTGTGTGTGTGCAGAAATAATATTAATAAAACAATTAACATCGTGTAGTGTACTCTATATATCAAAATATATTACTTTGAAACCCGTATCAGTCACGAAACAAAAAATTGGGCTACTTTTATTATTATTTCGCTACATTTAGAGCGTTAGCTCGCTACTTTTAGCAACTTTCTACCATACTTGTGTAAAGGAGGAATTGTATATGTTTATCTCTCAGAATGTTCGGTAATACGTTTATTGTTTGTGATGTGTGTTTATGTATGTATTAACACGATGTACTGAACGGGGTGAGAATAGCTGGAGCTACCTCATCCCTTTGTCCCGAAACGCTTTGCGTAATAGTGGCTTTAGGCATTGTATGTACTAGCTCTATCTATAAAGCCAACAAACTTTGTAAAATCTCTTTATGTATGTACCTTTACCTAAATAAAAATTATTATTATTATTATTATTATTATTATTATTGTGTGTATTTTACCTCAATAAACTTATTTGCCCGAAAGGCTTTGCGTAATAGTGGCTTTAGGCATTGTATGTACTAGCTCTATCTATAAATCTATCATTTTTTGTAAAATCTCTTGTATGTATGTACCTTACCCGAATAAACATTTATTTATTTTTATTTATTTATTTCAATTTCAGCAACTTGGATCTGGCAACACTGTGTTGTGGAGCGACTTGTCCAAGAAATTCCCGGGAAAGTGCTGGCTGCCGGTCCCCTTTCATTCCTCTACTGAACAGCAATGTGTGAACAATGAACACGAACATAACCCACAGTGTTCACTCTCTACCTCAACTTGTCTGAGACGCAACACACAAATCAGGACAATGGAAAGATTGGCTCAAATATCGCAGCAATGGATGACACGAAGGCTGGCGTCGGCCATGCCCCACTACAGACTGTTATTCAGCAAGACTGGAGTGTGGCCGAACTTTGTAAGTCTTGATGTCAACCATTGTTTGTTTCTCATAAGATTTATTGTTTACATCAGTACTGTATTATATTCTTTATCTTATAAGATAATACATCACCTTGGGTGAAGTGTCTTGCTTAGACTATAAGAACATAAGAACATAAGAACAAAGGTAACTGCAGAAGGCCTATTGGCCCATACGAGGCAGCTCCTATTCTATAACCACCCAATCCCACTCATATACTTGTCCAACCCGACTATGTGTAGGGTAGATTGCTGCCTAGACTATGTGTAGGGTAGAGTGCTGTTCTGACTAGGTGTAGGGTAGATTGCTGCCTAGCCTAGGTGTAGGGTAGATTGCTGCCTAGACTATGTGTAGGGTAGATTGCTGCCTAGACTATGTGTAGGGTAGATTGCTGCCTAGACTATGTGTAGGGTAGATTGCTGCCTAGCCTAGGTGTAGGGTAGATTGCTGCCTAGACTATGTGTAGGGTAGATTGCTGCCTAGACTATGTGTAGGGTAGATTGCTGCCTAGACTATGTGTAGGGTAGATTGCTGCCTAGACTATGTGTAGGGTAGTGTGCTGCCTAGACTATGTGTAGGGTAGAGTGCTGCCTAGCCTAAGTGTAGGGTAGAGTGCTGCCTAGGCTATGTGTGGAGTAGAGTGCTGCCTAGACTATGTGTAGGGTAGATTGCTGCCTAGACTATGTGTAGGGTAGATTGCTGCCTAGCCTAAGTGTAGGGTAGATTGCTGCCTAGACTGTGTAGGGTAGATTGCTGCCTAGACTATGTGTGGGGTAGATTGCTGCCTAGACTATGTGTAGGGTAGATTGCTGCCTAGACTATGTGTAGGGTAGATTGCTGCCTAGACTATGTGTAGGGTAGATTGCTGCCTAGACTATGTGTAGGGTAGATTGCTGCCTAGACTATGTGTAGGGTAGATTGCTGCCTAGACTGTGTAGGGTAGATTGCTGCCTAGACTGTGTTTAGGGTAGATTGCTGCCTAGACTATGTGTAGGGTAGATTGCTGCCTAGACTATGTGTAGGGTAGATTGCTGCCTAGACTATGTGTAGGGTAGAGTGCTGCCTAGACTATGTGTAGGGTAGAGTGCTGCCTAGGCTATGTGTAGAGTAGAGTGCTGCCTAGGCTATGTGTAGAGTAGAGTGCTGCCTAGACTATGTGTAGGGTAGATTGCTGCCTAGACTATGTGTAGGGTAGATTGCTGCCTAGCCTAAGTGTAGGGTAGATTGCTGCCTAGACTGTGTAGGGTAGATTGCTGCCTAGACTATGTGTGGGGTAGATTGCTGTGTAGGTTAGAGTGCTGCCTAGCCTATACCTAGATTGATAATTCCTGTAATAAATGCACACACTATTCATTTAACCACTTGTTCATATTTTGAGATGTCAGACTTTGTATACTTTTCTGGGCTACCCACGTGCAATCAAATCATATAGTTATTTACCATATTGATTTCAACTTAATCTTTCAGGAAGAGGAGTTGCCTACGGAGATTAAGAAAGAGGCAGAAGCCTATTGGAAAAATAAATATAATGGCCTTTCCCATCAATCAGTTAAACAATGGTAAGTATCATATTCGGAAGCAATGTTTACTGGTAAGAATTGGGATATCTTCTTATTTCCGAACATTTTTAGTGCCGTCATATTATATTTTAAACGTGATTACAGCCTCCTCATCCTTCTCCCTCTTGTTTCTTGTAGTCCTCCTCATCCTTGTAACTTATCCTCCTCCTTCTCAGCTTACCCTCCTTTCTCTTCTCCCATTTCCCTCTCTTTTCTCCAGTTTCCCTCTCTGCTTCCCCATTTTCCTTTCCCTCCTGCCTTTCTCCAGCTTCCTACCCATCTTCCCCTTCCCAATCCTCTGTATGACTTTCATCTGCAATTTTGTTTCTTCTGAAATTTGCTAATTTTGCTGTTTTATACAAAACATTATGATTGTAGTAGTACAAACCATAGAACACAATTTGGCACACATTTTGTTACAATACCAAAATTGCTTGTCTCTCCTTGTATATTAGTCTTTCTTCAGGAAGTGCATTATAGGCTTTTAGGCAGTCTAGGAAGATGCAGTCTACCTATCCTTCTCTTGCCTTATTTTGGTGATTGTCATAGAATTCAGTCAAGTTTGTTAATGTTAAGCATGATCTTCTCTCCCTGAAGCTGTGTTGTGCCTCTGTTTTAAAATTTACTCTCTAAATGTTCTACAATCCTTTTTCTGAGGACTTTTTAGAATCTTGCATGAAATTCATGTTAATGACACTGGTCTATAGTTTAGTATCTTAAGGCTGTCCCCTTCCTTCAATATTGGAACTTCATTTGCCTTTTCCAGATTTATGGTAGCTCTCCCATCACTAGTGTAATGTTGAACACTATAGTTAATGGTTAACACAAGCCCTCTGCAGCTTCATTTGGTTCCCATGTTGATACAGTATCTGGTCTGGTCCTGCTACTTTCGGTACATCCAGTTCCTCCAGGTATCATTTTACCTCTAATACGTTAACTTTTCTGTCTAATATTGTTTCTGGTCATCTGTTGTCACCCCTTCTTAGACACTTATCTGGTTCTGATTGTTGAGTTTTCACATGCTTCTTTGTCATCTAAGAGTGCTTCTCCCTGTTCCTTCAACCTTATCACATGGTTTAACTGTTCTATTGATTTTTTAATTAATGTGTTATAAGTTCAATCATCTCATTTGTTGACTTTTCTTCCATTTCTGTCTCATTGAACCTACCACAGATAATCCCTAACCCTTCTGTAGTCCCCTCCTTTGTATTCTCTCTTGCTACTTGCTCATTTTCCAGCTCTTTCATTTATACAGTGTAATCAAACACAGTAATGTAGTGGTCACTGACTCCTAGTGATACCTCAGATTGTAAGTTCTCTACATCAGTGGGTGCCAACCTTTCAGAGCTCACAGATCGCTAAATTCATAATTTTAAATACCCCAGACCACTAATGTGAATCCCACGGTCCACCAAACAAGAAATGATAGTTATTAAAGTCAATTACTTGATGCCATTAAATAGAGTATAAACAGTTCAAGAAAATACACAGTTACATACAATACACAAATAAAATTGTCTCGTGGACCACCAGTGGTCCGCAGATCACAGGTTGGCGACCGCTGCTCTACATCATCTTCATTTTGGGTAAATACTAGGTCTAGGGTAGTTAGATCATCTCTTTCTCTTGTCGGCTAACTGATATACTGCCACAGGAAATCTTGCTCTTGATATTTCATCTACCCTGTGATGATCATTTGTTGACAAGTCTATTTCCTTGTGGTTAAAATCCCAAAGTACAGTTATTTGATCTTTGCTTTTCTTTTACCATTGGGCATGCTTCCTTGCATTTATATTCCTCTCATGATCTTCCTGTAATGTAGGGGGTTGTAAATAACCTACCACTATCTTCCTGGTCTTTACTGTTATCATACCTAGTATAAAATCGTCCTCACAACTCCAATGTTCTTATATCAATAGGGCTACTCCTCCCCCCTCCCCCCCATCCTGTTTATCTTTTCTTTTTGTGCTTCCTGGTATCCTCTTTGGAATATTGTATCCTCTATTATGTTTGCAGTTTTGTCTCTGTAACTGAGATGATATGAGGATGCAGTTCCACCACCAGTTCTTGCAATTCTACTCCTTTATTTGTAACACCATCTGCATTTCTGTATAAAAATTTTGTACTTTACATTCTACTGGACTGCTTTGTTTCCATTCTGAGGGGTAGATTCTCCTTTTGGGCTAGTTCCATTCCTGAGGGTAGCATTTGTGAGTGTTGGTCTAATCACAGAGTATCACTGTATATATACACATTATACACAAGGCAATAGGTATGCATTTGTAGATATCATGTATACAAAGTACAGTACTCTGGCATAAATTCAGTAACTATATTCTTACTGTGTTATTTTAGTAATGCAGGTATTGTACAGTATATTAGTTATACCTGTACTGTACTATATATGCAAAGCTGAGCATAAGTAATTCTAAATTTTATGAACTATGGTTTTTGATATACAGTAAAATTAATTTTATATTTATTGTCATATTTTTTAGTGAAGCTTGCAATGATAAAGGGAAGAAGTATGTTCTCTCCATGTTCCCATATCCATCTGGTAAGCTGCATATGGGCCACGTCCGTGTGTATGCCACCAGCGATGCCATGGCCAGGTATTACCGGCTCAGAGGATACAAGGTATATGCACAATATTTTTTGCCACTACTGCTCTTGCCAAGCCTGTGTAGAGTAGTTTTTCAAACTAATATTGCTTGTGTACACAATTTAATACTTTGCATTCTTTTGATAAAATTTTGATTTTTTACTGGTTGATACTGAAGATTTAATAAAATGTTTGATTGGCACAGTAGTCAGTGCAGTTGGTTTAGAACCAAAAGATCCTGGATGCAATCCTCGCAGTAGGATGGAAATTTTGGATATGTTGTGTTTTACCTGATCCCTCTGTTCATAGAACAGTAAACAGGTACCCAGGAGTTAGGCAGTTGTTGACCCAGGGGTGACCTTGATAAGCCTATCAGGCTTCTTGTCCCCCCACAATGTGAAATGTATTGCTTTTTGTATACAGTCTAACATGAGATGCCTTAAGTGGAACCAAGAAATAATAATTATTTTCAGCTTAGCCAAAGCATATGGAATCATCATTTTCAGCTTCCACATATCTCTCACCAGTGATCAAGGAACTCTCATCCACTCGCCTTACCCCGGTAAGTGGCTGGGAATTCCTCGATCGCTGGTTCGAGTCACTTCGGTGCTTCAGTTGATTTCCTCATTGATGTACAGTATATCACTTTTGTGTGATTTCTTTGTGTATAGGAAAAATAATCTTTTTTTTAAGCTCCATATTAAGCAGTTATGGATACGTTTAAATTCTTATGTAATCTTTAAATAGTAAATCATATAGTATCTGTATATAGTAAATTAAATATATGTATTATTTATTTGTCAGGTTATTCATCCTATGGGCTGGGATGCTTTTGGCCTACCAGCTGAAAATGCAGCAATTGATAGTGGTGAGATGCCTGAAAAATGGACCTTGAGTAATATTCAGCAGATGAAAGATCAGCTACAGGAGCTGGGTTGCAGATTTGACTGGGATCGAGAGATTGCAACATGTGATCCAAAATATTACCGTTGGACTCAAGCCATTTTTCTCCTCTTGTTTCAAGCAGGACTGGTATATCAGGAGGAGGTTAGTGATGACTTTGTTTTATGTGCTGTGCCTGTATTCAGCATTCTTTGGCAGTCTACGATTATAATAATATGATATACAGTATGATGATAATTTTAATTATTATTATTTGATGGGGCTACTTCAGTATAACTGCCCATTATTTCCTGCTTGAATATAGCTTACATTATTTTACCTGAACTGAATGTGCATTGTGTACTGTATTACGGTAAAAGTTCAGTACCTCAGGTTATATAGGGCAGGACATAAGTAGGGTTATACAGAGATTATTTTTTTACATTGATCGTTACTCTACCATCAAAACTATAAAACTCATATTTACAAACATTAATTTAAAAATTTGGTATTGCTGCCTCATTTGCAAAATTACTACTGGTACTAGACCACACACCAGAAGTTGAAGGGACGACGACGTTTCGCTCCGTCCTGGACCATTCTCAAGTCGATTGAGAATGGTCCAGGACGGACCGAAACGTCGTCGTCCCTTCAACTTCTAGTGTGTGGTCTGGTCAACATACTTCAGCCACGTTATTGTGACTCATCGCCTACTACTGGTACTAGTAGTAGGCATCCATCAGTCTCTGGAGACTATGGAGTTGCACTCTGGTACTAGCAGCATATAAAATAATCTAATCCATGCAGCTTGAGCAGTGCAAATGTTTTTTTACTTATATATAAAATGTAATCTTCAGTAAAGTTAAAGTAAAGTTTTGCTTGCTATTTCTCTACATAATTGCTACTCTCTACTCTACCTTTTTGTACGGTTTGTCAAGACCTTTAAAAGCAATATTTCTATGTACTTAACCACTGGTATTGGTGGTGTTCCTTACAGAGTTTGGTACCAAGAATGATTGACATCTTGGGTACTGTGGAGATTTATTACAGAGAGCCTGCCACACCACCTGCCCACCAACACCCTGAATCACACCACCTATCTTTAAACAAAAACTACACCACCTGCATATCGACACCCCGCACCAACACCAATCGACTCCCTCACCACCATCACTAATTCTCCACGCATGCTTACTTGCAACCAACATTGTGCAAGAAGCTAATTGTCTTTTTTAAAGTAGTTTACATTGTGTGTAAAGCGAGGGAGAATATTTTAAGTTTAATTAATGCTGACTAACAGATTCTTTTTGACAGGCATTGGTGAACTGGGACCCAGTGGATCAGACTGTGTTGGCAAATGAGCAGGTGGACGTCAATGGTTACTCGTGGAGGTCTGGTGCCAGAGTGGAGAAACGCTTTCTGAAACAGTGGTTTATCAAGACAACCAGGTATAAATATAGAGGAATACATTGGTGTTGTCAATGTTTCACATGTTTGAATGCATTTACATTCCAATTTGTAGCTATCATGCATAATTTGATTTTAAATATCTATGTACCTATACTGTATATCTTTCATAAGTTGGTTTGGGTATTCTTTTCCCTCCGTAATCTGTGACCATTCCGAGTGTTTAAACCTTATATTATAATAAAATATTGATATACTATACTGTACTTCATTATAGTAACAATTTCCATATTCTGATATTTCAGTTAACTCACTCTTACTGATTTGCTCAGGACCCAACTAAAACTTGTGCATACTATAGTATAAGATAAGATAAATAACATACAATAAAACCACATAAATTAGGAATATTATAACCCAGTTTGATTTATTCTTACTTAATGACTCATAAGAATCAATATATACATAGTGTTTAACAAATGTGAGAGTCCAGTAGACATTTGAGAGAACTAATTATTAGTATTATTACTATATAGATATATAAATGCCATAACATGAATTTTTTTGTAAACCTCTAAATTAGTGTGTTTTGTGTAAGAATATAATAACATAGTGGTGGAGAAATCATTTATTGCCCTCAATCTTATGCTGTACAGTGCTCTTAAGATGATCCAACATAACACGGATCACATGCTGGGGAAAGTTCAGTCCACCATTATTCTTGTAAACTTGGGCCTACTAGATTACCTACAACGAACAAATAAAAAATGTTAATTTAAATTTCATATTGGTATAAGTTTGTTATACCTTTTATTACCATGATATTTTGTTGCTGTCTGATAAAACTACTGTATACATGAAATTTTGTTTTCAATTTCAGATTTTCAAAATCTCTCGTAGATGGTTTGTCTGACCCAACATTGGAAAATTGGAGTGACATCGTCAAGATTCAGCGTCATTGGATTGGAGATTGTGTAGGGTACAGGGTAGAGATGCCTGTAGAGCAGCTGGATACATGTAGTAAAGATACTTATGTACAAGAAAGTGGGAAATTGGCCTTATGGATGGCACAGCCAGAGCTTATATATGGAATAAGCTTTATTGGAGTTCATTCTGGTCATAAATATGATTCAGACTCTTATAAAGTACAGAAACATGATAAATATCAGTTATTGAGTGTTTGTGCTGTTTGCCCTATCAGTCAAAGACGAATTCCAGTTATTGTTTGTGATGATTTGCCATACATTGAAGATGCTGAGTTTTATGTAGGAATTCCTTGCATGTCCAGTGTTGATATGTCTGTTGCAAGAACATGTAATTTTGAAACTCCAGAAGTTATTGAAAATGGCAAGCTAGTAAATTGTGGTAACTTAAGCGGCTTAATGTTGGACTCGGCAAGAACACTAGTGACTAAGCAACTTGCTGAAATAGGAGCAGGGGGATTTCAGGCTAGTGTTAAGTTACGTGACTGGTTGATATCACGACAGCGGTACTGGGGCACCCCGATTCCAATCATTCACTGTCCAGATTGTGGATTAGTCCCTGTGCCTGAGGACCAGCTTCCAGTAGAACTGCCTCAGATTACAAGCTTCCCAAAAAGAGGTATATCGCCACTCAAGGAGGCAAGTGAATGGCGGAAATGCAGTTGTCCAAGGTCAGGCAATTTTTTAGTGTAAATGCAGTATATATATATACAATAAATTATATGTATTTGAATTGTAACAAATTATAATTAGACCAATTTAGAATTATATTTTATTGTTCTGTACGTGTCCATGTGCAAAAGTTTGTATACATGTACACAATTTACTGTACTATATATTATAACATGCCTGAATAATTTCTAGGAATCTGCCGCTAATAACTCTATATTTTATCCTGTGAATTCATTTTGTAACCCAACTTTATTTTGTGATGACAGATGTGGAGGTGAGGCAGAACGTGAGACAGACACAATGGACACCTTTGTTGATTCATCTTGGTATTTTCTTCGTTTCCTTGATCCCAACAACAGCAAGTCGCCCTTCTGCTACAACATTCAAGATACAGTGATGCCTGTTGATCTGTATGTTGGGGGCAAAGAACATGGTATATGTCCATATTTTTTTTTAATGTATGCAATTGACTTAGTTGACATTAACTTAATTGACTTAGGGAGCTGGTCGGCCGAGCGGTCAGCACGCTGGACTTGTGATCCTGTGGTCCTGGGTTCGATTCCGGGTGCCGGCGAGAAACAATGGGCAGAGTTTCTTTCACCCTATGCCCCTGTTACCTAGCAGTAAAATAGGTACCTGGGTGTTAGTCAGCTGTCACGGGCTGCTTCCTGGGGGTGGAGGCCTGGTTGAGGACCAGGCCACGGGGACACTAAAGCCCCGAAATCATCTCAAGATAACCTCAAGACACTGCTTCTGGATGTAAGCACTTAAATTTGTAATAGTAATTTTATTTACTACTGTGAGAGATACCTTTGCTGCTCTTAATATAAATTTATTTGATGCAGCACAGTCATTGTTGTTAGATTTCTTTGCATTTGACATTTTGTTTACGGGCATCAAATGTATGGGAGAGCAGCACAGGTTTGCACTGTGGTCAAGTTTGCCCACTCGAGTATCGGGGAGACTGTTCATACCGTGTTATATGTAGGTGCTGATTGCCCAGTTGATGGACCATAACACGGCAGCAAACTGGTGGTAATTATGGCAGGGTGAACCTCGAATGACCGAGAAGTCAAGGCAAACCTACTTTTTTTTTTTACATATAGTTTGTAAAGATAATGTGTTCATTATACAGTATAGAATATAACAGCATAATTGCCAATGACTTATGGGAGTTATGTACTAGTAGATTACTTCACATTCTTTAGTGGAGTTCAGCAAATGAATGTGGTTGCTGGTCCTACCGTGGTAAGTGTGGTAAACCCAATTATCAAAATATGGCTGACGGCTAAGGTTTTCCCTGGTGGTAACCTCCTTAGCTTATTGGCACTCATCACATTAGGCAATGGAGGACTTTCCTATCCATGTGGACAACTACCTTTTCTAAGGTACTGTACTTGTCCCTTTGTAAATAGGGTGTCAGGTACATATATTGAAACACTACTTTCTATCCCTGTTGTTTGGATTCTCCTGCGCGGTCGCCTGTCCCTCAATAGAATTCTTGGTGACTCGGATACTTTTGATGCCGTTGGCCTTATGCGTTTTTGTTCTCGTATTGGCATTCTTGGTGATATTAAGCGCCCTCTGATTATTCCGCACATTTGATGGTGCTACATAGCCTTCCCGGTTTGGTGCCTTCTTTTGATAATTACTTACTTACTTCTTTTGATAATTACTTACTTACTTGGATTCTCCTGTTCCCTCTGCTTGTCTCCTCCTCTCCTCCTCCTCCTTGAGCTTGTTACGTTGGTCCAAGCTACAAGTGGGATTTGCTGGCTTTGCCAACTCTGTTGTGGTAATGGGTACTGTCACCTGGAAGAAGGAGGTATAGGTAATTTAGAATTACAAATGCCCATGTAGTTAGCAAAGCAACTATTGATGTCAATGTTTTTTCTTTTTTTCTTAGATAGAAGGATTTTAGGGTATTTCTTACTGTTTTGTCTAGTAGCATTCTAGTCCCTCAGTAGTGGCTTGAAATAGACATTGTCTGCCTTGGATAATTTTCATAAAAAAACAAACATTTGCAAAGATACTTGTTACAAGAGCCTGGCGGATGACACGTCCTCGGTGGGTCCACATGGGCTCTAGCCCAGGGAGCATACAAGGGACTGGCTCAGGAATAATGCAGTTTACTATTACCTTATTTTCTGCAAGCTGATGTGTGTCTACCCAGTGAAAGTGGAGCAATGATTAGTATTTACACAGTACTGTATATATATTTATGTAATGTTATTTTAAAAGCTACATACAATATCATACTGTATCTTAAGTTAGCAATTAAATCACATTCTTTTTACACTCACTTAAGTACAGTGTGATGTACCGGGTAAGTCTTTGGAAGTAAATATTAGTAAATAATTCATTTACATGCATGTATTAGGGCTTGGTAAAGATGTGTGAGACTTTATGATGAATATTATTTTCCAGCTGACCTTCACTTGTACTTTGCCCGATTTATGCAACACTTTCTGGGCAGCAAGGGGATTGTAAGCCACTCGGAGCCCTTCAAGAGACTCATCATGATGGGTATGGTCATGGGACAGTCATATTTGGTTAAAGGTTCTGGGCGTTACATCACTAAAGACCAAGTAGATTTTTCAGGTAAGCTTTTCTCTGAATGACATGTTTACATTAATTACAAAATATGTTTTAAATTTTAGTTTGAAAGAATTACAGTAAGCATGTTGATCTTGTAATTCAGATCCTACAGATTAGAAATTTAATTAACAGAACTTTGTTTGTTGATGAAAACAGTTTATTAGCAAAAATAAAAAATGGCTGCAAGGAAAACATGAATATACCCAATATCTTCTCCTTGAATACTTGATTTGTTGTGAAAAAATACATTTTAAGGTGTCCTGGGCTCAGCTTGTACTATTTGTACAGTATTACATTGTCTATATATAATTAATAAACAAAGCAAATAAGTTATAAATCTCAAAACGACTACCGCCGTATTGCAAAATTGGTTATAACATGGGCAGTGCTGTAGAACCGCACTCCAATGAATTATTGGAGTAAGGACGGAATGGTCCACAATGGGACTGATCCACCTTCTTTGAGGGGGTGTTTTTATTTGTTGGAAAGTCCTCTGCCTGCCTTGATTATTGTTTTTTCCTCATCCCACTATTTTGAGTGGTCCTGCCTTTGTGGCATACAAATGCATTTGTGCCACATAGGACCTGCATTTTTGTGGCACAAATGCAGTGGTCCTGCATTTGTGGCATACAAATGCTGCATATATTTAACCTACACCTACACTTTGTACATCATAATAGTACTGTATAGCTCCAAACTGGCACTTCAAGAGGGTATTCTCAATCCCCACAATAAAGTGAGTGCAAATGCCATCATTGTTAAAATACTGGTGGTCTAATGCTGTAGTCTGTAGCTCCACAAATTAATAAAAAAAACATTTATTACACAATCTTAATTTCCTTTATGGCATACAATAGAACAATTATTGGTAAACATTTTGGTGGCAAAATTATAAATGGAGGACAAGTTATTTGCCACAGAAACATAAAATAATTTTGAAGATCTACGCACCGAAAGTACCTCATGGCATGTGTGGTTCAATAACAAATAAATCACAGAAAATGTATTATTATACAATCAGCATCTTTTGTAACATGTGATAAAGCCATAATTTGTGTAAATTTCGATGCCAAAATTATGTACAGTATGTGCATTTATCATTAGACCCATGAATGTAAAATGATCACAAAGAATACTGTTCTCACCACTGGCAGTAGCTGGTGCCTCAGCCAAGAGAGGCAGTGAGGCAAGCAACTCAAACTGCGATGCTGCTGCTGCTTTATTTTGACAAATCACAGAAAAAACATTCCTGCAATCTTCGTTTACTGTAACGTACAACGAGCAACCCTGTCATTTTCCATTTATTAATCTCTCTAAGGGAAAACCTACGACTGTGTTGTACAATAATTTTATGTTTTCTTGCAGTTAATCCACCAGTGGAGCTTGGATCTGGTGCACCAATAGAAGTTACATATGAAAAAATGAGCAAGAGCAAACTAAATGGCGTTGACCCACAGGTATTGGCAGTGCCCACATACAGACTAGCAAAATTTGGCATAAAATTACAAATACTCTTTATTATAATAAACATTTTATGTATGGCCAGTAGCCAATCAGCTGATATCAGTTACCTCTAGGACACTATTATCAGGCAGGTCAAAGGATTGTCATAATATTAATTCTTCTCATTGTACACAATCCAAGTACCATTTCATCCTGTAGGATTATGTAGACATGTTCCTTCTAATTTAACTTGTTTGTGAGTTGAGCTGAAATTGGAGACCTTGCCTAAAAGTTAGGGGGAATATTTGCTTATGATACCAATGACGTTGATATTTTACAGGAAGTTCTACAGAAATATGGTACAGATACCACCAGACTGCTGATGTTAGCCAACTTTGCTCCTTCATCGCAAAGAAACTGGTCTGAGGAAAGTAAGTTGGTCAAGATTTGGTTCTGCATTTTAATGTACTGTGCATTATTATTGCCATGAAGATGAATGATTTTCATACATTTTAGAAATTATAAAAAATAATATTGAAAATTGTGTTGTCATTTTGAATCTAGAAAAATTCTATGCAATAATTTCTTTGTACTTGATACACATCTTAGGTTGTCAATACCTTCTATTGTATCTATTGGAGATTTTTGTTCAGTTTTTCAGATCCCAATTAGATTTAATTTTGTATTTTATGTTGTAGCGTTTCCTGGCATCCTTAATTGGCAGAAACGTCTGTGGTTGACTGTTTCGGATTTTATACGCATCCGAAAGAATAAAGAAGAGAGCAACGGAATGTCTTTAAGGTAGAATTATTTTTAACTGCTGTATGTTACTCAGTTAGGGTGGTCTGTATTGCCTCCACATTATGCATTATAAAATTATAGTATGAATTGAGCTTAAAGTAGGCCAACTAATTTATCAGATAATGTTGAATTCTGTATAATACATCTTTATTTTGAAATATTATATTTCATGATTGATAATAACTATTGGTTGACTCTTGTTGTGTAGGCCAACCTTGTAATTACCCTGTAACGGTTCCGGAAATCAATGTCCCTGCAATTCGGTTTCTGACAAAGCCTCCTGGTAGTCTGGTCAACCAGGCTGTTAGATGCTGCTGCTCACACAGTCTTGACATAGGAATCACAGCCTGGTTGATCATGTATTGTTTGGAGGCATTTTTCAAGTTCTCTTTTGAACATAAGAGGTCAGTTAGTTATGCTGCTTATATACAGAGGGAGTGTATTGAAAAGTCTTGGGTCCTTGATGGTGTGGGTAGGGCTTAGGAATATTTGTATTTTCCTGCACAGAAATAACATCACATGAGACTAGAAGGCATGGCTGAATGTGCAAAGTTGCCATTGAAAAGTAGAGGGGCAATATTTACATTGAAAGAAAACTTGATCAACTTCAAAGGCCCAAGACTTTTCAGTACTTCCAATTTGGCCCCATACTGCATCAGGTTTTCATGTACTTAAAAATAAAGATGTTATTTTTGCAATTCTGTTTGCCATAGGACAAATAGTTTTGGCTGGAGGATCGTGTCTGGAACATCCTTTGTATGGAACATATAAATTCTTCTCGTATCATGAATTTAATCTACCTAGAATATCCTACTCCCTGTAGGGAGTAAGATTATTGCTACCAAATATAATTTTATGACAACCTTTTTATATATGATTTATTGCATCTTACAGCTCAGAAGAAGCTCAGGAACATGATAAATTCCTGTGGGAGAGCCGCAACCGTTACCTTCAAAGCATTACTTTTCATTTTGAACATACTCATCAGTTGAGTGTTGCTATCTCATACATGCAGGGTTTAACTGGCAATCTGCGGGTGAGTGTGTCTTAACTTGTATTCAAACACAATACATTTTAAGTGTTTCCTAATTTGAAACTCAATCAAAATCTTGGAAGAATACTTTAAATGTCTTCATTCATTATATAGATACAGTACAGGTATATATTTTTTTAAAATAGTGCAATATTACAAGCCATAGAGCAACCACCACTGCCAATTTTGATAAAAACCGGATGAGGAAGCAGAAATTTGATTGTGGACAAATGGTTTGGTCACGTGCCCTTATGACTGATTGGTTATTCACAATAAAATCCCTGCTCCCACTTGGCATTTTCCTCAGAGATCTTATAAATAAGTTTTAAAATTTGCTCGGCAAAAATTTGCTCTTGCTCTTATATGCTATTTTAGCTATGTTTGATGATTCCTAGTTGGCTAGAATAAGTATTTGCCTCCACTATAGATACTGTATTTATAATTGGTGAATTAACCTCTTACTAACTTCGCATCACATTACTTTGACTTTGCCGTAGAGGAGATCTGACTCGTCTCGTGTTAATGTGATTGCAGGAGTCAATAATGTTTGTGTTATAATATTTATAGTAAAACAGTGCTAGTCTGATGTTTAGTGGATGCTGTCAGTCAGAAAACTTGACTTCTTTTAACATTTATAATATTTCACATTGAAGATAAATAATAATGTAATGCATATTTATATACAACAGTTTAATTTACAATTACAAATTCTCTTTTCAGAAAGTACCAAGGTGCTGTGCATTAAGCGAGGAATTTGAGTTGACATTGGGAGCATTAATAATTATGCTGGCCCCCTTAACTCCTCACTTCGCTAGTGAACTGTGGGCAGGATACTGTAGTGTTGCTACCTCTCCACACACCAAACACGTCTGTATATGTCATGTCTCTTAATTCACTTCATTTTAGAAATTTTTACATTATTAAGCTGTGTGGGTGTTATACAGTACTGCATATGATTTAACTAGTATTTCCTTATTAAATTAGTTTGTAGGGTACATATATAGTATAAATATATACTTTTAAGCCTGCATTTGAAAGTAATGTACCGAGGAGTAATTTATAATTTCATTTTCAGGACCTTCCTGTAGTAGAGCAGTCTTGGCCTGAAGTTGATCAAGATTACTCTCTTTCTCTTAAGTATTCGGTTAGTATAATCTAAACTTAGTCTATTGAAAACCTGACTAATGCATCAAAATTTTGTGGAATATTATGGAAGACATCTAATACTTATTCAGCTTGAAATCCATGTTATACTAATACAGTACTGGTATTGTACAGGTATATATTCAAGTACAGTAGATACCATTTAATTCATTGTTAATACTCTTATCACCTCTTGGATCTGTATGCGGGATGATTACACTTTCACCACTTAATGTCATCTTGAACAAGACTAACAAGTGATTCAGACAAACTTCCATATGCTCCTCTCACTATCACATCTTATTTTAACAGCCACTTGGCTGGGTAAGTCTGGTGGGGAGATTTGATCCGTTCTGTGCAGATCCGGATTTTTAAGATAGCACTGTACTGTACTTATTTTCAGTCTCGTGTTAAGATTGTGGCCCAATTTCAATTTGTTTATACTGTATAGCCTAGTGCAGTTTGGCATCCATAATGCCAACTTACCCCTTCCCTTCAGTACCATACTGTTCACTATCCATATTATCTCCCTAGAGTCATTAAATCAATCATCCTGCACCTCCATTACCACCTACGTCCATCTTCTGCAATCATCATTTTCTGTCGCCTCCATCTTCACCTTCATTCACCATCACCATTCACCATCTGCCAATACAAATTATATTCACTCTGCTGAAACCACCATTTTAATGCATATTACACCAGCCTGTACGCGTTACACCAGCTTGTAATTGTTACATTCCCTGTGCTGGTTACGCCTCTGTGGCCTGAGATGCTCGCCTACGGATACCTTTCTCAATTGCTGACAGGGTTTATTAAGTAAATAAATAATACACAAATGCTTCTTAACACATGTCTTTACATATCCAGTATTTCTCTAATTTAAAAAATATATCTTAAATGGACACAAAAGAATATTGGATAGATAATAATAGAATATTCAAAATGTTATTGTCTTATGTATGGATGATAGCTTTGGGGTAATGGTTATCAAACTGTTAAAAATATTGTTAGTCTGCAGTGGACTTGACCTTGACCTTAACAGATCTTTGATGCTGCATTATATACATTTTTGTCACAGATACCTGGCAAAGAGACACGTGAGGTGAAAGTGGCCAGGAAGATACTGGACCACTTGACCCCTGATGCAGCGTTAGATCTGATTGCTGCTGATGACGACTTTAAAGACTACATGGAAGGAAGGTCCATCATCACAACACATCTCAAAGTCCTACCAGGGATGGAAGCATCTGTGCATTTCACATACGAGGTGCAAGACGTGGCTAAAGTAAAGGCAGCGTTTAAGAAGATGAAGGCAGAGAAGAAAAAGCAGAAAATGGAAAAAAGATTAAACAAGCAATTAAGAAAAGCAGAAAGTTGATAATAGTAATGTAAGCTTGTAATACTGTACAGTGTTCTAATTAATATGTGAAATTACTTGTAAATATTTAGTATTTTTATGTGTGTTCCTAATTTGACAGATGATGAAGACAAGTAATAAATTATACGCAAAGGCACATGACCATTTATCTCTCTGCTGGCATCTCCACCCCTCACCCCCCCCCCCCCCCCTTCCTCATTGAGTACAATTGCTTATTTTGTTTTAGTGACTCATCTGCAGTAACATAAACTAAGGCTATAATTCTTTCTCTTCAATTTTTGCAACCTTGGACATGCTGAAGCCTTTGTGAGCGTCTCCAGTTGAATTATATCATCTTTACAATTTTGAAATACTTTAATTAGAAAAATCTTGTGTTTTGTATGAATTGTATCGACACAGTCTGTATTTACACTTAAACCTTCGCCTAAGAGCTTCCTGGAACTGGTAGCATGCCTTTCTTGCATTGAAGTGTGAGATCCCCAGGTACCAGCAAACTTTTTCAATCAGCAAGCAAAATTGGGCTCTTGACCAATCGCAACACTGAGTCCATTGATGGCTAAACTACTTGTACTAAGCTTTGTCACGTTCCTATGCTTTGTGTATTAAAGGTATTAGCAACAAGACTGTCACTGTTAGTAGCGAACTTCAATATGTCCATTGTACTCGCATCTGAGAAAGTACAGTTAATGAGCTCTGAAGCATCAGGAGGCTGTTTATAACAATAACAACAGTTGATTGGCAAGTTTTCATGCTAGTAAACTGTTTAATAAATGTAACCAAAGCTGTCGAAGATTGAGGAAAGATGTACACGTTCGTAAGTACTTTCATAACTGCTTCGTGAATCTGGCCCACTGTCTCTTGCGTCTATAGTGAAAGGTGCACAACTGCAGGCAAGTCTACCTGATTCCTTCGCCATGCCTGTGGCACTTGGCTCGTGCTAAAGTGTCAATAAATTTCAGCTTTTCTTTAATATTTAGCATTTCCTTTTCTTCTTCCCTGTTTCAGCTTGTTAAACTAACTTAAACAAATGATGAAAATCTTTGTGGTTATAGATGATCCCCATGCAGTTTAACACAGAAAAGTGCCCATGGCTTGGTGCACTAGGAAGGGACACTGATCCATTTTGCCCTCATCCCATAGGCCTCATCAGCACAAAATAGATTACTTGCGAAAGAATTGGTTAATGAAACAATCTTAATGAAATTAAATATGGTGTCCACTCAACCTATCATTTTTATCAATTTTCTTTGTGCTTAACTGCTCGGTTGCTGTTAGGCAACATCAGCTTCTCCCAAAGATGTAACCAAACAAAAACCTGGTGTTAACAATTACTCCAAACTGCAGTGAGAACCACTGGAAATACCTCTGCCAAGTGGTATTGTAAGTATTATATGAATATACCAAATATGGTACTGTTAGAATATGAAATCTTAAGGTATTGTTTAAATCCTAATCCATTGTCATAACTAAAATGCATTAAACATTATTTAATTTTCATCTTTAATAAAGGTCAACTATTTACTAATATATTAAAGTTGCTAGCTCTTTAAAAATAAAAAGACTGTTCTACATTACATGTTCAGCAGGTAGAAATGGTATGTATTTTATATACAGTATTGTTAAGATTGATAGAAATAAGATTTAATAACAATCTTGTCATTGTAGATTTTCCTAATACTGTGTGTAATTTTCCAATACAGTATTGGCTTGAATTTTTTTAAAGGCTTTTTCCATGCAAGGTTTAGGATGTCCACCTTTTAATTAAGTCCAGGAGTCAAAGTGAGAGCTAATCTATTAATTAGGTTTGGAGTTCAAGGAAAGTAGACTGAAATATCCCTCATTTGGCTGGATATTTGTGAACCGGTGTGAAGTTTGTAATCTTGTGACGATAGGGATTTACTTCAGGAACTTGCTGGACTGAATCAGAAAAGTGTCATCCTTGGAAAAATTCTAATCTGAGGTAATTAAGATTACTACATCAAATTTATATTTATTGCATGCATATATATATATAAAGTTCATTAAAAAAAATTATAAGTTATACTACTACAGTATCTTGTTAAAAAAGTTCCTTCTATAATTTACAGTACAGTTTGCTAATAGATAAGAGTAGAACAAAATGAAGTTCTCCGAGCTATCTTTCAGATATTTTGAAAAATTGTAATTATTTTCTACCTTTTCCAATTTCTATTTCTTGCATATTTTGCAAGGTTTTCCAACTTTTTATAAACCAACAGCTAATCACATACCCGTTTTGTTTACTTGTTCTTTTTAATCCATATAGAAAGTTGAACATTACTTGTCTTATGTCTGGCAAGACACATTTTACACAAGCAACTGTCTATTAATTAACTTTCATATTATCCTCACAACTAAAAACAATTGTGGGATCAACACATTATAATTCCCATTGATGTTTTATTGGGGCCACAGCTGCAGCAGTTAGTGCCACCACTCGGGGAAACTGGGCTGCTTTTATGTTTTCAAGACTTACAATTGATGTTACTGTAGACAGTCAAAAATTAGAAATAAAGTCTAACAAACATTATACAAGAAACCACAGATTATTTTGTTAATGTCATGAGCTAAAAAGTGCTTGATGCAAAATAGAATATTAACATTTTTCATTTAGCATCTTTTGTTCTTATTTGTTAAATTGTTCATGTAGTGTCTCATCTGAATTTATCATTAAAGCAGATGCATCTTTTAGTAGCTGTGTTCCTCTGGCTGGAGATTAACGCAAGCCTCACTGGCCTCCCACACCTTCTTGGCCAACCCTGCATCACAGACTAGTGGTGATATATTATCTGATACCTGTTAAAAAAAAAAGTCATTAATATTAAGACTATTAAAATATAAAGGTGTAACTTAAAATTTGTGACACTAAGCTATGTGCTCTAAACCTACAGCATAAATACAATAAAATCCAGTAACATAATTTGTTGCCAATGCTGTGATCTACAATACAGTGTGTTGCCATGCACGTTCTTGTTACGAATTAACTAGTTTTCTACCTGCTCCATTTTACCCAGAATTCAGATTCATTTGAGCTTTTCTTAATTTTTTGCTGGAGAAAAATGGAGAAAAGCCATATTCAAGTTCACCAAGAATTTGTACCTATTCACAGTGATCTGTTTGATGATTGTATCACCATAATTGTAGCAGCTCAACAGCAAATGGCAGCCATAAATATCTTTAGGTTGATTACTAACCTTACAATCCTCAAAGAACTCCCCTGTAATCTTAGCAGTTTCTTCTGAGATTGCCAGGTGGATAATTGTCTGGGCCCCTTGCAATGCAGTCTGTCCAAGGTTAAATAATTACCATTAAATTCATACTACATGTGATCCTAAGATATTACATACAAATCAGTCATGAAATATACAATATTGTTATATATCAGTAAGTGTGAGGGTAATGACAGTTGCAGAAGGAACAGCAAAATTACTTAAATGAACTTCATGCTTTTAATATTAAAATGTTAACACAATTAGAATCTGTAAACAACTTATTCTGACACAGTTCAACAGTCTTAGAATTTCAACAAATGTGACTAGTATGAAAATCTCACCAAACTCTGAGAATTGTCAAACATTTCAACTGAATACAAGAATAAGATAATAGGTCAGTGGTTTCAGCACCAGGAGTAGTTTCTTGGGCCAACATTTCATCATCATCATATTCACAAGAAAAAGATGACACCGATTCAACTTTATTTATCCCTTTTGCCTATACATTTTTGCACACCGGACACAGCTGACAGGTTGTAATCAGAGCTTGCTAGAATGAATTCAGTAGAATTCACTGGCTTTTCCTTTTCAGCTACATAGTAGTAGTTTTTCTTGAAACATTTTTTCATTTTTGTTTTTTGTTCTCTTTAAAAAATAAAAACAAAACAATTTAACAACATGGGGCAGGTAGTTTGAAGTGTGTTATTGGTGTCCCAAGAACTGATCAGTCATTAGTAAACAAGAATGAGTGGTGGCCATCTTTGTTTACAATGTAGCAGGTAGACCAGACCATAAGTGACCAGTGTGGGTGTAAAGCAGTGAGGACCAAGTGCAGGAAGATACACGACTTGGGACACAACCGATACAGAGTTTTAGAGTAAACGTGAAGACCAATCAGCAATTACTTTTTTGTGGGCAAGATTAAAGTGACTGGAAGAAGAGCAAGAAGCAACAAACTGACAGCAGGTGAGTGTGAGAAGTAAGAATTGCTTGTAAGGATGTAGTACTGTAATTAAGGAATCTTAGGGGGTGAAAAGTAAGCTGCTGCACTTAAAGCTTGGATACAAGTAGTCATTACAGAAGCTGTGTAGAAATTGTTAGACTATGTGCAAGTATATAAAATATATAACTGAGAAACTGGAAGAATGTAAATCTTGAACATAACTATGGACAAGTGGACAAGGATCAAGAGACTTCAGAGCAGGTGTTGGTGGCTCAAGATATCAATACAGCTTTTAACATTAGTAATAACAAAGGAAATTTCAAGCAGCCACAAATTACTACAGAGTACAATGTGAAAAACTAATCTAATAATTTTGGCAGCTAGGAAAGAAAATAACTTATTTGAGGATTGAGACATTAAGGAGTAGGAAAAAGATTAACATCAAAGTTACAAGACAGTGAAAGACTAAACAGAAAGAAACATGTAACACTTCAGAAGAATTAAACAAAATTAATTTAAAAAATTCATTTTAGCAGTAAATACTGTGGAAAACTAACAAGGTAAATCAGGACCTGTAACAGCAATATGTACTACCACTAGGCATACAGTAAACCATGGGTTCATTTCCCATGGTTTTGCCAATGTTTCTTTTCAACTAGTGGTAAATGGGCACCCCGGAGTCCCACAACTGTTTGTAGGTTACATCCTGGGGAAGGTAAACAGTTGGCCCAGGAGGACCTCTGTCAGCCTAGGTCCTGGTGCAGGCTTCCTGTCCATGACAACTGGAATCCACACTGTTATTTATACAATGATCATATACGCGTTGTAATTTCATTATCTAATTTCATATGCATACTTTCACACACTCAAAATGTGCATACTGTATAAACTGAACTTTCACACATTCATAATATACTGTACTGTACTTTCAAACACTCACCATTGCACTCAAATTTTTTTTCTTTTTCCTACCTTGCCCAGAATGGGACTGAGAATTCGATATATCTTCCCAAATAGGATGCCACCAGATTTCTGGAAGATCTCTGTTGCTACCAAACCTGGACACAGTGCATTCACGACTATCCCTATAAGGCCAAAAGAAAAATGTTATCAATTGTTGCATATATAAGTTTCAGTGTAATAAAATGTAAGATACTGTATACTGTACATATTGAGGTAAGTAAAAAAAAAAAATATCATATTACCCAATTTCCAATTTAAATGAGGCATTATCCCAAAGAATACATTCAAGCTATATAAGAAAAGGTTAACTCTCTCAATATCAATTTCAATTGCACAACCAATAAAAAAAGTAGTCATTCCCTTGAGTTAACATTTTAATTTTGCAAGATGCCCAGGTTGATCTCGGAGATTTTGCTTTCCCTACTGCCCTGTTAAGTCACTTGGCCCTCGATACAACCTTTGGTGAATCCTGATATCCTTGACATTGCTCATCTTGTGTTTTTTTGGTCTCATATTGGCCTGAATAATATCTAGGACTCTGTGTGACTGTTTGTACCATAGACAGTGATAAATAGCCTTCTTGGTACCATTTGATAATTACTTACTAAAAAAAAAAATGAAAATCATTTAATGTACAGCCAAACATTTAGCAATCACTAGTTCAAAGGTTCAAGGCCAAACTGCCTTCTTTGTAATGAAAATTAATAAATGCATGTATGTATGTATATGTGGTTTGTGGGTAAATGTAAATATCATGTAGAAATTAATATGTGATGTATTATGAGGTATATATAACAATGTAGGACCCTGAATGACCTGGGCTGCTATCTGGTGGCAGTCAAGCACTTATACTGCTGCGATGTTTACCCAGTGGCAACAATTTTTTTGCTTTAGTTTTTCTCAGGGTTACTTATTTCTTTTTAAACAGTTTCATATTTTGATGCAATTACTTTGTTTTGTTTTGTTTTATCTGTTTTAGGTTTATCCTTAATTCCCAAGCTCCTCTCACCTCATAGAGAAAGCCAGATTTTGATCCCAGGCTCTTGATAGGTCTCGAAAGGCATAGTACAAGAGTTTAAAAATATAGTTGTGCTACACTAGGTCTCATGTGCAAGTATTTATAAGTGTTCTTACTTGTAATCTATAGCTGGATCTATGAGACTAAGTCAGATAGATGCAGTATAATTTGCTGTACTCACCAGTTTCCTTCATCATTTCCGCTAAATAACGGGTGAACAGAATGTTGCAGGCCTTCGACTGGCTATAGGCCTGTAACAATGAGTAGTTACCCTTTTCATAATTCAGATTCTGTAAGAAAAAGAAAAATTGTCAAAATTATCAAGTTTGAATATAAAGTATTATTCTGATACTGTAAACTTGCAAATTATGAGAATGTATCTTGAGTTCATAAAGAATTATGTAATGTAGCATTTTTGTAGTTCACAAGTAGAGTATATTTACCTTTAGGTCTAATGTCTTGAGGTGGGAATGAGCCATTGATGATGTCACCACCACTCGACTAGGGAGTGCTCTTCTTTAGCAGTCCTGATGAATGTTAGAACAAATTAGAGAGAAAAATGAAGGAAAATTGACTATTATATAAAGGTTTATTGATATGAAGAAAGAATGAAATGAGGTTAGAAAATAGTGGTATGTACCAGTTGCTATGTATAAGAACACTCATTAAATGGCTTCTAGAAGCCAAGAAACCAGTGAAATAAAAAATAATGAATGTCAACAATCCAGATGCAGGTTAATTAAGTAAAATATTTTTTTTATGAAACTGCTCAGTCATTTAGCCCTGAAAATTAAACCAGTTCCTTCACATTTCAGACTTTATTTGCTATTCCTTATATTGCTGATTAAGGTTCTTGCATCTAAATTGGATCCTTTTCTTTTTAGGGTTTGAGTATTCGACTTTTGAGTTGTGGTGGTGGAATAAGGAAGGGGGGGGGGGGCAGGCAATCGGCCCTGGTCATTGTCCTCCTCCTATTTCATCTCCCCTCACTGCTCTCATATGAGTTTGGCTCGCATTGACTGTTGCCGCTAGCATGGGAATCGTCTGCATACTTCAGAGAGGGCTTGGACTAGGGATGTTTGGGTGTCTTTGATGGTCTCCGAGGGACTATAAACTGGGTGAGTGTTCTTGGGTTCTGGCCAACCATCTACTCTACTACTTCATGTCCACATTCAGAAAATGTTGGACAGGGACAATGATTTCAATGACAGTTCTTGAGTGTTGTGTTGTGCCTCTTTTTTAGTGGCTGAGAGAGAGGCTCCCGAGATCCAGTTGATCCTTAAATGCCACTTGGTGGCAACCCAATTACCCTCGACTGCCACCTGGTGGCAACCCAGATTACCCTGGGTCCCAGTCAGCCAGCTTCCTCACACACTCGCCTGGTCATAGCTTCAGGGGCATGTAACCACTGATGGGGCCAACCCTCAACTTTGTAGTTTAGTTAAGTGGTGTTGGTATCTCTGGGACATTAGTTTCCATCAGAGGCCATTGTTTCATTATTGTGTCCTGTGTTCTTCACAGTTGTATTTCATATCACCCACAATATGTGCCTTAGCTTTGAAATTCACTTCAATTCTGGGCTAGGCTTCCCTTCCTTGGTAGTTGGCTTGCAATTCCACTGCTTAGAGAATATTTGGTTGTAAATAAATATAGTGTATATATAAATGTTTGTGATGCTTTACGAAGTGAATATTTGGGTTAAAATTATATTAAGAACATTTATTGATGATAGTGTACAGCACACAGGACCGGGAGCCAGTCGGCCGAGCAGACAGCATGCTGGACTTGTGATCCTGTGGTCCTGGGTTCGATCCCAGGCGCCGGTGAGAAACAATGGGCAGAGTTTCTTTCACCCTATGCCCCTGTTACCTAGCAGCAAAATAGGTACCTGGGTGTTAGCCAGCTGTCACGGGCTGCTTCCTGGGGGTGGAGGCCTGGTCGAGGACCGGGCCGCGGGGACACTAAAAAGCCCCGAAATCATCTCAAGATAACCTCAAGATAACCACATACACTGTACACTAAAAATCTGAACTACAATAGAAAACTAGTACTGTACAGTACTCGAATTTGAAGGAAACAAATGCATGATTATATATCTATACACCTCAAGATATTTCATGTTACAATTAAAAGCAGAAAATGGTTTCATAAAGAAAAATATTCTAACCTAGTAAGAGATTAGCAAGGAGAAAATGTCCAAAATGGTTGGTTGCCATGGTAAGCTCAAGGCCATCCTCAGTCAAGCATCGTTTACCTACACCTCCAATACCAGCATTCAGTACCAGTACATCTAATCTGAAAAAAAATATAAAGGATTCATGAGACATTCAGAGAATATGTATTTAGAAATACTTAACATTGGCTTGTCTACATATGAGTGACCTACAGTTTGTTTAGCATCAGATAACACTTTTTGCACATCCGCAGTTTATTTTAAAAAAAGTGTGAGGTAAATTTTACATTAGGGTGAAGTAAGTGTATGGAGGGACAGGCTGAAGTTACATCTATAAAACTTGTGTTCTGTATTGCTCCAAAAACTATTTACAATTTATGACTCGTTATGGTTTTGTTGTGTGTATTATACAGGTATATTCTTGCATATTGACACCTTTATAAACAAAAGATAAGCTGAGAGCACTGTAATATTTATTCAGAAATAATGCTTCACCTCTGAAGACCTCTTCCAATCTTTGATTTGATATAAAACCATTACAGTACTGTACTTGAGTTTGTGAACAGATGAGAGAACCTCTGTTGATTTTGAATCCATAGATTTTGTCTACAATGCTCCCAAGTCAGCTTGTATCCCCAAGCATTCCCAAAATCAATAAACTGTTGTACTAAATGGCCCGAACCTAACCTACCCGAAGACTCACGAACAGAAAACGAAACATCACATCAATTTTGCGAACTGCTACCAATTTTAGTACATCAGTTTTTTGCCTTGGGGAAATTATACATAAAAGTGCTTAGCACTGTCCAGAACCAGTTGCCCAGGTACCACGTATAATCTGCAAGGCATAGTAACCTCTGTTGCAAGAGTGACTAGGTGCCAGCTTGCCTGACTAATTGTGAGCCATTTAGATGAACAAGAATGTTATACCTCTGGGAGTGGAAAAATTATATGCTCAGAAAGGAGGTTTTCACAAGCCTCAATAAATAATCTTAGACATTTGAATGAACTGCATACTGAGTTACAATTATAAGGTGTATTATGCATGACAAGAACAGGTTTTGTGTGTTTGCATTGGAGTAGGTAATTCAGGTGTTTATTTTTCTCATACAATTTCCTCAAACACTTGGATTTACAATATTTGTTAAGTATGAAACATTCTATTAATGTATTTGCTAAGAATAGTACTGATGTTACACAATGAAATCACAATAACGTGATACAGTATATCTATGAGAAAACCTTTGGAGGAGGACAGCGGGAATGAATCTATCCTGTGTCACACTAGATATGAGCCTTACCCCATAGATCAAGACATGCTCAAAAGTTACTCATTCAGGAATCCACCCAAACCCGCTATGAATTTGGAGGCACGGAGCTGGTATCCAGTCATGGTATTCTGCTCCAAAGATTTTCTCTTACTAATGTACTGTTTATTGCATTGACAAGTGGCCAAAATAGGAGAAAGCATGTAGGCTTGACTACTGAACATAAATATCAGAAAATGTAATTAAACGAGTTGAGAATGGTGTATGCAGGTGCCAGGTCATCAGTGACCCTCTCTTCATACTGTTCAATACTGTATATACAATTTATATTGAATAATCTTTAGTACATCAGCCCATGCAAACTATTTTATTATAAACAAAATTATTATTTATTACAGTAATGTGAATAACAGTAAATACAGTATTTTCAAAATGTTAAGGAAAAATACTGATCTGATATACGTTATACACAGGTCACCCCCAGATGATCTACAAATTTCTCATTGGTTTTTCAGAAAGCACTTCCAAGCTATTTCATTATAAAGAAAAACAGTTGAAGAGATACTGTGTATTAATGCAAAAAATCCAATGCCAGTCCAATTAAATTATGCACCAAGTTCTTGAGTGAAACTCTAACAGTACAGTAGAATACTTTACTCTCATTATAGGCAAATTTGTTTAATTGCAAGTTAAAAAAAAATTTAGCAAGTATATTTTATGGTATTAGCATGCTGGATGTTGTTTGGAAATGTAGCAACGAACAAATTAGAAGGGAACAATTCAACACTTGTCCTGTCTTACCTCTCTTCTTCTGCAAGAATTCTCTTGGCAAAAGTTCTAACGGATAGCAGGGAGGATGTATCAAGCTGCCTCACTACCACGTCCTTGTTACCCGTACATGACTGAATGTCCTCTGGTGGATAGACAACAATTATTACTCGGTGTAATGAAAGACCCGCTTCCCCCCCTTTCAGAGTAGGGAAGGTTGCTGAAAGAGAGGGAATACAGATGAATATATACAGCATACATGGACACGATAAAGTACCTAAATTATTGGGATCATCTCAAAGCTTCCCAAATGTATTCTCTAGAAAGGAGACGAGAGAGATATCAAATAATATATACTGTACATGGAATATACTGGAAAGTCAGGTCCCAAATCTACTCAGTAAAATAACAACATACATACTGGAGTGAATGAATGGAAGAAAATGCAGAATAGAACCAGTGAAGAGCAGGGGGTGCCATAGACACAATCAAATGAACACTGTATAAACATCAGAGGTCCACAGTTGTACAACATCCTCCCAGCAAGTATAAGAAATATTTTTGGAACAAACATGGACATTTTCAAGAGAAAACTAGTTACAGTAGATTTTCTTCAAGAAGTGCCGGACCAACCATGCTTGTGGTGGACATGTGGGCCTTCGGGCTGCTCTAATCAAGTCTGTTGAACCAAGCTCTCAAAAGCCAGGTATTGTACATACTTTTAATATCCCCCCAACCACTCCTCATCCCCCCCCCCCCCATCACACTTTTCTTACTGTCTCACTTTCATTCCCCTAAGTTTTCCTCACACTATTTATATTTCATATGTAACTAATTTTTACATGTTCAGAACACTGCTTGCAACATAGATATATAGACTAAATATAACATGAATGTATAGTAATTTTCACCTATAAATTAAGAACATACATGATCAAAACATGATCATACATGATCAAAAAAATTTAAGGATCACTATACTGTATGGTAGGGTATGCCAACACCGGTGGTAGTTTTCAAACTGGTGAATAATGAGGAATAGAAAAATAAGGACACCATGCACTTGACTTAGAGTTAGATAATATACACTCTCAAAGTCTAATTGTACAAGATACTTCCTTCGTGGTTCCCTAAGAGAATAATTACCAGCAACACTAGTAGCTTTTGTAGAGTTCCTACAAGCCAGGATGACACGAGCGCCACGATGTGCAAAGTCCTTTGCTGCCTCTTTGCCAACACCTGAAGTGAGGATAAAATTAATATACAAATTTCCAGTGATCAAGAATTAACAAACTTGAACAAGGGTTATTTTATGTCAGTAGATGTCTTAAGATGATCATTCACAAGAATATTTCTTGCAGCTAAGTTAAAATATATTCCAATAGTAGCCACCATGCATTTGGATTCACTTCAAAATAATGGTGCTCATTGTATGACATCTAGGACAGTATATAAGCTTAATTAGTTTGAGACTTTCTCAATTAAATTTTAATTGCATTGTATTATTTAAATATTTATAAGTACTGTACATGTGTGCAACTTTTAACTATCTTTGTGTGTGGTATATTCTTGCAGAATTGCAAACACACACAGCTAGAGGGCACCCTCCTGAAGGGGAATAACTTAAACGGACAGTAATATACTATACATATAATAGCTATATACAGTACTGTGTAGGATATTTAGCATTTATTCAGTTTACATCTAGTAGAATCATTACAAAGCAAGATCCATCTTACCAGCAGATGCGCCAGTAACTATTATAGTTTTGCCTTTCAAGCTAACCACACAGGCTGTGTAGCCTGCCCGGAGCCTGTATATGTGGACCAAAAACTGCTGCCATAACAGCCAAGGCAAACACTACAAATGCTACCACTCCAAAAACAATTGTCCACATTCTGAAAATAGATATAGCAGTCAAAATTTTATAAATGAAGTAGTCACCAGGAAGAATAATTAACATAGTGTAAACTTGAACTTATAAAGTGTACAGCACTTTTATACATGTGATTACTGTTGTCAAGGACAACAGGGAACAAGCCCCTCCTCTCTCTCCTTCCTTTTTTTCTTCCTTTCTTTCTTCCCTCCCTCTCTCTCTCCCTCCCCCTCTACCTCCCCCATCTCGTTCTCCTCCCCCCCATCTCGTTCTCCTCTCCCCCCCTCTCTCACTCACCCCCTCTCCCTCCCTCCCCCCCTCTCTCTCCCTCCCTCCCCCCTCTCTCTCCCTCCCTCCCCCCCTCTCTCCCTCTCCCCTCTCTCTCCCTTCCCCCTCTCTCCCTTCCCCCTCTCTCCCCCTTCCCCCTCTCTCCCTTCCCCCTCTCTCCCTCTCCCCTCTCTCTCCCTTCCCCTTCTCTCCCCCCTCTCTCTCCCTCTCCCCTCTCTCTCCCTTCCCCCTCTCTCCCCCCTCTCTCTCCCTCCCTCCCTACTCCCTCTCTCTCCCCCCCTCACTCTCTTTTTCTCTCTCTCCCCCTCATTACATTACATTTAATACAATATATTATTGCCGATAATGTGAAATATAGAACTCGAAAACTGTTTCAGTGTGCCCATGAATTCCACTTACAGAAAACCAAATTCTTAAAAAATAACTTTTTGGCATATGCTTTATATTTTAAACCAACAATTTCTATTGCATTAAAGTTATAACTTGAGAATAACTTCCTGTTTATGACAAACGTTCATTTACCAGTTTAGGTAGACTGTTACTGGAACAGTAGTATGCTTTCAGACCATCACAAATATGTAGATAATTATCCAGGTGGTTTGAGTGTGGGGTTGGGGGGGTTCCACGGTAATGGATTTGGTCTGAGGATGGACTGAAGTAATATGATTTAAAAAAATTGTTTTTTTTTTCATTGAGAGTACATGAGAAGTGAGGAGGGAAACAGTGTGCTAATTAGTAACTAAGGTGTAGGTTATGAAGTGTAAGATCGCTGGTCAGTAAGTGTGACACGGACCTCAGGGCTGAGGCACACTACACTTCAGGTGTGAGAGACAGCTGTGAGATATATATGTAATTATATATCGATCCGCAGCGGGCAAAACATGCTCGAGTAACGTTTAATCAATGTTGATTCAATGTTATATCAATGTCATTTCCCCGGGGGATAAGGCAGGATGTCTATTGTCTTGATCTTATGCATTTTTGTATTTCTGAGTTCAAACTAAAATCAAATATTAGTTTTTGATTGCCATTGGTTTTGTCTTTTATTAAATTCTGTTCTTGAGTAATAGAATCACAGAAGTAAAGAGTGATTGATGAAGATAAGCCACCCAAGAGGTGGCACGGGCATGAAATTGAAATAAGTTTATTGAGGTAAAATACACACAAAGGGATGAGGTAGCTCAAGCTATTCTCACCCCAGTCAGTACATCGTGTTAATATATACATAGAGCACGGGCATGAGAAGCCCATAAAGTGACATCTGCCCAGTTATAATACTGACAGCTCTTAATTAATTGTTTGGGGCGGGAGACATCTCCCGTCACGCAGGGTGCAGTCGCATCTCCACAGATCTCCAGTATCATCTATTGATACTGGTAATGGCTCAAAAGGGCTACCACTTACGGGCTATTCATGCCCGTGCCACCTTTTGGGTGGCTTAATCTTCATCAATCAATTGTTTGTTCAGTTCTTGGCTTGCATTGTTTGAGCATAGATAACAAGTTCTTCATTCGACCCTGTTACAGTATTAGCATAGAAACTTCTAATTTTGTATTAACAAAGATATACAGAACAATGTGCTGCTACACTGTAATCTTTCATGTTGAATAGTGTAGATCAAAAACGAGCTATGAGTTCATCGAATATTCAACCCGTCCTCCTGATAGCACTAAGTAATCCCATCTCACAGGATGGTTAATCATACATAGAATCAGGAGAGAGCGTGAAATCCGAGTCTAATCTACAAACCTGTACTAGCAAACTCTAGGTTGGCTGGGCACAAGAATATCGTTCAATATTCGCGATTATATGAAGTACAGTTAAATAGCTCAACATAAATACTTCATATCATTTGGTGTGAAAGCATATACGAACAGTGGGATACACAGGAAACTTTAATGTAACCCAGAGTCAAAGAAATATTATAAATATATTTTCGGCATTAAAATAGTCAATAAATATATAATATGTATATCTCAATGAATATGTGTGTGGGCGTGGGAGCAGAGATGGGTGTGTGTAGCACTTGAAGGAGTATGAGAGATGGGTGTGTGTGTGTAGCACTTCAAGGAGTATGAGAGATGGGTGTGTGTGTAGCACTTCAAGGAGTGTGCTCAGACTTTGAATGAACGCATTATGTGTATGCGTCATTCTGTGGGGATGGGGGTGTTCTCATCACTGGTTGTGTGCACCCGTGAATACGGGTTCACTATACAAGGGAATTTTGTTCTAGTAGCTGAATCTAAAAAAAACAAAAGCACTAGTGAATGACTGGTTGTGTGCACCCGTGAATGAGTTGTGTGCACACGCGGAAATGATGGCGGTGTGCATGAGTGAAAATAATGAGTGGTTGTGTGTGCGCATACGAATTAGTAGTTTGTGTGCACATGCGCGAATTGGTTGTATGCACGTGCGTTAATTCATGGTTTGAGTGCACATGGGTGAATTTACTAAAATTTATGAGAGCCACCATCTTTAGTGACCTTGGCTGGGATGTTGACCAGACCACACACTAGAAGTTGAAGGGACGACGACGTTTCGGTCCGTCCTGGACCATTCTCAAGTCGAATGGCTGGGATAATAACCCGCCGACTTTTCAAAGTTACAACCTCCCATTGTTCCTGAGGATTTTTGTTCATCTTTTGTTATTAACTTGGGTACACTCGGCCGTGTGCTGTTAGCCTGTTAGAAGGATTAGAGTATAGATCACGTGCGACCTGAAAGGTCATACAATATCCTCATCTCACAGGGTGGCTAGTCACACGTGGAATCAGAAGAGAACATGAATTGTGAGTCTACTCTCTCCTACTAGGCTACTAGCCTACTACTAGTATATTCTTGGGAAGAGCACAAGATTATCTTGCAGTATTCGTGAGTGTATGCATCAGTTACGCAGCTCAAAGTATCTCATCCTATTTGGTCTATTAATAGCTGTTGTTAACAGAGAACGTACAGATATAGTGTTGGAGAGAGTTGCTGAATTTTAAACTGAAGTGATGTTTAGTATCTGGCTTTGGCGGGAGGGAGGGCGGGAGGAGTTACCAGGGACAAGGGCCAAGCCATTAAGACTGTATAGCACTTGGGAGGAGTCAGGATAAGGATTTGGGATGTGACGGGGGAAAGGAATGGTGCCCAACCACCTGGACGTTCGGGGATTGAACGCCGACCTGTGGCGTGTTGAGCTTGAAGTTGTTACCCCCGTGTATGCGTTAGATTTGACCTTTTAAATAAATGGTCTGGGGTTAAATATTTAAATTTTTTCAGTTGTTTAAAGATCTTGATGATATCAGCCCTGTCCTGTCTGGTTTGTAGTGTCGTGTCCTGTGGTCCTCAGCCGTTCTTGGTATGAAAGTTAACATAGTTCTAGGATGACTTAAGTCGTTCTGTGTTGAAATGCTTTTCAAAGCAGATATGTCATTCTAAAGGTGAGGTATCCATGCTTGGACACAGCAGTCTAGATAGGGTATCTTGAGGTTATCTTGAGATGATTTCGGGGCTTTAATGTCTCCGCGGCCCGGTCCTCGACCAGGCCTCCACCCCCAGGAAGCAGCCCGTGACAGCTGACTAACACCCAGGTACCTATTTTTACTCCTAGGTAACAGGGGCATAGGGTGAAAGAAACTCTGCCCATTGTTTCTCGCCTGCACCCAGGGACCACAGGATCACAAGTCCAGTGTGCTGTCCGCTCGGCCGACCGGCTCCCTACACCAGGGTACACCAGAGATTTGTTCAGTTGAATATATAACCACTTTTTATTCCTTGACGTCAAACGCTCTTTTGATTATTCTTAGAGTTTAATATTTTGTTTACTGCAGCTCCCATTTACGTAAATTTTAATAACTGATGGATCCTAACTCTTATAGGTCGTTTTCGTCAATTTGCGATATGGCAGTTGTTGTTAGGATATTGATTATGTTCATTGTTATGTCCTAAATGCTTGTATTTAAAAGATCTTGCATTTTCAACATAGTAAAGCATTTGTCAGTTTTCTGACCATTTGTTGAGTTCATGTTGTTTTACTTACCATAGAGCTTGGTTTCATCTGCAAATTTGATGCTGTCTGCAATATTCCCAGCTATGTCACATGGATGTGTCAAAAAGGTTAGTAACGCCTAGTTTACGGCACTACTCTTGCCATATCTTTCCAGGCAGATTCATCTCCGTTTTTAAGACGCCTCTTTGCTTTCTTTCTTTAACGATTGTTTCCTACATTCTAGTATTTTACAATTTATTCAATTTGCATGTAATTTCCTGCAGTGTTTATATGTAGTGCCTTATCAAAAGCCTTTAGAGAAGTTCATGTAAAGTTATCTACTGGAAGTCCTTTTTCGGCATAGCTACTTACCGTTTCCAAAAATGTTAACATGTTAGTGAGGCAGGATTTGTGTTACAAAATCATAGTATTCATTTTATTACACTGTCCACTGTAAGATGATGAATTATTACTTGTTATAGGATTATCTCCATGAGCTTGCAGATATGTTGAATGGCTGGGTGCGCACACCTGTGAATGAGTATGTTGGCCGCGCACTTGTGAATGAGTATGTTGGACGCACACTTGTGAATGAGTATGTTGGGCAACCCGTCCTCTTAAAACTAACGTCGCTTTTCGCTCGTATGCGCGCTATGGCCAAAAATGGACGTAATTTGAAATGAAATCTCCTCACAAAAGTGACTTACTGTCCCGTTTTCTGTTTGAGTCCTCCGGCTTACTCGAAAAGGTTAGGAGAGGAAGCTTTCAATTCACGTTTTTCATGACCTTTTGAAACTAAGAGAATTTCCTGCCCTCCTAACTTACCAGAGGACCCTTAACTTACTGTTTTGGAAAACAAACAATCCAAAATTTATTTTAAATTTTTTCATTTTTAAATTTTGTCCAATTTCGGCCATACGGGCAAACGGCCAAGTTCAGACATAATTTAAGAGGACAGGTTGTTCAGGAAGTTTGGGGCAATGAAATACATCTCAAATGGATAAAGTAGCTTATGCTAATTCTATCCTCATCTATTTAAGGTCCCTTATGGGGCTCACAAAATCACACAGTACACAATTATTAATCATATTAATAATGAGATAATGAGGATCATTATCCTCTGGATCTAATGAGGATCAGTCGACACCCAGCCGTGGTGGAGGAAGCAGAATATTCCCATAAGTATTCACGCCCACAAACAGAGTAAACGAAGATCCGAAGGAGGAAAAATCTTTAAGACAACGATAGCCTTTGTGTCAACATTTGGGAGAAAGGCACTGCAGCGACTATTACGGTTAACCTGGCAGAAAAGTGTATCCTAGTGGTGATGATGTGCAGGGCAGCGTTGTGAATTCCGAGGTCGGTACGCAGACCTTGGAATACCTCAAAAATTTGGACAAGAAGATTGAAGCTCTGGATAAATTAGCTATGGCAAACAGATGGGGTGTAGTGGAGAGTGAAGTGGGGAATGAAACGGAGGGGGGGGGGGGGAAGACAGTAAGGAAGAGGGAAGTGTCAGGAATGGAAGAGTCTCAGGAAGAAAATTTTGACGGAGAGGCTCAAGAAAAATTTTATACAAAAATAAAATTTAAAGAGGCTATAGAAAGGGCGAGGTCGCTTATCAGTGAAAGTGATAACTTATCTTCTGAGGTTACCTTGATTCTTATGTTCTTATTATGGAAATCAACTTACAAAGTATTGGGGGATAGACTCTCAGTTATATGTAACTTCGGCGATTAGATTGAGAGGCCGGGGGGGGGGGGAACTATTGAATTAATCTTCTCACTTCAAAAGGCGGAAAGAAATGTACAATGCATGTTAAAGTAAACAATAAGAGAGCATATATGAGATACGTATGTTCTAATGTTATAATATATGATGTCATTCAAGAAAGTCATCACGTCATGGCTTTTTAAAACCAAACAGACAACTTGAACAGTGTTTATTAATCGTAGGGCGTCCTAAACCCTGGAGGTGTACATTGCCTAACATAAGTTTCACTAGATGATGCAACATGCCTAAAGGACCTGAGTTTAAAAGCACTCTTACATAGATTCAATCAAATTAGTAAATTCCTATTGTATGTACATAGATACGGATACATTTTTCAAAGGTCTTAATATAATATGTAAAAGAGATAAGTTATATACAGGGTCATCAAAAACTCCCAGCTCCCACTCCCTCGACAGATATGTGTGATTAATCGTAGGATCTCCTCAACCCTGGAGCAAACACCTTTGTTAACTATGTCTTCAACTTTGCTTTGTGTAATCCATTTCTACTTTACCTTTTTTCCAACATTTACCGCCACATTGGATTGAACGCTGCCATTATAAGTGGATAGTTCATTTACCGGAGACTTCTTATCAGTGATATCCCATCCTCGTTCTTGCTTTCTTTCCCCCTCCGTTTCACTTCTCACTGTACTTCCCGCTTCAGTCTCCACTACACCACATCTCTTGGCCATAGCTAACTTTTCTAGAGCTGCAATCCTCTTGTCCAACTTTTTGAGATATTCCAAGATCTGTTTACCAACCTCAGGGTTCACGACGCTGCCTTGCACCTCATCACCACGAAGGTACACTTGTTTTTAATATCGTTTCCAACTGTACTAGGCTAGCCTTAATCGTCGCCATTCCTTTCTCCCAAATGTTGGTCACAGGGGCTAGGGTTCTCTCTCCACTGCTTCTTCCTTCTTCCTGCCGTAAGATTTTGCCTTCCTTCGGAGCTTCCTTTACCCTGTTGTGGGTGCCGGCTTGGAATCTCTCACATAGGGCTTCATGGGACATAGAGACGAATCAGTATTGTGGATGCCTCGACAATTGCAGCAAGATGACAAAACCTTTTCTCCTTTTTTTCAATCCTGACCTTACACTCTCGCGAATGATGCTTTTAACAGCAGAACTGACATCTGGGTTCAAACTGGCATATCCAAGCCATATGTCCCCAACGAGAACACTTCATGCATAGTGTGGGTTCCGTAATATATTTGCCACTTTCCTGTATCCTATTCCTTGCACAAAGAGTCCTTGGTCCTTGGGGCCAAAGAGCCAAAGCTCAACCCCCGCAAGCACAACTAAGTACAAAATATATTTCAGGAGCTTCACCCTTCAACAAGGCAACAATCTAACTTTGAACAAATCCACAAGGGTCGTAATGAAAGTTCGAACCTCTGCACGAGATGTTCCCAGATGCGCCTTAGTACACTGTACCACGACATGGTTATAAGATTTTGTCTTTGTGGATTTGTTCGTTTGATATATACGCTATTGTGATTTCTGCGTGAATCTGAGTTTTTTTTTCACCACGGAGAATTTTCATCTCTACCGGTTAAGATGCAGAAATTCAGGATCCAAGTACGTCGGATACTTAAAAAATATAACCTTTGTGTAAATTACTCCTGCTTCAGGAGTATGTTGGCCGCACACCTGTGAATGAGTATGTTGGACGCACACCTGCGAATGAGTATGTTGGACGCACACCTGTGAATAAGTATGTTGGACGTATACCTGTGAATGCGTATGTTGGCCGCACACCTGTGAATGAGTATGTTGGCCGGACACCTGTGAATGAGCATGTTGGACGCATACCTGTGAATGAGCATGTTGGACGCATACCTGTGAATGAAAGAGTACACGACGAAGGCATCTGCGCACTTAAATTAATGAATTGTGTATATATGCGCATAGGCATATAATGTTTTTTGTATACACAAGTCCATGAGCGTATGCGTGCGTGGAATATATATATATATATATATATATATATATATATATATATATATATATATATATATATATATATATTTCTAGCAATTAGTGTTTAAGTATTAAATTCTTGAGCAATAAGTTAAAGCAGTTTGTTCATTACTGTACAGATGCCATAAAAATTGTGTGGTGCTAAATATGTTTTTATTGATTTATATAGAGGAAGGTACATTAGGTTTGTGAGAATACATACCATTGGCGTTCTCACATTCTCATAAAACCACACGCATAGAGTTTCTTGAAGCAGGTCATATGTCCTGCCTGAATAATTATATATTCACAGCTAATAGGGCTTCGACATTCATAATTACCTGTTTCTATATTTTCAACACCATCCAAGGGACATGTCAAATGTCTATCGAACGATATAAAATTTCATGTATACACATGGCTAACCTGGATATAAGGTGAGGGGTGAGCAGCGTCCAACCTCTCTCACTAGGCACGTCGTGCACACTGACCTTCATCTTCCCAGTCCCAGCCTTAAGTAGGCAAGTTGCCTTCAACCTTCTGAAACATTCATCCATTTGTAATGGGATTTTGTTTAATCCAAGTGATTAGAATTACTGTAGTTTTTGCGTATTATTTGTTGATTATTTATTTGTTTGCTTGTATCATGAAAGCACGCTGATTGATCTTATATTTGTATATATACTTATATATACGTATATACTTATACAGTCTCCGTGGTGTAGTGGTAAGACACTCGCCTGGCGTTTCGCGAGCGCTATGTCATGGGTTCGTATCCTGGCCGGGGAGGATTTACTGGGCGCAATTCCTTAACTGTAGCCTCTGTTTAACGCAACAGTAAAATGTGTACTTGGATGAAAAAACGATTCTTCGCGGCGGGGATCGTATTCCAGGGACCATAGGATTAAGGACCTGCCCGAAACGCTACGCGTACTAGTGGCTGTACAAGAATGTAACAACTCTTGTATATATTTAAAAAAAAAAAAAAAAAAAAAAAAAAAAAAAAAAAAAAAAAAAAAAAAAAAAAAAAAAAAAAAAAAAAATTTGCAGTGATTTGTTTTTTACTACTATAGGCAACAACAACTGTCTACTTCTAGGTAGCGTTCGTATATCATTATTATAGACAAACAGTATATTTAATTAATGTGATAATTCAGTTTTATCACCCTTTGTTAAGTAACATTAGAGTTCAGTAAATATATTCGCAGACTATACAAATGTAGTATTTTTACTTTACATTTATTGTACACGAGTTTAAGTACATCTCGCTTATTGCTGAAGAAATGGCCATGTTTTCTGGGCAAGTGATAAGATGGGGGGCAGAGGTTCACTAGTGGGCTACATAATCTTCTAAGCTTGGCGCCTTCTACTGATAATTGCTCATTGGGCCCGACGTTCTTTTAATAGGACATAGAGGATTGACCTTGGCCATTGTCAATCCCTAACCTTAGTCCAATCACTCTGCAAAGTTGGGTGAGGCTAGTACCAAGTGACTGGCCTCCGACTTTGGAAAAAAACAGGTGGACAAAGACTTTGTATTTTATACATATAGATAAATGACTTGGCAAACATTTCTAGCCTTAATTCTTAAACCTATACTATCCGTAATCCTTATTTTCACACACACACACCCAGGAAGCGGCCCGTAGCAGCTGTCTAACTCCCAGATACCTATTTACTGCTAGGTGGACAGGGGCATCTGGATAAAACAAACTCTGCCCATTTGTTTCCGCCTCCGCCTTGGAGCGAACCCGGACCCTTGAGACTACGAATCCCGAGCGCTGTTCATTCAGCCGTCAGCTCCATCAAACATACATTTTATAAGAGAATGTATGTTTGTCTGTCAAAGGTTGGAGGCTCTCACTCAACTTTACCGCATGACGCGTGTGGGGTATGGGAGCCTCATAGACCAGGGTCGGCCCCAGTGCCACACTTTAAGACACCCGCATCTAATCCCTTTCCCCAACCACCACCGCACCGTGCGAATTTAATGAAGGCATCTGAAATGTTGCTTATGTTATCCGTAGAGTTATTTGTATAGTGTTTTTATCTAATCTTTTTGTGAGAGATATTGTTCTTGGTTAGAGACGGCTAGTTTATTCTGCACTCCATACTCATCCTGCGAGCCGAAGAGAGAAATTGAAATTGAGCGGTAGCGCAAAAAGAATTATTACAGTGGGTATAAAAGATCTTTATCAGACCTGGCGGAGATTAAAAATTACATCTATCCTGCACACCTTATAATGCCAGCTAGTTACAGAGAATGTTCCATTTCAATAGCTATGTATTTATAGTTAATCATTATACATTAATGGTAGGTCATTTCGCTAATACATAATTGTACCATCTTATCACTAAGGATAAAATATCTGAAATTCTTGCACTACATCATGATTTCGCTTCTAGTTGTTAAACGACATATAAGATTAAGAAGTAGTGTATTGTGAAGCCTAATAATAACAGTTTAGTTTAGTTCATTTATTATGCACCCCATACCAATCTTGTGGGCGGTAGTGGAAAGGGTTACAGAGGCACATAATGGGCTCAGGGACTGAACCCCACAATTCATTAATAATAATAATAACAGACAGCAGCTCTCCCATGACCCTGTAATATTTCCATAGTTCTGTGAGAGGAGGAGGAGGGGCTGAGAAGGGGGGAAGAAAGATAAGACCGGGGCAATGTTTGAAGAGAGGGACCGAGAAGAGAGGAGGAGGATATTTGAAGAGAGGGGGAGAGGGGGGGGGGAAAGATGTTGACTGATAGGAAAGGGAAAATGGTGGAGAGGGTGGGGGATTGGGACAGATTATGTAATGGGTTAGTGTGGGGTGAGCAGGAGAGAGGGAAATGCTGGGTAGAAGAGTGGAGGGGAAGAAAGGAGGAAGAGGGGGGATATTGAGATGATTCAGGATTAGATTCTAGTGAAACAGGAGAGCGGGAAGGAGGGCTTAAATTCTCCCGCTTAAATTTCTGCCTGTGTGGCAGAAAGTGTCGATTTTTTTCTGAGAGCTACGACACTATGGTCCCCATCCATCTCTTTAAGACGGTCTCGTAACTCAGAGACCCCGAGTTCGAGTCTCCGATGATCTAAGTGGTTCTCAACCGGGGGCCCAAAGAAGAATATCAAGAGCGAGTCCATGGGACCATATGAACTAGTAGCTCGACGGGGATAGGAAGCCGGCGGCTTGTCAAAGCTCTCTCTATTTTCCTTGATGATTTTTTTCTCCAGCAATAAGTTACTGTCAATGGTGTTGGCTCGATATATTTTGTTGTAGGACGTCCATAGGTGAGCCCGTGGTTGTAAGGGTTCCACAGGTGAGCCCGTGGTGTAAAGGGTCCACAGGTGAGCCCGCGGCTGTAAAGGGTCCACAGGTGAGCCCATGTTTGCAAAGGGGGAAAGTAAGTAAGTAAGTAATTATCAAAAGAAGGCACCAAACCGGGAAGGCTATGTAGCACCATCAAATACGCAAAATAATCAGAGGGCGCTAAATATCACCAAGGATGCCAATACGAGAACAAAAACGCATAAGGCGAACGATATCAAAAGTATCCGAGTCACCAAGAATTCTATCGAGGGACAGGTGACCGCGAGGGGCGGTCGGAAAGCAAGACATACGCTCGTCCTGGAAGTCAGGACATTCAAGAAGGACATGCACGACCGTAAGAGGGACAATGCAACTAGGACAATAAGGAGCAGGGCGGCGCTCCATCAAGTGACCATGGGTTAAGCGAGTATGGCCAATACGCAACCTCGCCAGAGCTGTTTCCCACCGCCGGTTACGGTGGAAGGAGGACTGCCACGAGGAAACACAACATTTAAGAGTACGTAGCTTGTTACCAGTAACAGACAACCAAGAAGCCTGCCAACGGGTAAGGACTGAGGAATGGATAACCGGGTAAAAGTCGGAATACGGAATGCCCTTACGAGAGATGGGACAAGAGCGGACAGCTTCCTTGGCGGCAGCATCCGCACGCTCATTTAAAGACACACCAATATGGCTGGGAACCCAACAAAACTCAACCGACTTAAATTTACTATGAACGAGAAACAGCCAATGCTGGATCTCGACAACCACTGGATGAACTGGATTAAAGGACCCGAGAGCCATGAGGGCACTACGAGAGTCAACAACAACTACAAAGGAAGACTGACAACGAGAAAGTAGGAGACGAAGAGCATAGAGAATAGCATAAAGTTCCGCTGTAAAGATGCTAGTCTCCGGAGGCAAGCGACACATATAAGTGCGATCAGGAAAAACAACAGAGTAGCCAACACCGTCCGCTGACTTAGACCCATCGGTGAAGACAGAAACGGAGCGGGAGTGAGAAGAAAAGTGCTCGAGGAAAAGGCGTTTGAGAACTGTAGGAGGGGTAAAAGCTTTAGTGATGCGAGTCAAGGATGTACAAAACCGCGGAAGAGGGACCCTCCACGGGGGCAAAGAAGGAACAACACGAGGAGAAACATCAGAAATACGAACGGAAAGAGAATCCTGCAGGCGAGATAACCGGACAGAAAGAGGGAGGTGGTGAAGAGGAACAGGAACCGCAGGAGGGGTAAAAGTTAAAGCACGACAGAGACGAGAGGAAGGATGTTGCAAGGACCGCGCAAGATACCGAAGACAGTAGCGATCACGGCGGTCCTGGAGAGACAGGAAGCCAGTGTCAACATACAAGCTAAGGACGGGAGTCGAACGAAAGGCACCAGAACTGAGGCGCAACCCAGTATGGTGCAAAGCATCAAGACGGCGAAGAGTAGAAGGAGAAGCAGACGAGTAAGCAGGGCAACCATAATCGAGCTTAGACAGGACGAGAGAGGAATGTAAAGCAAGGAGAGTGCGCCTATCTGCCCCCCAAGAAGTATGGGACAAGACCCGAAGGAGGGTAAGGGACTTAGAGCACTCAACACGGAGGTAAGAGATATGGGGAGACCAAGACAAACGAGTGTCAAGGAATAACCCTAAAAGCTTCGCGGAATCTTTGTATTCAAGGGGATGACCATAAAGTGACAAAGAGGGACGAAGAACAACCCGTTTCCGCGTAAAAGTCATGGCACAAGTCTTAGAAGTAGAGAACTTGAAGCCATGACCTGTGGCCCAAGACGACACGGCATCAATCGCAAGTTGAAGCCGGCGTTGAAGGAGAGGCGAATCATCACCCTGACAACAAAGGGTAAGATCATCGACATAGAGAGCGGAGAAGACACCAGAAGGAAGAGAGGAAAGAAGACCATTGAGGGCAACCAGAAAAAGAGTAGTGCTCAGAACACTACCCTGGGGCACACCTTCGTATTGCTGAAAAGGGGGAGAGAGAGCGGTACCAAGGCGCACCCGAAAGGAACGACGAGAGAGGAAGCTGCGGAGAAAGAGAGGGAGATGACCACGAAGGCCAAAAGAATGAAGTTGAGATAGGATATGATAACGCCAAGTGGTGTCGTAAGCCTTTTCTAGGTCAAAAAGGACGGCAACAACGGAGGTCTTCGCAGCAAAAGCAGTACGTATATAGACCTCCAAGTTCACCAGGACATCTGTCGTGCTGCGGCACTTGCGGAAACCAAATTGAGAAGGGGAGAGGAGGTGATGGTGTTCCAGGAACCACATCAGACGAACGTTAACCATACGTTCAAAGAGTTTGCAGACACAACTTGTGAGAGCAATAGGGCGAAAGTCCTTAGGGGAAGTACCCAGAGACCCTGGTTTGCGAACAGGGAGGACAACGGCATCGAGCCAGTCCTCAGGGACTGACGACGACTCCCAGATCCGATTATACAGACTCAGTAAATACTGAGACGTGCTCGGAGGGAGATGGCGAAGCATCTCATAATGAATACCATCGGAGCCCGCCGCCGTAGAACCGCAGAGGGCCAGGGCAGAACGAAGTTCAGAGAGAGAGAAGGGATCATTATAGGGAAGCTGAAGATGAGTGCAGAAATCTAAAGGACGAGACTCAAGGACAGGTTTACGAAGAAGGAAAGATTGGGGAAGATGAAGACCAGAGCTAACAGAAGAAAAGTGGGAACCCAGTTCGGAAGCGACCTGCAACGGGTCCGCCACAAGAGTATCATGGAGGTGAAGGACCGGTGAAACATCGGGAACGAACTTACCCGCTATCTTGCGGATACGCTTCCAGATCTGGGCCAGAGGGGTTTCGGACGTAATTGTCGAGACATAAGAAGCCCAACATTCACGTTTAGCCGTACGGATGGCCCTACGGGCCACCGCACTCGCTTTCCGAAAGAAAAGAAAAGAATCGGTCGTCTGCCTACGGCGGTGCTTCTTCCAGGCTGCACGCTTACAGCGGACAGCCCGAGCACAGTCCGCATTCCACCAGGGAACGCACTTCCGTGGACCCCGAGAGGAAGAGCGAGGAATAGAGCGGAGGGCAGCGTCGAAGACAGTGTCATGAAAAAGGAGGAGAGCGCGAGAGAGGGGCAGAAGGGAGAGGTCAGAGAGAGTAGCACTGAGGGAAAACAGGGTCCAGTCCGCCTTAGCAAACTGCCATCTAGGGAAAGAGAGGGAAGGGCGAAAAGAGAAAAAGGAAACAAGGATGGGGAAATGATCACTTCCATGGAGGTCATCAAGAACCTGCCATGTGAAATCTAAGTAAAGAGAAGAAGAGCAGAGAGAAAGATCAAGACAAGAAAGGGTGCGAGTTCGAGAGTCCAAATGAGTGGGCTCACCAGAATTCAGAAGAGACAGGGAAGAAGAGAGGAGAAACGGCTCAAGGAGGCGACCCCGGGTATTCGTCAGAACGTCACCCCAAAGAGAATGACGACAATTGAAGTCACCCAGCAGGAGCACAGGCTCCGGCAAGGAGTCTAGGAGGTGTTTCAAATCAGGAAGAGAGAGCGGGACACTCGGGGGGAGATAAATGGAACAAACTGTGTACCATTTCCCCACAAAGATACGAGCAACAGAACAATGGAGAGGCGAAGGAAAAAGTAAAGGAACAAAGGGAACATCAGCCCGAATCAAGAGAGCAGAAGAATTAGAAGCCCCAGCAATGGCTGGGGGGGGGGAGAGAAAGGAATAGCCACGAAAACGACCAGGACGAGCACCAAGCATCGGCTCCTGGAGACAGACACAAAGGGGCGAAAACCGCGAAACCAGAAGTTGGAGTTCGAGGAAATTGGCGTAATAACCTCGAACGTTCCATTGAAGAATGGACAACGACGAGAAGAGAAAGGACAAAAACAGAGAACAAGGAAGAAACAAAGGCGAAAGACCAACAGAGCACGTTAAAGAATATCAGGGTCGGGATCAGGGTCAGCAAAGTCAGGGTTAGGGGGCATGGGTAAACTGAGCAAAGACGGAGGGAAGGAAACGGGAGAACAGATCAGAGGTGGGCGGGCAGGGTCCGGAGGAGGAGGAGGAGGAGGAGGAGGAGACAACGGAGAGGAGCAGTCAAGGACAGCAGCAGGAAGAGGGGGAGTAGAAAGAGAGGAGAGCACCCCAGCAAGAGCAGCAACCGAAAGGGAAGCAGGGGCCAAAGAAACCTCCATAGCAGGAACAGGGGGCGCAAGCACTGAAACGGGAGTGGAAGGAGCAACAGAGCCAGAAGGAGGAGCTGAGGAAGAAAGCGAAGCCTTCTTACCCGCCGGGGAAGAGGAAGGAGAGGAGCCAGGCTTACGCTTCTGACTTAAAGGGACCGGTGTCCCAGCAACTACGTACCGGGCAACGGATTCCAGTGTCTCAACAGGAGAAGCCGAACGAGAGCACACACGACGGCCGTTAGGAGAGCGATGGACATCCGCCCGCACCGACAGGCGGCGGGGAGAGCCGATAGATGGAGGAAGAGGATGGGAAGGAGGATCGGAGGGGGACGAGGAAGGAGACACAGAAGACACGACAGACCGGGTAGAAGGAAGGGGAACCCCAGACAGAGGACCAGGAGGAGGATCCTTCGGGAGAGAACCCAAAGGGACAGAGGAGGGGGCAGTGGGCGCATCAGGGTCCAAGGCCTGGAAACGGTTGTGAGTCTGAGGAAGGCGGGAAGGACGAGGAGAGGAAGAGCGCAACACGCGAGCATAAGAGATATTAGCATAAGGCGGGAGCCGGCGAACCTGGCGCCTCGCCTCAGGAAAAGATAAACGCTCCCGGTGCTTCAAGTTGAGGACGGCTGCCTCAAGCTTGTAATGGACACACGCACGGGAGAAGGTAGGATGGGCCTCACCGCAGTTGAGGCAACGAGCCTGGGGAGAAGCGCACTCCGACTTAGAGTGACCTTCGCCACCACACAAAGGACAGAGAGAGACAGTCCCGGAGCAGCGGAGGGCACCATGCCCAAACCTCCAGCACTTGTTGCAGAGCCGAGGAGAAGGAATGTACTCCTGGACAGAGCACCTGGCACCAGCAAGAATGACAGAGGGTGGAAGGGTCCTACCATCAAAGGTAATCTTCACAACCCGGAGGGGTTGACGGCGACTACCACGAGGGGGACGAGTAAACGTGTCCACCTGGAGAATAGAATGGCCCTGGGCAGCGAGGATATGTCGAATATCGTCGTGGCAGTCGCGTAGGTCCCGAACACCGGTCGCAACATGGGGCGGGAGCAAAATAGTGCCAACACTGGCATTCAACTGGACGTTCTTCGAGACCCGAACGGGGGTCTCGCCAAGGCAGGATAAGGCAGCCAAGCGGGAAGCAGCATCCTGAGAAGGAGCAGCAACGACACGCGTACCGAGACGAGTGGGGTTAAAAGTAATGGAGGCATCCACGGAATCAATGAGATGTCGATGAAGGGAGAAATCGTCAGGAGGCGCAGAATCAAGAGGGAGGAGATCAAAATATTTGGCCCACGAAGCGGGACCAAACAAGGCTTGATAGGTAGCAGAACTGGAAGGAATCGAGCGAGGGCGGCCGTGACGAGAACGGCGGTGAGAACCCCCAGAGAGAGAGGGGTTAAAAGGCGCAGTAGTAACAACGAGAGAAGGAGCCGCGCCAGGGGACGAGGTAGTCACCACTGGGGGCTTGGGGCTCGACCCAACCACAGAGGAGGGAGGGGAGCCAGGGGAAGGAGTCAGAGAGGCCAAAGGAGGAGCAAGGTCGGGGCCCAATGCAGCGGAGGCTACAGAGCCCGGTCTTCCAATACGGACCGACTCGGGGGCTTGGTCGCCCACCCCACGAGCCTGAGAAGGTAAACCAGAAGAAGCCGAAGCAGGGGTAATCATCTTGACGAAAGAAGAATTCACTCACGAATGTGCCCCCACACCCACCATGGAGCCACAATTAGAGGCAGGACACCCAACAAGAAGCTATCGCCGATCTTGTCGGGGCCTCCTAGGGGTGCGTCGTGAGTATACGCCCCACAAACGCCACCTTAAGAAACCGACAGTCCGTCGAGATCGGGTTCAGTGACGAAGTGGGGATTGACAATAAAAGGTTCCCCTCGCTCTCGACGTCGGGTACTGCAGTTCTACGGGTGCAAGAGTATGCCTCCTCAAGCACCCGGGCGTCAAAATAGAAGAAGTCCAAGGGAAGAACCAGAACGAGCAAAAGGTCGGCAGGAAACGGCAAGCAGATAGGAGAAGAGGGGGGAGAAAAACGAAACAGAAGGAAAAGGAAAAGATGCCCAGCAGAATTGGAGAGGACGGCAGCAGGAGCACAAGGCTAGAAAAGGACAGGACTGTCCCAAGGAGCATCACACTCCGGCAGCCGCCCACCAAGCCCCCACACGGCGACAACGAGCTGAGCGGGGAGGGGGCAAAGGGGGAAAGAGAGAGACAAGCTTGAGAACCACTGAACTCTTTGAGTGATCCCGTCACGACTACCGTTACATCTGTTATCATGATATAATCTGTTATCATGATGTTAATCTGATTTCTTACGCATTGACAAAGTGACGTAGACTTGGGCGAATATATTATAACTATCTGAGGGACTGAGAGGTAACAGGTATGACAAACTGGGTATAACTACCGTTGACACGCGTAACAATTAGTGTATGATCGGATTGTCGTTGGGATTTCTTGCAAGGTTACCAACAATTGATGATAAAGCTCTATTTTTTTGTAATTATCAGGATTCAAACAATAATTTGTTTGAATCAGGGGAAAGCGCCATGTTATTTTACGACTTTGTAGCAATTGGAAGGGGTCAGGATAAGGATTTGGGATAGGACGGGGGGAAGGAATGGTGCCCCAACCACTTGGACTGTCGGGAATTGAACGCCGACCTGCATAGAGCAAGACCGTCGCTCTACCGTCCAGTCAAAGTGGTTGGTGAAAAAGCTCTATTGAATTCAGTTAGGGAGTTTAAGGCCATAGGTATAACTAGCGAATAGACTGAACTGCTGGTGAGTGTGTTCGAATCCTTAATTAATGTTAATTTAGGGTATTTTTTATATAATTGTTTTTTTTCTAAATATTGCTAGACCAAACCCTATAAATACATGAATACTTATATGTTATATATATATATATATATATATATATATATATATATATATATATATATATATATATATATATATATATAATTTATATATATACAAATATTTCATCTGATGCCTCTGTTCACCTAGCAGTAAATAGGTACCAGGAGAGTTTTAGATAACTATTTGTCCCTCCCGGGAGTCGAACCCTGAATCAGGATGGTCTATTGAGTCAAGGCCATAGACAACTCAACCCATATACAGTATATACAGTATTGCTTTCCAACTATATGACGTAAGCCTTGCTCCAAAAGTGTAACAATATATATAATACAAGTTATGTTTAATCGATGTAGGAGTAACTGAAGTGAGCAATTAAGGTTCATTTAGGGGGCAATATAGAGACAATGAGGATGGCTCAGAAACCTAATACGTAGGCTAGCGTATTTCCTGTGTAGGGATATTGTGATATTATCTCCTTTTCTCCTTTTCCCACCCTTAGTGCTGCTCTTTAATTCTTGCTTTTTTTAATTTGAGATTTTAAAATTATCGGTCTGTTCCCAAAGTATTGGAATTTAAGGCATTCCATGAGGCAAAAATGGTATATGTTAAGTATTTAAATTTGCTCGGCAGAAGGTCTCCCATGTGAGGGTCGACCAGTGGAAGAAAATGGTCGTGTTACCATTTTCTATGACGACAGTGGTGCCACGTCAAAATCAATATCTCCTTTTTCCTTATATCGCTTCCTATTTGACGGGAAGGCTTTGATAAGAAGTGGTATGTAAGAGAGTGGTGATATATACGTGTGTGAGGCGTGTGTATGGAGGGCGGGGCAGGGAGGCGTGGGGGGCCGCGGGGAGGGTTGGCAGGCGTGCGCCAATGTTTGTGTGCCCCACGCGCGTCTACCCGGCATCTCACCACCAAGACAGCTCAATGTTTTTGTTTATTTAGGCGAGTATTGTACCTTCTTGTGTGTTGTAGGTGGTGCCGGCGGGTGCCGGAGACGCTGCAGGCGCGGTAGGGTAGGTTGCGGGGGCGCGGGTGTGTGGAGGGAGGGCGGGGAAGAGTGAAATATCTGCAGGGTGGCGGTTGAGGTGAAGGTGCGCGGCCTCCCTCCCCATACTACCTCCCTCACCCTTCGTCTCATCTCTCCAGTAATGCCGCCACTTTTTCCCTCTTCTCTCTCTCACTTCTCCTGGCCGGCCACATGACTCGTGATACACGGCCACGGCAGCTCTTTAACTCGCTCTCAGGCGCGTCCGTCGTTGGTATTAGTGAGGGGCAAGAGGTAGAGGAGCAGGTATGTTGGTGGCGTGTCCAGGTATCTTCCCCCCGTGTGTCACTCGTGCCACCACTCATACCTTCTTCTCGCTATATTAACCTCTACGGTATACACTTGTCTAGTTTACTGGTCGTTGGTATTAGTGAGGGCAAGTGGTAGACTAGCAGGTATGTTGGTGGCATGTGCAGGTATCTTCCCCCTCCGTGTCACTCATACCTCCTCCTCACTATATTAACCTCTATGATATACATTTCTCTAGTTTACTGAGGCCACTTCATGTGTATATACTTAAGCTAGTCATTTAAAGAGGTGCTGTCTTACGCCAGCCTGTGGAAAGGTAGACTACCCAGTTTACCTGTGTTTTCACTTGACAACCCAGCTTCAAAAAGTAATAAAAATGTAGGTTCTATAAAAAAAAAATCTTTTAACTACATTAGTTCGTGTATTGCATTACTGTATTGGGTTGAAATTGATTTAATTTTGTTGACATGTAAAGTGATACAAATGCTTCACTGTATATTTACAGCAGAAAACTCTAGTCCTCATTAACAATGCTATAATAAAATAGTTGACAGTCTGTTATGTACCACAATGAGGATCTCAATTGGTAACTTGCTGTGGGTAAATTGATCCATTGCTGTATTGTTACACAAGCTTTGTGTAACATTATAATAAATGCTGTTACACATTATAATAAATGCTGAGGGGGTTCGTATTGGTGTCCTGAGCTATTTTTGGAAAGGAACTGTAGTGAAAAATGAATGGCTCTTCAAGTTCAAGTATATTTATTGAGACAAGAAAGAAATACATCTCAAAGGGATAGAGTAGCTTAGGCTATTTCTACCCTCACTGTATGGCTCTTGTTTATTATCCAGACAGATCGCAGAGTGCACTGTACATAAAATAATCTTAATTTATTATTTATTATTTGGATAGGTAAAGTGTTATGATGGATAGGCCGTCATCATTATAACACTTAAAGCTTCAAGTGGTCCATGAGCACAACTCCTCTTGGGATTATTTTTTTTAAATGCTCTTGCTTTCTTGGGAGCATTCTGAGAATTGTTTGAATAGTTAGTCCAAAAGGATGTATGTTGAATATGGTGGATGGGTTACAGTTCCTTGGGGGTCACTCCACTACTTTGATGAAAGATAAGACATTTACAACTGCCTTGCTCATAGAATGCTGATTATACCATAATTCATTGAGGATTCAACTAGGTGTCCTAAAAGTCAATTTCCAAATAGTGAAGGGGCAATCTTTAGGTTATGTCTCATTATTCAAATAATTCTCCAAATGCATTTGATTCTAAATTTTCAGAATGTGTTGTGCAGTTTTTAATAGTTTTTAATATGGCTAGCTTTTCAGGAGTTCTCAATTTATTGTGAGTTTTTAATATGGCTAGCTTTTCAGGAGTTCTCAATTTATTGTGAGTTTTTAATATGGCTAGCTTTTCAGGAGTTCTCAATTTATTGTGAGTTTTTAATATGGCTAGCTTTTCAGGAGTTCTCAATTTATTGTGCTCGTCTGCGATTTAAATTTGGGAGGTGTTCGCTTTGGGTGAACTATATAGTATTTTTTAACTTGATGTGATTGTGCATTCAACTCAAAAACTGGAAAAAACATTTAGATGTTGTAATTTGGTGAGTGCATATGATGTCACTCAAAGGCAGCTTCATGTCACATTGCCTTACATGTTCGCCTGCTTGCAGGAAGTGGCTGGAAGTGAATTTTTGTATCCTATTATACTAAATAATTTCTGGCCACTGGTGGTGTGAGATTATTATTTAGTACAGTACTGTATTGCCAAATCTGTGTTGTTGATTTAATCTTTACATGACCCCTGTCTCTGTACACAGTACAGGAAGCTGATTGAGTATGGAAAGAAAGTATGTATAATAAATAAATATATAAATAAATTATATACAGTATAATTATATATATTGTTATACACTGTATATGTGTGTATTGTGTATGTATATGTATATATACTATATATATGTATATGTATAAAATATATATATATATATATATATATATATATATATATATATACATATACATTATATATATATATATACATATATATATACATATATACACATATATATATATAATATTGATTTTATACGGGGAGAAGCAGTTTTGCTACCCTTTATAACAATGATTTGTACCTAAGCTAGTCAATATAAAAATAAATTCAGTTCTGAGCACTTGGACTGCTTGGTACAGCGACGACCTAAGTTCTTGCAAGCCTGTGTTTGATTGCCTATAGTCCAAGTGGTGGTTTTTACGCTTACTTCACTTCTTCCTCGTATCTTGTCCTTACAAGTGCTATAGTCAGTGGCTTAGCACTTTATCCTGATAATTATATTTTCATTCATACAGAAATTACCATCTGTCATAAATTAATGTTTTATGTTCATGAGCTTCCAATTAAAATTGGAAGTGTAAACAATCATTAAAATAATTTGTAACCCAGACTGCAGAGAAGTTACATATGTAATAAAATTAATCATCAAATGTGTTAACCAATGTCTTTGGGATTTTTTAAATCCAGATCATTGGATTGAGTATAAATTATACAATGTAGCAGATTGTATTATTTATTTTGTATCTGGGTATTAATATGTTCTAATTGCATATGTCTCCAAAAGTATAGAAAATGGTTATTATTCTCTGACTTAGCTTTGACCTTTGTCTTGGACAGTTTAGGGAAACTGTCATAAAGGTACTTGAAGGCTGCTGACTCCTTCTTGAGGTTATCTTGAGATGATTTCGGGGCTTTAGTGTCCCCGCTGCCCGGTCCTCGACCAGGCCTCCACCCCCAGGAAGCAGCCCGTGACAGCTGACTAACGCCCAGGTACCTATTTTACTGCTAGGTAACAGGGGCATAGGGTGAAAGAAACTCTGCCCATTGTTTCTCGCCGGCGCCCGGGATCGAACCCGGGACCACAGGATCACAAGTCCAGTGTGCTGTCCGCTCGGCCGACCGGCTCCCTTATCTAGAGCTGTGACAGTTTATCTGCTGAAACTTTCCTTTGACCTTTACCCAAGACAACTTGGGGGAGGTATCGTGAAGGTGCTGTACATGAAGGCTTTCGACTCCTTATTTAGAGCCGTGTCAATTTGTTCTGCCAAACTTTGCTTTGACGTTTGCCTCAGCTTAGGAAAGATGTCATGAAGGTACCTACTTGAAGGCTTTGGACTCCTTATCTTTTTAATTTATCACAGGCAGTTTGGCACTAGCTTTAGAAATTAGGGAGTACAACTGTGCACGTATCATTAGTAGGTATAGGGTTTTGTGAAGAATATGCAGATTTTCCATACATTTTAAAGCACCACAACAATAAACATTAAATGATTTAGAGTTCACAATTCTGTATCAATGACTCGGTGGACAATTAGAAACTAATATGCATTCAGAGGAAGGATGGCATTAGTGCCAGAATCGAAGGGCAGCGAGGGATAGCTCGGCTCTATATACCCCAGTACCATAATCCTACTGCTACACTGCCAGGCATCAGTGGTACCTCTGCAATACTAACTTACAGCATAACAAAGACTCAGTCACCACAGTGGTAAATAAATACAAATTTGGCTGGAATACTTTGCCAATAAACAAGATACTGTATTGCAGTTCTGTATTCTGTTACTCGCTTGTGAAAAAGTAATGAACACTGCCTCGTACTGCAAGAAGTTTGCTCCCTTTCCCTCCAGTGTTTTGACCTCACTCGGTACAGTCCTGTACACTCATGTGATATTAATGATTTTCAAGACAACTTTTAGCTGTATTAAGGGTTACCGGGTTAATTTTAATCGCTGAGTAGTGTACTTTTCTCTTACAGGTTAGGCTTGGAAAAATAAGAAAGTGCACAATGAGTTACGAGTCATCTACCAGTTCTGCGCTTCCTGATGGGGAGACAAGGACAAATCTCATCATTAATTACCTCCCACAGACACTCACGGACCAAGAGTTTTACAAGATATTTGTTGTAGTAGGACCCATTAAAAACTGCCGCATTATGAAGGACTTAAAGGTATAATTTTTCAAAAAGCTTTATTTTAGTAGTAATTTATTATTATTGATTATTATTAATTGATTATTATTATTATTATTATTGTTGTCGTCATCATCATCATTTAATAATACAATATTATCATTATTATTATTATAATTATCATTTATAAAAAAACTTTATTATTGTTTTTGTTATTTGAATTCTGCCGATTGCCAGTGTTGCCAATACAGTAATGCAGATAATCAGTGTTACCAGAAGCTAAACTTTTAAAGTGAAAGTGGGAAGGAAGTTTTATACGTCATAGTAGATGCAATAGGGTTGATATACGATTGGGACCTTAAGTTACCTGAATCGAGCTTAGCAAAGAATTTTGCGTGGAAGCTATGGCATCTCGAGAAAAAATTACAGATTTTAGAAAACTATAACAATAACTTGTGATGACTGACAAAAATTTTTGAAAAAAAAAAGCAGCCTACTGTACTAAAAGCATGCAGGTCGGTATGAGTATTGTACAGTACGTATATTTTGTGTTAAAGAGAAACAGTGTCACCTACTCTGATAATGTAGCACAGTATAATGTAATCTTGACGTCAAACAAGGCCTTTGTAGCCAGTGACTGCCACTTATCTATTTTATTTATTTTTTCATGGCATATTTGTACGTAGCTCGAATCAAGACCATCGACTTACATCACGCGTGTGTGTTTTAAGATAATGGGACAAATATTATTGAAGAAATTAAATGTGTTGAAGTGTTGCATTAAAATTGGCATACATACATCCATGTTGAGGACAGACAAGTGTACGTTATTGTAATTTGTTGTTCAAAAATTATTTCCTAGAATTGGGGAATGAAGATACATGATCCTAGCATCACCTTTTAATATATATTACAAATCCCCAGTAAGGACACCTTATGGTTTTATAGTGTTCATATATTTTTTCTAGTGATAGTTTTCTGTTCAATGTCTCAAGAATGCTTCATTATAATGACTTAAAATCAAAATTTTTGTATGATATAGAATTATGGTTATATATTTATTATGTTAAATTATTTGTTTGGTTCAGAGAGAGAGTACATTTGAAATGGGCATGAAGGAACCCAGAGAGATTTTATGACCAGGGAGTGAGTGCTCCCACTGCTCCTCGTATCCCATCTACACCACCACACACCCGCTCATCTACATTGGACTACCACAATATGCCTGCCCAATCCACAACCCTAACCACCATACCCCATCATAAATACCCCCCTATCATAAATACCCCCCCCTATCATAAATACCCCCCTATCATAAATACCCCCCTATCATAAATACCCCCCTATCATAAATACCCCCCTATCATAAATAACCCCATCATAATACCCCCTCCATCATAAATACCCCTCCATCATAAATACCCCCTCCATCATAAATACCCCCTCCATCATAAATACCCCCTCCATCATAAATACCCCCCCATCATAAATACCCCCCTCCATCATAAATAACCCCCCCTATCATAAATATCCTCCCCCCCATACTGTTCATACCCCCCATACATACCCCAAATAGATACCTCCCATACATTCCTCCCAATAATACCACCCTATGCATACCCCCATACATAACCCCCCTCCACACACACATACACACTATTTTGACAGCAACACCCTGTCCCCTCACCACACTGACACATCCACTGCATACCTGTAGTTTAATATGTAGGTGCAGGGGGTAGGGCATTTGTTAAAGGATATTCATACACCTAATATTTTTTGAATTGTTAGATATGCATGGCATAGGTTCTGGGGACTTCCTCGTGATATACTGTGAAACATACCTAAATAATTTAGGTATGTTTAATAAACATACCTAAACATGTAAATAATTTATCTGCATTAAAATGAGTACATAAAATTGTATCACTTTAAATAAGCATTGTTATATTAAATTTTCCAACAAGAATATAAGTCATCATCTTTAACAAAATTAATGCTTGTAATTTATAGTTTAGCTTTAATGCAAGTTTCTGAGGGGGAGAGAGGGAGAAAGAGAGAGAGAGAGGGTGGGTGGGGGTTAGAAAAAGAGAGAATGAATGGAATGAGGGAAATGTGAATACCATGAAAATTGTAGATGTGATAGCCCAAAAGGCCTGTACACCAGTTATTGAAGGTTTAGAGGCGGTACCAAATAGTTTAGGCTCAACAAGTTCAAGTGTTTATTGAGACAAGAAAGGAATAAATCTCAAAGGGATAGAGTAGCTTAGACTATTTCTAACCCCCCCCTCCCTTTTAGGCTCAACCTCTCGTCAGCACAGCTAGGTGAGTATACAGTATCTACACATGTAGCAATTACTAAAGGAAGACTGGATACTATGAGCTTAAACTTTGGTATATAAAACTACAAATAGGTAATTATACATTGGATTATTTCCAGATTGAGTGGTACATTACAGGTTTTGAAGGTTCTTAAATTTATGTCTGGTATTTGTATTATTTTATGTGAATGATTTGCATCTTTGGTAGTCACTGATAGCAGAGTTTTAGTAGATAGTTAAAGAAGCAGGAGTCATATCTTTGTAGGTATAAATGAATCTATTTAATATTTTATCAAAATAGCCTCCCAAGTTTTTTTTGCTTCTGGTAACTGTCGTGTTACAAAAAATAAAGTGTTGGCAGGTCTGGCGGAGAGAGTGAATGTGCAATTGTTTTCAGTTATGCGCAGTTGAAATACCACATGGTTCTGTCTTCCGACAGGTTTCTGTTGAATATCTTTAGGATGTCTCGGCATCAGTAGATCTCCTTTTTCATGTTGTATATTAAAAAGCCTTATCATATTGGTTTGAAACTGACACCACTTCATGTTGATGGGCCGTGTTGCTGAATGACAAGTGAAGTGCAGCTATGTCCCAGGCTGGGCTTGGGAGTATAAATCTCAGTATGAACTTTATCTAAGCTACAGATTAACAATCAAAGTTCTCTGGGGAAAAGTTTAAATGGTAGAGCTTTATTTAAAAGGCTGGAATATATCTACTCTTATTTGAACCTGGGCATTGGTCAGCATTACTTCTGGCGTTCGTCAGTATTACATTGTGATAAGAGTGAGAACCAAACAAAATGCTGTGTATAGTATATTTGTTATTTAAAAAGTTAACAAATAAGGACTGCAAGGATAGTACCTAAATAGATACTGTGAAAATCTTTTTTGTTGGCTAGGTAAGAGTCATATGTTGATAGGGAAGCAGGAAATGCTCTGACTCCTAATTATTTTTGTGGCCTCCCATGACTGGTGAGGTACCAGTAAGCTATGGGAACCATACAGAAATTGGTATTAAAACACTGACATGAGATGTAGCTCTTCATTTGACAATGATTGCAGCATTAGATGATAAACATGACTGCACCTGCACTTTGAAGGTTAAATTAATTTTGTCATTTTCTTTGTGAGGCAGTGCTACCTATGGTTTTATAGTAATCCATTTTAATGTATATAAAATAACATTTTAAGCTGGTATCTACGAGCTCATATAGGCTTATCACTAGTGAGCGGGGGAGCATCACCTGTTCACCCATATTGTGGCACACTACTATACCACCATTCCTACTTCCAACATCTCTCGTCATCATTAACCCGCATCACTCGTGTGTCAACATTACCTCTACTTCCATCATTAACATACTCCATCACCACCATCTTTACCTCCTATCACCACCCATCTTTACCCGTTCTACCACCTATCCTTATCACCGTCTTCATCATTGCTATCACTACCACCTACCACTTTACGGGTTCGACCACCTTCAATGCCACTACCACCTCTTTATCATCATTACACTAACTAGCGTGTATTACAGTACAAGAACTTTTTATACTTTGTAGCTTGTTACAGCACCCTATTCTCATTTGCACCAGTTACACCACTATTGTTATATAATTTTCAACCCACAAGCAAAACATATTCAGCTGTACTTTACCTCTGTTTGCCTTCCACGACTCATTGGTCTCATCTTGTACAGTCCAGATACTGTATTTAAACTCATCAGCAGCTTCCATCAAATCTCTAAATTTGCACTGAGTTTATGCAGAGCTTCCTACTGTTAACACCAGCATTTGTCCACATTCTTTTTTAGAATTCTCATTTTAACATCTTGGTATTAAACATTTACTTTTTGAACATGTCTCATAATATTATACGTATGAATGTTTGTTACATGAACAACTGCTCACATATGATGGCTGCTTGCTAATCTGACGATTGATAACCAGAGTCTCCGAGTAATTCACAATAAATTTGTTTCTGCCTTAATTTTTCTGGTAACCCAAGTGATAGTGCATATTATCTGACTAAGTGACTAAATTAAAGAGCCAATCCTGCCAGATTTTGTCAACTACTACTAAGTCTACAAAACTTATTTTCTTGCTACTCTTAACAATGCATTTACATAGTATCATTTATCCTACTCAAAATCTTTCACATCGACAATCTGTCACCTCTCTAGACCATCTCTTGTCAAAAGAAACTTGAGTCTGAAATGTTTTCAGTTAAGACATGCTTGTGCTAAAAAGATTGTGGTTAAATTGATTAAAAATCCATTGTTATCAATAATACACTTATGTTAAGAAGACATATCTGATTTAGGGTTTTAAAAAGATGGTAAATTAGGTACAATATGTGGCAAGGCATATGCCGCATATTGGCATAATCTATATTGCTAATGCCTTATTGGCAATATGTTACCTATTATGGGCATTTTGTGTAATTTTTTATAATTTTGTTACAATAAACTTGGACTATTCTAACAAAAAAAAAAAAAAAAAAAAAGTGCAGTATTTATAATGTTGAGAATTAATGTGAATCCATTGAACAGTAGTTATTCAGTTATTCTGGTTATGCTCACATTGGTTAATAATAAAAATAATAATAAAAGTAATAATAAAAAGTAACAAATTTATCTTCATGTTATGTAAATGGTTGTCAAGTATACTTTGCTGTAGTTAACATTAGACATTTTTTTTTTTAAGTGGATGCCCTAGTAGGCCTAGGCATTTAGTGAAATCTTTGGTCAGTACTCCTGTCCAGGGTCTGGAAGGCAAAACTCTTTCGTTTATAGTTCCGTAAAGTATTACCATCCATCAGCATATTTTGACAATCGTAAATTGTGCTTGTTAGTAACCAGGTATGGATGTCATCGTAGATAAGTTTCCATGTTATATCATTTTAATTTTTGCTTCCAATTCTTATGCTGAATGTTACAACTTTTCTTACTAAAAGAAATTGGGGGGGGGGGTATCGTCTTAATATCTTCAGTGTCACTGTTTTGATCTACTCGGCAATAGTAATCATTCCGATTGTATTGTATATTACTGGCAAGAAATGATAACATTAGTTTTCGGTGCTGGGTTGTGGCTGCATCCAGACTTCTGTTTTAATATATGACTTCAACTACTCCATGTTGATTTTTGCTAATGACTAATGTAATATTTTTATTCATAAGAAATACAGACACGCCTATCCTTGTTTGTCCATAAAGTATTCCAAATTATAATGAAAACATCTTTGATGGTGCAAAGCTCCTTATTTTATTGTACAATTTATTCACCTAAAATTGGTTTGTAAATTTTATGGATGCTTTGGTGATGACAATTATAAATGTTTGATATCAACCAAAAATCACTTTTGAGCCAACATGACCTTTCTGTATTTACCTGGACGCTTCAAATAGAGATTTCTTTTGAATGATTAAATGTCACTACACTGGCTGTCTCAATTTTATTTGAAAATTTACTCGTGCATATGTATGGTAATGCATAATGGATTACTGGGTAGATCTGTTCAGTTACCTTAGGATACTGGACAGATGAACTCTATTTGTTTAGGATACTGGGTAATGCTCTTCATTTGTTTAGGATCTTCCGAGCATGCGGGCTGATTAATTCCCTTTAGATTAACAAATTTAAATACTTCCATCATATGTAGATGCTATTTAATAGTTCCTAGCACAACAGTTGGGGATTGAGCGCATCTCAACTTTGTATCCCCTATTTCACCATTCGTTTCATGTCCCATCCCAAATCCCTATCCTGGTCCCTTCAAAGCATTATATAGTCATAATGGCTTAGTGAATGATAGTTCTCTTCCCCATTGCATATCTTTTCCCCTCATCTCTTCTCTCTATCCCATCTCCTTTCTCCTCACCATCCAATCTCTTCCTATCCCATCTATTGTCTCCATATCATCTTTATAACTTCCCCATTCCATCATTTGTCATACTTTATGTTAGGTTATATTCTTAAATAAAAGGCTAAAGTAAATTTGACGTATAAAATGTCAAGATAAACATTATCACAGTGGGGAAGCTATATTATCTTGCATGCATTTAAATTGAAGTGGAACCTTAGTTCTTTTTTTTTTTTAAATAGAGTAAAGCAAGGGGTTGTGGTTAATGAATGGTTCACTGAAACAAGACAGTAATATAATTTATTCAAATTACTGCTACCGAGAGTCAAGAGCTGGGCCACTTCAGTTTATTACATAAAAACAATATGTAAGATTAGCTACTCAGCACAGTGCATAATACAGGTATCTTGAGTTTTAGCGGTGTTATAGGCTTGCATCAAAGGGAGTAATTGTTCTGGTCTGTAAATATGCTCTGATGATTGAATTACCCCTGGCATAAAAAAAAAAAAGTACTTTCCTGTGCCGGTTTAATGCACCGACGAACACACCAACCCTTCGTGTTGGTTGTACTGCCGACTTGCTATTTGTGGTTTTGGTTCTTCGTGGTTTGTAGTATTGCATAATTTCCCTGTTTTTTCATTGTATTATAAATATTGTTCTCAAACATTTTACTTGTTACTTAAATTTATGAACAGCATTAAAAAATGTATACCACATTTTGATTTTTTTCGTGTAAAAGACAGCTACAGTCAAAACACCGTGCCACCCAGTAAGCTCTACATGAAAGGCGAGCCATCTGTTCCTGCTAGTCTTAGATTAGTAGCAGTGTAGCTGGCTTCCAAGAGGTGCAGACAAAGCAAAGCGGACCAAAGAGCCATAGCTCAACCCCTGCAAGCACAATTAGGCGAGTACAAACCCTCTAGCTACATGCACTCACACCACCTTCACTCAGGCAGTGGTGGGGGATCTACCAAAACAACAACATTTGAGCTTTGAGGCGATAAGAATTCCGGAGGTAACCAACCAGCAGGATTTCATGCTAGGTATGATAATGGTGAGGACCATAGTGATAGTGGTAGGTGATATTTGTAACCCTTCATTAACTGCAGGAAGGTCGAGGGAGGAATACGATAAAGGAAATAAAACATTCCTGAAGATAATAGATAAGATGGCCACAGTGGCAAAGAGAACCAAAGCATGGCTCTGGCTCACATTGCCAATTGTTAAAATCCCAGCCTAAGTTGCTGTGCAGATATATATATATGTATGTATGTATGGAAGAAAATACTGGTACGAGACCATGTGATTAGACTGCGGGAATGGGAAAAAAATCCTCTTGTAGACTAGCAAAGAAATGTTTGAAGAACTCAACAAGGGGGTCCAGGAGGTCTACACACCTGAGCCAGATTGGTATCCAAGGAGGGGTGACAATGGATAACCAGAAACGACATTAGGCAGAATTTAAGTTAATGTAGAGATTAAAAGAAACCTGGAGGAACTAGATATAGCAAAAGCAGTAGGACTAGATGTCACCATGGTTACTGAAGCAAGCTGCAGGATCTTGTGTTACCCATTAACTGTAGTGTTCAAAATTTCACTTGAGACGAGAGCTACTGAGAATCTGGAGAAAGGAAACTTTGTTCCAATATTCAAGAAATGGGACAGACATGAAGATCTCAACAATAGACCAGCGTCATTAACATATATTCCATGCAAGATGCAGAAAAAGTCATCAGAAACAGAAAGTAGAACATTTGGAGAGATTTCAATTTTATAACAGGCACAACACAGCTGCAGAAAGAAAATCATGCTTAACACAGTTGATTGAATTCTATGACAGGATCACCAAAATAAGACAAGAGAAGAAAGGATGGGCTCCAAGCAACAGCCTGGTGGACCAAACTCTCACAAGTCGAGCCTGGCCTCGGGCCGGGCTTGGGGAGTAGAAGAACTCCCAGAACCCCATCAAGCAGGTCAAGCAAGCAGGGTAGACTGCATCTTGATTGCCAAAAGCCTTTGATACAGTTCCTCACTAGCGACTAAAACATGAGATGGAGAGAAGCTGGGATAAAAGGAATGGCACTGGACTGGGTACAGGAGTACTTGAAGGACAGGAAACAGTCATAGTCAAGAGAGGATATGTCAGGATGGAGTGGAGTGGAAAGTGGTGTTCCACAGGGCTCTGTCCTAGGACCATTGCTGTTCATAATTTACATAAATGACCTTGCAGAGGGAGATAATTTGTTCACCTTGATGTTTGCAGATGATAAAGTAACGAGGAGAGTAAAACTGAATAGGACTGTTGGGTTTGCAAGATGACTTTGACAAACTTCATGGGTGGCCAGATAATTGGCTGCTGGAATTCAATCCAAATAAGTGCAAAGTAATAAAAATGCTAAAGGGAGATAGGAGACTTGTATTTAGCTATACTATTAGGGGAAAAGGCAATTACAAGAAACAATATAAAATGGCCTGGGAATAGACATAATGCCAACAATTAACACCAGGAGCTCGTGTGAGCAGGATAAAATATGCAACATATGGGAAGTTAGCGAACATAAAAATGGGGGGAGGGGGTTGGATCAGATGCATTTTCTGTCGATGCAAAATTAGTCTGACATTAATCATTACCTGGATCATACCTGAAGTGGATTCTGGGCATTGTTCTATTCCCCAGGCCTTGTCTAGGGTCTTGCATGATTTGCGATTACTTGGTTCATTAGTGTGTTATTTTGGAGTGGCCTGCAGACCCGCAGACCCACTACAACCCAGTTGGTCCGGCACTTCTGGCGGGAACATGTCAAATTTTTTCTTGAAGTCCGCCTTTTTTTAGGTAATATTTCTTATGCTTCCTTGTAGGGTATTTGAATATTGGACCTCTGATATTCATAGTGTTCTCTGATAGTGCCCATGGCACCTTTCCTCACTGGTTCTATTGAGCATTTCCTTCTGTATCGTTTGCTCCAGTTCATTTTTATTTTTATGTGTATATTTGAGATCTTGTGTTCCAGAATCTTCCATGTATATATTATGTGATATCTTTAATGTCTATTTTCTAAAGAATATATTTTGAAAACTGAGACTTTAAATAATTTAGATGTTTTATCATATCTATGCGTTCCGTATATGTTGTCTGTACTCATCGTTTTACAAATCTCGTTTGGTCTTCAAGGGAAAGTGAGTATCGAGCAGTACTCAAGGTAATACAGCACAAGGGATTTGAATAGTATGAGCATTGTGGTGTTTCCCTGGATTTGAAGGTTCTAATAATCCAGTCTCTTGTTTTCCTGGCTGCCATTATATTCTCTTGACTATTGACACTAAATGTCAAGTTTTCAAACTAGTAGATTTGATTCTATTATTTTCCTTATATTTTGTTGTTACCATACGCAAGTACCTGGAATTTATCATTATTAAACATCATGTTATTTTCCACTGGTCAGTCGATGACTGTTGATATAAAATTGTAGTTTTCCAATGCCTTCTACAGAAGTAATGTTTATGCTGATTTTTTTGTATCTGCAAAGGATGATGTGAAGCTATGAGTGGTATTTTTGTCGATATCTGATTCGAAAATTGATGAAAGCAGAGGAGCAAGGACTGTGCTCCATGAGTTTTTTTTACTGGGCTTAGACTTTATTTTGTTTGACTGTTACTCTTTGAATTTTGTTAGATATTTTCGTAAACTTTTCTGCCAAAAATGCGAGTGTTTTTCTGGGAGAGACCTTTCAGTAGCTCTCTGAGCTTACTCAGAATGGTGCATTGATAGAGGAGTCGGGTTTTTTCCAGAAAACAGAAGAACTGCTGGAGAGGAGGGCTTGAGGCAAAGAATGGTAGTCGTGTGGCAAATGCCCAAGCTCAACGCAAGTGAGGCGAGGCCGAGGGGTATCCAGTGAGGAACAACAGGAGGCCAACATGAAGAGGACTATCAGGAGCATAAAGCCCGAATATCAACCATGAACAGAAAGGCAAGGAAAACTATTAAAGCAACATACTTCTGCGCTTCCTGAAAGTGTGGGCATAGTGGCTGCTTGAACTGAACTGCCTTGCAAAGGACCTGGGAGAGGTGGATCTTGGAACAAGGGATGTGGAAACTGGGCAAGAGAGCCCCGACCCCAACAGCGTGAGAGCAGTGCACAAAAATGTCACTACAATCGCCGAACTGTGTATGACACACTTGGCTGGAGGAACAAATGAACCAGCAAGAGAATTTGTCCATTCTTAAGTATGGTGACCAAAATTTGACTGCATTATCTTGTGGCAAGATAGAGCTGAAAAATAACATTGGGTATCTGAATGCTGATGCCTCTTGATGTAAATCTCTTCTGTTTACCTTATTCTGGTTATGTATACTGTACTGTACTTTAATTTTTTGGCTTAAAATGCCTAATGACTGATCTTTTGCTAATTCAGTCTTGGCAATTTAAACAATGCCCAGCTGATATTTTGTAACTAATATCATTACATAGACTCGGAACCATACAATTGTCAGTATTAAACCGAATCTGCTGAGCTTCCATCAAGCGTAAAACTATCTAAATTGTTTTGTAGCAATTTTGAATCTTCTGTAATATACTTCATGCCCTATTTTGTATCAACAAATTTGACAATTTTGCCAATTCATCATGCCTAAAATAATAATAATAATAAGCTACAGAGGTCCCTGACAGAGCCCTGGACCATACTACATTGAAGAGTTTATTACTTTGACTTAACTCCAATTATGCTTGCTTGGTAGATATTTCTGGGAGGGTTCCTTTGTGCTTGCTTCCTGTTCATGGGATGAATTGGGTGAAGCTTGGCAAGCTTCACCCAATTCATCCCATGCCAGACCCATTTGAGCCATATAAACCTACTAGGGAACCTGAGGCTAAAACCTGACCCACTTTAAACAGCTGCAAAAAGCAGGGACTTTACAGTAATTAGTTTTGCTGGGAGACAAAAATATATATAACATGTATGTATATATATGTGTATGTGAATAATATATACTGTATATACATAGTTTTTTTTCTGTCTCTCTCCTTGGTATGGTGTGCAGGTGGGTGATCTTTTAGTGTCTACCTTTGGGTTTTATTGTGGTTACAGTATGAGGTTTCTTGGCACTCCTTCCATCTGATTCTTTTTGTCACTTGTCTTTGGTTTCTGTTCTTGTGTTCCTTCAGTTTTTGTCTTGGTATTTTTGTGAATAGGCTCATCATGCTGAATGCTGTCACTTCGTGTTGTTAGGCCTTGGTGGAGCTGCTAACTTTCAGTTCTACAATGTACTATCGACAGTAAAAAGAAACACAAGACATATTGAGAAAATTCGTGTTAGAATTATTAATCTCACTTTTTCGGTCATATTTAACAACATACTTTTTTTAGGGTAAACACCAGTACTAGGGTAATTGGTAAATTGGTTCACCACTGAGCTGTTTGGCTCTCTCTGGTCTTCAGGTGTTTTTTCTATGGTATGTTTACATTGCTGTAGGCTGTGTTGACACTTGTCCACATGTTGCTGCCTTTTCATAGTGAGTGATCTATGATCCACTGCTCCTGTGCTGCTTTAGAGGGTTTATGTGATGTTTGTTTTTATCCCAGTAGGTTTACGTGATCACAAGGGGTTGATGGATTGAATTTGATGGAGGTTGCCAGGCAGTGTCATTATTCACCGTTGTTAGCTTTTAAGTTCGTAGGTGTTCGTGATGTTTTCGTTGTCAAACATTATTCACCAGCATGAATGCTATAATGATAAATATTAAATATGAAAAGAATATTCTTATTATTGTATTACCAGAAATACTACATAAACAAAATTAGAAAAAAATCAATGTTGGTGAAAAAATGGAGAAGTAATTTTTGGTTGTATTTTGACTTTCAAGTAAATAAAATTCCTTGTTGAATATGATGAGATTCTGTTTTGGGAACCATTATTATACACGTAAATGATTTTCTTTTTATATAAATTTTGGGTGCGTTACGTTTGGCCCTAGTTCCCATCTTGGGTAAAGATAGAAGTAAACTATTAATTTATTGATTTTAGTCATATTGCTTGTAAGAAAGAGACCTGCTTGTTCCAGCTGCTCCAATGAAAACACTACAAAATATTGTCTCAAGCAACTTGATACCAGAGCATAAATGTTTGCCAGATATAGAATAAATTTATTACTAAATCCAATAAGCATAATCACCACAAGAATATTACTTGCCTGTGTGTGTCTTCTTGTTTCTATTACATATCTAATTAAAAATAGTGTATTTTCCACTCTCGGCCTACTATGAAAATCATTTAAAATGATTTTGTAGATAATAAAGAAGAATTTTAAGTTTTTTAATTGTTATTTAGCACTGTTCGGGTACATAATTTGGTACTAGTCCTTGGGTCAGATTCACAAAAGCACTTACGCAAACACCTACGAACCCGTACATCTTTTCTCAATCTTTGGCGGCTTTGTTTACAATTATTAAACAGTTAATGAGCTCCGAAGCACCAGGAGCTTGTTTATAACAATAGCAACAGTTGAATGGGAAGTTTTCATGCTTGTAAACTGTTTAATAAATGTAACCAAAGCCGCCAAAGCTTAAGGAAAGATGTACACGTTCGTAAGTGTTTGCGTAAGCTCTTTCGTGAATCTAGCCCTAGGTGTGTATCTGGTGCATAGAATAACATAAATATGCACCCTTATAAATAAACCAAATAAGGTGGGCAGGGGAAAAAGTGCCAAGGAAAAAGTGGTCCGCCTAAGACTCATAAACCTGGTGTTCCTCTTCGTCCTATCATTTCTTCACGGGGCTCTGTCAGCTGTCCTCTTGCCCACATCAAATAAGCATTCTTACAAAGGAATTTCATGTATTTTATTTGTAAAATACAACCAGAAATTCTGCCTATTTTTTTATGAGAGTTCTTGATCTGTTTAACTTTTTTTTCTAATTTAAAATGAAAAGAAAAATAAATGCTCTCATATTTACCATTAGTATTAGTAGGACTGAAATTGGGGAATGATAAACAAGAAAAAAAATGGATTTGAAAAAAATAGATAAGGCTGAGTTTGTAAATTGAATTTTATATGCTTGAAATATGCAAATATCTCTTATAAAAAGCATATTACACCTTACTAAAGAACATAATTGTTACTTAATTGTGTAAAGAAAATTGTAGAATTGGTGCGAGTTAGTTGTAAGGAAGCCGGTTGGCCGAGCGGACAGCACGCTGGACTTGTGATCCTGTGGTCTTGGGTTTGATCCCAGGTGCTGGCGAGAAACTATGGGCAGAGTTTCTTTCACCCTATGCCCCTGTTACCTAGCAGTAAAATAGGTACTTGGGTGTTAGTCAGCTGTCACGGGCTGCTTCCTGGGGGTGGAGGCCTGGTCGTGGACCTGGCCGCGGGGACACTAAAGCCCCGAAATCATCTCAAGATAAGTGGGAGCGATTGTTGGCTACGTTGCTGCTGGTTTCGGGGATTTTTACTTGGGAGTGACATTTGGGTCTGTCAGTAACGGATGGCAGCATTTATAGAGTCCTTGCATGTACTGTATTTTGAAGGGCAGGATTTAGTCAAACTTTATATGAATTGAAAATGTTGTCACCTACAGTATAATGTAGTTAATACATTTTTGTCATATTAATGGGACAGTAACTGTTACCTTCTGCAGGGAAGAAGTTAAGCATGATTCTTAAAGCTAAGGCTCCTTTCATTGTGGGGAGGTGTAGTCTGTTGATCATTTTTATTTTTTATATTAGTGTTACTTGATTTAGAGATATATATAAAGATATACATGCTATAATACTTGGCTACTGTTAAATTCACAAATTGGCATTTCATGCATCGAAGTGTTTGAATTGAGGACAGACAGATGAGGGTCATTTGTGTCCAAGTTTGGCTTCCTTCATGTGGTGTGGGTTAAACAAGAAGTTTAATTCATCAAAGTCTGCTGGGAAAATTTTAAATGTAGTTTAAACTTTTTTAGGTAGTAATTCATTATGTAGTTTCTTCATATGAAACGATGGAACATTTACTGTACTGTACATTCAAATATTTTGATACGAAAAATTAAATGCACAGCAATGAGTACCTGCACCAACTTTAATTTATTAAAAAGAAAAAAATTCTTTGGCATACTGCAAGCCACTCATGTCTGGGTTCACTTGGGGTGAATGTTTAGGGGGGGTTGGGGTCACTGCACACATTCACCGGTGATGGAAGAATGTCGTGTTGGGAGTTAGGCCTTAGTGTTTCATCACTAGTGAGGGAAGACTTAAGTCTCACAATTCCCACCATTTTCCATTTTTCTTACTTTGCCTCTTGAAATTGAAAGGTCTCACCCTTACTTCCCTTTTAGATTAACCTTATCCTCTTGCTTAAAACATCGTATTTTGGCATAAAAATTCCCAACATCTAAGATGTGATAATAATCGTAGCGGCTTGTAAAATTTATGTGATGTCTGTTTTCTATTTGTGGGTATACGGTTAAGTTAGGTTTTGGCAAAATGGTACATTATTTTAGTGATGTGAATGCTTTGAGAGAATGACCTGCTAAGATTTCCAAGCACCATCACCACCAGCAATATAAGATTCCCAAGCACCGTCATCCACCAGCAATATAAGATTCCCAAGCACCGTCATCCACCAGCAATATAAGATTCCCAAGCACCGTCATCCACCAGCAATATAAGATTCCCAAGCACCATCATCCACCAGCAATATAAGATTCCCAAGCACCGTTATCCACCAGCAATATAAGATTCCCAAGCACCATCATCCACCAGCAATATAAGATTCCCAAGCACCGTTATCCACCAGCAATATAAGATTCCCAAGCACCATCATCCACCAGCAATATAAGATTCCCAAGCACCATCATCCACCAGCAATATAAGATTCCCAAGCACCATCATCCACCAGCAATATAAGATTCCCAAGCACCGTCATCCACCAGCAATATAAGATTCCCAAGCACCATCATCCACCAGCACTATAAGATTCCCAAGCACCGTCATCCACCAGCAATATAAGATTCCCAAGCACCATCATCCACCAGCAATATAAGATTCCCAAGCACCATCACCACCAGCAACCCATTCACCATATGGCCATACCCATATTCCAAGGTCTCCATCTCCAACTGCACCTACACCACCACCTGTATTCATACACTAACCCCAACTGTGGCATCCACACATTCATTCTCCATCCTTTTGTATATCCACATGTAAAACCTGCATATACAGTATATATATATATATATGTTTACAATGGGGGTGTGGCTCTTTTTTATTTTTAAGAATATTCATGATATTGCTTGTATTGTGAGATGGCACCTGGCATAAAGACCAGAGATATTGTACAGTACTGTACCTCTTTTCATCAGATAAGGTCGAAATACATATAGGCAGTATATTTTTGTAAATATACAGTGATGTTATATATGTATATGCAAGCATATTTCATTATCTTAAACTAAATATTTTCTAATTTGTATTTCTATAAATTATAGTTTTTACATTTCTCTGATTTTAATTAAATATTTTTTCTTCAGTTGCTAAATATGGTTTAATATTTACTGTTTCAATTATTTTAATTATGCCTGTAATACGCTCATAATTTCTTTTAGTTTATTTTGTTTAATTTTAAGATTTATCAAAATGGCATTTATTTTTACCTTCTCCTTACACTTGGCCATCCCAGCAGACTGGCTATTCGTTTGGCTTCGGCTTTGTGGAGTACCAGAAGCCCGAAGATGCCGCTAAAGCCATTCTGCAGTTGAATAATCTTCCCGTGCAGCATAAACGCATCAAGGTCTCGTACGCACGGCCGCCGGGCGAAGACATAAAGGAAACTAATCTCTATATTCAGAATATTCCCAGGTGAGTGTCGTGAAGATATTACGTAAAATATTACGTATTAAAATATTTTTACATAAGTATTATTGAAGTTTAATAACCATTAACATTAACGATATTTATAATTATTCATCACATTAAATGTTCATCTTTTCTGTTAATTCTGATGAAAACGATAGGTATGCAAACTGGAGTTAGGCAAGGTTAGGTTACTCTAACAGATAATTAGTTTGAAGTAGGTAAATAATTTAAGGAATCAACTACACAAGCAGCTGAAAAAATATAATGCTATTGAGTTGTCAAGGCAGCCACATGTAATTTATGTATTATTTATCTATACTTTGCCTTAACTGTACAGTACTTAAGTATGCATGTTTATTAGATAATGAATAATTATAAGTTAAATCTATTACACACTGAAACTTATTTTAAGAAGTAAACATTATTAATCCAAATTTAAGGAAATCTCTTTAAAGAAAAATGGTAATACAGGTAGTTACTTGTGGGTACTTACATGATGAGAACTATGTTCATGGTGTCCTATCTTCCCAGCCCTCATTGTCACACAACACTTTGAAACTACTGACAGTTTTGGCCTCTACCACCACCTTACCTAATTTGTTCCAGTCGTCTACCACTCTGTGAAAGTGAATTTTCTTGTATTTCTTCGGCAGCTTTGTTTAGTTATCAAAACGTGAGTGTTATCACAAGTCAAGCCTGGCCCCGGGCCGGGCTTGGGGAGTAGAAGAACTCGCAGAACCCCATCAAGCAGGTATCAAGCAGGTATCATGTCCACTTGTTCTTGAAGTTCCAGGTCTCAGGAATTCTTCACTATCAGTTTTATCAATTCCCTTTACTATTTTGTATGTAATGATCATATCGCCTATTTTTCTTCTATTGTCTAGTTTGCCATATTTAATGCCTCTAACCTCGCCTAGTAGAAATTTTCATCCACACTTCGGTGGAAAAATTCCATTCATCTGGGTTGTGGGGGTCTCGAACTGTGGACCCCATGCGATAAGAGCATATGGGTCATAGTCCAGTCAGTAGTGTTGCCCTCACACGCGTGGGGTCCATGGTTTGAGGCCCATACAGCTCAGGTGAATGGAATCTCTCCTGGTAGCTCTTGTCATTCAGGTCCAGGAGCCATTTATTTACATATCTTTGCACCATTTCAAGTTGATGTGCTTCTTATTCCTGCTTTGGTCTAATAAAGGTCATGAAAAATATCTTTAGTATATCTCTTAACTCTTGGGCCTGCTTTTTTACTTTTGGATATATGATGCAACTCTACACTATTGCCAGTTTCTTTTAATAGTTCTATCTAATTTGACCAGTTGTGGATTGAAGTAACCTCCTCCAACTCTTCCATTAGTTCCGTTCATTCCACTAGTTCATATTGTGTCTGTGGTCTATCCCCACCCACATCAATAAATAATTTTTTTTATAAAAATAATAATAAATATATTTTCAAAATTCATAGATTTCTTCAACATTATTTTTATTTTTCATTTTTTTTTCACATTTATTTTTCAAAATGTTGTAATACAGTCAACCTCCAAAATTAGGATGATATAGTTCTGGGCCTAAGACAGATTCGTGAATAATCCAGATTTCCAAATAATTGCCTTTTATGGGAGAGCTTTAGGGAGCCAACTTGGTGGCTCGGTAAATGACGTAGTAAAATCTGTAGGACTGAAAGAGTGATAGATTTTATTCACTTGAGCCAGTAGACCTTTTGCGGTTCTATTATTATTATGTTCTTAAGCCTCGGAAGCCATTTCATCACAAATCGGATACAATTCAGTGCAGCCTATTAATAAAATTGTCACCTTGCCTTACAATGTAATATGTACACCTGTTGCATGTAAATCTGTTCCTGGCACAGCTTAAAAAAAAAAAAAAGTCTTCCAACCCCTTCTTTGCTGGGACTCCATCTGAGAATGTCATCCTGGCATGGTCTCACTGGTGAGAAAGGCTAATTTGTTATTCGACATTAACACCACTGTGCCACTGTTTATAGCTGACATCCCCACACTGCACAAGAACAAAATTTTCCCTCTAATTTTGTTAAAGGGAATTTTCTGGTCATGGGTGGGGTAAAAATCTGATGACTTTGCTATTGAAGTCTGAAAGTCAGGAGATTCACAAGCGTTCATTCAACATTTGCCGAGCTCCGCCATGGGGCAGGAGTTGCCGTGAAGATATTTGTATATATTTATTTCTGTATATCTGATTTGTTTTCTCTGCTTTATTACAATAATATTATTGTGCACTGGTGTCACTTGAAAAATTTTTATAGTAAAAATGTGTGGACCATCAGAATGCTCAAATACAGTATATTCGTGTCACTAATATGCGCACAGTATTAAATGCTTAGAACACAAACATACAGCTTTTGCTCTTATTACAATATGTACTGTACGCACACATTTTATTTAGCACAACATTTTCAAAACAAAAAGTCAACTTTTTATATAAAGGGTTTTTGTATTAATTTCTATATTTTGTTTGTCTTACAGATCATACACGCTAGATCAACTAGAAGAATTGTTTGCAGTATATGGGCAAATTGTCCAGAAAAATCTTCTAAAGGATAAAGTGACAGGACTGCCACGAGGTGTTGGTTTTGTCAGGTAAATACCGAGTGTTTTCCCTTATATTTACAATACACCTCTACCTGTAAAAAGTGTGTGTGTGTAATATGTACACAGTTTATATGAAGAGTCAACCCGTTCTCGCACTTTCGTATAGTCAATATTGACTTATTAAATACGTGCATATGTGACATACTAAACATACTAGTTGACCTTGAAAAGCTTCAACCTAGCCTTCTTAGTATGTTAAGATAAGCATCTTATTGCTTCGTAATTACAATTATTACTTAACCTATACCTATAATAGGTTAAGTAATAATTGTAATTACGAAGCAATAAGATGCTTATCTTAACATACTAAGAAGGTTTAGGTATGGTCGGTGTTTTCTATGAAGCTTTTCAAGGTAAACTAGTATGTTTAGTATGTCACATATGCACGTTTTTAATAAGTCAATATTGACTGTAATAAAGTGCGAGAACGGGTTGGAAGAGTAGTACTAGTACTTGTGAAGTTATATATATATATATAATTTTTTGGGGTTGACATTTCCTGGGAACTTCCCTGAGCTTACACAATAGGATGTACTAGTGTATGACATCTCTGTAAACACTATGCACCTGCTCACCTAATTGTACTCGTTTAATTGTGCTTGTAGGGGTTGAGCTTCGGCTCTTCAGTCTCGCCTCTCCTCTGACGATCGACCGGTAATTACCTAAATGTAGTTACAGGATGAGAGCTACACTTGTGGTGCCCTGTCTTACCAGTACTCTTTATCACATGACACTTAAAACTTCTGGTGGTTTTGGCATCCACCACCTCACTTGTTCCAATCATCTACCACTGTTTGCAGAGTGAAAAACTACACTTGAAACTACAAGCTGATATTAATATAGTTTTTGATTGAGCAGCAGAGAATAACATGATGTTCAACAGTGATAAATTTCAGTGATAAATATTGGAGGGCCAGGTCCTAAATTACTCCAGTAAAATAACAGCTTACTGGAGTGAATGATATGGAAGGAAATCCAGGATAGAGCCAGTGTAGAGTAGAGGTGTCATAGGCACAATCAGAGAGCACTGTCTGAACATCAGAGGTCCTCGGTTGTTCAATATCCTACCGGCGAGTACAAAAAATGTTGTTGGAACAAAAATAGAAGTCTTCAAGAAAAAAGTGGACACTTTTCTGCAAGTAGTGCCGGATCAATCGGGTTGTAGTGAATATGTGGGCCTGTGGGCTGCTCTAAGCAATTGCGTGTTGAACCAAGCTCTCACAAGTTAAGCCAGGCTCAGGGCCAGGCTTGGGGAGTAGTAGTTGGGGATAGTTGTAGGGACTGTTGATAGGGACTTTTTTCTATTAATGCATCCTGCTGTGGCTGGCCATTTATTTGCATGTGTCTTGCCTTTATTCCACATTGGCTTCGTTCAGGATATCTTTCTCTGATCCTGCAGTGATGAAGAAGCACCTCAAGGTATGATTGACTTTCACCTAAAGTTCTCTTCTCTGAGGATTTGGTGTCTTGCTGAGACAAGACTTTTTGTGTCAGATCTACCAGAGTAGTGCTTCGTATATTTATCAGTGAAGCGAGACATGGAGATGGGAATGACATAGTGTTGCTTATATGCTGCACTTACTCCGGCTTTGTGGGGTCTGGAATTCAACCCTTCTTGCTGGGTTTTACCCATATTGTGTGATATTGCATTATCAATTCTAGTATTACGAGCCTTTCTATTTGCACTGTACAGGCTTTTGTATTTTTTATTGTAGACATCTGATCATTCCTATGATATTGTTCAGCAGGGAATCAAGTTCCTGAGCATCTGGAAAATTATTTCCCTCACTTATGTTGCTGCCCGAGTGCTTTGTTGTGTTTTTAATGGTGATGAGTATACCTCTTGCCTTTCAGCTCTGCCTGTTGGGTCCTCAGTATTTCACGTTTGGATGTGCCACATTTGGTGTCGCTGGATCTCTGTTTTGGCCGAACCTTCTTTGATGTTGATGGTTTAATAGACAGCTTGTTGTTTGCTGGCTACCACAGCTCATTACAGGCCTGTGCAAACGTGGCTGCCTTTGCCATGGAAATGGGTTCAACTTTTTTTTTTTTTTTCAAGATGCTCTGATGGTATTGCATTTAGAGGCATGTGTTTAGTCTCTGTCTTGGTCTGTAATTTCCTGCCTGATTTGCTTGTTGGCCTTCCAGCCTCCTCCACTGCTTAAGGCTCTTGAAGAACTGGAGGTGTTGGGACTAATTCGCAACCCTTATGTGTCCTGTCCTACACTGTGTGTTAAGGACTTTCTTGTGAGTGGGAGGGCTTCCTTGCGGCTTTTTAGAGCAGGTTTTGGGTGTTTGATTGCCTTTGTGTACTGCCTTGGGTCCTTCTACAACTTTGTTGAGTTCTGGCACTTTCCAATGGTTGCCTTTTCTGGAGTCCTCTAGTTAGTCCTTTAGTAAAGTAAGGAGTCCTTTCTTTACCAGTTACTGGAGTCAGATCCACAGTAAGTTACCTTGACTAGGTTTTGAAAATCATTGTTCTTGTGGGTCAATCTTTGTTCATGTAATTCATGTAATGGTAGATTTTAGTATAATTTCAGGTCTAGTAGTTTTTTATAATAAATAGAACTTTGTAATTTGCATAATAAATTCAGCTCATTTGGTTACAGTAATGATAATAACTTGAGTTAAAGTATTGTACTCTAGTAGGATAACTCCCAAGAATATTAATTAAAGTTTGTCAATTTCTACTGTGAACTTTATGAAACGTGAAAATTTCAGGTTTGACAAGAAATCTCAAGCGGAGGCAGCAATTGTGGGCATGAACGGCGTGGTGCCTGAGGGCGGGACAGAACCTCTAGTGGTCAAAGTTGCAGAAGAACATGGTAAAATGAAAGCTGCATATTATGCTGGTTATCACGCAGGACTTAGTAACACGAGAGGTGGAAGCACTGGTAAGTGCTCTTCTTACTGAAGTAATGACCAAATAATGAGTCTTGTAATTAATGCATTCATCTAAAGAACTAAAAGCAAAGCTAATTTTTCGTTTGTTTTCTTTCACTTTTTATTTTACACGTATAATTCCTAATTATATGACTTTCAAAAGCACTACAGTTTTCATTCTTTTCATCAAAGAATGGCTTTATTATTGATGATAAAATTTAATTACAGGGCTCAAGTATTGTTTGAAAGTTTCTTGTCCAACATGGCAAGTGTTTCAATTTTTTTTTATTGCAGGAATTGGTAGTTACCTATAACTTGAATAGAATGCTGTGTGTGTGGTGTATGTGTGAGTGTAATTACTGGAGTGTAGTTACAGGAAGAGCTAAGCTCACGGTGTCCCAGTTTCCTTGTACGTAGAGAATTTTATAATGTCCTCTGGTGTTGCACCATTGCTCTTCTCTTGTCATTTATTCCTTATGTTCGCCACTACCATTTTTTTTTACGTTTTCTTAATTTGCCCATGTGCTTTGTTCTCGAAGTGATGGGTTTCAAGAATTCATCTATATGACATTCATGGGGAATAAATATATTTTATTTTTTGTCTTTCAATTTTGACGGGATTAGTATCTACATTCTTTTCTTGTTTTCCTTTATTATTTTTCATCTGACAGCTATTTACTAGTTTCATGAGTTCTTTAAAAAAAATCTTTCTTGTAATTCCTAATTTTTTTCTTTTACCATTTTGTATGTATTACTGTTTTACTTATTATAATTCACTTTCTTGTAATACCTGGTATTTTGATGTTATTGTTATGATCCGAATAAGTTCTTAATTACTCCTAGTCACATTTATTATTGTTATACTGATTATCCTCGTCTTAGACACCTGGCTTCAGGGATTAAATATTGTCGTGAATTTAAAAACAAATGAGGAGGTAATTTTATGAATCAAAATGGACTACCCAAAGCAAGAGACTGTGGTATTTTAATATTTTAGACAAGACAATCGCTGCCAAATAAAAGAATGGGGAGTAATTTTTGGATGCTTTCATAATGTAGCTAATATTGGTAGTCAATCACATCCTAATATATTCCTAAACTCAAGTAGTTTAGAAGTTATATTATTGGAACAAAGGGGAAGTACACTAACATGGGAATTTGCTGGTTCACCTTGATAAATCCAGTCTGTAATACAGTCCCACAGCTCTCACTACACCGTCTTTCATCTCCTCCTTTAGGACATGCCTCTGGTATCTTATCAAATCCTATTTAACACATCTTAAATGAACACTTGTTACTGCACCTCAGTTGCTCCAGACTACGTCATCGTCAAATATTTTAGAAACTGGTTTGCTGAACCATCACGAATATCTAATGGTCTCGTTGATGTGGGAGGTTAGGGTCCCTGCTCACATGTTCACACTCCGGATTAAACCTTTGTTCAAATCTCTTGTTACATTATATAGGAAAACAAACAATTGCTACGTGTTCTAATTTGAGTCTCTCATAACATCTTGTGGGCAGTGTGTTTACCATTTGTCCATCCATGTGCTTGAAGGCTAATCTGCTTTGATGTGATCCTCTAGTGACAGTTTACCGTAAAGAATCTACCCTAAATCTTGATTTACGTGCTGAATATCATCCATTAACCATATGTTTATCTATGTCCCTAATTTCATTTACTGGTAGATCTTCTAATTGCTCGCAGTATCTTAGTATCATCTATAAATATGCTCCTACAACTGTATCCCTGCAGCTATAAATATGCTCCTACAACTGTATCCCTGCAGCTATAAATATGCTCCTACAACTGTATCCCTGCAGCTATAAATATGCTCCTACAACTATCCCTGCAGGTAGATAATTTACATATACCATGAACTTTATGGCTGCTAGATGAGACCCTTGTACAACCTGCCTAGTGACAATTATCTATAGTATAATTTATGTTATCTAATTACAAATTTTTGTACCTGTTAGAAAGTCCTCCAACCATAGAAATAATCTTTACATACTCCTTTCAAATAATCTTAACTTCCAGGCCAATCTCTTACGTGGGACTTCATTGAATGCTTTTGATAGGTCAAGATAAATACAATCTCCTTAACCAACTCATTTTGCTGAATCTCAGTGGCTTGCCATACATGCTAATCAAATTTGCTATTTATGAATACTGCCTGTTTATTACATAATTTCTTTCTAAGTATTTCACCATACAAGTTTGTCTTCAGTAGTGATTTGGCTACTACACCAATCAGTGGTACTTTTCTGTAGTATCCTATCTATCACTTTTATAGATTTAAATAAGATTTTTCCAAGTGCCTGTTTGTTTTCCTGTTTGTAAGGATTGTTGAAAAGTAGTAATCAGAACTTGGAACACTGAGTGTGGTTAAGTTCAGGCTATAAATTTGCTGGATTATACCCTTGTTCACCTCAGTATTGACACCTAAACTTCACCTGATGGCAAACTAATATTTGACACACAACCATCTAATATCACCTCTCATCCAGCCTATAAATCAAGGAGTTATGAGGGGCAACAAAAAAGGTTGTGCACCAAAGCTGTGCCATACAAAGTGGTTCTTGTGCAGGCGATGAGTCACAATAACGTGGCTAAAGTATGATGACCAGACCACACACTAGAATGTGAAGGGACGACGACGTTTCGGTCCGTCCTGGACTATTCTCAAGTCGATCGACTTGAGAATGGTCCAGGACAGACCGAAACGTTGTCGTCCCTTCACATTCTAGTGTGTGGTCTGGTCATCAAAGTGGTTCTTCCTTGAGGAAGATGAGGATGACGACTTGGATACCAGGGCACAAAAATAAACTTGAACATTTGAAGAAATAAAAGAAGCCATTTAAAATTGGCCTGAAGGTTGGAGTGAGGTTAAGGAGTCCTCTGTAGAGAGTTGGTTAAGATCCTAACAGTTTGCAGGCGATGAGTCGCAATAACGTGGCTAAATTATGTTGACCAGACCACACACTAGAAGGTGAAGGGACGACGACGTTTCAGTTCGTCCTGGACCATTCTCAAATCGATTGTGACTTGAATCGACTTGAGAATGGTCCAGGACGGACTGAAACGTTGTTGCCCTTCACCTTCTAGTGTGTGGTCTGGTCAACATTCCTAACAGTTTCACTTAGTAAGATGAAAGAAGCAGACCTAGAGCTTTAAAGGATTTATTGATGAGATCCATGGTATTTTCCAACCAGCTGGTCAGGATTTAGAAAGGGTTGTAAATGCAAATAATCCAGGGTTATAGTATGTATGCTGCCTAAACATGAGATTGTACTGGTGAGGTGTAGGACGACAGAGGTAGTAAGAGAGAGGGGGGAAGCAATGCTGCAAACAACAAAATTCAGTGATGTTACTGTATTGGTAAACTAATTAATTGTCTCCAAGAGTGAAAGTCAAGATACTTGATGTTTCTCCAGTACTTCTGGGAGGCCAATGAGCTAATGAAAAAAAGGAGACAAGTCAAATTGCTCAAATTTGGTAAGGTCTGAAAGTCAAAGACCTTCAACCAGTAAACCCTCAGCAGCTTGGGAAGGGAGGGGGGTTTAAACCGAGTTTATCACTTACTCGTTCAGTAAGTTTATGATTAGATTAGGTCATGTACAGATTTTAAGCTCTTCACCGATTTAAAAAGCTGTTAACCACACCAAGGTAAGTTGACATTTCTCTTATTGCCAGTCTGTCTTAATTATTTCAATGCAGATGCTGCCAAATAATGCAAATTAATGTTTGATGTGAGGAAATTCAAATTAAGTTTGTGGTAAAAAAAGAATTCATTAGTGTATTTTGAAATCGTAAAAATTTTGGGTTCATGATTTGAATCCTTGTTTGAGAAGGATTGGGGTCTGCCTTATATGATCTAAATTAGTAAACTGAGTTAGTATTACCATTCTCACCTTTTTCCAAGGAACTTTCTCTCGGTAACACTCCTAGCTGTAGACCCTGGAACAACCGAGACAGTAAAAATACTGGACTCTGAGGCTTGTCCCAGAGAGACAAGAATCATTGCTATCTGTCTTGCCTATCTAAATGTAGGGGTTGTTCCTTTTCTTTCAGAGGATCACACTCGTTTTGTCCTTTATGGTCAAGAATGAATCCACTTGTGGTTAATGAAGGGTTTGCCTTGATAGAGGTGTATCATGCTTTCTGTCCTATGGCGGCGTTCAATGCCAAGCATTATGGGGTTATCCATCAAGTGATTTGATTTAGCCAGCCTGATGCGTATTGGTGTCCATATATGTTGACGGTAGTATTTGGGGTAGGGGTTTCTGGCACTCGAGTAGTGCGTTAGCTGCTTGTCATCTGGATTTTCTACGTCCTAATTGGACCTGCGTTGTGCTGGGGTATTTTTCTGGTCACAGTTTTTCCTTGTACCCAGTGTTTTTGGTACTCGACCCCAGTGGTTAGCCCTCCAGCTTTGGAGGGTCTTTTTTTTCTATCTTATTAATATATTAATTTTTGCAAAAAGCTGGTTTTACTTTCGAGGTACCTGCCCAGAAATCAAGCATTGAATGTAATTTCTTCTAGTCACCACTACGAAGTTGCCGGGAGATCATTTCAACACGTTCTTCTTTTCGGGATACTTCTGTCAGTGGCATTTGTGTTCTTTTTTGTTGGGGGGAATTAACAAGTTGTGTACTTGATAACGCCTTGACTTGATAATGGTCAAGGACAGAGTGAAACACCGTTTCTTCATTTACTGGTGTGTTGGTTCGTCATTGCATATTCAGCCATGTTATTGTGACTCGTTGTCTGTCTCTGGGTTTTCGGATTTAGGATAACACTTGTTTGTGCATCTAGTTGAAGCCTAAGAACATACATTTTTACTATTGATTCTCCAGGATAAATTCATCTATAGTAATGTGCTCTGCCTGACAATTGTAGCTCAAAGCCTCGCCTATGCATGTTACTGATCATTTGACTTTTTTAACCTGGGTTTTAATACATTTTGCATTAATCTTGATAATATTTACTCAGTGCTCTCAAACTCGTGGGTTTTCAATGTTTTCTGATGCACAATTGTTCTCCATCGATTGAAGAGTAAAATTGACTGAGCCATAACTGTACTGGTATTGGCAAATTTGAACTGGACAGGATGTCGGCAAACCACAAGCAATCATAAAATACTGACCAACTCCAGGGTTGTTGGTCACTAATGAGGTCTTTAAGCTCTCGGTGGAATGCCGTTTATGGCAGTTTTTTTTTTATGTAACATTGACGGTTATAGAAGAATGATAAGGGACACCACTAGCTATTCTGTAACCTGCCTGTACTTTCGTATTGCACCAGATTGCTGTAACCCAGGAGTTTCAACCAGGATGTCTTGTTGACCAAACCACACACTAGAAAGTGAAGGGACGACGACGTTTCAGTCCGTCCTGGACCATTCTCAAGTCGATTGACTTGAGAATGATTTGGTCCAAGACGGACCGAAATGTCGTCGTTCCTTCACTTTCTAGTGGGTGGTTTGGTCAACATATTTCAGCCATGTTATTGTGACTTCTCGTCTGCACCAGTATGTCTTGCTTTGTGTGCATGTGTATATGTATAGTATGTATGTGTATACGTATACAGATGTGCTGTATGTACAGTGTAACCTCAATTAGGATGCATCGTGTTTAAAAGGAACCTTTCGTGAAACTGTAAGATTTGACAACCAGACCATTCTTGATACAACAGAACAAGGTGTCATTAAGAGGAGGCATGTCTATTTACCATGCTGTTGTCATGGGCGTACAGTTTTCATAGGTATTACTCTCGCAAATTTAAAAGAAAATACCAGTACCCTTATTAATAATTTTTTTTTTTCTAAGGAATATGTTACTACAGTACGTACTTGTAATATTTTTACAAATTATTTAACACAGATTGTGTGTGACTTTTTGTGCACAGAAGTGCTTCTGTAACGATGTGTCCCAGACCAGGTGCATTCACCCCCTATTATCTTGTAGTGCAAAGTCGTTGCTCGAAGATTTTCATACATTATTCATTTCATTTTTTCATTATTTATAAGAAAAGATTTTTACCAACAGTAATAGTAAAATGAATCACCTAGTCAAGGAGTTGAGGTACTAGTAGTATTTTTTCTGCTACAAGAAAAACGTGGATGAAACTGTAAATGGCAGTTCTCTCCTGTATGAGAATCATTGTTCTGCATTGCATATATTATTGTAGTGTAAAGTATACCTGAATTCTACCTACAGAAGGTAACTAGAAAAGGGGATGTTCTTGGGAAAGGTAAGTAAACCCTTTATTTATTTTTTTTATTTTTATGCACGAAGGTGTGCTTTATGGTAAGAAAAAGTTGTAATATGTGGCAAAATGTACAGTAGTGGAAAATATACAAAACCTTTGAAAGTTGAAAATGAGTGCACAGGAAAGTCACCGCTATTAAGTTACAGGATGAGAGCTATTTCATGGTGTCCCGTCTTTCCAATGCTCGTTGTCATGTAAAGTTTAGGAGCTTCTAAATACTGTATATTTATTTGATCCTTATAACACTATTAGTGGAAAAAATATCTTGATTTGAATCTATAACACCGTAGTTCTTGGTGATGATTTTAAAATTGCTCTTAATTTTGTCCAGTCCTTCCACTGTCTTGTACACGGTGATCTTGTCACTTTTTTTTTTCTGTATTAGTTCTGCCATAGCTTTTGTTTTCTAGGTCCAGGAGTTATTCTGTAGCATGTCTGCACATTTTCTGTTGGGCTTTGCAAGCCAGATTTACTCATTTGCTTTTCTGAAAACCTCCAAAAAGTTTGAACCGGCTTAGGATGCCGTGGCAGAATTGACCGACCTGTGAGGCAGTCCATAGGCCTGGTTCATTTCCATCATTTTTAAAAGACATTTTTGGGGGGGGGGGCTGGATCCTGAGAAACATTGAAAAAAAGGTAAAATATCTTTATTATCAGGTTTTGCTAATTGTCTATCATATGATAGATTCGAATTAAAAGTTCTCTCAGTGAAGTGAAATTTGCTCATTGGGCATGGGACATATTAGGGTATAAATAGTAACTCTTTGAATGTAGATCAGATTACGTCTTTAACGATTTTTGTAGATGAACGCAACACTAGGAGAAAGAGGTGGTGCATTAGGTAAGCCGTTGAGTACATACATAAAATATAATTGTTTTATTTTCAAGTTGGTAAGTTTTTGTTCACCTGGGTATGGGCCCTACAGCCTATGATTTTGAGGCTGGGGTGCAGAAAATAAGCTAGACATGGTATAATCTGTTTACCCTTACGTTCTTATAGTCCATCATATAAAAGGTCGAAATTAAAAAATTTCCGTAAAACTAAACCATAGAGTGTGGGTGATATTAGGGTATGAATGGTAACTCCTCTACTTAATATGCCTCTGATCGCATTTTTAACACAACTTTACGAGAAATAATTGCTGCCTTGAAGAGAGCCATAGATCATAATTAAAACAAAATTTTATGGTTCATTTTCATTTTGAAGTTTACATGGAAAACGTACAATTTTGTGATAAATAGCCAAAAAAGGGAAATTTTTTGGAGATCGGATTTCACACACATTTGGTTCTGGGCCAGAATTATATTATCTGTATTATGGAAGTCTACTTGAATAATAAAATATATATATATTAATTAGAAGAGTTTTGGCGTGTGTGATACCATCATAGCCAAAAAATTTATTCAAAGTATGAATTAAATTAAATTTTTTTTTATATTTGTTAATCATTTTATATTTTCCCAGAATTCTATAAGTTTTTTTTTTAATTAAGGTGTATCAGTTTATTCAAATTTTAAGAACTAATATAATATAAAAAATTAATTAATTTTAAATTCTGTATTTCCAAGGAAGCATTGGATTTTTTAATTAAATATTTAAACTATTTGCAACAAGAAACTGTTCATTTATAATTTTGATTTGAATATTATGACTAGATTCCAGGAAGGATTGAAATGTCATAAATATTGTTTCTGTTCATGTGTGGGGGGTTGAGTTGTCTGTTTTCAGCCATGTTATTACGGCTTAATCTCTGGATTTATTTTCTTTGTTATTTTAAGAATTGGACATAGTGGTGACTGAAAGGTGAGAGCATGGTGCTCTCCTTGGGTAAAGTTTTCTTTATCTGGCAATATGTTTTTTTTTTTTTCTCTCGTCTAATTTACAAGTTGAGTAGCCTCATGGATATACTACCAAATGTAGTTTTGTCCCTAGTTTCGTTAGCATATTTCGGCAATATATGATGGTTATAACATTTTTTTTAAATCACGTACCTGATATCACTAGTGTTTTTCTTTCTCCACATTTTAGTACAGTGGAATGTAAATAGAATGAAGTTTATTGGACAGAATCGATTAGTTGCATCCTTTAATTTGTTCAGTCAGCCAATCACTCCAACTCCTCTTTTTCCATCTTCTGTTTTGGGTAGGCATATAATTGTTAATAGAAGCCTGGCATATCCATCATAGCCCTATGGTGCTGGTGTTAATATGCAAAGAGTACTTGCTTAGGAACTACCCACAATGGGGCATTTTGGTTCACTCGACAAAATTTTATCGTTTAGTTTCATTTTTACTTTAATTCCTTGTTTATACTCTAATGATTAATTGCTTCCTTTTGTCCTGCAACATCCTTTCATAAATTGGCCAGCTGCCTCTCTTCTATCTCAAAAATAAATCTTTAAATCAATGGGAATATATTACTGAACCCATTAAGTTCTATAGTATTATGTGCCAAATATAAAGACTGTCGGTATGTATGTCATCTGCATTCACATTTGATACGTTTTTGTTGAGAATGTGGAGGGTATATTTTGTGTATAGCTGGTTTATTAATGGAGTAAACATCAGTATTACCTCTTGTGTTTTTCTTTTTCTTCATTCTTTCATGTCAGTTATTGCTTTAAGGCTTCTAAACATCAAGTTATCATTACTGGCTTGGAAAATTTTGACTCTATTTCAGACTGCTTGGCAACTAGCGATTTTATTTTATTTTGTTAAATTTCGTTCACTGTTATAATAATTAAATTTTGTGTTTACCACCTATTTTCTTCTTCAGGTATTTATATATTTTTATAGACTACCCCTTCCTTAGTGGCTTCCTCCCTCCCTCACTGGTTCACTCCCTCTCATACTGCCAACTCACTCCCTAACGGTTTCACATCTCTCCCTTTGCCCTCACTCGATCGATAACAATATTTTTTTATAAAATTTTAAAAAGTTACAAAGTTATTTTATAACGGGGAAAAAGTGCTGGAATCGCACCTTTGCTCAAGCCGATACAGTATTGCCATTCATTTGTCTTAAGATTGTATTTGTGTGTTATAATATTTGACTATTGCACTGGAATGATTTATATTGTTAATTAGATATACAGTATTCTTAAGTTTCATAAATTACTGTATAATAATATTATGGTACTTAAAAAATATTTATTTTACTTATGAATAAATTTTAAATAAAATGCATCTTTTTACAAGTAAGATATTAGTTTTAAATTGAAATCAAAGTTTTTTAGTTAGGTTTTTGGCTTGAGAGCCATCTGTTGGCAGAAAGATAGTACTTCATAATTTGTCTGCTCTTTGGGGCTTGTTTTATGGTGGAACGTGAATCTTCGATGCCCATAGTCCTAGTGGTAAATGATGCAGTGTACAGATAGCTTGGATTACTTTGTGAATTCCATAGTGCTTCACAGCATAGCCATATTGGCTTACTTATTTTAATTGATATTACTTCTTCATATTTCCTGGAGACAGGAGACATAAGTATGATCTGAAAACTGATTGTTGTAATTGGACATGAAAACTTATCTTCTTTAAAATTGGGCATGAAAACTTTTGTTCAAATTCTGACATTTGGCATGTTATTTGCCCATCATCTCCCCCTCCCCCCCCTCCCCCCCATTTTCTGTGAAAGTTGGAAATGGTCTAATAAATGTTTTTCGTGTGTAATTACCTAAGTTTAGTTACAAGCTGAGAGCTACGCTCACGGTATCCCGTCTGCCCATTTCTCTGTCGTATGACACTTTGAAACTACTGATGGTTTTGGCTTGCACCTTCTTCTCACAACTTGTTTCAACCACCTACCACTCTGTTGCAAAATAGAACATTCTAATATATTTTGGCCCCCCACCCCCAAGGTCCTTAGCTGCGTGCATGTACCTTTATACTACTGTATTTGCATAATGAATTATAGTAGTGGCTGTTGTATAGTTGTTCGTACTGTAGACGAGTCTGTACAAGAAGAGGAAGAGGGCATTAATATTTTTACAAATATTAAATATTGCCTACATCATGAGATACTTGGGTGAGTGGTGGGGATTTGTAGTAATTTTATTTCCTTGAAAGGAATACAGCTTTTGTCCATGTGACATCTGGAGAAAGCCTTTGTATATTACCATCATACTAGAGGATCCCTGTGCTCCCGATTGCAACTAATGCATCTTCAACTATTGCAATTTAGCCAACTACTGTATATATTTTATTGCAAGAATGGTTAAAGGTATTTAATTATTGTGTGCCTTGAAACCCTATCATTCAAATGTTAATTTTTATTATCATAGCTATAATACTGTGGTTATAAAGTTGCAAATTTTTCATAATTGCAATAGTTGAATATGATGTAGTCCAATGTTTTTCAACCTTTGTACCCCTTGAACTAATGCTAATACTTTAGATAAACATGGATTTTATTATCAACTGAAAGGCGACTATTTCTGTCTCGACTAGAAAATTAAACACAGTAATGACTCAAAAATATATACCAGTATATGTATACGATTAGATTTAGCCTGTTTATCAGTATCATATGAAGAACCCCTAGTTACCTTGGTGTGTCATATTACAGTGGTTGACAAAAGCTGATGTAAGCCTTTGGTTGACTATTTTCTCTGAATCGGAGTTGCAGTTTTGCTTAAATATCTGCATTGGTTTTACTTGGTATGATATTGAATGACTTTTGCGGTCTTTTGGTCTCGTCCCTCTCCATCCTACGCTCATTCTTTTAGAGTATTGACCCTGTGAACTAACTACATTCTTAAGGGTTAAACAACACTTGAGTTGTCTATACCATGAGACATGAATAATAGCTTTATCAGTGGCTCTAGAAGTTGACCCACGTGCTGTTGGTGTTCAGTCATTATGATTTGTGAAGATATAATTGCCATTCGCAGTTCTTAACAACCCTTACCCAACTCATAATTAACATCACATGCTTTAAACATCATACATATTGTCATTTGATGCCAACTTATCGTTTTGTGACATGTGCAAGGAGTGCAAAATAGTAAATACAAAATTACTTCCCCCTCCCCCCCAAAGGGAGGAAGGACAGTGGAAGGCATAAGACTTAACTCATGGATTTAAGGAAGATGTAAGAAAACAATGTGGATTGGTATGAGGGCATTGAAAACTTAAGCAAGGGGATACTAGAGACAAGTCTCAAGATAACCTCAAGATAACCTCTCTCAAGGGGATACCTCACACGTCAAGCCTGGCCTCGGGCCGGGCTTAGGGAGTAGAAGAAATCCCAGAACCCCATCAAGCAGAGAGCTAATAATGAGTACAGTACCTCAGAGTGAGAAGGTAAGCAGAAAGCCAATTTGAGTCGTGATATAGTACATAAAGCAAAGATCTAACCCAAGCTACTTTTATAGCCACATCAGAAAGAAAGCAACAGTTAAATCCTCAATGTGTATTGGATATTTATCGATGACCTGAGCCCCATAGTTCTCGTGTTTTGATAATTACGTTACTATTGCCGCCTTACATACAGTGATGTTGATATAATTCATGGTATTGACACAGTTCACCACATTAGTCTTTCCACATAATTCAATCCTTTTAGACGTTAAACTTCACATCATTGGAAGAGGAAAGAAATAAGGGAGACATGAAAGCCACGTTCAAAAGACAAGACAGATTATCATTGGTGTACATTAACAAGGGATCACAAATGGAAAATAGGTACCCAAATGATTAAGAGACATATTTTCAGTATCTGAATAGTGAAAAAAGGTTGTGTGAAGTGAAGTGGTGGAGGTAATTGTCATTCAGATTCAAATACAGTAGAGATATGACAGATCCCAATAGGCACTGGAACCTGCACATCTTTCTGTTAAGGATTGAGAGGCAGGCCATAGAACAAAAGGCAATTCCCTGCAAGTACAACTAGGCAAGTATATAACTACACATCACTACTGCAAAATCACACTAATAAATTATCATATCCTCCTCACAAGGAGTGGATAAAATTCTAGCACTAACACCAGAGGCACACACAAATAGGACAATGTAAGTAGTACAGTATACTGAAAATTTGCAAATATAAGAAGTGCATTTGCAACCTTAAAGAGGCTCCCAAGAGCATATTCATCTGTGAGAGACTTAAAAGTGTGTGTAACTCCAGTCTTAAATCTTCTCCCCACCCTTCGTGAAGTACAAAATGTAAAGAGCCTTGTACCAAAACAAATTGAGAGGGCTGAACTATAAAGACAGGTTGAGAGAACTTGATCTTGCAACCTTAAGGAGAGTGGGAACAAAGGGGATATGATCACGACATACAAATACTAAGAGGATTATTCAAGGCAGATACGGAAATCTATTTAAATTGAGAGGAGGTCGGATATGGGTATCTATGGAAGTGGGATAAGTGACTTAAAGAATGCATGCGACAGAACTTTCACGTCAAGCTTAGTAGGTACATAAAACAAGGCTAGACATTAAAAACTAGTTCTCATTACTCCATAGTCAGTGATAAGCTATCACAACCTCCTCCCACAACTTTCTCCTTTCCTACTTTACTCTAAATTTACCACCACATCCTTCTCCTCGGCAGCTTTTCTCACTTTAATCATTCCTAACTTCTCAGCCATCTTGTTGATTGACATTCTCATTACACTCTACTGTATTCTGTAGATTCATTATTTTCTCCAATTTCATTATACTGCACTTCTACTCATTATATTTTCTTTACTAATTGTTCCTTATACATATTCTGTTATATTGCTTATGCAAATATTCTTATACTTTAATTATTGCTCACCCTGAACTCGTTGAGATCTTTTGTATGCCGAGATGTACTGCTCCAAGGATACCTTTCTTGATTGTCCACAATGTAAACAGTATTACAGTACTTACTGGTAGGTCTTAAGAATATTGCATGATGTCTGTATTGTAAGATATGAAAAATGTAGGGGATTTTTATTAGTTTCTTATATTACCTAGATATTTTCCAACATTAGTATTAAAAGGATGTAGTGTCTTATTTTGTGTTGCGGAAGAATGTGTTCCGTAAACCATGCTCGATCAACGTACCTCGGCTTGTCTGTACACTACTGTACTGCATTTCAGTTGTTTCCGAACTTTTACTCTGCTGTTCTCTCATGAGTCTGATGTCCCGGGAGTATACCTGGAGTGGGTTCTGGGAGTTCTACTCCTCTCCAAGCTTGGATTGGGCCCAGTCTTGACTTATGGTAAATCGGTCGAACCATTTACCCCTGGGTCTGGTGAAAGTAAAGAGCATAGACCTATTGATTTTGTCATTGATAAGAGTGAAAACCATGTAAGGGGAAAACTAGTTGATCTGGCTCCAGATAGGGAGCCGGTTGGCCGAGCGGACAGTATGCTGGACTTGTGATCCTGTGGTCCTGGGTTTGATCCCAGGCGCCGTCGAGAAACAATGGGCAGAGTTTCTTTCACCCTATGCCCCTGTTACCTAGCAGTAAAATAGGCACCTGGGTGTTAGTCAGCTGTCACGGGCTGCTTCCTGGGGGTGGAGGCCTGGTCGAGGACCGGGCCACGGGGACACTAAAGCCCCGAAATCATCTCGAGATAAGAATCTCAAGATACTAGTCCTGCCAGATTTATTACACACAGGCAGTGAATTCTAGATTTGATGCTGGTTTTCTGGAGGTATATTCCCTGCTGTAGAACCTCCCAGGTTGTGCTGCATTCGGCACCACTTGGATATGTGATGACATTACATTAGAGTTGATTTATCTAGCAGTTGAGCTGCTAGATTCAAAATTTCCCCCCTTCCCCCTGGTATTTTTTGGTGACTCTTATTTGGGAGAGGCAGATCTCTGCATACATATTTTTGGGTCATCATGTTACTGTGTTAAAAAAGTAGTTTGCCGTCTAACCTATCATAAAAGATTATGGGATTATGATTTTCTCAACTTGCCAGCACTGCAAACATTTTTTTATAATACATATCATTCACGTAAGGCAGTGGAGAATGTGTGGTATGTTATGAAAATTTTATATTTTGCATATGATGGCCTTTAAAAATTATTACATACACTACAGATAAAATAGTTATTACATATTATTACAGTTACAGTAGTTAAAAAAAAACATGGTCATGGAATAATTTTACTGCATCGTCAGTTGCTCTTCAGAGAACTGGGAAATGTATTCATTTCATAATGAAAAATCCCTTTTTTGCTACTCCTTGGTTGAGTTTTTATTGGGTTTTCTTAAATGCCACATTAATCATTCCAGTATTTATTAAAATTTAACATTTTTGTGAAAGATCCATTGATAATGTGAACAAAAATAGCCTGCCATCTGTTACCATAATGAAAACATTCGAGAAGGTAAACATTCACTTTATCATGGATATACCTTATAGAATTAATGAAATTTACTTCAACAGCAGCAAATTGTCTTCATAAGTTTGAGGTCCTTCACTGAATTAGTTCTTTCTATTACACAGTATACAAAATGTACGAAAGTAAACATGGTTTACGCGCAATGAAGGGAGGACTACTACAGTATACTGTTCTGTATTTGGTTTGAATTCAGTACCTCAAGGAATTTACTGTATGCTTGTAATATATGTGATCAAATGTGGTAGGCTTACATTATTGGCTAGTATATATTATAGGTATGCATATTTGCTATGTATATGAAATAGATGAGCATATGTAGTATCAATATAACATAAGTGATCATATGTAGTGTACATGTAATATAGGTGAATTTAAATGGCATACATGCATTGTAGGTGAGCATATATGATATACATACAATATAGATAAGTATACTGTGTGTGTGTGTGTGTGTAAATAAATAAATATGGAAGGTATATAATTGATGTCAGTGTTTGTCTAGCAATGTAGGTGAACATGTATGTTGTATGCATTAAATGCAGTTAAACAATTATGGAAAGTATGTCTGAGTAAGCATATATAGAAGGCATACAATATAGGCGAGTATATATAGGTTGCATTCAATATAGGTGAGCATATAAGCTATGCATGCATTATAGACGAGCATATATAGTATGAATACAATATGGATGAGAATGTTTGTTATACAGTATACCTCTTGCACTGACGTCAAACTAGGGGGCTCAAAAGACACTGCGTTCGTTTTATATCTAGGGCGTTAGATGTGAATAATTACATTAGCATTATCACTGTTGCGGCGTTGAAAATAAGAGAAATGCCGCGCAGAATTCGACCACTTTGGTGATGCGACACTTGTCTATCATCATTGAGAATTGCACTGCAGCGCATTGTTTACTGTACACCCATACACTGTCAACATAACAGGAGCCCTGTGCTACACGACCTCCACAGGTGATTGTGGGGGGTGTCACAGGCACGGTCTCATTATGTATACAATATAGGTGAGCATGTATAGAATACATATCAATTATATTTTGTGTGTTTTGTAGTGATTTGGTGTTATTTCTGCATTTAGTACTTTTTGATGAGTAGCAATCAATATATTTATTCAAATATTGTATTGATTTTTGTATAAATAGTTCGTGTGTGTTAGGTAACTCTTATTAGACATGGCATTTAATTACTACAGAACAGAACAAAATTAAGGGTATTTTATAATATAGAACCATTGCAATAAAATAACTCAAAATATGCCTCACATTTAGTTTGCTGTTTTTGTTTTAGTTAGCAAGTAAATATCTGGGTTATTAACAAATTATAGTTGTGCATTGGTAATTATTTATGCATTGTGGTAGGAAAACCCTTATAACAAATTAGGTTGTTAAGGAGTGTGTCATTTTCTTGTTAATTTTACTGCTTTGCCAGTGTGGTCTGGTAATGTGTGTAAATTGTAGCTGGGATCATTACTTGTGTAGGTATTGGCAAATAAGTTTAGTGATTACATTGTTTTTTGTTGAAGTTTTGTGTAGTTGTTAGTATGGCATAAGTTTGTATAATGAGGATTTAAAGGGATCACCAAAATATATGCTTAACTCCAGATGGTGCAGGATATAGCTAAAATGTTTGACTTTAACTTACATTGGCCTGATTGCTAAGAAACCACAACTAGACTAGAAATAAATGCAGACATAATGGGAGGTGGGACAGTAACAAAAATGTACAGATTTGCAGCATTTTTCTAAAGCTATTTATTTATTATTTTTTTTAACATTGTCTTGCCATATCTTATAATTATAGGTTCATTGGGAAGTATGCACAGGTTTTCAAACTAATAGCTCTGACATTCATTGTTGTCTTGGGTAAATAGATCTCATGGAATGACCAGTAAAAAAAAATTCCCGATCTAACTAAAACGTAACACATTTAACCTTCCTGAACCTTGTGGAGATGCATAAACCTTGAATTTGGATTGGATATCTTTTCCTCCCGTTTTCGCTCTCGACGAGGCATAGTTTAACATTGTTTGAATGGAAACCTCTGCATCTGAGGGTGTGCCTCTGAAATATATTATATAGCCTTTCTACAGGCAATTGTCAAACACCCAGAGGCTAATTCACATTGATAATGCATTTCCTCTGATCATATTAGTCACTTGCACTTTGCACAATGCACAGACATGGCTCCTAATTTGTAGGAAATCATGTAATATCCATTGAAGGGACTAATTGGGAACTTTAAAACTCCCAGTTTTAAAATGATCCTGCACCATGCCATCATTTCAGACATAAACGCTGTACTTCTATATAATATATTCAAATAAATATTGTTTTAGCGATCAGAAAACATGTTCAAACACCATAGTTATTGCTTATTTTCACTTTCAGGCAACAAATTACCGCAAGAATATACGGAGTTTTCCATGGCCGGGAAACAGCCTCGATTTAAACCTTATTAAGAATTGTTGGGGTGAAAGAGGGGAAAAAAATTGCCGCAAAAAAAAGCCTACGAAAGAGAGCTTCAGGAATCACTTGCATTTATATGGTATTGTGAATTATTCTTGGAGCCCGTCTAAAAGTTGATATCAATGCAAAAGAAATTTGCAGCAGTGGCATGGGCTAATGGCATTGTAACAAATTTAAATGCAATTATTGACAGCATTTTATAAAAAGTTTGTTTAATAATTTTTTAACATATATGTGATGTTTAATGTTTGTGAAGTTTTATATATTGCAAGGTACTGCTTATTTGATATTAAAGAATAAATAGTTCATTTCATTTACTGTATAAATATTAATTGTAATTAAATTTGTTTCTGATTATGAAATAAATGTTTTATTTTGCACCTACAATTAATATAGCTTTCATTAAACATTTCAACTAATGGTAGACTTCTCTTTTTGTGAAGCAAGATGGCCATGCAAAGATCTCACTGTAATTACTGTGTATACATGCATGCATATATACATAAACAGTAACCTTGAAAATCTGAACTACTATACATTGTTTTGAACTTTCAGACGTTCTGAATTTTCAAATGCTGTGGCAGTATTGTACTTTATTTATTTTTTTTGTTATGGCGGTTGTTATGCACATACTTTTGGACATTAATACACAAAATACACTATATGAACATTATCTTTCTAATGTTTATCAGGAAAGGTTTATTAAAATATTTTTTCGTGGGGTAAAAACAATACTGTATTTTACTTTTTTTTTTATCCATATTACCCACTGACTGCAGCCTAGTCATTCATTAAAATGCTGTAACTATACTGTTCAGTTCGCTTCATTTTTTTTTTTTTTTTTACTTGTTTTGAAGCACTACAGTAAAATACAGGTGAAAAACTAAATATATTTTAAAAGAAAAGTATCCATTTTGACAAGTAATTAAGGTGTAACCTATCACTGCGGTACTTATATTTCGGTCTATACGTTCTTCTGTTTGTGTAAAAAATTGCATATATAATCTAAGTTTAAAAACAATTCCAGTGGTAAATAAGTAACCACTAAAACAAAATTAAAATTTATATATTTTTTCATGGTTAGTAGAAGTATAAAATATGATACATTTTTGAGTCCGTTTTCCAGTTGAAAATATGATTCAACTCAATACTAGCCCATAAGTATTCTTAAGACAGACTATCATTATAAATAAGACCAATAAGAATACAATGCATCCTGCAAACTCTGAATTTCTATAAAAGGTCTTCCTCTCAACACTTTTGTGTTCCAATAATGCTAGTGTGTCATCTGTACTCTGACGGTAAATGTTCCAATGACACTAAAATGCATCATCCTATTGTTAACCATAAACATTTGTATATTCATATCTGTTGCACATAATCTATTATATATACACTTCATTTTGCATCTATTCTAATGAGAATTTATTGGCCAAGATTATGACACCAAATTTATAGTTATTAAACCAATAAAATAAAGTAAAAAAACATAAAACGATTTCATGTTGAGATTTTGAGAGTGAAAAGTTAACTCTGTTTATGACCAAACCACACATCAGAAGATGAAGGAACGATGATGTTTCAGTCCGTCCTGGACCATTATCAAGTCGCATATGCGGCTCGATAATATTTTAATTGCTGGTTTTTAATCGTAATAAAAACAATAGTCTTGACTCCATGTACATAGATTGGGCTATGGGAGAGTCATTGAGGCCATTTTGGAAGAAATCGTCTAGCATGTTTTAATATTTAAAGGCGAGCTTCAAGAAGTTTGTTGAAACTTGTTGGTTTGGAGAATGGAAAACAGTTCAGAAACGGTTCAGAAAACATGGAGTTAATGGTAGAGTAATTGCACCTCAACTTTGACCAAGTGGAGGTACTGTACCAGAAATAATATTCTGATAATGGTCATGAGATTGTATGTGAATTATTTACTATAACTGGTTCCCACAATTTTCCTAGAAATTCGTTAAACAAGGGGGAAAGGTTTTGAGCATGGGAAAGTAGTTTGGTGTGATTCATATACACTGTCAGAGGGTAAAATAATGTTTAGAGACTGGAGCATTGGAAATAATCTTGATAAATGGGAAATATCTATATAATTGCCACATTTTCCCCGATACAAAAATTGTACTTCACACAACTGGTTGAAATTACAATATTCTCTTACCAAAAGTGTTAAAAATGGTGCCTCCTGTAACCTTTCTGCTGTAACTGTCATTCTCGGATGTAGGAAAAGTGAGACTAGTTATTCAGCAGCTAACAGGTTGGTTTTTGGGGGACAAAGTGACCATATTCTGAGAATTATTTATGGCCTCAATGCCCATAAAGCCTTGGATAGGGATGGGGGGGGGGATTCATGTCACCTGTAACTAACTTTCCTTGATGACCCTGGAATATCCTCAAGTGTGACAGTCTCTTGATTATTCAGTGATAGTTGTTTTTTAATGATATTAGGGTATTAGTATGAAGAAACATGACAGTACAGTATAATGATTTTGAGTGGCAGCAAATGTGTCGTAATCGTGAATTGGGCCAGAGTTATTTTTTTCCCCTCTCAAAAGGAAACTAAAGCGGGTAAATATTCTTCCTCGTTTTCCTCACATTCGTTTCTTTAACTTAACACAAAATTTTATTTGTTGTATTTTCAGATTTTAGAACAACCTGTACTACAATTGTTATGTTTGAGGTGAAGAGCAAATGGTAATGTTGACCTTATTACCCCCATAATCCATGTATGATTTTCAATGTGAAATTTTTGTTTTAAATTTGTATTGTGTCATCAGTAGGCACTCGGGTGGGAGGTGGCACTTGGTGGCATAACACACTTTTCATGCACCAAAATTCTAAAAAGATTCATTTTTTCTTTATATTATTTCATCATAATGTTTTTTCACGGCTTTAAAAAATCAAATATACTTTTATTAAATTCTATTTGAGGGAAGGGGGGGGGGGATGTTTCGAGTCTTAAGGCAAATCTCCATTTCACATTCCTTCAAGGCATCTGGAATTTTGTTATTTTTTTTCCAAACGTGTCATCATTTTCTTATTAATTTTATTAATGTTAATTATTTCTTCAAAATTGTTCAACATTTCTGCACTTGGGGAAGGATTTCCATTATATTTCCAAAACTGGATGAATGGTGTAGTTTAATGATTTTCATTGGTGGTTACAACATTAGGAGAATTTATTAAACCTGAAAAAATAAAATTGATTCTGTGAACATAAAAAAATTGGATATTAATTGTAGTTTTTTTTTTTTATATATATAATTTGCTCTAAGGAGATTTTTAATATTTATAGAAGATGGGTACAACATTAGAAGTCATTGTTAGTGTCACTGGAAACCCATTAAGCATAGGTACAGAAAATTAAGTTCTTCACTTTGATTTCACAAGAAATCCACCCTTTCTACTCACAAATGAAGCTGTATTCAAAGAAAAATTGCTGTCAGTGAAAGAAAAGCACATTGCCAAGTTTCATCCACATCAATACAGTATTACTAGGGCACAAGTATAAAAAAAAATACCACATGATGCAAACTATCTTTTGCAAGAATGATTTTTCGTACCTTATATCAGTACTTTTGTTTTCATAACTGAATCAATGGCTTCTTGTTCTCGAAGTTATTAGCTTAAGAAGATTCTTCCTTGTCAACGTTGTTGTTTCCTATCATAATTTTAAGTGAGGGGGATGATAAAGCCCCTTTTTAAGATATAAACACACAACTGCTACATATTCTTTTGGGTGTTATATATGCAATGAGCAGTTTTTTGTAGCATTTCTCCATCGTTGAATTTAAAAGCAGATCTCAAATTGGCAAGTGTAGTGTAGGCTCGTCTAACTCTAGCCTTGATGATGGCGTTTGGTGTCGTTTGGTTTGCTATTAAAAACCACCTCAGGATCTCTTCTTCAGCATCTTTTTGTATAATTTGTTAGTTGAATGTGACATGGTTTCATTTATTCCCTGTACAATACTGTATATGACCTTTATCCACGTTTAATTCCATTTGCCATTAATGTCTTCGTGCACTTATTTTGTGTCACTTTGAAGGGTATGGTATTCACTTAGTATTTTATTATTTCCATTAGCTTAGAATCATCCATAGACATGTTCATACGTCACTGTTTTTTCAGGTATGCAATTTTTATATGTAATGAACATTACTAGTACTACGCCTTGTAATCACATAAGTGTAGTTACAGGATGAGAGCTACACTTGGGGTTTCCTGTCTTTCCAGTACTGTTATATGACAGTTTTGGTCTCCTCTGCCCCCTTGCTCACCTTGTTTCAACAGCCTACCACTCTGTTTGCTAAAGAGAACTTTTCTACTACTGTATTATGGACTACTACTACAGTATTTTGTACTAATTGACTGCTTGTACCCATTTCTTTCCTAGTTGCGTGTCTAATGTCTGTTTCTTGGTGGTCATCTCACTTTTTTACTTCCAAGCATACTACTTAATTGTTTCTCCCTCTTTTACAACTTGTACGTCTGTGTCTGCCACTTCCTTTTTTCACTTTTACATTCCTTTAGTATTCTCCTTTAATCGAGTTTCCCACAAGATTTCTCTTGCTATATCATTGATTAACTCTGATTTGACTAGCAATTAAGAGTTGCACTGAGTTCAACTCTTAAATTTATACATTTTCCCATTTAACTTCATAAAATTTGCCCCCTCCTCCTGCCTTCCCCTTTCCCCTTCATTTTCATGTCTCGTGTTCTTTCTCTAGTTCCTTCTTGTTCCTTTACCTTAGTTCCTTCTTATTCCCTTACCTTGTCCGTCAAGTTTGGCAGTTTCCTTATCCTGCTCCAGAAGACTCAGATAAATGATTAACCTGCTCTTGAGACCTTCCTTTTCTTATTGTAAATCTGGAAATTTTTAGCAAATCCTCATTCATCACAAACCTCCCTTGAAAACCACCTTTCTGTATTTATTTCTTAGTAAAACTTTTGAAATTTGTATCCCTTTTTGTCTTCACTGATAATCCTGTTCCGTCTGCCAACTTTTTTATTGTCTGCTCTGGTTGTGTCCCTGGCTCAAAATTTTTTCAAGATTCGTATATTTTTCTCAATCGGCACTCTCTCTCTACCTTGTACTAATGATCTCGGTATATACTATATAAAGAAGTTTTATGATTTTGGACCCTCTAAGCTTAGGCCATTTTGAGTGACATTGGACTTTGGATTATTTCTCCCTCACTTTAAGTCAAAAAGTCAGTGAATAATGACTGTTAGTGCTTCTGATACAAATTTTCCTCACCCTTATCAAATTTGTTTCCTCTATCACTTTTGCTCACTAATTATTGATGTTTCTTGGGACACCACATACTTAGCCCCCGACCTCCCTACAAGTACTTTGATAATAGTTTTCTGGAGCTTCTGCTGATAACAATACTGTACTCGCCCAATTGTGCTTGCGGGGGTTGAGCTTTGGCTCTTTGGTCCCGCCTCTCAACTATCAATCAACTGATGTACAGATTCCTGAGCCTACTGGGTTGGTTGGTTGTGGTTGTGTGTGTGTGTGTGTGTAGCATAATTATAATAATTAATTTAGACCCCATGACCTTAATGACTGGAGTTAAAAGCACTCAAGTGATTGAATGCATGTGAATCTGTTTTCTTGCATTATCTGATTTATATTTTGGTCATTGCTTGAGATAAAACACTACACTTATGAAGACAGCTTCAGCTCCATAAGTGTGGTGTTTACATATATATATATAAATATTGTGTGTGATTATGTGTATACATATATATATATTTAAATATTTAAATATATAATGACTTATCTGATGGCCAGAGCCATACTACTTGGCCTAGAATGCAAGCTCCATTATTTACCTAACAAGCAAAGCACATATGCCTACTGTATTTTCAAATATTCATTCCAGATTACAGTAGTAAAACTTAGCTGGGGTTAGGTGAGGTTAGTTTTGGTCAGGCTTCCAAGTTAATTTTGGCAACAAAGTATGTCTATAATAATGACAAATTTTCATTCCATAAGCGAAAATTTTCCCGATTTTTTATTTTTTAATAGGACAATTTGGCTTACTAGGCAACTAGCTGTTGGATACAACACTCAGAAATTGTATGTGTGTGTATATGTGTGAATACCAGCATATATATATTTATATATACTGTGCGTGTGTGTAATATAATATATATATAAAATACAGTATACACACACTCACACAGTATGTCATACCTAGTAACCAGAACTGCACTACTTGGCCAACTAAGCAATGCTTAACAGGTAGAGTGATTTTCTTTATTTTTAAATAGAGTATTTCTTTCAGAATTGGTTCATTACACAGCAATAATAATGTATTGTAAAAGGAGCCTAAATTACTGATAATTATACTAGTATTAGGTTAGTTTTGGTCAAGTTTCTATATTATGATTCCCACCTAAAATTCTAATCGTGTATAATACAACGAGAAATGTTATAATTTGACAAGACGAGATCTTCAAAATGTAACATTTCTGGAAAATTTATCTTATGTAACTCTGGCTGTTAGGTATGACATGTGTATGTTAAAACTAATGTAAATTCAGTTTTGTATTGACTAAATATATATATATATATATATATATATATATATATATATATATATATATATATATTATATATATATATATATATATATATATATATATATATATATATATATATACATATATATATACATATATATATACATATATACACATACACTACTGAATCCACACTATTTTGAGCATGCACTATACACACACATTTATATATATCCCAATACAGTACTAACTTCAGTATTTGTAACCATTTCTAATTTTGCCTGAACCCAGCCAGACCTTGGTAAGATGAGGTTAAATTTATTATGGTGTATCAACAATATATTGTTTATTATTATACTTTTATTTCAGATCATTATTCTAGGAGATAATGGTAATTTTGTTTTCAGTTCATATAATTAAAAATCCATGGCCTATTCACTGATTAAAATAGCTTATCACTAGGTTTTCTCTGCAGCACTACATATGCATACCTGTATGTGTGTATATCACAAAAATAAACACGTGATTAAAAATGTGACTGTGTCAGACCACGGAGGAAAATTGAAACAGAAATTTCCTTAAGTACTTTCGTATATTAATACCTTCCACTCCTTCTGAAGATGTATTAATATACGAAAGTACTTAAGGAAATTCCTGTATTAATTTTCCTCCGTGGTCTGACACTGGCATACCTGTGTGTGCGTATGTTATGTTAAATGCTGAACATTTTTAGTGCGTGAAATATTTTTGTTCATAGTTATATATACTGTACTAGGATTCACATGGCTTAAGTTAGGATGTCAGAATGAATATCAGAAGTCAGTTCCAGCAATTAGATAAGCATATCAATGCAGAAGCTGAAAAATGGAAACCTGCAGGCAGTGATGCAGGCATTGTATTCAGAAATTACTGAATGCAGCAAAGATAAGAAATTATAATGGGTGTTAAGTTCAACATCATTGAAAAAAGACCCCTTGTTAGATCATTGAAAGGAGGTCTGTTGCTGTACCTTTATGTAAAATATAAAGTGAATGTTGTAAGTTTTAGAATTATCCAGACATTGGAATACCAAATGTAATTACAGAGTGCATTACAGAAAAGTGATTTGAGGAGTAACTGAGAATTTTGTTTAATTAGTATTGAATTATGTGGGGTTTGCAGTGAAAGGTCTAAAATATTTCGGCCCATCGTCCAGTAATAATAGTAATAGTAATAGTATAGCAACTATTTGGTCTAACAAAAATGGACAGTTGCACCCAAAGATCTCAGTTTGTACTCAATTAGACCAAATGACATGCTAAAAAATGGAAAGTACAGTACCTAAAGAGTACTGTACTGTACTTTACTGCTTGTACAGTACAGTATCTAAAGAAAACCTATATATTTAAGCTCTTAACCCTTGCACTGCTCACCTATTTTCGCCAAAAACGTCTTGGTGCAATTGTCAAGGACATATTTTTGTTATTTTTACAAATGTTCAGGTAAATTTAATGTCAATGTTTCCAAAGTCAACTATTTCCATTTCAAAATACAAAGAGTAATGAAAAAATTAAAAAACATTAAAATATAGCCTAATTAAAAAACAAAAAGCACAACTCTCGGAGCGCCTAAAGGCGCTTTGCGCAGTGCAGTGGTTAAAGCTCTTAAGGTTTACTGGAGAAAATTGAGTATTTGTTTTGCAGGTGGAATTATGACAGATGTGAAGATAGGAGTACTAGAACATTATTAGAATAAATGGATTTTATCCAATATATGATGAAGATGCATTTCTTGTAGTAAATAATGATTAGGATATACAGTTCAAGGTAATTGCAGTACTATACTGTATTAACATAACTGCTTAGTCACTATAACATTTTCTTTAGCATTACTCCATCTATATATTTAAATGAGATTCTGAAATTTGCTAGCATAGAGTAAGCTCCTCTCAAAGTGCATTTAATGCGAGCCTCTGGTGACAGTCTTCCATCCAGAATCCTTTTAGTTTTATTTGTGCTCTTCAGCCCCTTTTCATATAAAAGATAGTTATTGTGGCCTGTTCTTCCCTGTTCTGTTTTCCATTTCATGGTATTTATATTTAATTTATCTACCATGTCTTTTGCCATTCACTTTGTCCAGGTCATTTTGAAAGGCATGGCAGTCATTTAAGTCTTTTCCTCTCCCTAATAAGTTAACATTATAGATGCAAGGATATTCATGTAATTGTGAATCCCCTGCTGTGTAGGTCATTTATATAGACTATAAACTTTACTGGCACTAGAATAGGTAGAAGAAGGGTCGAATGACTGTACAGTGCATGAGAAGTGGCAAGGAGTAACTTTAAATGGTATTTATTTTATAAAGAGAGATTTTAAACTTTTGTAGTTTTGGTGATATTTTACAGAAAGCACTTTACATTTGGGTATATTATGCAGTGGGTGTTACTTTGGATGGCTTGCTATAAAGTATGTAAAATATGAAAAATGAATTGGGGGCATTTTATATGAAAGCTGCCCAACACCATCTCCACACAACTGCACAAGCAGCCCAACACCCCCACACAGCTGAACAAGCTACTCGGCTCCACCTCCACACAGTTACAATAGCTACCCAAGTAATGTACTCAGACAGATTGTATTAAAAACAAAGTAAGCAAACTTGGGGAAAGGTTGCAAGAAGAATCCCCAGGTGAAATAACACTTGTAGAAATAATATTGTCAAGCGTCATAATAAATGCACTGTTTCTGCAGGATTTCTGTCTTTGAAGGAAGGGAAGGAAGGTTAAGTGACCCTGGTGATAAGAAAGGACCGGAGTTTCGAAGAGATGGATATCGCGGGTTTTGAAAGGTTCAGAGACTACTTAATGGGCACTATGACAATGGGAGGACCTAAGATAGTAGTAGTAGTAGTAATATATAACCCTCCATTAAATGATAGAAGGACCAGACAGGAGTACAATAGAAACAACACAACACCCATTTATATAATAGTGTGACTGCTGTTGCTGCAGGAATGGATCCAGAAAGTTAATCATGGGAGATTTCACCCATGGAAAGATTGACCGGGAGAACGGAGAACTGTATGGAGGCACAGATACAGAGAGATTGAAACAACTATTGGACATAGCATCAAGAAACATTCTTCCAAGTCAACATGTCAGTGAACCCATATGAATGATAGGAAATGGCATATCAGCTGGACCTGACCTAATGACCTGACATTCACTTTGTAAGAGTCGGATATGAGGGAAGTCAAATTTGAAGCCCTCCTGGGAATGAGTGACTATAGTGTACAGTACTGATATTTGAGTATCTGGTGTAAATAGGAATAGCCTACTTAAGGAAGAGACCTGAAAGCAAAAAGACTAGCTTTCCGAAGGAGAACAAAGATGAGACGAGAAATTTCTTATTAGAAATACCATGGGGAATAGAACTGGGGGAAAAGACTACAAAACCTGGTGGATTATCTCCCAGAAGGGTCAGGAGTTAGTAGGCAAAGTTATCTTAATCCAGAAGGAAAAAACAAATGAAAAAGAAGAATTTGGTTCAATCTGTCATGTAAGGAAGCCTGTTAATTAAGTAAAAGAGTGTGAAGAAACTACAGAAATAGCAGGACACTAAAGAGCAGAGAGAAATACCAAAGGGTCAGGAATGAGAATGGTACAGTACCTCAATATGAGAAGAGGAGCAGAGAGACGATAAGAAAATGACACAGCAAGTAGGAAGGAGGAACATGTCGGAACCTGTTGATGATTCCGAGGATAAGCTTCTCCGCAGCCCGGTTTCTGACCAGGCAAAAATTACCAGAGATGGTGTTGGGAGGCATCTGCTGGAATTGGACATGACAAAGATTGTTGGAACTGATAGAATCTCACCATAGGTATTAAAGAGGAAGCAGATCACTCTGCATACCACTCTATGGTATATAATAGATCACTAGCAACAGGAGACATTTCAGAACATTGGAAGATAACTATTCTAGTCCAGATATACAAAAAAGGGGTGACAGGCAGGAGGCACTGAATTACAGGCTGGTGTCACTAACGTATGATCCTTTCCATCACCTTGCATAGTATATGAGGAAAAAGCTAATAATACATCTGGAGAGAAAAGACTATGTAACACACCACCTACACGGGTTCAGGGATAGTAAGTCTTGCCTTTCAGGATTAATAGAATTCTTTGATCAGATGACAAAAATTTTACAATGAGAAGGATGGGCAGACTGCAAGTTTTTGGACTGTCAGAAAACCTTTGACATAGTAACCCTAATAAAAGGCTGGTGCATAAGTTAGAGAAGCTGACATGAGTAACAGGTAAGGTGCTCCAGTGGATAAAGGATTACCTAAGCAACAGAAAACTGAGAGTTACCATGATGGGGAGATCCCGCAATGGAGAGATGTCACCAGCAGAGTCCCACAGGGCTCAGTACCAGGACCTATACTTAATATATACTGTACTGTATACAAGTCTATCTTCTATTTTCTAGAAGATATAAACTTATTCCTCTACATGTTTGATGATACAAACATTATGAAAAGGATTAAGACAGGAAGATACCAAGAGGCTACAAGATGGCCTGGACAAACTGAAGGAATGGGCCATTAAATTGCTGCTAGAGTTTAACTCAAGTAAGTGTAAAGTAATGAAAATAGGTGCAGGGAGCAGAATGATTGACTCATGGTATCAATTGGGAGATGATGTCCTTCAGGAATCGGGTAGAGAAAAAGACCTGGAGGTTGATATCACATCAAACTTGTATCCCAAATCCCAGATCCAAAGGATATCATCAGCAGCATATGCTAGGTTGGGTGACATAAGAACTACCTTTAGAAACTTGAGTAAAAAATCATTCAGAACTTTGTGCATCATTACATCAGGCCAATCCTGGAATTTGCGACTCCAGCGTGGCGTCAATATATAGACATGATGTATAGATACAATCGACTTGAGAATGGTCCAGGACGGACCAAAACGTCATCGTCCCTTCACCTTCTAGTGTGTGGTCTGGTCAAATATAGACATTACTTACCGTGGTGGACATTATTCACCTTTATTCTCAATGATTAGGCCCAACCCATATATCAGCTTAAACCAAGTCCAGATCTTCTTGCTTGTACTCTACTTGGAACTGGGTATTTCAGAAGGAACAGTTGGATTTAGGAATGAATTAATAATTTAATTAGGAATGATAGTATGAGAAAGAACAAATAGGAATCCAGAATGGAAATTCAAGTGAATGAAGGTATTTAATGCTTAATTTAAATAATGAATAAGTACTCATTAATTAACTTTAAATGTTTTAATTTACTGAAGATATGATTGAAAAGTAAGATATTTTATCTAAAAAAAATTCAATTAAAACATGGATATATAGTACAGTACACAAGAATATTGACCTTTCATTTCATTCAATTATTGTACCCAGTTTTCAGCATTGAACTCCACATCTGGACTGTTAAAACCTAAATGCATACAGGAATCAATATTATTTCATATATATCAACCTTGCAAAATTAGGAAGATTTTACCTGAATTTGTTTAGTTAAATACTGTAAACATAGAATAGCAATGTTTTTAAGATAATGAATCTATGAAAAACAAATAATAATTAAGTCAACAAGACTTGAATTTCAATAAGGCAGGCAACTAGGCTGCTTATTTCCAATTTGACACTGCTCTGTTGGTGTGGCAAAAATTCTTGTTTTGAATTTGCTCTAGGCCAGCCTTCTCATCCGCCTCTGTCGAACTGATGTGTTGGGATGTCTCGGTCTTTGTTTATGTTTTAAATGGAATGCAAGTGTTTATATCTGGCTAACCATGAGGATAGAGTAATATTAGACCAATGGTCTCTACATTTGATGGTCACACCTTGTTGAACCAATACAGAATTCTCAATGCTAGTTCTTGGGTTGTGGTGAGAAATTCACCCATATCACATGGTCTGGGAAAACCTCTCCACATGGAGACGAGTCGTGGCTCTCACATGCGTAGAGTCTGTTAAATCATTGCACACCCTTGATGTTTTAAGTTTCTCCTGATATCTCACCATATGCTAGGCTGGATTACTAGCACCCTTCAAACTACATGACAAACCAATGATGACACTTTTGTATCACTGGTATTTTCTAGGGTAATGTGATGTTGCAAACAACATTGCAGTAATTGGGCACCTTAATGTAAACCAATTGGCAGGCAGTGTTCTAAAGTAAACTAATAAGGCTAAAGGAAAGATCCTAGAACTTAAGAAAATGAGCTATAAAGAGCAGCTGAAGGTTTTAAACATATCATGGCTAGAAGATAAGAGGAAAAAAAAGAGGCAATATGATCAATACATACAAAAATAGTAACAAATTGACTTAAACGTGATAGTGGAAATTTTTAAACCTGCACCTTCAAGAACAAGAGGTCATAGATTCAAGCTACGGAAACAAAGTTCCCAAAAAATGAAAGAATGTTCTCTTTTTGCAGAGGACAAAGAGCACTAGGAAGATGTGACACCACAAGAGTAGCTCTTGTCCAGTAACAACACTTAAATATATACATGTACTACAGCAGTGGAAGGCCCCACAACCAAGGATAACATTTGTACCAACAGAAGAATTGATAAGTACAGTATGAAGCTTACTCAGAAATGGCATCAAATTAAATAAGGAAAGTGGAGTTGTTGTCAACAAGTAGACAAGAATAAGAATAAAGAAGAATTTATTTATTTTTTACTCAAGAAGATAGGGTTCCAAGCCAGTGAAATGGAGAATAAAAGCTAACCAACAATCACCTGAGACAAGTGAAGTGTGTCCAAAAAAAAGGAAGCAAGCAAGTTCAATAAACTTTTATCTTTTAACCTAAATGAGGAGTGTTCAAACACACTTAAACTACATTATGTAATTCAAGAGAAAATACTGAATATTGTCACATTGATGGGCACCAAACTAGAAAAGAGAATTCTAAATGAGGATATGCTGTGTTTTCAAGTGGCTATTTAGTTTGGAGATTTAATAGAAAAATAGTTAAGTTTGAGATAGTTACAGTATGTACTGGTGAAAGAAATTCAGGTACCTGTATTTATATTTTAAGATTTAATACTTGATAGCCTACATGATGTTGACATTGTTCAGCTGGAGATTGGAAACCAGAGAAAAATTTATATTAAATTATTATTGTCATGAGCCCTTCATTAGCCCAGGTAACAATATACTATTAGGTAGACAGAATCTACCAGATAGGAATATAGGAAACGTGCCTAGCCATTTCTGTCCTGAGGAACAGAACCCAGAACTCCCGAGTAAGTGTCGAGAACCAATTTGACTGTACTGTACTACTTTGGACAAAGGCAGAACAAGACACCAAATAAGGTCTTATATTGTTTGCAAAAAGGGTAAATGAAAAGAGCATATAAATGGAGATTATTGGTAATGGATGACTTACGAAATCAATTTGGGATGCTTACAAGTTAGAGCAAGATATACTGTATGGATGAACATATTCATCAATCTCATTCCAAACACAATTATGCATTGGCATGTTATGCAGGTCACACGAGTTCCCATCATTTCTGGATCTGGTGTTCAACAGAACAAAGGTTTATAGGTTGGTAAGGATGTTAGCGAGATGTACGCAGTCCAGTCAGATTGGATTTCACCGCAAGATACAAGAGAATGTGCATGGGCATATTTCGTTCATCTCTCCCCACTAAAATGTGTGTTCTCTGTTCAGTTTTCTCACCTCAATTTTAATGGTACGTCATTCATTCTGGTATCAAATTGTTCACAAAATAAAGGTGTGCATTTTAAAACTAGTCCCATAACGATCGGGTAAAAAATGGAATTTTAACATATTTTAATTTTGGATGTCACATGCGTCCCCACCGGACATCTGCAGCATTATTTTTGGATGTCAAATCCGTCCCCAGAGGTCGAAAGTGTTAAGTGAGGTGGTGGTGAATGCCAAAATGATAAGCAGTTTCAAAGCATCATATGACAAAGGGTATAGAGAAGATAGGACACCACGAGGGTAGCTCACATCTTGCAACTGCTGTACACCCCAAGTAATTACACATACATTGAATATGAATACTGTACAGTATGTGTGTACAGTACTAGAAATTAATGTGAAATATGAGCACACTCAGTCGGATTGCAGTAAATTGGAATCCTTAGCTTGAAAGGATTTTCTAACACAAATGCTAGGTGAACTAGAATATTTTGCTCATGTCTTAAAATATTGTAAAACATAGCAAGTGAAGTAGGGAGGTGGATTTTAAATTTTTTGTTAAACAGAATGCAAAGAGTAACAGTCAATCAAATCAAATAAAAATATAATTTAGAGCTTCATATCATCCTTTGGAGATGATACAAAAATCAACATTGAAAATTAAGTTTGTAGAAGACACTGAAAAACTAAAAGTCGATACAGTATTAATAAGGTCTTCAATAGGGCAATGGAAAGTATGGTGAGGTTTAACAGCGATAAGTTACAGGTACATAGGTATGGTTGAGATGAAGAACTTAAACAAAATACAGGATACAAAACCCAGTCAGATCTACTCAGAGAGAGGAAACCAAAATGTAAAAGATCTGGGCACAATGATGTCTGATGACCTGACATTTAGTGAACATAACCAAGCAAATATAGCAGCAGTCAGGAAAATGATGGAATGGCTTATGAGGATGTTCAAATTCAGGGATTCCACCACAATGTTAATACTATTTAATCACTGGTGGTGTCCCTCTTTGAGTAAAGATTGGTACTGCTCCTTTCAGAGCAGGAGAAATTTCTGAAATTATGGGAGTACAGAGAACATATAGTGGCATTCATAGACATGATAAAGCACCTAAATTATAGGAACTGTCTCAAATTGTTATCTTTGGTATGGGAACAAGAAGTATCAAATAATATATACATGGAAGATACTTGAAGGCCAGGTCCCAAATTGAAATAAGTTTATTGAGGTAAAATACACACAAAGGGATGAGGTAGCTCAAGCTATTCTCACCCCGTTCAGTACAACGTGTTCATACGTACATATAGACATGTCACAAACAATAAACATATTGCTGAACATTCTAAGTGATAAACATATACAGTTCTTCAATTACACGTGTAGTATGTTACCAGACATACACACAAATACTTTTATAACTAGGTATATAGACAATTTGCAATAGACATTCAGACAATTTAACAAAATTTTACAATCTTGGTGCAAAATTCTTATCTCTCTCTCTAGAATATCATCAATCTTTCTGTTGAGGTCCCAAATTTGCACAGTAAGATAACATACTGGCGTAAACGATATGTTAGGAAATGCGAAATAGAATCAGTAAGGAGCAGAGATGCCATAGGCACAATTAGAGAGCACTGTATGAACATAGAAGTCTACGGCTATTCAGTACTCTCTCAGTAAGGATAAAAAATTTAGTTGGAACACCGGGGGGGGGGGTTCAAGAAGCAGTTAGATAATTATAGGCCTGCGAGCCATTCCAAGCAACAGCCTGTTGGACTAGTAAGCCATCTAATTATAGGCAACCATATGATGCTATCTGTGTAGTTCACACACAATTATTAGTCAATTATTAGTACATCTTGGCTGTCCACAAATTTAATTTAGCAAAAACATGTTCCATACTGGCCTTCAGAGCCAGTGCAGGGTGGCTTCAGAAGCTTAAAAGACAGCATATATCAGTATAATGGTACAGTATTTTGCTTCCTCTGGGTTACCAAGACCAGGCTGTGCTTTAAACTAAACTTTTTTTTACATTTATGCATTACAAATAATATTTATATGCCTATAAAAATGATTGTTTATATACTATTTGTGTATATTAGTTTACAAAATTAGTTTATTATTTGTATATTAGTTTACAAAAAATCAATAATAATGGCATATTGACAAATGTTGCCATTTTTGTAAGTTTTTACTAATCTATCATTCTTATAGTGAAAGCACCATATGAAGATAGATACAAAGATGAGAACAGACAGACTTTAATAGTAGATGATATTTAGTTTGTATGGGATCGAGATGAATGTGTAGGATTAAATACTTCAATTTATATTGAGTAATCATTTCGCAGGAATGTAGCAAATGTTGACTTTTTCCCCTCATTCAGTTAAATGGTGTAATGGTATTTGAGCTTCAGAGTCATCTGTTAATAGCAAAAGATAATATTTCATAACCTGGCTGCTGTAGGCAGCCTTGCGTATGATAAAATATATTACAAATCACTGCTAGCTTCACTTACCTTTGTAACTCTGTAAATACTGCATTTCAAGCCCTATCACTGAATGAATGTGGATTAACAGTATTAAATTGCACAGGTCGTGGGCGTGGCAACTACAACAATCGTGGAGGTGGTGCTTATCAAGGCCGTGGAAACTACAATAACATGGTGCGTATTTTTATTGTTTATTTAACATTTCATCTCTTATTCACTATTGCTTTGTCTTTCTTGACTAACATTTAATTTTCAAGTTTTCTTTTTGAATTAAAATTCAGATGTTTGAGAAAGTAATTCCCTGTACGAAGGTGTTGTGCTAGCAAAATATTACTGTAATTGTTTTGTGAAATTTTCCTCTACTTGAAGGAAAACATTTTTTTTAAGCTTAATTGATTATTTCTGAGTTCTCCAACCTGATTTCTCCCAAAAGTGAAATCTTGTAAAACCACAATAGGACTGCACATTGCAATAGTGCTGTGGGCACTCTGGTTCTTAGGAGATGTGAAAATATTCACACCCAAGCCCAAATACATTCTGAAAATTCACTCATAAAACCCTCAAAGGCTTAAGCATTACTTGGTAACACAAGGACGAACAGGGCTAGTTTAAAGCGTCTGGTTTGGCTACGAGGGCTCTTTATACTTGACTACTGGCGAATTCAACAAATATTTTGTTTGTGGACTTGCCATAGAGCAGTTGCACTAGAGTTTGCTATTCTATTTGTGGCTTCTTAGCTCTGTGTTAAGTAGAGCATGGTTATGCAGTGTGCAGGTACTTTCAGTACTTCCTTAACATGTATTTTGAGGTACAGTGAGGTTGAGGTGATCGAAGGTAGAACAAAATGGAAAATACTGTAATTACCTAAGTGTTACACTTTTTTTTATAACACTTAGGTAATTACAGTATTTTCCATTTTGTTCTACCTTCGATCACCTAGGAGTGGAATTCCGTGCTTTTTTCTAAGTCTTAAGTTTCCCTTATTCATCCTTGTGTTTGTGGTCTGATGGAGGTTAAGCTAGAATTAGCTTTTAACTCCTACCTTGGCTACCAGGTCTATTCTTTGTAGAATGTTATAGTGTTGAGAACGTGTTGACCAGCTGTTACAGCCGTTACGTTTGTCCATTGTTTGCTACAGTGTAGTGTTGTGTAATTAAGCTTGATGCAATGTGGTACGTTGCCAGAGTATTTGGATTTTAATTATTTAGATATTACCAATACTTCTTAGTAATGGTAATGTCTTCTCACAGACTTAATAACACAGGATAAAAAAGCACACACTTGTATATTTGTGAAATTTATGTAAGGAATTTACACCAAGTCTTTTGCACTCTCCTGAGTGCTTTGTCATGGTCTGTGTGATTAGGACGAGACTTACATCTCATTGTCTAATCATTAATCAACGTTGATTAGACGTTCAGATGTAAGTCTTGTCCTAATCAAACACTCAGACCTTGACAAAGCACTCAGAAGAATGTGAAAGACTTGGTGTAAAATTCCTTACATAAATCTCTCAAATACACAAATGTGGGTTTTTATCCTAACCAATACTTTCGTTAATTGGTGATCAATAAATTTCTTAAAGGGTGTCTAGTTTGTTGTGTTGACTTTGTGTTGCTTAAACCACTGCCAATAGCTGGGGGTTTTAAGTAACTGCTCCATAACATGTGTTTAAAACCTTGTTGGTTTAAGATGTCAATTCTTAGCTTTTGTTGTGTTTTTGCAGGCTTTATCTTTTACTAAATGAGGTGTTGGACTGTACCCAGGTGTGTCTTCCCCCCTCCACCCCATGCCAGTCTCCACTTCCCATTCTCTGTTTTTCCTTCTCCTTTTCTCTCTCCACCTTCCTTTCTCATCTCTCTTCCCTTATCCACCTCTCTTCACCTCTCCCATCTCCTTCCCTGTCCACCCTTTTCTTCAATCTCCCCCCCTCTCTCCTCCCATTTCTCCTCTCTCCCCCTTCTCCCCCTCTCCCCCTTTTCTTCTCTCCCTTCTCTCTTTCTCCCCTTTCCTCTCTCCCTCCCTCCCTCCCTCTCAGGAAATGTAATATTAGGGAACACTAAATAAACTGCTAAATAACACTACAGAAAATGTAACCCCATATTTCAAAATTGACTTCATTAAAATTTCAGTGGTGGGGGGTGCTCTAGATGCCAACATTTCTTTAAATGTGCCATAGGCTACAGTCCCAAGTAGCCTATGGCCCTCCCCTATTGTTTCATCTTTGAAAGCTGGGTGAGGCTGGCCCCAAACATTTAGCCTCCAACCTCGGCCAAACATTCTCGTTTATACATATGTATTTGAAATTATTGGCCATACTGGTCTTGTTGCTTAAGTGTAGATCTGAATTCCACTTTTGATAGGGGGGGATGAAGGTTTCCCAAAACTGTCTTGAAGATTCCTTGTGGTTTGTCTGTCTTGTCTTCCTGGCCTAGGGTCAGTTTCTGTTCCTTACCTAAATGAAAAGACATTTCTGGAACTTAAGGCTCCAATTGAATGATTGTCTTATTTCCAATTTCTCTGCATCATAAGTTTTTGTATTTAGACTGGGTAAAACATCTCTTGAGATGTGGGTCCTTAATGCCCATTGCTTTCTTAAGTTCTTTCTTTAAAATGCAGTTATCGTTATATGTTAATTCATGAAGAAATCCTATTATCGGATTACCTTACTATGTAAATGCAGGTATCTTAAGCAAATGTTACTGTGTCGATGCAGTAATCATGGTATAAAATTCCATTATGATTACATGATATGAATACCGATTACGTTCATATGGTTTTCAGAACTCTATATGATTGTAATGAAGTACACCAGGTCAACCAATCATTATTTGAACATAATAATAAAGGCATTACAGAAGGCCTATTGGCTCATATGAGGCAGCTTCTATTTATATAATTTCTTTGATATGAAATAAATAAATAAATTTCCCGTATTTTCTTGATGTTGAAACACGAAAATTCCAACTTACGCATAACTGAGTAACTTTTTTATTATTATTCTTGCATTTTATCAATATAAATAGGAGCTGCTTCATATTGGGCCTATTTCTATCTCTATACAGTATACTGTATCTATTTATATCACTCCTATTATACATATGGTCGATGATCTAGACATCCAAGGTCAATACTGAGAATGTGTGCCTTGGGAGTAGTGTATTTCACTGATAGAGTTCCTGCAATGACAAAGTGGGTGCCATGGGCAGCCACATGCTGAACTTGTATATGTATGATTGTAATGAAGTATACCACGTGCTGAAAAAGTACCAAAGTATACAGAAGTGCTGAAACATTGTAAATAGTGTACATATACATTTTTGTCCTACAAACATTATCCTTGTTGGTTAGTAGTGGACTCAATCCTAGTTTTTGTGAGTTATGTGGTCATATATCAAGTTATTCCATACAACCTCCTGGCTTCTGTTTGAGTGTCCTTGGTTGGACAGTTTGAGTGAATTGCCTTTACTGTATTTGCATCTGCTTTGACAGCAGATATTTTCTTGTACTATAAAGCCATATGGACTCATTCCTTCAAGATTCAGTTGGCACCTTTTCAGCTGCTCGAGATGCTGACTGGATTGACACTGATCTGGCCTTAAACTCGTATGTATGTCCTTTTTGGGTTGTCTGTTGCCTTTGCCCACATATTTTATCTCCCAGTGTTTTCTAAAACACAGCTATGTTGTGTGCCCTCAGTTTTCTTAGGCCTTAATTTTGTTAGAGGCTAAAGGTTTCTGGAGGGTGCTTTTTAAAATGTGACCTATTCAGTCAAGCTAATTTTTGTCCCGTGTGATTTTTGATGACCTCTTCTCACTCGACTTCTTTCAACAACACAGTGTAGGCCAGGCGAGTTGCACCCTCTCTCTTGTTCTGACTGCTTCTGCTGATTCTTGATTCAGGGAGCATTTGGATAAGATAGCCAGAAATCAGGATTTGAGTGGATATGTAAAGCTCTTACCTGGGCAGTACATTTGGTTGCTTCCATTTCCTTCCCTTTCATATCTGTTGGGCTCTCTGGAGAATTGCCATTCGCCTTGGGGGTCAAGAGACTTTGTGTCAGTGCTGCTCGTTAATTGTAATCAGGATTAGTGATTTAGTGGACCGTTAGATAGCAAGAGCACTGCTTGGTGTTGCTTATAATGCCAGATAGCTCTTAGAAAGGCTGAATTTTTCATAAATGCACTTAATGCCTGGACTGAGCTCCTCCAGTGCCTCCATAGCATCAGCATGACCCAGCAGCGATGGATTGAAAAGTTCCCTGCTGCATTATTGCAAAATGTCAACCTGCCTTACAAAATATCTTGTGCATGACTGCACAAGATTCTTACTATAAGGAAGATCTGAATACTTTTCATAAAAGTGCTTTTCTTTTGCACTTAAAGCCATATTTTTTCTCAATATTTTCTTCTGTTTAATGAGATTAATATGATTCAATCCTTGATGGTGCCTTCATAAATCAGATGACACCTAAAAGGGTTTCTATGGATTTGCTCTGTCTTTGCAGTCCAAAGTATTTCATGTATATATCTACATCATAGAAATATACAAATTTTACAAGTTTGTGGGTGTTTTGAGTATGAAAATGGGTACTTTTCATCTTTACCATTCTCCAATTGAGTGTGTGAGTTTACCATTAGGTAACCTCTGTTTCTTGGTATACAATGTACAGTTGAAAATGTTTGCTTAAGTATGATGGCAAAACGTATCTTAATCCTTGTACTGTTCTTGCCAAGATATCTCGTTTGATGGATGGTGTGCTCACCGAGAAAACTCATTTGTAGGTAAAGTGAATGATTCAAAACTCCCTAGGATATAGGGGGGGTCACAGCTGCTTCCTCAGACCTACAGCTGCTTCCTCAGACCTCCAGTAAACAGATGTCATCTTGAAAAAAAAAAGTCTGCATCCGTGCTGTCTGTGAGAGCCTCAGTACTGAGCGAGCAACCAAGGGTAGCACAAGCAGCAGGAACTCGGTGGTGCTGTGCAGCATGTGACTACAATAGCACTTAATAATGATGAATAAAATAAGTAACTGATTATTTTGCAGTGATAGTGTCATAGATAATCGTGACTGTGATATAGATTATAGACTGTTCAGATATCAGTGAACACAATGCTAGTTATGATGTTCACAGCTGGAGGCAGATGCTCAAAGCACACAGCCGCTGTTTCGTGTATTTACACATCATCAAACATGACCTCGTGTTCCTTTAGAAAGGGAAATTGTGGAGAATGATTCATATTCATGATTTAGTGATAGGAATCTGATAATAATAGCAGTGATGTGGCTAGATTTAGGGATGTGCTAGTATACTGCAGGCACTTCAGTGCATCACTTCTGGTGTTGACTGCTGTGCTTGGATTTCATTCTACACTGGTCAGAACTGTCAGGCAGTTTGTTATGGTACATAAAAATGTAGATAGAGAAAATCAATTTGAGCATTGAGGTGACTTGAGCCAATGATCAGGGTACTCTCAGCTGTGCACCTGTGCAAAGACTTATACCATGTTGTGGTATAAATTATACTACCTGGGATTCCACTGAATCCACAAAAAGTCTCAAGGCTTCTACTGAGTCTAGTACAAGTCCAAGAAAATTGTGATGGAAGTTGACAAAGTTGGCAAGGAGAAATTAAGAAAACTGCTGCATTTGCAACAAAGGGTCACAGATTCAAGATTAGAAAGCTAAGATACCAAAGAGGTGTCCATTAGTTCTCTTTTGCGAACAAAGTTGCAGATAATTAAACCAGTTTAAGTGAGAATGTGGTGGGTGCCAAGGTTACAAAATCGTATGACAAATTTAATAGGAAAGATGGGACACAACAAGCATAACTCTCATCCTGTAATGAGACTAGGTAATTGCATACACTATCACTCACTCAAAGACTGACAGAGAAAATGAGAGACAGACAATACTGGCATCCCTCTTTTTAAATTTGGGATTCATTGCAGGAAATCTGGAATCCAGTCATAACTTAAAACTACGTAACTAGAAATATATCTATACAGTATTTTCTTACAAGACTTGATGGCATTTTATAATAGGGGAATGCTTTCCCTGGCAAAAAATAGATTGTCTAAAATTAATGAAATAAATGCAATGTACTGTACAGTATATTTTATGCACTATAGATAACACTATAGAGGGTACGCAAGAAATGAAATACTAAATTTTAAATGGTGCAAATTCTTGCTCATGTGATGAAAGGGAAAAAAATTGATTGCTCAAATAGTGGAAGAGGCAACAGGCCTACAATCAGGTGAGAATGAAAGACTAGATTCATATTGGGATTAGATTGTAACAGGTTCCTTATTCTTATTGGTAGCAAAGAGGAAGACATAGTTTCAAGGAAAGACAGGGATAAATATTAGATTATAGCAAAATTAGGTAATAAGTAATGGTAAACCCGCCAAACACACACCGAAACTACGACGTTGGTACAACGTTCGAACAAGTTTTAACACCTCCTAACCAGTTATAACAACCAATATAGCAAGTTGTAACAACGTTCTAATACGTCATAAACACGTTAAGCCAAGATGTAACAACTTTATTACAAGTTGTAACAAGCGGAAAATAGAGACAGTTTCGGTTTGTGTTTCCAGGGAAGTCTTCTCACAGACATAATAACATAGGATAAAACCCCACACTTATGTATTTGTGAATTTTATGTAAAGAGTCATACCACGTCTTTTGTACTCTCCTAAGTGCTTTGTCAAGGTCTGAGCACGTGGTTAGGACGAGACTTGCATCTCAACGAGTAATGGAAGTGTCGTCCAAATCACACACTCAGACCTTGACAAAGCACTCAGGAGAGTGTGAAAGACTTGGTGTAAAATCTTTACATAAAATTTACAAATACCCAAGTGTGAGTTTTTTTATCCCAAAAGTAGTTAATGTTGTAGAAGGTAGGGAGCAAGAGGAGAAGGACCATAGCTCGAAGCATTTGAAAGTCTCAAAAAAGATGTATTTTGGAAGCTGGAGAAGTTACAGGATGATTAAACTCTCACAGAAAGATGAGATCATTATCAGAAGACACAAATCAAACTGGAGGGAGGTCACAAGTTGGGGGTTACTAGGGGAATTGGCTCTTGCCCCAAAAAATTATATTTGTAAATGTCAGCAAACCACCTACAGGAATAGAGCTGTATGAACATGTTTGTAGATGATGCAAAGTGCTTGGGTGATATAAAAAGTCCTAAGCAGTGGCCACGCCCTCCAACATGATTCATGAGTTTTAATTTATGCAAATGCCAAGTAATTGAGTTTGGAATTGGTGAGGCAAGGCCATGTTCTTTATATAACCATCTTTATATTCAAGAACTTTCAAGAACTCGGTCAAGGAGAGAGACTTAACAGTGTTCCTAAATCATAAACTTAACATCAATGGAAATATGCTTAAATTGCTGTTTGCAAAATATGAGAGACCTAATTGGAGTATATAGCTATTGCCTGGTACCCCTTCATCTTAGAAAACATAGGGGGATCTACTAAAAAAAATATCAAAGACATACTACTAAATACCTTCAAGAGTGAATAGAGAAGGTTGAAGATATACATGTCAAAATTTAAAGATAGAAGAAAAAGGGATGATACAGTCACTGTGGAATTATTATTCGATTCAACAAAAAATGATAAGGAGAATTTCTTAAAACTCAAAACATCAAGAGCTAGAAGACATGGATACAAGCTGTGGAAACTTGGATGTCATGAAAACATAAGCAAATAGGCATTTGCTCTAAGAGTGTTTGATAGGTGGGATTCCCCGCCGGGGTATTTCTACCCCTCTGGGCGGGGCTTGCGGTTTTGTGGTGTGGGGTTTTTCCGTTCCCCCTCTCCGCACGTGTTTTGTGGGCGTCGGCCCCTCCCTGGGCTCGGTTTCCTTGTCCATAACTGCCGGAGGGAGTAGTGTATGCCATCATCTTATGCTTGACAATTTTATATTATAAAGACTACAAGGAAGACGAATCACCACGAGCTTAGCTCTTTTTCCTTTAACCATAATAAGGTAATTATGTACAGGGGTGTAGCATTATATGCACGTGCGTTCAGTGATATACATGCAGCAAATACGCTAAATAATTTTGTCTGTGATGGTATCTGCGGGTCATTTGTATTTATTGCTGTGCACTGCACATTCTCACTACTGTTGGTAAATTTTTAGTATGTAGCCTTGTTTCACACACCATTTCAAATATATCCCTCGTAGTATTACAGTTATATTTAATCAGTGCCATTATTTTCGTCGCACAAAAAAAATGAGATAATCGATAATGCTAAGAAGACCTTGCTAAGTGGTTCTCCATGTGTTATCAGTCCAGGTTTTACTATCGGTACATGCGTGTGGCAACATTAGTAAATATGCCAATGTTTATTATTGTTATTGTTCATATTTTTATTATTATTATTATTATTATTATTATTATTATTATATGGTTTAATTAGAGTAAGTTGTTTTTGCTGTTATATTTATTTAAGTGTTTTTATTATTTATGTGACATAAAATTTATGATAAAATTTTTTATCTACACTTGTTTTATTTTTATATAATAATTTTTTGTGTATTTAATTTTTTTTTGCTTAGTCTGTCTTAATTTTTTCTATATTTTGGACTATTGCATGTTTGTTTTTAATAACCAACACATTTCATTTTTTTTATTTATATTTTCCTTGTGTATATTTTATACTTTTTTATTTTCCTGAGATTTGTAATGGGTGCCAATGATTATTTTTTGTCATACCAGTAAATTAAGATTTGTATCACAAAACATTTAAATATTGAAGAATTCTAATGTAATTTATTAATATATTTAGTACTGTACAGGTTCTGTACAGTACTGCTCAGAACTTGTCTCTATCTTAGAGATAGAGCAGGAATTCTCTTGGCGACCGATATGTACCCCCAGGGGTTCATATAATGAGGTGAAAACTTAAGACATAATGATCAAAATAAGACAAAGGAATGTTACATTTGCTCAGCAAGAAGATTAGCATACCAGCCATAAAGGTAGTCGTAGAAACTGTTATGAAAATGGACTTTTTTTATATATTAAAGAAAATGATTTAGCAAGTATGGGGATGGGGGTTATGGAGGGGGGGGTGGGGGAGGGGAAACATTATTGTATGATGGTGCAGTGGATTAATGATGAGGGCCCTCATCATCAACCAGATTAGCCTCTTGCATATAGAGTAATATGGGTGTATTATGTGGAATTATATTTCAGTGGTGTGGGACTTACCACTTCATGATCTTAAAATGTTTTCGTATTAGGTGTGAGCCCTGTTGACTGTACTAGATGTGATAAGGTCACAGATTGAACTCTATCATTTAGTTTCAATATTTATTCCTTTTTCATCACATTACTGTAATTTTCACTGTGCGTAAAGTGGAGGTGTTGCACTGAATATCTGAAACCAGTAATAATATAACAATAATTATACTGTTCAGTAACTATAAAACATGTCTATAGCCCACTGACAGGTAATATGGATAAAATGGAAAATACAGTAAAGACAAATGAACAAAACCAATAACAAAAATGAGATTTATTAAAAAAACATATAAAGATGCAGTATGGGCCAGAAAAATGATAAATTTCATTCTGGAGACATTTATGCATTGGAACATTCCGCAAGCGATGAGAATAAGAGAAGGCCATATTCCCTCATTGATGTCTCTCCATTTCAATAGGAAAAGAAGAAATCCTTTGAGTTACAATGTCTGCTTTACTTAGGTAAGAGGAATAATGCCTTTTGAATTATTCTATGGTACCTGAAGCTATCTTTGTGAGATTGCTCCACACTAAAAGGTCACATTAGTTTTTGGAGTTATGTTCTGCCTACTAGACTCCAGAACCTGGCCCCTCTCACAGAGATGTAAGAAGCCGAGTGAGAATTTGCCTTGGTAAAAGCATCCTGAAAGTTGGCAAAGTCTTACAGACAGCTGATTCACAGACACTGAAGCCTCAAAACAGCTAAAACAACTCGGCAAACTATTCACAATGGACAAGGATTATTTACGGTGAAACTAACTCGGAACTCATAGTACCAATCACCACCACCAGGTGGCCCGGCCTTAGCCAGCAGCTGGCTTCCCTGACCAGCCAGTTCTGTTGTTGATGTTATGATGGAAGTACCACCAATAGTGCTCCAGTCTGCCAGTCATGGCCAAGCCCCTGCTGCTACAAGCTAAGTGCCAGTTATCCCTGGACTTTTTGTCCTGCAAGGGCAATTGGCTTCTTGTTGTGTTCCTTATTTTAGTATTACCTTCATACAGACATTTTGTCTGTCTGTCTTGTTATGTGGACTATACTCTTGTTGCACTTTGGACTACGTGCATTCAGGACTTTCTGCCCCTGGGTGCCCACTAATGCTGCCCTTGCACAGTTAGTTATTTTTTCTGGTAATTACCTAAGTGATTACCTAAGTATAGTTACAGGATTAGAGCTACGCTCGTGGTGTCCCGTCTCCCCAGCACTCTGTCGTATAATGCTTTGAAATTACTGACGGTTTTGGCCTCCACCACCTTCTCACTTAACTTGTTCCAACCATCTACCACTCTATTTACAAAACTTATTTATTTATTTTGATGTGTTTGGGAGTTAGCCCCCTAAGAGGCCTGGCCACCAGGATGGAAAGCCTTGCCTTGGGCTATTCACAAATTTTTTATTCCTCTGCTTGGGCCCCTTGGCTGGGGGTGTTCTTTAGGTTGCATTTGGTGACTGTTCTTGTGGCAAGCAGCCCTGTTGCCCAGAGTTTCAGCTTGGTTGTCTTCAGGCCTTGGTAATTCCCTCGTGGGTCTCTGGCACGATCTGTTTTGAGTCAGCCCATAGAGCCCTCGATTGCCAAATGCAAGCTTGTAGGGTGTTTGTTGTCTTTCCTACATAACGATAATTCTTTCTGCCTATGTCATGATTCACAGACACTGCTGCATTGCTAATTATCACCACAAAATTAATGTTATTATCAGAATCCTGGTTACTAAATCCTGTAAATTAATAATTTCCCACAAGTTTATTTTGTAAAAGATCATGAGAAATCATTTGAAGATTCTAAGATGTACGAAACAATGGCAGTATGCTGTGGCTAGTGCTGTGAACATCTTGAACATCATTGTATTTACTGATATCTGAACATTGTACACAGTGTTTATCACAGTCAGGCTCTTCTGTAATACATGTACTATCATGGCTAAATAATACCAGTTATATATATATTTTGACATTTTTAAGCAATGCTGTGGTCACAAGCTGAACAACAGTGCTTTTAGCTCATGCTGTGTGCACCAGCCTTGGTGGCTCACTCAGTACTGAGGCTCTCACACCCGGGAATGTTGGCCACAATTTTTTTTTTTTTTTTAATGGCATCTGTTTACAAGAGCCCTGAGGAAGCTGATGTGAACCCTTTGTAGCCGTGGGACTTTTAAATCTTATTCAGTACTCCCAACCATACATAGCTGTGGTGCGCCATCCCACAATAGTTACTCACCCCGGCTATAAATGTATTGCCCCCTTTAAGGGTTAAATCATTGTGACGTTTGCACTCGCCTGAAAACTTTGTCCGTACCTTGAGATATGCCGGCCTAAGGATTCCTCTTTTCTCTGTGATGTAAACACATGTACTGTAGTTTGTTTACAAAATATTTGATGTTACCGTTTTGTAACAGAGAGGCTTGTTGGAAATAAGGAGAATAACAGGGAATGACTATTCACTATAACTTTGACCTACGTATTTTTATTCTTGAAAATTTGGCTAAAATATGATGTCTCTTGCATTCATTATGTTAATAATTGAGCTGGTATATATAGGCATTTCAGTGTGGTGTCTTGCTGACTGGTGAGAATATATTATGGTCTTTATATCAAAGGATTTTAGTGTTGCTTTCCCTTCCTCATTAGTATTGAATCTTCCAAGTTTTAACATAATGTTTGCTATTGGCTGTTTGAGAATTGCTTAATTCTTGTTTATAATATATATTTTTTGCATATTGCTGTGTTTGGTTTGCAAAGAACAAACTAATTTCAGCACATGAGCAGAATAACTTTGAATTAACCCATTGAATATACTGTATTAGTAAAAGCCCTAGATTGATTCTCATGTGTTAATAATGGTCACACAGTCAGACTTTAGTGCAGGATGTTCTTATATCTAAATCATGTTCTTAACTACAAAAATGTGAGTAAAATACAGCTATTGTTTGACTGGTGGTGAGGTGTGTGGTTTGCTTGGATGAGTGTGTGTGTGTTTGTCACTATTTTAACTTGTCACTAAGCAAAATTATCATAATTTGAACAATTTGTCATTATTCTTTGTGTTAGGATGCCCTAGGGTGCAGTGAATGCATACAATCTTTACAATATGTTACTTTTAGTGCAGTAATTAGATCAATTTAACTTTGATATGTTTAATTTAGTGCAATACTTAGTTAAATTGTTACTGTAAAGTAAATTTTTAAGATTTAATCAAGTTCATTTTGCAATTTAATATGTAAAGTCATCAGCCAATTAATTGCACACAGTTTAATATTTTTCTGGGCAAATGCTGCCAAATTTAGAGTGCAAAAGTTTAATGGGTGGGAATGAATGTGTTATTGTGTGTGCGGAGGTTACGGCTTAACACTGGCTCACCGTGCGTTGCCCGCAGTATCATCACAGGTGGTACTGAGCCGAGGAGTGGAAGGTGATGCCAGCGCCACCCGCCCCCATCCTCCTCGCAAGCAGGTGAGCCAGTGTGATGCTGAATGGCCCATTCATTCTCTCTCTCTCTCTTTCTCTCCTCTTTTTTTCCCTTTTCTCTGTTCTCTTTTTCTCTTTCCCCGTTCTCTTTTTTCTCTTTCTCTTTCCCCATTCTCTTTTCCATTTCTCTTTTCTTTCCCCTTTCTTTTTCCCCTTTCTCTTTCCCCTTTCTCTTTTCTCTTTCCCCTTTCTCTTTCCCCTTTCTCTTTCCCCTTTCTCTTTTCCCTTTCTCTTTTCTTTCCCCATTCTCTTTTCTCTTTCTCTTTTCTCTTTTCCCTTTCTCTTTTCTCTTTTCCCTTTCTCTTTTCTCTTTCCCCTTTTTCTTTTCTCTTCTCTCTTTTCTCTTCTCTCTTTTCTCTTCTCTCTTTTCTCTTCTCTCTTTTCTCTTCTCTCTTTTCTCTCCTGTCTTTTCTCTCTATCTCTGTTTTTTACTTGTATTTTATTTATAGCAGTATTTTATTAGTGATATGCCTTGTATTAACTTTGGACATTTTGTTAGTTTAATTAATTTTTCTTGGCTTACATATTTCAATAACCTCTATTTTAATTGATGTGGTTTTCTAAATTTTTTTTGTTTTTGTGTTTTAAGATACTTCTAAAAATTGCTGTGCTCTCTGTATTCATTAGATTTTGTCTTGTCTATGAACTGTGCTGCTGTTAGCTTTTTGTCATTGTTGAAGAGTTCATGAGAAGTGCAGATTGTGCATGCTTGTAAAGTATATATGTAAATGAACTACTTAAATGTAGCAGCATGCATTTGACTCCAACATGTCACCTTCAGTAGCCTGTACAGTATTCCCGAAGTGATGTCACACACACACCAGACGCCAATGTGCCGAAATAATAATTATTGCCGTTGTTTGTTTATCATCAGATTCTGGAGAAGGTTAGGATAAACACTTCTTATCTTGGAATTTTAAATTGTTTGCTAAATGTTTTGAGAATATTGCACACACAGGTAATTCAATTATTGGAATTGCCAAGAACCCAGTGTATGCTTTAGTACAGTGCAGTGGCCCTAAATCCACACACCTTGAAGTGTTTAAATTCTGAATTATACCTACTTAACACAGTCTCCCCTTCCTTCCTATCTCCGTTTTCTTCTTCTTCTTCTCCCGTTTAATATCACTTCTTTTCTTATCAGCTGATATGAGAGTTTGTGGTATATCCAAAAATATTCAGTAATATAGATAGATGTTAAGATGAACACCACCCCACACGTACACGTAATGGCTGAGGTAATCTTGTGAGGACTGCATCATTACACACACATGCCAATAAGAGAAGTAAAAGAGGCAATGTGATCACCACATACAATTTAGTGACAAATTGACATAATTGGTATGGAGGAAATTTTTAAACCTTACACTTCAAAAATAAGAATCCATAGATTTAAGCAAAGAAAAGACAGGTACAGTACTGAAAATAAGATATGAAAGTTCTCATTTTGAGAACAGATTTTTAGAAGGTTGAAACAGTTTAAGGGAGGTGGTGGATGCCAAAATCATAGGCAGTGGGAAAGTGTCACATAACAAATAAATGGGAGACCGGACATAAAGTGCTTAGCTTTCATACTGTAACTAAAGTACACAACTACTTTTCCATCCCTCCCCCCCCCCCCCCCCACCATCTACTTTCCATCTACTATCACAATGTGCGTAACACTAACTACAAATTGATTATCACACATTTACTTGCACAGAGAGTACACACATTAAGCTAGACATAACTTTATTATAGTACCTGGCTTTAGCATTAGTGTCCATGCCATTAAAAAACCTGCAAACGTGCATTAATATATTTTAGAAATTAAGAAATGGCAAATGTGAAAGAGAATGCATGATAAGAACCACGTATGAAAAAAATGCCATAGTCATGAAACTTTAATATATTTTGATAAAATTTAATTCAGAAGGCCGATGGACACCATGCTCTCTTTCCTCTCTCTCTCCTTTCCTTTCCTCTCTCTCTTGTCATCTTTCCCCTCTCTCACACTAAATGGATAAGAACAGCCAATGTTTCCCTATAAACTTATTAAAATTCTATGTCAGGGTTACACATAAGGATGGACAGACTGCAGAGTTTTGGACTCATAAAGTCTTTATCACAGAACCCCACAAGTGACTCGTGCACAACATGGAGATTATCTTGAGGTTATCTTGAGATAATTTCGGGGCTTTAGTGTCCCCTCGGCCCGGTCCTCGACCAGGCCTCCACCCCCCAGGAAGCAGCCCGTGACCGCTGACCAACTCCCAGGTACCTATTTACTGCTAGGTAACAGGGGCATCAGGGGTGAAAGAAACTCTGCCTATTGTTTCTCGCCGGCGCCCGGGATCGAACCCGGGACCACAGAATCACGCGACCAGTGTTCTGTCCGCTCAGCCACCGGCTCCCGGAGAAACAGAAAAGGGAAAGGTTCTCCAATGGATAACACATTGGCTATGGAATACAAAGAGTTAAAATAAAAGGAGGAATTTCAGGGTGGCAAGATGTCACCAGCAGAGTCCCACAGCTGCCAATACTATACTAGGACTTACATTTTTCCCCTGATACACTACTGCAAGAGTGCATGGTAGCCTAGAGAAACTGTAGGAATTGGCCAATAAGTAGATATTATATTTTGACTTGAGCAAATGCAAAATGAGGAAGCTGGTTGCTAGCAACAGAATACCGGACACAAAATACCATATAGGATAATAAATGAAAACACCTGGGGTGGGGGGGGGGGTTTGATATCACTCCAAACCTGTTTCCTAAAGCCCACATCACACGAATATCACCAATTGCATATGCAAAGTTAGCCAATTTAAGAAATGCCTTTAGAAATCTGAACATTTGAATATACCTGGAACATACCTGGAGAGGGTTTCGGGAGTTCTTCTACTCCCCGAGCCCGGCCTGGGGCCCCTGAGTCTTTTAGGGTGTTGTATGTCTCATATGCCAGACCATATGTGCCACACTAAACATACTAATATGTACATGTATTCAACAGCATCCCATACAAGAGGCTTGTCTGAAAGTCAAAACACATAGAAAGAGTGAGAAAATATTAAGGCAGTGTAATGTAAGTTCGATTTTGTCACATTGCCTTCATATTTTCTTGTAGGTACATATAGTTTTTGTGAATTCATGACACACACAAGAGGGTGATAATCAGACTAATATCATGGCTGAAAACTCTCTTAACATAAAAATTAAAGCAGTGATCAAATTGGAGGAGTCTCACAAGTGGAATCCCACAAGGCTCGGTACAAGATCCAGTAATGTTTATTATTTATGTAAATGATGATCATGAAGGGACGTTGTTTGAGGTTGATGCTAAGCTACTGGCAAGGATAGCACACATAAGAACATAAGAATGAAGGTAACTGCATAAGACCTATTGGCCCATATGAGGCAGCTCTTATTTATATCCACCCAATCTCATTCATATAAATGGCTAATCTACACTTGAAACAATCAAGGGATCCTACTTCTATTATGGTACACAGTAATTGGTTCCACAAATCAACAACACTGTTACCAAACCAGATAACTATTATGCCCTTCAAAAAGACCTGAACTGAGTAAGTTAATGGAACACATGGCAAAAGGTATGCAAAAGATGTGAAACAAACCATATGCATGGAGCCATATGAAACCATATGAATGAAGCACAGTGCAAAATGGAAGTGAATGGAACACATGGCAAAAGGAATGCAAAAGATGTGAAACAAACCATATGCACTCTACAAATTGTGGAATGATGGTAAAGAACTCTGGGAAGGAAAGAGATCTTGTGGTGGGATTGGAGAGTAAACTATCACCAGATTACCACACGAAGGCCATAGTAAAAGGACCATATATTCCTTTGGCCAATTTTCAGAATTACATTTCAATTCACGAATGGAGAAATTATAAAAAATCAAAATGTTCAACACAAGACGACTAAACTACAATGTGCAGCAGTTCTGTGATGCCAAAGCTCAAAGGGCCAGTAAACTAGAAAAGTTGCTAGCACTTGCTACTAAATGGTTTTGGATCTAAAACACTATGAGCTATGAGGAAAGCCTCAAGGCATTAGGTATGCAAAAACTAGGTATGAAAAAAACTAGGTAATATGATCACATTCAAAACTACCACAGGAATTGCCAAATAGAAAAGGGTAATTTGCTTAAATCTGCAACATAAAGGAAGAGGAGTCCATTTAGACTGAGAAAACGAAAGTATAGTACTAAAAATCTTAAGAAATATTCTTTTGAAAACGAGTGGTAGATGGAAAGAATAATTACGAGACGATAGTACGTCAAAAAACCCAGCTGCATTAAAGACTTATAAAGATGGAATACCGTAAGCGTAGTGACTATGGACTTGATGTTGTGGTTGGCTTTGATGGTATTTAAGCCTGAGGTGAACAAGTTTGGAATTTTGAAGTCATTAGTAGGGTAGAAAGAGGCTTTGAATGTTCACTGATAAGTTTTCATGGTAGGAGTGAGACTACTGTTTGAGACAAGAATCTTGACACTTCATGCATGCATTCTTTCCTCCATAGAAGAGCAGAAGTTAATGAATGTGATTCTGCAGTAAATTTGCACTTTTTGCAAAGTTTTAAATAAATCAAATGCACAGAGTTAGCTTCTCTCTTTCATCTTGCTTCCAATGCTGCCTATCGCTACCTGGTATGTTGACACGGTTATTATTGGTGTGTGTGTTTTAGGTGTAGGGAGGAGGTGTGTGAGGGGGTGTAGCAGTGCACGACATTTCACAGACACTCTGGATAAGCAAACAACGGAACTTCTTTAGTAGAATTATTTTGGTCATTGCCTGTATATTGTGTGTGATATCATGGAATTGTGTATGGTGTAAAGTCTATTCTCCATCCCTTTTGTGTGTGTGTGTGGTGTGTGTGCATGTGTACTTTCAGGCATATAAAATCATTGCCTGTTATGTCTCTCTCTCCCTTTCTCTTTTTCTTTTTCTCTCTTTCTCTATCTCTTTCTCTCTCTCTTTTTCTCTCTTTCTCTCTCTCGCTATATATATATATATATATATATATATATATATATATATATATATATATATATATATATATATATATATATATATATAATATATATATATAATATATATATATAATATATATATATAATATATATATATAATATATATAAATATATATATATATATATATATATATATATATATATATATATATATATATATATATATATATATATATAAAATATATATATATATAATATATATATATAATATATATATATAATATATATATATATATATATATATATATATATATATATATATATATATATATATATATATATATATATATATATATATATATATATATGAATATGAATATGAATATGAATATACATATATTCTCATTTTTTCTTTTCTTCTTTAATTTCCTGTTTGCTGGTTATGTTTCAACAGCAGCTTCCGCTGACTATATTAACATGTGTTTCTTCAACTTTTGTGTATCTCATTTTATGTTGACATTTTGGGAATGAATGCTCTTCTTTCCTGTAGAGCATAATTTAGGTCATTTAAATTTTCAGTGGTTTCTGGATCTTATTTTTGTGTTGGCATGTACTGTATTTAACTCTGTTCTTTGTTCATTCTCATTCTCTCTGAAAATTGATCAAGTGTACATTTAATAATGTATAAATATGATTGGTTTCTGTAATATTATGCATGTCTTTTGTCATCTAGGGTTATCTTGAGTTATCTTGAGGGTCATTTGCTCATCAATTTTCATCACATACTTAGCTGAAGCAGTACTTTTTCATGCCTTGGTGGTACTTGTCAACTTTCAGTTTTTTAAATAATCTTGCTGCTAAGATCCTCTCAGTGACAGGATAAAACTTTGGATTGCCTTTGTAGTGCACTGATGAATTGCATGATTAGTCATATTGTGTGCAACATTGCAGAATAGGTTGATGCAGAGTGTGTGCCTGTTCTCATTCTACAGTGGTTTACGATTTAAATAATAGAATATTCGTGCTAACAAATTATTTGTGACTTTTATGTATCTTAATATAACAACCAAAACTGTGACGTAATTTGTGGTTCAGCTATATAGGAAGTTAGAGCTTCATCCTAGACTAGACTTCTTATGCTTGGAAAAATTAGTTGCTAATTTAATAAAACTGGGCACTTGTATTTTGATATCACGTTAAACTAGCTTAACTTGGTTAGGACATTGTTTTTGCATATGGTAAATGCATGTTATTTTAGGGGTAGTTTCTATTAAGGTTGTATCACACAGGGCACTTAAATTCTTTGGATACTAATGTTCATAACATTACTCTCTTGAACAGAATTCTTAGATATTGCTTTAATCTCTTGGATATGAAATTGTTTCCTGGTGTACATGAGTTTGTATTATTAATAAATTAAATTTATTTAGTACTATATTAATAATATTTTAATAAATTCTTTAATGAATGTTGTTGCTTTGGAATTAAACAGTGAGTAATTTTGACTTGATTGGTAATAATTTTAATTAATGCATTCTACTTGGAAATAGTGCATTAATGTTACCCCTGAATGTTTTAGTGGCTTGTGTTTAAAATGGATATGTTTCCATCTGAGTTTATATTAGCTTTGATGACTCTGCGAATATTGACAGTGGGGTGTGTAGAGCCATTCACTGATTGTGATCACATTAGTAACACCTCTCCCAGCATAATTTCTCCTGCTGCTGTGCCTGAAGTTCTTGATGCAGACGACGAGTCACAATAACGTGGCTGAGGATATCATGACTAAACGACACACCAGAAGATGAGGAGATGACGACATTTCAGTCATCCTGGACCATTATCAGTCAACTTGATAGTGGTCCAGGATGGACCGAAACGTCGCCGTCGTCTCCTCATCTTCTGGTGTGTGGCTTAGTCGACAAGTTTTTGATATTGAGGTGTATTTAAATTAATATAATTCCACTATTGGGGGCTGTTAATATTTAGTAATTGACCTGTTAATTTTAAGTAACTGAGCATGTAAAGTATTTTTTTAATTTCCTAAAAATCCATAGTGATTGGCATTTTATGTGGGAAAGCTGAAGGTTAAGACAATTTTATCTCTGGAAAATTTCCTTCATAATAGTTTGCCATGATTTGTGTGTGATAATACTTACATCATAAGTTATTACTGTAAATATATATCCAGTACCTGAGTCGTTATGCTGGATAATCTCAGGAGAAGATTCTGATTAAAGGTTTATTTGTATTACAAATTTCATGCTTCTGTTATACTGTATATATACACACACAATATATGTGTACAGTATATATGTATATGTACAGTAATTTGACAAAGTCATGTGTGATTAAACAAAAATAGATGCATTTATATTAAGAAGTAATTTTGGATGCCTAGTCTTCAAAGCTTCAATTGCAAAAAATACACCAAACCCTTACTAAAGAATTTAAATGTGTTAAATTAGTTTTCATTTAGCTACTGTAGTTGTAGATACTTCTAAAGCCAAAACATTTCCCCACATTAAATTCATTTATAAATGTATGTTACAAATTCATATTGAGTGGGTGGAGATGTTGTGTGGGAGGAAGTGCTTGCTTGTCTTCAGTGTCACAACACTGTATTCACCTTCGTATGCTCCTTGTTTTATGCTTGTCAAGTGTGTGATTGTGCTTGGTACCCTTGTCGTTGCCAGCAGTTAGCACCACCACAACCACCACCACTACCACAACTACCAACTCTAATGTGACCTCACTTGTCTGACTTCTCTCATCCTCACCTCTCCTGGAATCTGACCCTGGCATGGCTGATTTTGTAAATGGCTGGCAAGATCGTGGCTGGTACACAGTGTCACCTGGCATCTCGGGCATTATGGACCCAATACAGAATTACTTCTTGAAATCAAAGTGAGATTATAATATTCCTTCTTCAAAGGCTCATGATATGTTGTACAGCTGATTTCTCCAGCACATAAGCTAATTTGCACTGTATTCTAACATGATCTAAACTCTCACTATATAGTATATCAGTGAAAATCTTCTCCTTGTTTCATAATGTGCATGTATTGTGGCATGTTTTCTTTATATAATCAAAACTAGCAATATATTCAAAATTTAGATGGAAAAGATTGCATTGTACTTGAGTTTTCCAAATACAGTATATAAATCTAATGTCATTGGCATCCTAACCTAATCTCTAATTTTCTTCTGTAGTTGATGATTTAGATTTAGTATCTAACATTTGTATCTTTAGTGACAAATCATAAATACTATGATTTAGATAGTATCTAAGTTTTCAATATGCGTAAAACTTTGGTGTGGAGGCATTTAATTACCTCTCATGTCTATTATGTCTAGCTTTCAGCAATGTCATTGAACTGGTCAGTGTTAAAAGCTTCAGTTACATGGTAATATTCCATGTGATTGATTAAATTTAATATGGCTACACCAGTCCCAAAACTGATTTCTTGTTCCACAATCCATAACAGAATCGTCAGTACCAGCAGGGCGGCAAGATGGCCGCAGACCGAACCGCTAATCGCTATAACCCCATCGGCAGTGGTGGTGGCTATGGTAATTATGGCGGTGGGAATGGTGCGGGCTATTCCAACCACGCGGCTGGCCAAACTCCTTTCTACAACTTCTCCACACCATCATTCACTGGAGGAAACTACACCTCGTTCACCGGCATGAGTGGTAACTCTGGCGATGATGGTTACGATCGATACTGAGGCCGGCCCGTGTGTGTGTTCTGAGTGACAAAACCAGGCTACATGCAGGAGAAAAAATACACAATGCAAACGACCTATTTCATTGGGATTTTTGTAGATGAAAAGGAAAATACAGAGCTGTTAACCTGTTACAGTGGTTTGAATTTTTTTTTTTTATCTTTTCATTGATAGTAAATATTACCAAAACATTGTTTGATCTTGTAATTTTTCCTTCATATAAATAGTGGCATTACTTCTAAACCTTCCAAACGAGGGCACTGCTACGTTGTTAGTCAAGAAGTTGTGTCATTCTTGAGAATATTCAGGCTTTATTGTCATTGAGGAAATGTGCTATGCATTTTAAATGCTTAGATCTCTGGTGTAGTCATCTTCACGTTATGTGCTCTTTATGAATTTTTTACCTCTGATTTTATCTGGTAGAAGCAGGAAGTCTATTCATTGTTTATTTTAAATTATTTGGTGTTGAAATTGGAGCAAAACTTTTTTTTTTTAACCAGTTGTCACTCTTTTTTTTTCTATATATATTTTTTTTCTCCCCCCATTCTGCCGAGTTATGCCTTGGCCAGGCCTTGGTTATAGTACCAAGATTTTTCTTTTTCATATCTTGTATACTTGTTTGTTTTTGTATTTTTGGTGAACATATATATTAGCCAACAGAATGTCAGAAAAGTGTGTTTTTTCATTAAGTATTTTATTATACTGTGGATTTCCCTGCGGCAGACGAGTGATGCTGCTGTAGCTAGATGTCATTTATTATGGTTATTATACTGTAGTCTTATTCATATATCCTATACTTACATAATTGATGGTTTCATATATCTTTTTCCATATGTGTTCTTTGATGCTTGGAAAAACTATGGTTTGTTTTTTGGTACAGTAAGGTGTTGTTTTAAGTTTTTCATTGAAATGTTGACGTAAAATGTTTTGTTTATCACGTACTATTGGTCGGTAGCCACCATACCCGAACATACTGTAATTATTATTTTTTTTTTCCTCCCCCCTCCCCCCCATGAAAACTCAAGAAATGTTTTGTACAGTGCAACATTATTTTTGCTCACACTGTAATAAGTTACTTGACAGATATATTTAATAAAGTGAAACTATCTTATGTGCTTTTCTCCCCTGTTAAGGACAGTATTGTCATTATAATTGATTATTAATTAAATGAATTGTGCTATAATTTGATTATTGTAATATGGATTATTATAATTGGATTATTATTATTATTATTATTATTATTATTATTATAGTGTATATCCAGATTGTTTCAGTTCTGAAAATCTGATGATTATTTGTATTTCAAGTTCATTACCAACAGATATTAATCCATACATATATTCACAAACTTAAGAATATGATAATTATATGATTATCTTAATTTTATTATTATATCATCTTCTAAGGAAACCTCTTCATAAAACAATTACAGTATATTGTCTGTCTTTATCAACCATTCTCCATCCCCAACTAGATATGAAATATAGATTGTTGTTGCTAAGTAATATGAATTTCAGAGGCTTTTGTGGGTTAACTAAAGGAAACTTTGTCCCTGTTACCAAATGGTGAAGGTGGCAGAATTATCGTAATTGATACGTTTCTTATTTGCCATTAAAATTAATTATACAGTACAGTACTTAAATTTTTTGGTAGTGAACATCCTTGTAGTTTTCAGCATACTCTAGTATGTCACATTGAATACAATACTTTGTTAAACTAATTTACATGGCAATGCTATCCCTGGAAACACAAACCGTAACCGTCTCTATTTTCCGTTTGTTACAAGTTGTAATAAAGTTGTTACATCTTGGCTTAACGTGTTTATGACGTATTAGAACGTTGTTACAACTTGCTATATTGGTTGTTATAACTGGTTAGGAGGTGTTAAAACTTGTTCGAACATTGTACCAACGTCGTAGTTTCGGTGTGTGTTTGGCGGGATTGCTGTAATTTCATTGTTCCAATTGCCTAGTAGATCCCCCAAAAATACCAACTATTAAAGCTTATTAATAAAACTGCTTTTTGCAGTGCAATCTGCATCAGGCTGTGCAATGGCAACACCTGGATAGACGTGCATTCGAGTTGAAGGGATGTAAGGAAGTACTTTTTCCTTGTACAGGTGGTTGGCAAGTGAAATGCATTGAAAGAAAAGGTTGTTAAAGCCACAGCCACTTAAATTATGACCTGTGTATTCCATTTCTATGTGCCAAGGCAGTACTTTCCTGTGTGTAAGCAGTACTTTGTGAATGGAGAAGAAGTACTTGTGTGTGTGAGTGGATAAGCAGTAGTTTTGTGTGTGGGGGAGGGGGGGCACATGTATAGAAGAGACGTGTGTGGAGGGAGGATGAACCTGTATTACCTGATTTTGAATGGCCAGACTCAGAGGTGTTTGAAATTTTTAAAAGTAGCATTTGCCCTCTTCTGGACATCATTAACACCAATCCTCCTGCAATCTCTTGTCATTCTCTTCTGATCTATGATTCTTGGCTGTTAAAATAACCTTAACTACACAGGCTTCTCCTGGAATAGTGACATTAAGAAGTGAATTGGCCACTGCTCATTGTTAGTCAATTGTCTAATCTCCCTCATCTTGCACAACTGCTTTCTTCCTAAACCTGTTCCTCTCAGCTGTACTCACCAGTTATCCACTTTGCTGCTGCTTATTTTAGTGGGCATTGAAGGACTTTTTGTTGTTAATTCTCAATAAAATCTTTTCCAAAAATATTTAAAACTAGTCTCAAAATATTGAATGCTATTCTTTCTATTAGGAGGACTTTGGTGGCTTCCTGAAGCTATCTCACTGAGATGGCTCCCTGCTATGGATCACATCAATCACATGAGTCCATTTGGCTTACCAGTTACCAGAGTCTCTGGCCTCTGCACAGGACATATGTGAATGATGCTATATCTCCCACACTACCAATTAATACTGGCATTCCACAGGGTGGCATACTCGTCCACTCCTCTCTTAAATACATCAGTGACCTGGCAAATGCCATACAACATCTTAAGCGAATACCATTTTCTGATGACGTGACCTTCATTTTTTCAAATGCTAATCTAAGTATCCTAATAAAAGTAAATACTGACCTAAAAATAAAGTCCACATGAGGGTGACTATTAACACACCCTCGGTAGAATTGAATTACATTACGACTGTATAGGCGTAATGACTTTGCGCTTTCTCGTGATAATTCCCTCCCTCCCTCCCTCGTTATCCATTCATAGTATGAAATCCTGAGTTCAAACCCAAGACTGGACAGAAATGGTTGAACAAGTTTCCTTTCACCTAGCAGTAATGCAACCCCCACAACAGTTGCTGAATTTCTGGCTACCTATTTACTGTTAAGTGAACAGAGGCAGTAGGTGAAAGGAAACGTGACCAGCCATTTCCATCCCGCCTGGGAATCAAACTTGGGATTCCTGGTTATGAGTTGAGAACAAAGTCAACTACTCAACGTCGTCAGCTCACAACCATGAGTTTGATTTCCGAGGTATGACAGATGGCTAATTAGCCAACGTTGTTAGAGATTCAGCTACTCGGAACAACTTCCTAGTAGCACAGGCTATGGTGAGCCCGTAGTGGACTTACCTGGCACAGGAGCGGTGCGTGATCGAATTAGCCAACGTTTCATTTCAGTGATGCCTCGTGTGATTAATAGGTACCCAGAATTTAGACTAGTGCTGTGGGTTACATCCTGGGGAAGGTTATTAAAGTTTGCAAGGATCGAGGACCTTGATATAAAAGCTAAAATGACTTCCTGTCTCTAACAATGGAAAACCAATTAGCTTATTTTGTCAATGGGCTGACGTACAATGACCACATTCCACCCTCCAAGGTATAGGTGCATGAGAGAACCGTCACTATATATAAGGTCTGTGATAAATTTAGTTTATATATTATATAGGCAACTACTGTATGTGCATATATTACCTGAGTTTACCCGAGAGCCACTAACATTAGTGACCTCGACGAGGACAGGAAACCGGCGGCTTGTCAACGATCCCCCTCCCCCCCTCCATTTGCCTTGATCTTTTCCAGCTATACTTTTAACAGTGCACTTACGATTCGGCGGGTAGGCGGTTCCATGGGTTTATAACCTTGTGGGTGAAAAGGCATCTGTTCTCAATCCTACATTGTGGCTTGTTGGGCTTAAAACCGTTGTTCCTTGTTTGCGTTACATCTGACCTTTTGAAGAATTTTCTAGGTCAACATCCTCCAAATTGTTCAATATTTTAAAAGTTTCAGTAAGATCTGCCCTGTCATGCCTAGTTTGTAGTGTTGTTAGCCCTGTGGCCCTCAACCGTTCCTGATACGCGAGTTGACTTAGCTCTCAGTGCGGTCTGCTGCATGATGCGAGGAGGACGTGTTGCTCCGCATCTTCGTGTTTGCACGTGGCTGCTGCAGCTAGATGTTGTGAATTTGTTCTCGACTGTTGCAGTGATACAGTGCCTTTGTGTATCGAGGAAATGGCTGAGGCGGTCTGCCTAGGTGATGGAAGATCCTGTACTGGGCCTGGAGAGTGTGACAGTGGGGATGGCAGACAGGATGATACTAGGCCGTATCAAGCAGTAGTAAACAGATATAAACGGAGAAATATTCAAAGACAGCGAGACGAAGACAGTGAGGAGGAAATAACAAAGAGACCAAAAAATGAAGACATGCTCAGCAGGACGCGGGAGATGCAGACTAATGGAAGGAAGAGGCTGTTGTTCCCTACAGCATGTCAACTGAATTTCCATCAAAAGCTGGAGTGGACGGTTCGTTTGGCTAAGGAGTTTTTTGAATATGAACCACTATTCAAGGAGGGTCTTCACCGGCCCTATATAACAGTTGGGACAGAGGAGGCCGTGGAACACCTAACGAAGGATGGGTTTGAGAATATTGTGATGGTTACTCCGGAAAAAGGTATGATGTACACCAAGGTCATAGTGTTTAAGTATCCAACTTATTTGGATCCTGATTATCTATTGCTCAACAATGATAGTGTTGTTTGGGCAAAGAGGAACAGTGTTCGTGGTGAAAAACAAAGCCAGGTTGTTGCCTTGGTAAAGGGTGAGGCTCCAGAAAGAATTTTTGTGCAAGGACTAGGCTACAGGAAAGTTGTAAAATACATTGAGGAGCCCATATTATGCATGAAGTGTTCTCGTTGGGGACATATGGCTTGGAAATGCCAGTTTGACTCCAGGTGTCGGTACTGTGGTAAGAAACACGACTCTCGAGAGTGTAGAGTCAAGATTAAAAACGGTGAAAAAATCGTCCCATCTTGTTGCAATTGTCGAGGAAGCCACAATGCTGGTTCCTATCTATGTCGCATGAAGCCTCATCTGAGAGACTCGAGGACGGGTGCTACAAGCAGGATAGATGTATCCTCGAAGGAAGGAAAGATTGTGCAGCAGGAACATGGAGGAAACAGTTGGAAGCCAATGACAGCGCCTATGAACAATGTGTGGGAGAAAGGAACAGAGACAATTAAGGCGAGCCTAGGGAAAGTAGGAAATGCAGCTGAAAAAATTAAACCTTGTGGAAACAAGGTTCAGGTCAATATAGTGAACTCTGAGGTTGGTACTCAAATATTGGAATATCTAAAAAAACTAGAAAAGAGGATTGAGGCATTAGAAAAATTAACTATGGGGGGTAGACGGGGTGAAGATGGTGGTGAAACAGGACGTGAAGTGGAAAGTGAAACAGGACGTGAAATGGAAAGTGAAACAGGACGTGAAATGGAAAGTGAAACAGGACGTGAAATGGAAAGCCAAACAGGACGTGAAATGGAAAGCCAAACAGGACGTGAAATGGAAAGCCAAACAGGACGTGAAATGAAAAGCCAAACAGGACGTGAAATGGAAAGTGAAACAGGACGTGAAATGGAAAGTGAAACAGGACGTGAAATGGAAAGTCAAACAGGACGTGAAATGGAAAGTGAAATAGGACGTGAAGTGGAAAGTGAAACAGGACGTGAAATGTGCGTTGAAGAAAGTAAGGAAGAACATGACGTATTGATGATAGAGGATAGTCAGGAAAATGAACTTTCTAGTAGTGTTAGCGTTCAACCTTCTGTAGTGACAAATGTCGAAACAAAGGTTAAAGTAAAACGGTATAGAGAAATAAGAAAGAAATTAGATATGAATAAGATCACCTTTGATGCTAGTAGCTGTTGTGCAAATGAGGAGAAAGCAGAAATGTTACAGTGTTGGGAGAGTCTGTCTGAGAAAATCTCGTATCTCATGGAATGTGACAGACAGGGCAAAGGTAGTTTTATTAAATCATGGATGAAAGTAGAGTGAGAATATTATCTTGGAGCGTTAATGGGTTAAAATCTAGTGCGGTGGATGTACACTATTATACTCTTAGATAGTACTATATTAACCTGATATGTTACATGGGATTCTTGTATTTGTACTCACTGAATTTGTGCGCCCCTTGAGGGACTTGAAGTATGGGAAGGGGTAGAAATAGCCTAAGCTAATCTTTGATTTTTTTTTTTTTTTTTTTAACTTGTCTCAATAAACCTACTTGAACTTGGAAGACCATTATGTATTAAAGTGTCAAATTATGGATAACCATAGAAATAAGGAAATAAGTAGTGTACCACTTCAAATTGTTTGGATGTGTGATAATGATATGATAGACAGAATACTTAGGAACTACAAGAATTTTGCCCCAATGATTGTAACACTTACTATATTAATATGCAATGTTAAATGTTGTATTGTGATTTGTGTATCTGTACTCACTGAATTTGTGCGCCCCTTGAGGGACTTGAAGTAGAGGGGGGTAGAAATAGCCTAAGCTACTCTATCCCTTTGAGATGTATTTTTTTCTTGTCTCAATAAACATACTTGAACTTGAACTTGAACTTGACTTAGCTCTGGAACTATTTTTGTTGCCCGGTGTTGCACTTTCTCCAGAGCAGCTGTATCCTTCTGAAGATAAGGTCTCTATGCATGGATACAGTAATCCAAATTGGGGCGCACCAGAGATTTATACAACTTTTCCTTAAAGTCAAAGGTACGCTTGATCATTTCGACTTCTTTGACTGCTGCCCCTAGCTGCTGTGCAACTTTAAATGAATGGTGGATTTTGACTGTTATTTGTTGTTGTTATAGATTCAGCTACTCGGAACAAGTTCCAAGTAGCACGGGCTACGGTGAGCCCGTAACTTACCTGGCACAGGAGCGGGGCAAGTAGCACGGGCTATGGTGAGCCCGTAGTGGACTTACCTGGCACAGGAGCGATACTGTGTGTGCCTAGAGAGGGAGATTTTGACTCTAAGGTCCCTTTCTTCATCAAATCTGCTGCAATGGAATGTTACTAATTTGATAGTTATGGCGTGGGTTGTTATGCCCCACATGCAAGGTCTTGCATTTGTTGATATTGAAAAGCATTTGCCAGTCATCTTCTGACCATTTGTGGAGTTCCTGCAGATCTCTTTGTAAGGCTTCAACAACATTATCATTTCCGACGTTGCCATAAATCTTTGTGTCATCTGCAAATTTGTGGATGTGGTTTGTAATATTCTCCTCTATGTCATTGATGTTTATGACAAAAAGGGTTGGCCCCAAAATGGACCCCTGTGGTACCCCCTCACCACATTATTTTCTTTGTTTTAAACATTCTAGTATTCTTCCATTTATTCCATGTACCTGTAATTTCTTGAAACTTTTTGAAAGCAATAAACTGGTCGGCTGACTGGCTAACCAAAAAAGAAAAGTTAAAAAAAAAAAGTTGAGGGGCGGGACTAAAGAGCCTAAGCTCAACCCCGACAAGTACAATTAGGTGCTCATAGATACGGAGGCTGATACAGAGAACCTGTGTCCAAAAACTAAAGTAATTAACAAACTGTAATGCAAATATATTTGTTCACATTTTGACTATTCAATTTCTTTCTTTATTATGCACCCCATACCCATCCCGTGGGCGGTGGTGTAAAGGATTACAGAGGCACATAATCGGTTCAGGAACTGAACCCTCTAGTTCGTTTAGCTAAGCAAATAACAATTTTATTATAATTATTGTTATAGTGTTGGTGGGGTGTAGCATGGGCTTGGTGTTGGTGGGGTGTAGCATGGGCGTGGTGTTCGTGGGGTGTAGCATGGGCGTGGTGTTGGTGGGGTGTAGCATGGGCGTGGTGTTGATGGGGTGTAGCATGGGCGTGGTGTTGGTGGGGTATAGCATGGGCGTGGTGTTGATGGGGTGTAGCATGGGCGTGGTGTTGGTGGGGTGTAGCATGGGCGTGGTGTTGGTGGGGTGTAGCATGGGCGTGGTGTTGATGGGGTGTAGCATGGGCGTGGTGTTGGTGGGGTATAGCATGGGCGTGGTGTTGATGGGGTGTAGCATGGGCGTGGTGTTGGTGGGGTGTAGCATGGGCGTGGTGTTGGTGGGGTGTAGCATGGGCGTGGTGTTGGTGGGGTGTAGCATGGGCGTTGTGTTGATGGGGTGTAGCATGGGCGTGGTGTTGGTGGGGTATAGCATGGGCGTGGTGTTGATGGGGTGTAGCATGGGCGTGGTGTTGGTGGGGTGTAGCATGGGCGTGGTGTTGGTGGGGTATAGCATGGGCGTGGTGTTGATGGGGTGTAGCATGGGCGTGGTGTTGGTAGGGTGTAGCATGGGCGTGGTGTTGGTGGGGTGTAGCATGGGCGTGGTGTTGATGGGGTGTAGCATGGGCGTGGTGTTGGTGGGGTGTAGCATGGGCGTGGTGTTGATGGGGTGTAGCATGGGCGTGGTGTTGGTGGGGTGTAGCATGGGCGTGGTGTTGATGGGGTGTAGCATGGGCGTGGTGTTGGTGGGGTGTAGCATGGGCGTGGTGTTGATGGGGTGTAGCATGGGCGTGGTGTTGGTGGGGTGTAGCATGGGCGTGGTGTTGATGGGGTGTAGCATGGGCGTGGTGTTGATGGGGTGTAGCATGGGCGTGGTGTTGGTGGGGTGTAGCATGGGCGTGATGTTGGTGGGGTGTAGCATGGGCGTGGTGTTGGTGGGGTGTAGCATGGGCGTGATGTTGGTGGGGTGTAGCATGGGCGTGATGTTGGTGGGGTGTAGCATGGGCGTGGTGTTGGTGGGGTGTAGCATGGGCGTGGTGTTGATGGGGTGTAGCATGGGCGTGGTGTTGATGGGGTGTAGCATGGGCGTGGTGTTGATGGGGGTGTAGCATGGGCGTGATGTTGGTGGGGTGTGGGGGGGAGGGTCTCCACTGTGTCACCCCGCCCTCCCCTCACCCACAAGTTCCAATGATGCAAGATGGTGCTAAAAGTAGCGAATTTGGCTATTTTTTAAAGCCCTGTGATCTTAATTTTTTCGTCTCGCTACGAATTTTCTGTTCAACAAAGATGCTATATTTTGTAATCATCTATGAAAATTTATATTGTGGTTATTTATTGATAAACAACCTTGCTACAATGTACCTTTTTATCATACTTGATATGTTAGATTAAGGACCCCGAAACGCTATGCGCATTATGCGCACACAAATGGAATGCATTAAAATAGGTGATGAATTATAGCATTTTTTATTCAATACATTCAATAATAATAATAATAATAATAATAAAACCAATAAAATCGTGTAGTGTTACTCTATGTATTCAAATATATTACTTTGATATCACTCATTAAACAAAATTTGCCCCAACCGCTATGCGTACTAGTGGCTTTAGGTATTGTATGTACTACCTCTATCTTTAAATCTAACAGAATGTTTGTACTGTAACGCTGCAACTATGTATATACTGTTCCTAAATAAATTATTATTATTATTATAAAATATTGAGTTACTTTGATTACAAAATCGCTACTTTTAGTCCTTCAGTTCGCTACTTTTAGCAATTCCAATCTGGCAACACTGCGGCCACACTAACAACAACAACACGGCTCCAGCCACAAAGGAAGTTGCTCATAGTCTGCGTGTTGTGAACACTGACGATAACTGGAACACCAGGACGCCACCACCACCATCACGGCCCACAGTTGCTACACCTACCACAGGCTAAATCTACCACAGGCTACATCTACCACAGGCTACATCTACCACAGGCTACACCTTCCACAGGCTACACCTACCATAGTTTCTACACCTTCCACAGGCTACACCTTCCACAGGCTACATCTACCACAGGCTACATCTACCTCAGGCTACATCTACCACAGGCTACACCTTCCACAGGCTACACCTACCACGAAGGAGACGCCTCCACACACAACCGGTGAGAACTAAGCTACTCAAGATTCCACGAACCTCGTTTTCTGCTTGTATTTCTAAAGAAATATGTGTAGAATAATAAACCTCACATTGTTTTAGTTAGGAAAGCACTATTTGTCAAATATAGATACTGTTCTTAACACTTTCGCGCTCTCGGCGCTCAAAAAAAAACAATACCCCAGATGCTTTCGGCACTTCGCGCGTCTACGTGGTAAGACCGAAAAGTGTACACTCTTTTGACTGTCCTGACAATAATTGAAGGCGCACGTATTTAAATTTGGTATCACTGTGTTCGCAATGAAATTGTCTATAAGAGCATACCTATAAAATGCCGCCCAAGCATAAGGAGTATCAACACCAAATAAAAAACTATGCAGATCACTCGCCGAGAGCGCCAAACAGCAACAAAATGTTTCCACTCTCTTAATGGTTGCGAAGCCTACAGTTGTCCTACATCGCTAATTTTGGTATCATTGGAATCGCAATAAAATTCTCTACACGGACATATGCATATGAATGTTTAATATAGGTAATTGCCCACCCGCAAGAGTGTGTGAAGTGGAGAGTAGTTAGCCGCGAGCGCACTGGCGAAAACACAGGGGGGAAATCATGCTTGGAAAGTTTATACGTTTCCTGACCCTAGTTTTCTATGCACGTATTTCTTTTTTATACCAATGTGTTCGCAATAAAATTTTCTATAAGATGAACTGTATAATATTTGTACAAAGCATGTGTAAGAGAAGCGCCAAATATAGAACCACGTCGCTCAGTATGCGTTCGCGGCAGAAACGAACGCATTGTTTTCGTTCGTTTGATGTTTGTCATGTTTATACTTGTTGAAACATTTTATAATTTGTATGACAGTGATCGCAGTAAAATTCCCTACACAGACATATACATAACACATACAAATATTTTCCACGTGTTGGATATATCAACGGCTAAAGGGAACCCACTGCCACACGCTCGCCACACCCCCAAACATACTTTGTGTATTTTTTTTTTACTCATAGAAGTTTATGTGATATAATAGTCATTCTGGTACCAAAACATTCGCAAATAAATTCTCTACAAAACAAAAGTATCCCCATCCATTTCGGTTAAAAAATGGAATTTATAGAAATATTTTTTCGATGGACGAGAAAAGTAGGCTGTTATGCGGAATCGTAGGAGAAAACGGCGACGAGTTATCTCTAATATAAAGCGCGAAAGTGTTAAGAGATTCCCCCATTTTGCACCCACAAGATAACGTAAGCTTAAAAGCTTACGTTATCTTGTGGGTGCAAGGGTTGACATGTTAATCTTGTTTGATAAGCTGTTCACTTGAGACAGTTAAGCAAGTCTCAGCTGTGTCTGGGTACAAGTGACAGGATGAACAACCCAGCGGGTTTTCCTATTGGGGAGTGTTGTACATGCTGCTATGATGCATCACGCTATTGTGATTTGTGTGTAATGAAGTAAGGGTGAAGAGGGAGAACGGCCTATTGAATAGCTCGAGTGCATGGGGGGAGTTGTGTAAAACCCTGGTTTGTGCCTCGGAGAGGCTGCAGGATCCAGTAAGTTCAGTAGAACTTCGGTTTCAACTCTTTGACCATGTCGTAGCTTAGTCGATTAAGGGAGCGTCTGAGATGCTCCCGTACGTAGGTTTGAATCTTCATCACGGCCATTGTGGATTTGTTCATGGGATTCTATATAAACAACCTATGTACTTCAACATAGTTTCCTATTGTTGGGAACAGTAAAGCTATTAGGTTTATTTATTTTCCCCTATGCATTCTAAAATTTATTTATTTTCCTTTATTATTTATTCATTTATTTATTTAATTTACAAAATTTCCCAATTTATTTTTCCCTATACTGTACATTCCAAAAAATAGGGGGCAAGGGGAAATTTGCAAGCACCCTTGTTCCCAGGTGGACAATGTAGCTCACAGTTACCTGGCATTGGCTAATTTGTCCGGTAATTGCCAGAACATAAGCACACAGGATACACTGTGATGTCTGCCTAGAGATAAACATTTCATTAGGGTCGATGTTCTATTGTGGGTAAAGCCGAGTGCCACTATTATTATACTGTATATATTTTTTCGTGCTAGGATATCAAGAATGGAGACAGTCATTGAGCAAAATGGTGGACAGGAGGAAGTAACAAAGCCATTGTCAGAGGACCAACAACTTGGAGAAAATGGGCTTGATGGCATTGGAGGCGCAGAAGTGGGTGCCAATGGAGATTTAGCAGATGCTGGATCAAAGGGAACCACGTAAGATATAAGCTTCACAAAAAGTCATATATAAAATTGTGTGTGAATAAATGAATGAATGATCATAATAACAAGTTTAAGACTCGTGGTAAAATGTTTCATTGAGAATATGTTGACACATTATCAATTAAAATGTGGAAGTAAACCCTTAGATAACACAGAAGTTATGTTTATGGAAAATGGGATGTTATTTAAAATGCACAATGTAAGCTGGATAACATATGGGAAAAATAGTGTTACAATCTGGTATGACAAATTTGTTCTTTACAGTAATTCTGTACCCTGATTACAATGTTGTTTGCATAAGATTTTTTGTGTATAAAACTATCTTCTGTAAGTTAAATTACACAGTACAAGAAGAGAGCTATGATCATTGTGTCCTTTCTTCTTTATAAATGTAATCAAATTTAAACTTAAAACTAGCATTATTTTTGGCAGACAACTTTCTTTTGAACATTTTACCGAAGAATGACATTGGTGCTTATCTATCAGTGACTACAAGGGAGTGAGATCTAGCTCTTTATGGCCTGTCTCATAGCTGGTATGCCAGTTGCCCCTTTCAGTGCTGTAGTAATATTTTCATCGTGTTTTCTTTTTAAAGTTGTGGCTGGAATTAGCTTCAATAACCTCTTCAAAGCATTCCACTTTCCTACCACCCATTCAGGGATCAAGAACTTCCTTATATCTCTCTGACACAACTGCATATCCAGTTTTCACCAATGTTTCCTTGTCTTACTTCTTTCTAATTTAAATAGGCTTCTTTTATCTACTTTTATCTATTCCCCTCAAGATCTTACATGTCATTTACCTGTCGATGATTCCAAGAATTAACGTCCCTGCAGCCCGGTCTCTGACCAGACCTCCTGGTTGGTGGTCTGGTCAACCAGGCTGTGTGATGTGGCTGCTTGCAGCCTGATGTATGAGTCACAGCCTGGTTGATCAGGTATCCTTAAAAGGTGTTTGTCAAGTTCTCTTTTGAGCACTGTGAGAGGTCAATCAATTATGCCCTGTATGTATAAAGGAAGTGTTGAAAAGTCTTGGGCCTTTGATGTTGATTGAGTTCTTTCAGCTTGCCTCTGCTTTTCAATGGGGCTATTTTGCACATCCTATCATGCCTTGTGGTATTATTTCTGTGTGCAGAATTGGAACAAGTCCTTCTAGTATTTTCCATGTGTAAATTATTATAAAAATCTCCCACCTTGGTTCTAGGGAATAAAAGATTTAAAATTTGTAAGTGGTCCCAGTATGGATTCTAGCAGTTAAAGATCTTTACACATTCTCCCAGTCTACAATTTCTCCAGCTTTGAATGGGTTATTAGTGTACAATAATATTCCACACTAGAGAGCACTCGTGCCTTAAAAGTATCGTCATTAAACTTTAGAAATGTTTGTCTAACGTTTTCACACATTTCCTTTTCATTATCCGTAAATCTGTTTCCCACTTTCAATTTATGAATTTTTACCTTTACCTGCACTTTACTTTTAATGAATTTATAGAATAAGTCTGATTTTGTTTTACATTTGCTCACAACAACTCTTGTACTCACTACATTTTCCTTATTTATATAGTGCTCCAACCACCATCCTTTTCAAATCATTTGGCACAGTGCCAGTTTACCCATGCTTTCTGGTATAATCTCCACACCAACTACATTTTTTTCTGTGTATTTAACAATTTTTGCACTCAGGTTTATTATCCTGCAAACAATGAGATGCTTACTGATTGTAGTCACATTATTGTAGTCATGTTTATAAACCTAATATTGACTTTTCAGGGCAGTAAATGTATCAAGAATAGCTAGAATGCCCGTGGAACGCGAAGCTATGCGATACAATGGGAATCACCGTCAACGTGGTCACTGTTTGGTATTTAATCACCGAATATTTGACCGCCATACTGGTCTTGGGGTAAGTAATTGTAGCACTATAGCAAGAATGATGAAGTCTTTAAAAGGTTTCATGTGTTGATTGATAGATAGATATCATTACCTCCTTGATAAATTGAAGGGGAACTTATCTCTTATCCCAATTCAGTTCATACACACTGGGGTTAGAGTAAGGATTTTTCAAGACTGATTATTATACTGTATTATAAGAGTGCTTCCTCGTTATTCACTACACTCACTACATTTATTTTCAAAGTATATTAAAACATAGGCCTCCAATTTTTAAACAAAAATGTATACTGTATTTCCATCAAACATAATCTGTAATCATTTGCTTGGCACTGTCATCCATAGTACCCCAGGTTTTTATTTTTTTATCTGGGATTGGGTGGTTATAAATAGGAGCTGCCTCGTATGGACCAATAGGCTTTCTGCAGTTGCCTTTGTTCTTATGTTCTTATCAGTCTGTGTATATGATCATTTTTCCATGGTTTGTTGACTACGATTGCTTTTATTCTTTTATATCTGTTATCTAGTTATTCTTTTATATCTATTATTAAGAGTTCGACATTATCCTATGGTTTGAGACTTGCCTCTGAAACGAATCTTGTAATATTTAAATTTACTTTATATCTAGATTTTAATTTCGACTGTTATCCAATGCTTCGTTGATTCAAAGTATCTGCGGCACTTGGTTGAACAGACATATGGTCTATATTACTTATTATCCTTTACTGTAGCAATGTAGCTTGCTGTTTCATTCACTCCAGAGTTTAAGTTGTAGGTGGGAGTGTTAAGTTGACAGTGTCCCACCAGCATGCTACCGATCATTTGCTTCCGAGCTGGTTGTGGTCTGGTTGCAGTTTTGCTGTTAACGTGTGCAGTATGTTTGGCTCTGTTGCTCCTACCACACACGCGTAACTCTGTGTGATAACCTGATGTAGCATGCCTAACTATACATCTTTCATATCTGCATTTGTTTATTATGTGAAAGTCTTGAGAGGAAATTTGGGATCATTTTACAAGCTTAATGGTTGTGCAAGTTTTGGCAGAACAGGCATTTCCTTGCAGGAGATTCATCCGGGGTGACCATTGATAGTAATATCTCGACGAATTTGTTCTCTGCTGATTCGGCCTCAGGATATATGTCTTTGTTAACTATTCACCAAAATTCTGAAGGTTGTCCAGGCTTGTATTTAGAATATTATCCATATGCATTGTTAGCAGTCCATCTCCTTACATAATTTAGTAAATGCAACTGACTTGCAAGCTTTTAAATGCTAGACAACTATATTACTAAGTTGATGAATTAGCCAGCCTCATCAGTTTTAGCATAATATTCTAAGCCTTTAAGTTGAAATCAATCTCAGTTTTATAAAGCTAGAGATCTTTATTATTATTATTATTATTATTATTATTATTCTTTGGGCTTTAGTATCGAATAATATATAAACTGGCCTTGTCTTAAATCTGATTTGTATCACCAAAGGGATTTTTAAACCAAGTTGATTGCATGATTCCTATTAGCTGGCAATTGTTTACCTGTATAATCCCCTTGCATGAGGGGGTTCAAGTGACATTACATTCAGTTTATGTCTGCACTACCAGAAGTGAATACTGTAAAGCTGTATTGGTGGCTATTGCATTGACAATGATCATTGTTGTAATGTGAGACAGGTGTCATTCTCATCACAGAAACTGCAATGCAGTTCACAATTCACATTTGACATTGTAAGCAAAACACAGTGAGTGGGATGTGAACAAGAGGACACAGGTGGAAACTTAGTACCTATGTGAGCCACAGAGACATTAGAAATCATTTTTTTCACTGTCAGTAGTTGCAGTAACAAATGGAATGCATTACAAAGTGATGTGGGCAGACTTCATACCCAGTTTCAAATATAGACATAATAGAGCCTAATAGGCTGAGGAAGCTGTTCACTAGTTGACTGTTAGAGAACAAAAATCTAAAGCTCAACCCCTACAAGCACAACTAGGTGAGCTCAACCCCTACAAGCACAACCCCTACAAGCACAACTAGGTGAGCTCAACCCCTACAAGCACAACCCCTACAAGCACAACCCCTACAAGCACAACCCCTACAAGCACAACCCCTACAAGCACAACCCCTACAAGCACAACCCCTACAAGCTCAACCCCTACAAGCACAACCCCTACAAGCACAACCCCTACAAGCACAACCCGTACAAGCACAACCCCTACAAGCACAACTAGGTGAGCTCAACCCCTACAAGCACAACCCCTACAAGCACAACCCCTACAAGCACAACCCCTACAAGCACAACCCCTACAAGCACAACCCCTACAAGCACAACCCCTACAAGCACAACCCCTACAAGCACAACCCCTACAAGCACAACCCCTACAAGCACAACCCCTACAAGCTCAACCCCTACAAGCACAACCCCTACAAGCACAACCCCTACAAGCACAACCCCTACAAGCACAACCCCTACAAGCACAACCCCTACAAGCACAACCCCTACAAGCACAACCCCTACAAGCACAACCCCTACAAGCACAACCCCTACAAGCTCAACCCCTACAAGCACAACCCCTACAAGCACAACCCCTACAAGCACAACCCCTACAAGCACAACCCCTACAAGCACAACCCCTACAAGCACAACCCCTACAAGCACAACCCCTACAAGCACAACTAGGTGAGCACATGTGGTGCTCACCTAGCTCCACCACCACCACCTTCTTACATTTGAAGAATTTTGGTGGTGGAGGCCAAAACAGTCAGTAATTTCAAAGCGTTGTATGGCAAAGAGTACTGGGAAGATGGGACACCATGAGCATAGCTCTCATCCTGTATCTACACATTATTCATGTTTATTATTTCAAGATATGGACATTATGCTGTCATATATTGCATGTATATTGTATGTGTAAGCTTTCTCTACTAATAAAAGTTCATTGTTTACGGTGAATATTAATAATTTTATAATTACACTTTTACTTTGCAGGAGCGGAATGGCACTGATAAAGACCGTGACCAAGTTCAGAATTTATTTGAAAAATTGGGCTTCAAAGTGAAAGTCTGTAATAATTTTAGCGTGGCCGAGATAAAAGTAGTAATTCAGGACAGTAAGTACTGTATATTTTACTGTATATAATAATGATCATGAAACATTTATTACATTAGCTAATCTTAACATATAGGATAGCAGGGATTGATTTAGGATACAATAATTACATAGAGATATTGTTATCACCACCATCACCATAACCCCAACCCTGTTTTCTATTTTAATGCGGCTGAACCCCTCTTATTTTATGCATGCTAAATGCAGAGGAAACCAAGGTCTTTTATTTACATTATTTTGTTTTCTATAAATAAATGTCCAATGACTCATGTTGAGACATCCCAATTGATAGGGGTACAGTGAAAGGGTTAAACTGTCTCTACATTCGCTGTTAGCAGTCTTCTTTGATCTTTCACATACATCTTTTAAAGTGTCAACTAATCTTTATACATGTGAGCAACGGTCTCACTTCTTACAGGTCGATATTCAATCCCTGTGACCATCCAAGTGGTTGGGCACCATTCCTTTCCTCCGTCCTATCCTAAATCCTTATCCTCATATTCCTTCCTTGTGCTGTATAGTCATGATGACTTGGTGCTGTTTCCTTATAATTACATTGCCAGGAGAACTGCTTCTGTTCAAATTATGCATTAAATTAACCCCCTATGCTAGTATTCTCGGTCTGTCTAAAAGACAGTAGAAATTAAGGACAGTTTACCAGAGCAGAAAATCAAAGCCATACCAGGCTGCAGTGAGGAGGTGAAACCATTCAGGAACTGAGGATCACATGGTGAAGTTGGGGTCCAAACACCTACCTGACAGAAAACAGACTAAATGAATTCAAAATCTCAAGGACCCTAACAACAGCTGACAAGGAAAGCCATTGAATACTGAAACAGGGACTGGACAGGGTAGGCCAGCTTGCAAAGCATCTGAAACAATTACTGTACAGTATTATGACAGGAAAAATTGCTTTCCTGCGCTTAACTCTTTGGTTTGCTCCTTGAGAAGCAGTATGATTTGCAATGGTACGTATCTCTGGTGGGTCAAAAGATTCACCATGAGCTTGATGTGTTCAGCATGTCCTTGACATGCCAGTGAGTTAAACACATTGCTACTGAAGTTTTACTCAAAAAATGGCATTTGTTAAACTTAACGCTCTAATTTTCTATGAGACTTAGTATACCTGTTGCCCATGATGCAGCCAGAAGTATAATATTTCTGATGTTAACGTCAAAATAATTATCTTTGTTTATACTTCCAATGTTTAATGTAGATGCTCCTCATTAAATTTACTTTTATACTCCTGTTTTCAGTGGCTTTTGGTACTGACCATACAGACTGTGATATGCTGGTTGTGGTGTTTATGTCACATGGTGAGCAAGATATCTTGTGGGGTAGAGATGGCCATATCAAAGCCGATTTTCTTTTTGAGAGCTTTCAAGGCGATCAGTGTAAATCTCTCGCTGGAAAACCCAAGTTGTTCTTCATCCAGGTAAGGCTCCCATGTATAAAGCAGTCTTGTATAATAAACATTAACCCCACATATTATAAGTAGGGCAAATTTGTGGTTTCAGACTATCCTGGACCATTATCAAATTGGCTTGTGGTGGCTCACGGTGCTCTGAAATCTAACCTTTTCCTGTTGTTTATTATGTTTGTATTTATTCTAACCATGTTATTGGAACTTTTATTTTTACTATTTATATACTGTATGCATTTTAATATGTTTATATTAGTGCTTCCTGCTGGATATTCTTAGGTACCATTAATTATTATGCCTCTTGATGTTCTTGAACTAGTTTCCTATTCCTTACTTTATTCATGAGCAACCTTGTAAGACTATAGGAACTGTACTGTACATTAAAAAGTTTCTTTGCCTCCTTTCATTATAGTGTTTATTTCTTCCATTCTTGTCCCTCCCACTCATTAGCACCTCTTATTTCACCTTCCATACTCCCATTTTTATTTAACACCAATTGTAGCCAAGACATTAAATATTCACTGCATCTATTAGTAACATGATCCAGATTTATCAACACTCTTCCCCTTATGTCAGCCTTCAGATTGTAGCTGTTGACCAATCACAGGCAAATAGGCCTCTGATGTCATAGCCAAAGCACTGCGCATGCACGCCAACACCTCATTTGATAAGAGATTATAGCAGGGAGGACCTTGGCTTGTGAGATCTGTATCTCCTACAATAAAGAAGTCATAGAAGCAGCCTGGTGTATTCCTACTGTTCCTAGTAAGCACAAAAGACAAGCGCTCACACATCTATGACAGCAAAAAATGTTGTAATACATTCATTGTTTACTTTCCCCTTATCTTCATACAACTACTGTACCTTTAACCTTTTTGTAAAATAATTTATTACAAAATCTTCACTCAACATTTCCCCCTTAAGATAACTCTTCTTATCCTTTTTAATCCCTAATAAATTTCCTTACAATGTTTTTACACTTATTATATTCCATCTTTCTTCTGTCTCATATTATCTGATAAATTTTTCTGTGGCATATTTTTTTTTACATGTATCACTTGTCATCTCAATATTATCTTTGACATTTTCACTTAACCATGCAGATCTCTTCCCTAATGTACTGTACCCAGTACAGTTTATCCATTTTGTATTCACTTACTCAGTCATTTCCCATTACATAGCCTAATAATTTACCTTTTCAGTCTTAAAAGTTTATCCTTTCTTTCAGTTTCCAACTTCCTAACATTAAGACATGTTCTTATGTAACTGTTTCATGTGGCCATCAGACTGTGAGAGAGGAAGAGTTCTGTATCATATGGACTGTAGGTATGTAGAGAACCACAAACATAATTAAAATAAAAAATTTCTCCTAAATTCTTCATATTCGTATCTTTGCCATGGTGTTTTGTAGGCATGTCGTGGTGAGGGTCTAGATGCTGGTGTGACACTGGTGCGCGCTCGGCCTAGTGATGAGACCGACTCTGGTTACCTGTCCTACAAAATTCCAGAAACGGCTGACTTTCTAATTTGCTGGTCCACCGTACCAGGTAAGTTACGCATAATTGTACGGACCAGCTATCCTTCAGGTCATGAGAGCTTTGTGCCTAGGTGTCTTCTATATGGCAAGAAATATATGGAATATAATATCTAGACTATTTTCTGAAGAAAGTGTGTTAGTAAGGTTTATGTAGGATTTTACAAAATATTTTGGATATGATTCCTTGCTGGGAAAATTATTAAAAATGTTGACGATGTGATGTGTTAGGTAGTATGTGTGTGAGAACAGTGGAAGATGGGGTTGAGCCCTGGGCAATGAAGGATGTCCGGCCACTGGTTCTTAACTGTTTGTTCACTCGGCAATAATTGGGAATCTGGTGTAAACTGATCGGTGGATTGTGTTCCACTGAAAACTGGTAGGGTAAAGCTTTAAGATGAGCCGTGGGAAGGGGGAGCTATTAGCCTTTTAGCATGAATTGGAAATTTTCTGCACTTGTTCCCTCATGTATAAAAAATAAAAAATATTATCTGACACTGTAAAAGCAGTTCTTCACTTCAGCTGTCTATGCCGATTGAGTCAATGCATGATATCAGTTAGGAGTGCTCTGTGCTTAGATGGAGATACTGGAAGACAGTAAAAGTGAGGCAAAAGGGAGTTAAAAATGGAAGGTATGAATAAGGTTTAAGGTTAAAGTGAGAAAGTATGTGGTCATAAATAGTGGGAAAGTGTGTGCATGGATAGGAATACTTAGCCAAGCTTCTGAAATTACTGGGGAAATGTTTGTCTGAGGAGCACTAAATCAGGCCTATTCTATAAATGTGAATTTAACTTTTTTCAAACCTTGAGTAATTTCAGGTCATTTTTCATGGCGTAACACCACCAACGGATCCTGGTTCATACAGTCGTTGGTTCATGTCTTGAGCACGGAATACACCCATGAAGATTTGCTGTCGATGATGATAAATGTCAATAGATACATGATTGTTAACTTTGAATCCAACTGCCCTTGTGAGTATTTCCTTTAGATTGAGTATATATGCTAAATAGGAATATGCCTAATTAAATCATACCAATTTATAATTTCTATTTTGGCAATTTGCCATAAGACTAAATATCTGTACCACAGTAAAATAAAAATTAATTTGTGATTTGTTGCAAGTAATGGTTACATTTCTGAGCGTAAGCCACTTGATTATTCCCATATGTAAGCTTCCAATTCTCCAAGGACATCGTGGAAGCCAAACTGAGTCAAACCTTCTCCCAACACCAGTTTAGCAGGAATCTTTTCTAAACACCCTTGCTTCAGCCTTATGGAAAATTGCTAATCCAGCCTAGAGTGACCATCAGGAGCTCTCAGCCCACTCAAAACGTCTTTCAAACAATAGTCTATGCTATCCAACACTAGATGGCAGAACCAGTTACGTACACAAGCAGCCATTACTCACCTCACACTTGTCCCAGAGTTTTAACTGAGATGGCCTTCAGGTCAGCAAAAGACATCTTTGTAAGATATGTGGGAGTTGATTCATTCCAAAACATTCTGTGGCTTGTGCTGTGAACCTATGCTTCACAGATACTTCACGATTGTGTGGGTTCATTGTTTTTACCAGTCTCTTGAACTTTTACCAAAACAGTATTGGCATATTATTTTTGAGGTCATCCAGTTGGGGTTTTTTCTTCCTCTTTGAGTTGACCCTAACTCTCTCAGGGCCTAGTGATCATGACCCTGTTCACAGATGTTTGAGTTAAATGTATTCATGATTCATTTAAACTTGTGGGTCTTGATTGTTAGTGTTCTGGTCTGTTTTTCAGTAATGAGTGTGCCCTCTCCTTTTCCTTTTTTGTGGTAGACAAGGTTAGGATATGAGTTATAATCTTGTCACGCCTTTAGACTTTGTTCCTGAGACAATTTCTATTACCAGTGGCAGGAGTGGTGCTCATGCATGACACCATGACTGTGGCAGGAGTGGTGGTTAAGCATGGCACCATGACTGTGGCAGGACCAGTGGTCAAGTAACCAGCCTCTGGTAGCAACAGAATAGCTGAATTGAGAAGGGTATTTTCACAGGCTCAAAGCATATATTTTGGCGTGTGAAAAATGTTGATAAAGGAGGTTTTGACTTGGAACACCTCCTGGTGTTCCAAGTCAAACTTAAATGGCTGAATATATAAAGAGCATCAATCATTTATATTATTGTAGTTAAAAACATTCTCTACATTTTTAGTTATTTCTATATGCTGTACAGTATTGCTAAAAGTATAAGTGTTTAGCACATTACCAGTAATTATATATATATAGCCTAGATAGAAAAACAAGGATCTTGGCAGAGCTTGGCAAACTGTTGAATACTTTGTAATTCTTTCTTAAAATTTGTATTAGCTATATATCTAACAACCAAGCAGGTTTTCATTTGCATTATAAATGTCATATGATGCATGTACATAACAGCATAGGTAAATAATGAGAATTTGTCGAACATATTTTATGTACAGTGAATATATCCCACATTCACTGCAAGACATGGTTGGTGTTTATGATAGATATGTTACCGCAGATTCTTTTTTCAGAGGATTGAATATTGGTAGATCTATAAAGAGTTTTAATGAATCTCTTGTTAGGTAGCTGTTGACTATCCACTTGAGGAAAGATATTTAGGGATTCATGAAAGATCTAAAGTGGGCAAAAATCAACAAGCATCATTATAATCTTGAGCAACGATTGTGAGACTAATCTTATTAGGCCTCATAGTAAATGGAGGAACAGCAGCTGCGTGTTCTGGACGACAATCTTCACAATTTGGAAATAACGTTATGCTTTGATCATTTAGATATTGGGTAATTATTCATAATTATGAGCAAATCTTCCCATCCAACCTTCATAAAGGAGAAGTTTCCCAATCTTTTCAGTTATAGATGGATGGTGTCCAGATGGTATCATACCAGTCCTTGTATAAGGTACTGTATTGACACACGTGTGAGTACAGTATAGATCTTGATATTCCTCAAATTATGTTGCTCAGTTTGTGTTCCCAGTTGAGCATGATGACACCAATCAAAATAATTATATTTTGATCAGGATGGTTTTCATATTAGGAGAAAGGACAGATATTAAATAGATTTTTCTCCCATACTCATATTGATCAGTTTACTTTTCCCTAGCTATGAAATTGAGTTAAAAAATAAAAAAAAAATTCAGACAGCTTTGCATGTTTAAATTACATGTTTCCCCATTCTTTGTATAACGGGATTTCAATGCTGGATTTGAATTTAGTTTGCATGGTATGTCTTCTAAAGCAGCATTTGCCGCAGATGAAAGAAAAAACCATGATAAGAAAACTCATTTGATTTGGCTTCGTGTGACGTCTTTGGTCGCTTTGATTGCATGTAGTTGGGTTATTGCAGCGCTTTCTCCGACATTTTTTGTTGTACGCCGGAAGTTGGTGTCTTGTATTTGTTATTGCCTTATACGCTGTCACAAACAAAACCTATAAATTATATGAAACTTATTAAAGAACTCTTTCAAAGAAAGAGGTCCAGGGATGGTTCTGGATAATAAATTGTCACCAGAGGACCACATATTTCACATTGTCTGGGACAGGAAGCGTTTACTTAGGCCTATTGAGATTCCCTAGGCCAGGGATGGCAAACTAAATTTGCTAGCATGTGGCATTTACCCGCCAAACACACACCGAAACTACGACGTTGGTACAATGTTCGAACAAGTTTTAACATCACCTAACCAATATACCAAGTTGTAACAACGTTCTAATACGTCATAAGCACGTTAAGCCAAGATGTAACAACTTTATTACAAATTGTAACAAGCAGAAAATAGAGACAGTTTCGGTTTGTGTTTCCAGGGTAGTGCCAAATGAAGTAGCAAATGATTTTTTTTACAAACCTAGAGCAGTAAGAAGTGTTCACAGCCATCTCGTGCATGACTTGAACACCAAATTACAGGGATCTGCCAAAAGACAAATAAGCAAGAGGACTACATTTTCCTTACATAGGGAAGAGACTTATCAGGGCAAAGCACCAAGCCATTACGAATATATAGTACTGGAAAAGGGTCAGGATAAGGATTAGGGATGGGAATGGGGGAAAGGAATGGTGCCCAACCACTTGGACGGTCGGGGATTGAACGCCGACCTGCAAGAAGCGAGACCGTCACTCTTGTCACTCTACAGTCCAGACCAAGTGATTGGTTTTTCTTTACACAGTTCATTATTATTTTACTAACTTATAAATTTCACTTCTTGGGAATTATAAATTTCAGTTTACTAATTTATAAATTTATCTTGGGAAAGAGAAGGTGCAAGAGGGAAGTAGTGGAGGCAAATTTCCTATTTTTATATTCAACTATATATACAGTATTTGATAAAATGCAACGAGTTAAGAGAATCATTGCAACAGTTGATTAATGGTTAAGAGATGTGGTTCAGAAGCTGTTGCTGGCTCTCTTCAAATAAAATTAGGTAACACACATTCACAAACACTGCTCCATGTGTTTAACCCTTAAACTACTTGTGTAATTCTCAAATGTTAGACCCATGATGCTCATGTCGCTTGTGAACGACTTAACATGTTTCTTAATATTCACAGTTGTTGAATATTCTATGTAGTTGTCATTCAGTACTGGGAGACCTCTGGCAATTGGTTGCCATACTGAGGAAGAATCCTAAAAGCCTTAGCTATCGTCCTTGACATTATTACAAAATTTGGCATTTGGCAAATATTTAAAGGGAAACTCCATGCATCATCTTGCTTCCTAATTGATAATACTGTAAATCTCATCAAACTGTGTTGATTTTGTATTTCTTATATTTTGAAACAATTATGCAATTATATTGCTTTACATTTGTTTCTGCAGCTCAGCCCCACATGCACGGAAAGAAACAGGCAGCCAGTATTGTCGCTACTTTGATGCGCAAGGTATACCTCACTCCCAAGTATTGACAACGTGACGAGTGTAGACGTTCACAACGTTCATTACGGATGGCACTGGAGGCACCAATAGCCTCGGAAGAACACCTTGAAATTTCTGAACATCCAGATCCTCGTGTATCCTTAAGGTCTCAAATAGGTAAGTTCTTGTGCTGGCCAGTAAAACTCAAGAAGAAACCCCTTAAATTCTCTAACATAAGAAAAGCAAAGCAAAACAAGCCATTGTGGAAGTTTAATCGGAGTTTAGAAACCCCAGACTAGCAGGAGATCAATTAGTTTGAAAAGTCCAACAAATAATGAGCCAAAGTCTACATTTACTGAAATACTGCATTTATATCCTGAGTCATTGTTGCTAATTGCTCTGTGAAAATTATACTTTTTAAAAAAACAAATTTAAATAGGAAAATTAGTGTGTTTTTCAATAGTGTGTGTTCTTAAAAGATAATACCAAGGATTAAATTTGAATAATTGTCTTTTAATAATATCTAATATAACTGAAGTCAGTAATTTTATCTGTCAATTTTTAACTTGAAGTGTACAAAGAAATCTGCAGGTACCTTGTAAAGTCTGTCATTTTGATACACATGAACTTTATCAGGTAGAAATGTCTTTCATTGCCATGAGTGATAACCTTATCATATAGAAATGTCTTTCATTATTGTGACTTAGAAGAAGTTAGATTAGAAAATTTTAGGAACATGACACACCTCTGTTGCACTGTTAGCATGCTTTCACCTCTTAGTATCATTAACAGATGACTTGCTTTATGCATTTATTCACTGATTTCAGGTAAATCTGTGTAGACAATAGATCCACTTGCATTACCTAAAATAGCCTTTAAACAGTGTTAGTGTGTTGTTGTCACAGAAAATGTATGTGTTAAAATATGCACATTGGACGTGCCATACGGGATATGGTAGTTGTGCAGTTAACTCCACGGTACAAGTGGTTCCACAATGCCTAAGTCTTTCATGTGTGATTTTGATTGTGCCAGTGATTGTACATTGTGACTTGACTGTGATTGGATTTGATAATTACACATTATTTAATAGGAAGAATATCTTGAAATAATAATTTAACGAGCTGTTCTTTAAGTAGCGATTCATGATCTGAATGTTTAAGCTTAATTGTAAAAACAAAGATATGTAATGTTTTTTGCCAGTAGGTATGCCCTCCATGAGTAACATTGATACAAAATAATGAATGTGATTACATATTATATTGAATGACAGATATTTCCACATCTTTCCTTATCTCAAGACATATTACTTGTACAAAGACTTGTAGGCAATTAGAAGCTTGCCATTAATATCAACATATTTTGCACACTGAATATGAGTCCTTTTATCATGTTTGTTGTATTTTATAATATATAATGATAATCTGAATGTAAATTGCAATGCATTAATCATAAATATTGTGTATAATTTTCAATAGATCACAAAATTACTTGTTCTTATTTTTAAATTCAGTACATACTTTATTTAGTATAGCTTACAAATGGGCCAATCAGATGCTGAAGTAGAGACCCTACTGTTATCTGTGTTTAGTGAACATCTGTTCAGTAGTTAGACTTTTGATTAGAAATCCTTTATTAATGTATAGTTATATAAGAATTTAATGTTTTGGAAATATATACACTTGAGTGTGCTCATCACCTCTGAAGCCCACACGCAGGTAAAATGAGTGACCGACTCCTTTGCTTGCTTTTGAAACTACTTATTTAAACTGGGTACATTTTGGTCCCTTAAACCAACCCAAGCAAGGATGGGAAAGTTAGCAAATATGTCAAACAATGTTCTTGAATTATGAGCCGTTTGCCCATTTGGTTACAGTTGTATTAATTGGCAAGTTTTATGAACATGGTGGAGGACTACACTAAATCTGTTCATTATATATTAGTATGTTATTTTGTTACTATGTTTTTGTTGTGAATAGTTTTCATATACAATATTTGAATACTTTAATGTTTATTTTTTTAGAAACACAATTTTCTCTTGTACTGTATGTCTGAGTATATAAAGTAACTATACAAAAAGCTGGTTATAGGATTCTACAATTAGTATATAGGAAATTTCCTGGAACATTTGACCAGCAATACTTTGAAATACTGTACTGAAGATGAAAAAATAATAAATTGATATTAATACTGATATTTATCATCTCCATACTTCGTAAATATCAAGCAATTTTGTTCTGAAATATTTGTTTGTACGTGTACAATTTTGTTTCGAGAAATCTTAAACAATTTGATTATCATATATCAACTAAATTAATTTGAAATGTTGCAGACTACTGTACACCTTTAAACCATTGATAGGAATATTTAAATATGGGATAATGAAGGCTCTGATTGTTTTTCAAATAAATAATAATTAATATGCAAGTTTTGACGTGCTGCTGTCATTCAGTACTGTACGTGGAAAAATTGCATAGTACGTATTGTTGAAATTAATAATTGTGTTTGTATTTATAGGTTATTCTTATTATATTCAGTTATATGCATTATATTGTGTTTTTTATACTATAAAGTGTATAAGCCTCAAAGGCTGTGTGTGAAAAGAGTTTGAGGACTTGGAAGTATGTCACCATTAAAGCAAAATACATACATCTGGTTATACGAGTTCCTCTTTGCATTTTTATATATTGCTCAAAGTTTCTCCATGATTTTTTTTTATTGTGGATAAATGTCTTGTTTCATAAAGCATTTAGATACTGTTGAACTAGGCATGTGTCCAGGGGAGTTCTCAATAATATGAGTAGTTCAGACATAACTCTATATTGTACAGTTTTGTGTTCCATCTTGTGTATGGAGCTGTTGCAAATTAACTTCTTGCATGGCAGAAATTTCTGCTTTCTAAGAAGTACAGTATTCTTTTATCCAAGTATTTGGTTTCTTTTTCTAACTTCAGAAAGAAAATATAAGACATTGTAAGTCTTGTACTCTATTATGGTATTTAGTATTTATACAAAATTGGTTGGATAAATAATTTCTTCTGATCAGGAGATTAATATATTTTTGATAATCCTTCCATAAATACGCAACTTTATTTGGACCCAATTGTCTGTTATTATTTGGTTTCCTAGGAGTGGTTTTTGTGACTCATTGCCTTTCTGGTACAATGCCATCTCTTTCCAGTTGTGAAAGAAGAGAATGGTCCTCGACTTGTAAAGGTAGGCCAACCTCATCCTTTCTCTAACTTTATGCTTTATCACCCTGTCTATTGGTCAGTGGGTGTTGCCTCAAGGGAGATGGGTTCTCTCTCTGTCTCCAGGATGCCTATTGTTATCAGTACCAATATAGGTGGAGTTCAGGGACTTTTGGGGGGTTTTGTTTCGAGAACATGAGTTTCCACTTTGCAAATCTCCCCATCAGTTCAAATCTCGCTCTGTGACTTTTACTTTTCTTACCAGGGTGATTCTCCAGCCCGTCCTCTGAGGGTTTCCCAACGTCAAAAAAAACGGTCAATTTAAGGTGTCCTCTTCTAACCTACCAGAGGACCAAAAGTAGAAAACGGGACAGTATGTCACTTTTGCGAGCCGCTTCCACTTTCTAGTATGACAATTTTTGGTGTTAAGTAACACATACCAGCGAAAAGGGATGTTCTTTGTAGGAGGACAGGTAGGAGTCTTCATGTATGTTAGCCTCTGGGCATGCATTTTTGGCCTTCCTCAACAGAAACCTGATAAAAGTTTGGGCTTCATTTCAAATTGACTTGAAAATTGTGTATAAACAAAACACGTCGAGTCTTTCATTATTGAGGAGTGTAACCCAGTGGCCAAAAAAATTGGTCATTGTTTTTTCAAGCTACAGAGTACTGGTATTTACTTTCAAGTATCTCTTTTGTTCTCTGCATCATTGCAACAGAATCATAAAATGTGCTCAAGGTCATTAGAAACTAAAAACATTCAAAACTAGTGTACAGTACATGTAATGACCAGGCAGGCTTTACAGGAGCATTGGAAAAACAGAAGTCGGAAGGCTTAGAGTTGTATTAAGAGACAAGCTGAAAGATCAAACCAAACCCCAGCTCTATTTCTTGTCATGTCTACTCATAATGTACTGTACAGTACAGTATCTAAATTGGGGTAGGAGGCATTTTTTTTATTTTGAGAATATTTGCAATAGAGATAATATAAATATTTGTGATTTCTATAGACATTCCTGGTATAGGTATATACAGTACATCATTATACTATTGTTTACTATCAAAATATATCTTGTTTACTTTCACACCCATTATTCTTGAAAAAATGTGTAAATTGTAAATTGACACTCAAATTTGGGGATGATTTTGCCTATTATTATTTTCATTTGATATTAATATTCAGTATTATAAATATATTTTGTTGGGATATGAATAAAGTTAATACAGTAATGTACAGTGGAAATGGATTAATGTTTAATAATCTAGCCTTACGATATGAACTCTCGGTTGCTTATCATTTTTTGATAAATAGGCTGATATTTGTATTACAAAAATAAATTATAAAATTTGTCACAATACATGGTGAAATCCAGGTAACACACATTGGTAAAACATCAAATTGTATTGAAATGTCAACCAAAAATATGTATACTGTATTTTAGTAATACTATACATGATTCCCATTCATGAACATGCTGTTAATAGTGCCCTCCCAAAAAAGTAATTATCAAAACCTAAGAGTGTGTATTCATATATTTTCAGAGCATAGTATGCTTAAATATTGTACAGACTCTGTAGAACATCTGTATTGCACTCTGAAAGTGAAGTATATTAACACTGGATGATAAAGTAGACCCAAGGCGGCAAGTGCAGTGAGGCCGACCCACATTGTCCAAGTCAGTTATGATCAAATGGTTAGAAGTGGTAAAGACAGTAGAGAGAAGAGTAAGCTGTGTGTGCATGTATGCTCTTCAGGTATCTTCTCATTCCTTTCTTGCCAGTTGTATTATCTATCCATGAAAGTTTGTTTGTGGAGGTGATGAGTCACAATAACGTGGCTAAAATATGTTGACCAGACCACACACTAGAAGGTGAAGGGACGACGACGTTTCGGTCCGTCCTGGACTATTCTCAAGTCGATTCGTTTGTGTTTGTGGCCTCCATCACAGTACTGTATTTATCAATGATTCTAAGACACTAAAATTAATATCTAAAATCTTTAACATATTATTTATACTGCACAGTACTGTACTTAATTGTGTAAGAGCACTATTGGTATTTAAACTAAATTGAGTATTATATATTTGAAACACAATTAAAATTGTGTTTTGAAAATACTGTTCTAAATGCCTATTTGTACTGAAATGATAAATAATCGAGTCAACCAGAAGAGAAATGTACGTTTCTGGAATCGTGGTGTACAGTGTTGCCAAAAATGAGTGACAAAGAGCAGGTGGTGAAGTGTTACATTATTTAACTTCAAATAGCATTATATTTATGTAGTCAATTATTATTCAGTACTGTATTTAATCCCAAGTTTTGAGCAGATCTAAGTGTTTTAACTAATAATATTACCTCAAACATGATTTTTCAGGCCAGTTAAAAGCTAAAGACAGTGATCTTATTTGTGGCACTTTAAATAAGTTTTCTTATTGTCCTTGTTACATATACTGTAGTGTTTTTGTACTTTTTTATACTAAAGTTTTATGGTTGTGCTCAAACATTGTCCTTACACATCAGTGTTATGTATATCTTGGGTATTTAATACCCATTCCTAGAGTGCAATAAAATTGTCTATAACATTGGTTACTTTTAGTAACCCTTATGAGAATATATCCATTTATTATATCCTCTTAAGGGGGTTATCTTGAGATCTTGAGGTTATCTTGAGATGATTTCGGGGCTTTTTTAGTGTCCCCGCGGCCCGATCCTCGACCAGGCCTCCACCCCCAGGCAGCAGCCCGTGACAGCTGACTAACACCCAGGTACCTATTTTACTGCTAGGTAACAGGGGCATAGGGTGAAAGGAACTCTGCCCATTGTTTCTCGCTGGCACCTGGGATCAAACCCAGGCCCACAAGTCCAGCGTGCTGTCCGCTCGGCCGACCGGCTCCTCCTCCTTTAGGGTGAGCAGAAAATGGTGACAGTGATGCAGATAAACAATAATTAGAGGGAAGACTGGTTGATACCTGGTTGATGGGGTTTTGGGAGTTCTTCTACTCCCCAAACTAAAGAAGACGGTATCTCACAAGGCAAACTCTTCATCTTATATAAAGTGTCTACTTCATGTTTCTTTGTATCCTCATATATCCTGTAATACTTGTTTGCAATAAAATGCAAACTGAAAATCTAGATGGTAAAACCGTTCTGTTTTTTTTTTTTTTTTTTTTTGGAAGGCCTACATGAACAGCATCTTGGCATGGTGGTCATAGGCACTTTTATTGCTCAAAATGTATTTGAAAGTGGCATAATGAAACCTCTCTCTTTGCTAAAGTCTTAAGTTGTTATTGTGGCTTCGTCATCAATCCCTTGCATGTTTGCATACTCTGTTTAACTGGAAAAAAAGTGCAATATAATTTTTGGGCATAAAGTAAACAAGTAAAATATTACTTGTTTTTATTTAAAGAAACATATACTAAAAATGTACGTAATGGTGTTTTAATACAAATCAAATTTATACATATGCAAGTAATTAAATAATTTAGTTATATGGCACAAATAAGTGTCTAAGTGAATTTATCTGAGGGCTACCATCTCTATGTCCTTGACGAGGAGAGGAAGCCAGCAGTTTGTCAAAGGTTTTCCCATTTGTTCTGATGATTTGATCTGTCTGGATTTTGAACTGCAACAATGGTTTGGCATTTTCAGCTTCACCACGTAGGCAGTTTTATGGGTATATTATCCCGTGGGTGAAAAAGCATCTGTTTTCTGTACATTGTGGCTAGTTGAGCTTAAAGCTGTTACTCCTTGTATGTGTAACATTTGACCTTGTAAAAGAAGGAGGGGTTTGGATCAATATCTTCTAAATTGTAAAGTATTTTTAAACTATCGATGAGATTTGCCCTGTCATATCTGGTTTGCAGTGTTGTTAGTCATATTGCCCTATATTATTTTATAATATATATATATATATAAATATATATAATATTGGTATATACTGGCAGCAGGGATACTGGTTAGAGGGATAGAAGCCCTACATCAGAAGATAGTAAATACAGAATATGCGGTCATATTCAATGAGACATATATATAATATATATATATATATATATATATATATATATATATATATATATATATATATATATATATATATATATATATATATATATATATATATATATATATATATATATATATATGTATGTATGTATGTATGTATGTATGTATGTATGTATGTATGTATGTATGTATGTATGTATGTATGTATGTATGTATGTATGTATGTATGTATGTATGTATGTATGTATGTATGTATGTATGTATGTATGTATGTATGTATGTATGGATGGTGGGAGAGGTCCCCCTCCCCTCAGTGTCGAACCATAGACCCTCCTAAGGATGTAACTGTACAACAGGTAACTCCCGGTTACCTATTTACTGTGATTTATTTCAAGCTACGGCAACCAATCTCAATTTCAGACGTTTTCATCAATTTTAGCATACTGCTTATTCAAAAATGAGTATTTTCTAGAATAGAAATTAATGTTGTTATATAAAAGAATGTGTTCTATAGGTTAGGTTAGGCTGTTTTGGCAATTATTGTATTTGCAGTACGTGGATGAAGCGTTCAGAGGTGCGATTCGAGCTTTGGATATGAACGAAGCACTGCTCGAGAAAAGTACGTAAGTCGTCAGTTGTGTTGTGTGTAAATTATTGTGTTCACTTGTCACTCCTGGCTGTCTTTGTGACATGCTACTACAACCCTTCAGTTGTAGTAGTGCTACAACTACATCCATCCGTCCTACTACATCCTTCAGGCCAAGATAAGTAAAATTATGACTTACCTAGATTTTAATTAGTTTGTACTTGACTTGTACAGCAGTCAGCCAACTGACAGGATGAATCTTTCACACGATATAATAATAAACGTTTTTTCCTCAAATATAAAATAATGTTTTTATATATTGTGGGTGTATGCATAGTTATGTCCAGGTATGGTGTTTTGGTTATGTTGATCATGGAGTGTTTACGGTACAGCTTGATGTAAACGAAGCACGTTTCGAGTTATAACTTCGACTATGGTCACTTGGGTTGTAAGTTAATTATTGATTTATGATGATTTTTAATATGTTGGTATTTTACTTATAAGTTGTGAACCCATGGCCGTTTGTTTTGATGATGGGCTGCCAAAATTCGGTAAATAGAATTTGTAGACCGTAATTATTGTATATATATAGTGGAGGGTATGACTATGAATTATTGATAAATATGAAATAATGGGTAGATATTAAATATGATACGTAGTGGAATATATTATGAGAGGGAAGTAATGTGCAAGAATGGCATAAGAGGAGCAAGCCTAATAATTGCGTTGATGATAACTTTAAATCATACGAGAACATCTGTTATATCTCGCAATCCAACGCCTCTCTTGTCTTTTCAGTTAACAAAATTAATTACATCCCTATTATAATTCAACTGGAGTAATTTTGCCACAATTATAAGAAAAGCTGTCAGTGACTTTACGAGTCTGTTATAGGTGAAGGAGCCAGATTCACGAAGCAGTTACGCAATCACTTACGAACCCGTACATCTTTTCTCAATCTTTGGCGGCTTTGTTTACAATTATTAAACAGTTAATGAGCTCCGAAGCACCAGGAGGCTGTTTATAACAATAACAACAGTTGATTGGCAAGTTTTCACGCTTGTAAACTGTTTAATAAATGTAACCAAACCTGTCAAAGATTGAGGAAAGATTGAACATGTTCGTAAGTGCTTGCGTAACTGCTTCGTGAATCTGGCCCAAGGTCCGTACATAGGTTGGCACTCATCAACTATCCGGACTCGCCATTAACCGCGGGCGCAGAGTGCGTGCGGTGAGGGGAAGAAGCACAGGTCGCTCAGTGACCCCGTCACACCGTCTTGTGCCACAAAGAAAGAGGGAGGTGGCACCAGAAGCATCATGGCACTCCTCAGAAACACGTGTATCAGCGGAGAGTGAAAACGTGTATTAGTGAGGTGATTACCCCCCAGCATGGATCACCTGCCTGGCTACACAGGTATGTCTAAACAAGCCAAGGGCCTCGTGGTACAGATGACTGTTCTCGGCTAACGATCAGGGATCCCGGGTTTCATTCCCGGCCGGAATAGACGGTTGTGCACATTTCCTTTCACCTAATGCCTCCTATTATCTAGCAGTAAGTAGGTTCCGGGAAGTTTGATAACTTGTGGGAGAGAGGGGAAGGGGAACCCCGATACAAGCAGTGTGTATCTGAGAGCTGGCCAGGTGTGTTCCGTGTTCCTGAGAGCTGGCCAGGTGTGTGCCGTGTTCCTGAGAGCTGGCCAGGTATGTGCCGTGTCCCTGAGAGCTGGCCAGGTGTGTGCCGTGTTCCTGAGAGCTGGCCAGGTGTGTTCCGTGTGCCTGAGAGCTGGCCAGGTGTGTGCCGTGTTCCTGAGAGCTGGCTAGGTGTGTGCCGTGTCCCTGAGAGCTGGCCAGGTGTGTTCCGTGTTCCTGAGAGCTGGCCAGGTGTGTGCCGTGTCCCTGAGAGCTGGCCAGGTGTGTGCCGTGTCCCTGAGAGCTGGCCAGGTGTGTTCCCTGTCCCTGAGAGCTAGCCAGGTGTGTGCCGTGTCCCTGAGAGTTGGCCAGGTGTGTGTGATCTCCAGAGGTCACCTTATAGTGTATCACCTACTGCAGGTGTGCAACATGACCTCACGAGCGTCCCTCGGGTATGGACAATTGACTCAATGCTACTTCATTATATACGTTAATCGCCACTTGTGGACGGTAATGTACACACTGAGAAGCGTATTCGGCTTCATTAACAGTTTACTTTTGTCCTGGACAGTGTTAAGATCTTCAGGACGGAAGTATATATATATACTTGTTTGGTCAAGTTGTTGTTGTTTCAGATTTAGCTACTCAGAATGAAGTGTCCATGTAGCACGGGCTATGGTGATCCCGTAAGCCTTGTTTGGTCAGCATGTCTGGGGATTATTATCCCTCACGTCGGTGGTAGGTCTGAAGCCTAACACCATACCTCAAAGTGTTGATTGTCCAAAAACAGTAAAGAAACATTAGTTACAAAGCTTATTATACGCACGGTGTAATGGCCAAGTCTAAAGCTGATAATTAAAATAATATAAGAGACACTAAACATGAATAATGGTAGTATAAGATTGTGTAATATGGTTGAATTAGAAATGTTCAGAAAATGTTGAACAGGTATTTAGCCACAATTTACATGTAACAGGCAGTAATTGTGCTCCCAGCCCTCGTCTCCTTCCCAACTATCGGCACTAAAGAACCATCGTGTACACTGTAATTTATTTAGTATTATGTTCAAGCTGGCTGCAAGTATCTTAGTGATCAATATGGACGTCTTTCAGTGTTATTGTCCTGACGAGTTTACAGTATTTAATAGTTCTTACTAATCGAGAATTTCCCCTTAGTACCGAATATAATCCTGTGTATTATCACGTTGCATTTTTGTTCTGCATAAATCTATACCAGACTTCACTCCCCTGCCTGCTTAAGCTCAACCCTCCCTTCATTATTCTCAACTCTTATCTTACCACACTATCAATGTTCCTAAAGGTAAAATAATAACATCCATTTTTCTGCTGTTCTATAATTAAGCGCCTATTCTGAACCTGACCAAAGACGTTCCATTTTCCACCGAAGCTACTGTCCTCTTGCTTAATATTTAGTGAAGGATGATAGGAAATTTTGCTTTCTTATACACTTTTTTTATTCTGCGTCATAAGTCTCGACAATGTGCACGGTGTCTTCCTCCTTTGACATATCTCATAGTTTTCTAATCTCATTTTAACATCTTAAATTCTGTCTAGAAACTCTTGAATGTTTCCTGTAGCAAAGACAATCTTTTATATCTTAGTACTTGTGATAATTCCAGTGCTGTTACTCACTAATATCCTGTAATCTCACCTTCACTTGATCTGCGTGTGTAGTAGCACTCAAATAAATTTAAAATCTTGTCTGATTACGAGGTAAAGTTTCGACCCGCCTCTATGAGATATGTTAGGCTACACATCATATAAGCCGTTCTCCACAATTTATGTGCAAGCCTCTCGACCAATCCTTGTTGTGTGGAAGCCCCTGGACGAGCCCTTTTGTGGAAGCCCCTCGTGAACTAACCCTTGTTGTGTAGAACCCCCCTGGACCAATCCTTGTTATGTGGAAACCTCTGAACCAACCCTTATTGTATGGAAGCCCCTGGACCAGACCTTATTGTGTGAAAGCCCTTAAACCAACCTTTGTTATGTGGAAGCCCTTGGACCATCCCTTGTTTGGAAGCCTCTCATGAACTAACCCTTGTGTAGAAGTCTCAGGACCAACCCTTGTTGTGTGAGAAAACCTTATACCTTAATTCCGAAACACCCAAGATATCCGCCAAATCATAATTTCCAGACAATTTAATCATAGAGTAATTTGGATAATTGCAAAGTTTTCCTAATTTTCTCGAGAGATGATGATGGAGTGGATAGCGGTGTCCGACGCCAGTCCTGATCATTATCCGGAGTTATGGGACATTTGAATATTATATGGCATATTAGCTCCTGCTAGTGTGTGTGTGTGTGTGTGTATATAACCAATATGAGAGCTACGCTCATGGTGTCCCGTCTTCCCATGACTCTTTGTCGTATAACACTTTGAAACTACTGAGGATTTTGGTCGCCACCACCTACTTCAATTTATTTAAAATAACATACGTTTCGGAGTCAAAACTCCATCATCAATGCTAAAAAGATAATATATACAACGCAAGACTATCTAAAAATATCAATATTAAAAACATTACCATTATACATTCTGATTTATATTTTAATGTCTGGGTGGAAGTGGAACACTTCTGAGTGGAGGTGACACATGTATATCTCGGCCAGGTGTAGGTGGCACATGTATATCTTGGCCAAGTGTAGGTGTCACATGTATATATCTCGGCCAGGTGTAGGTGACACATGTATATCTCAGCCAGGTGTAGGTGGCACATGTATATCTGGGCATGTCGGCTGCGTGGGGTGGAACATGCATGCTGGGTGGGGGATGAGCCATGTGCAGGGAGTCGGCCGATGCTTAATGTAGCTACATCAGCTACGGGAGCGGGGCTGAAAAAGAGGCTGTTGATGGTAGACCATCATTCACAGGATATGAGTGCGTTGGTAGGGGCTTGGTGTTGGTACCTGGAGAAGTGACCTGGAAGGGTAGGGGGGGAACACGAGAGGGTGAGGCGCACAGTAGACAATGAGGACGCAAAATCATAATAAAAAAGAGGCCTCTGCGTGTATCATAAATGACAACAGATGAGTCTGTGGCCATTGATCCAGGCGAGAGCGTCACGTGACTGCCCTCCGCAAAGCCTTTGACGCACGAGAGCAAAAGTTTGTGTTAGTGGCATGACGGTGGCCATTGTCCAGTCCATTGTCCCAATGGTGCCACCCACCTGCCTCACCCTCCTCAGGGGAGCTACCTACCTGCCTCACCCTCCCTAGAGTAACCGGCTTCCAACATATTATTATAAATTTCAAAGGGTGGAAGATGAAAGTAGTGGTGCAGCCCGCCATCCTAAGGTTTTAAAACGTTAAGAAAACGGTCAATTTAAAGTGGTCTCTCCTAACCTACCAGAGGACCCAAAACAGAAAACGGGACAATACGTCACTTTCGCGAGCCGTTTCCATTTTCTAGTACGACAATTTGTGGCCTTATGTAACGCATACGTGCGAAAAGCGACGTTCTTTGTAGAAGGACAGGTTGACTGGTGAGTGAGGGAGATGAATGATGTCACTGCACTGTTTTGTTCAAGTTCAAATTCAAGTACGTTTATTGAGACAATAAATTACATCTCGTAAGGATAGAGTAGCTTAGGCTATATACTGTTTTGTAAATGTTTGTTAACGAAAGATGGAAGTCTGTATGCCCAAGTAGCCCTTTCACTATACCTGCATCCCGCAAGCTGATTGTAATATATCATATATTTATTGATAATTAATTACCCTGAACATCAAAATAATATGGGTGTAACAAAATCCCAACTGAAGCTAGGACTTTGCAAAATCTTGGCAACGATGTCACTGGAAAAGGGAGAGAGAGAGAGAGAGAGAGAGAGAGAGAGAGAGAGAGAGAGAGAGAGAGAGAGAGAGAGAGAGAGAGAGAGAGAGAGAGAGAGAGAGAGAGAGACACAGAGACAGAGGGAAAGGGGGGGGGTGGAGGACGTAGACCACTGTGCTATCATAAGTTACGATACGTGTATGGCGGCATGTTAGACAAGCTTTACCTCGTATTTCTTGAGATTTTGACAAGTTTATTCATGTTTTGTAGGATTTAATTCAATTTTCGGGAATGCTTCTCTTTGTGCTTACAAAAGTTGACCATACCAATAAATTTCATAATTAGGGTCCGGTTTCAGGGGACACTTTAGATTTAGAGTAGGTGACACATGTAATCGCATTTTATTAACTCCAGTCACCACCAATATGTGTTCCTTCCCCTACAGTCACCACTATGGTGTTCCTCCCTCTACAGTCACCACCGTAACCAGCTGTTCATGGCATGGGGAACAATCCAGCAGTCGTAGCATAATTAACTATCGACCAAGGCTGCCGAGGGCCCCTCCCCCTACTGGTGGGGAGCCTGACGAAGGACCCCCGCCCCTCAGGGGGTCCCCATAACCCACATCTACTACCATTATCTTCAGCACAGTGTTCTACCTCCTGGGGGACCCGGGTTCAGCCCTCGGGCAGGAGAGAAACGATTGGTCATGTTTCCTATCATCCGATGCCTCTGTTCACCTAGCAGTTGAATAGGTCCCTTGGATTTAGGGACCTGTTGTAGGTTACATCCTGGGAAAGGTCAGTAGGCTGGTTAGGGAGACCTCGACAAGCTAAGTACGGGCTTCTTGTCCCTGGCAATGGGAATTATTATAAACACAACCTTAATTGTTGTCGAGGACAGGAAGACTGTATATATATACTTTGGACTTGTATTGAGGTCCCCATCAAAGGCGAACTACTGACCGTACCCAGGATACAACACTAAGCGAGTATTGCATTCCTGCTTCCATGGCATATTGTAGGTTTTGACCGCGTAATTCTGCCCTTTTCTCTTTTATTTATTTCCTAGACATTTCTCCCAGAACACCTGTCGGCCAAATGTAGTGATTTTTGGTTATCATTCAACCTGAATGTTCTAACACCCGGTTTTCTGGAAATTGACTGCGGAAATGTATAATTTACATTAAAAAAAAGTATCTTTATAAATATTTAAATAAAACAAAGCTAAAATCTGGTGCTGGCGAAGAGGCTATGGGTCACCCTGCAAGAGCACTTCAGCAACTATAAGAGGTCGACCCTTAACGTTAGTGGTGGGTATATGTGTGGAGGGTAGTGTTTACACCGTGTGGGGCTGACACAGTGAGTCAGGTCACGAATCTTATGTAGGTCCACTGGCACACACTGCAGTCCTCTCCTATGAACGCCATCCCACCTTACCCCTTTCCCCCACACACACACACTATCCACCCAACAAACTCTCCAGATGTTGATGATAGAATGTATTCCATTAACTTTACACGTAATTTAACCTAACCTAACCAATCTAATCTAACCTAAAACTTTGCCTAACTTATCTAATCTTACCTAAAACTTAGCCTAACCTATCTTAAAACTTAGCCTAACCTATCTAATCTTGCCTAAAACTTAGCCTAACCTATCTAATCTTACCTAAAACTTAGCCTAACCTATCTAATCTAACGTAAAACTTAGCCTAACCTATCTAATCTTACCTAAAACTTAGCCTGACCTATCTAATCTTACCTAAAACTTAGGCTAACCTATCTGATCTTACCCAAAACTTAGCCTAACCTATCTAATCTAACGTAAAACTTAGCCTAACCTATCTAATCTTACCTAAAACTTTGCCTAACCTATCTAATCTTACCTAAAACTTAGCCTAACCTATCTAATCTTACCTAAAACTTAGCCTAACCTAACCTAATTTTATTACCATAGTATCTTGTACTACTATCTCACCTAAGTAGGACACAAGGAAACGTTTTTTCTCCTATATGGTTATAAAACAATAAACCTGAAAGCATATTATGGTTCCAGTAATACCGTACATGTAAACTGGCAAGTGAACCTTTGTCCTAAACAGATTATTCTCAAGTTTTGGACAAAGGACTTTATTGTATTATAAATCGTTGGTTTAAAATAAAAATGTACACGCTGAAAACGTTTTCTATGAAGAATTTGGTTTTGTGTAAACGTAATTCTCGCGTACACTCATATAGTTTTCAAAATTCACATAATTATTATAAATATACCGTATTAGAGTAACCAAATGTAATGAAACTTAAACTAACCATTTTTGAACCTAATTTAACGATGGATAATGAGTAGATTCTGGCACACATTATGTAGTCGTACTCAATCCATTGCCATAAGCAGATTTCCTCCCCGAGGAAAGGCTATACTTTCCTTACCTATGAATCCTACTATCTCCTTGTACCCTATGTATGTATATATGTACTTTTGCCTAAATATAATTGTTAAAATGATACTACGATCATTATTAAAAATCTTCGGCCTCACACACGTGGGGATCTACGGTTCGAGTCTCCTAGATCCCAAGTGAATGGAATCATTATTATTATAAATACTGTCATTATATAGCAGTAAAAATATATAGAGAGAGCAATCATTATATAGATGATGTAATTAGAGTCAGCACTTGTAGTGGCCAGATGCGTAACTGAATTATAGGTTGCCAGTTTTGCTATTATAGTGTACTGGGTGGAGTGTCCGGTCTCCCACTGAATAAAATAAACAAAGCAGCCATTAGAAGTGTAGGAGGCCGCCAGGCAGATGGAAATTTTGTTTGCGAGTATGAACCACTGTTAAAGCTATAACTGTTTAGAAAACAAAAATACTTTAAGACGTGATGCTGTGTGAACTTAATAATGCCTTATTCTTGGTATTTTATATATACATTTGGGCAAAATTAGCCGGAATTGTCTCTGCTGACAGCTACATCCATGAAAGGTATAATATGAGGCTCTTAAGGTGGTCTTAATGACACATTCTCTAGTTAGTCGTCAGCCCAACACAAATTACAAATATTATACATATTTTGTGTAATTAATCCTTATTAAATTGTCACCTCTCCTGTGTTTGGTTCCATTGTTCTTGACTGTCATGTTATTTACATATAGTTAATTGTTTGTGGCTGAAATAGAGGTTTTATGTATACTAACGAAAAATATTAAATTTTTAGGTGCGTGAAAAGTGTCGTCAGCTTCAGGAACTGAGGAGTCAAGCATAGTAAGGTAAAGTGCATGCAGTTCAGGGGAAAGTCTAGTTAGTTTAGTGCATGTATTATGCACCCTATACCCATTCTGGGGCTGTTATTGGAAAGGGTTACAGAATCACATAATGATCTTAGGGATTGAACCCCCAAATTCATTTAGTTAAGGAAGTTACAGTCTTGATAAGCTAGTTACAAAAATTGGATATAAATTATTATATCAGCAAAGCGTTTGTGACCAGAGGAGAGGGTGTCTGAAAGGATTGGATTGTGTCTAGGGGGCAGTTTGGTAACTGTAGGTAGTAACTGAGTGATTGTAACCTATCCACCGCTGCCCACTGGATGGGGGGGCGGTGTGCAGGACAAACATATCAATTGTGACACTAGTTCTCCACATATGTCAGTTGCTTAATTTAGAACCTGTACTTGTGGTCGATCTGGAACCCATTGTTGATGTGACGACTTATACTGAATTGTTGTAACTAGCTCATCAAGATTGTAACTTGCTTAGCTAAATGAATTGTAGGATTCAGTCCGTGAGCCCATTATGTGCCTCTGTAACCCTTTCCACTACCGCCCACAAGATGGATATGTTGCATAATAAATGAACTAAACTAACTACAAGAGGGTGCCAAGCAGGGAAGTGTATGTAGCACAGTGTTGCTGAGTATTCAAAAAGTCTCTAATTATCACACTGAATGCCGATATGAGAACCAAATAAGGCGAGTGGCATGAAAGGCTTTGGATTCATCAAATATTATATCGAGGGAGAAGCGACTGTGAGAGACACGAGAAGAGCAAGATATATGCTCATCGTGAAGATTGTGACATTCTACAAGGAGGTGCACGACTATTAAGTGACACAATGTACTTTGGATAATGAGGAGGAGGGCGTTGGTCCATGAACGGGCCGCGAGTTAAGCGTATGTGGCTGAGGATTGCAAGGAGAGGTCAGTTACGTTTTATATATAAGGTATGGTTTCTGGTTTGTCCAAATTCAATAATACAAAAGTCAACTTTGTTGTGTACCATCTCTACATATTGATACATATTTCAACGTCAGCGGAAACCCAATATTTACAGACCCCGTCCTCGTAACCTGGGGCAGTGAGGATAGCAGCAGGTATATGAGGCTCCTGGCAACACTAATTATATACAATTATTCATACATAATGAATGGTTGACATATATTGTTATTATATAATACAGACGATGTTTTCTTGTAGGTCACGTGAGGGGAGTGAGATGGGACTGTGGACGCCGCACTAGTGTATTAGTTGCCCACAACAATCTGCTGGCTCCGTCCCCACCTCAGCCGTCCTCCTGCATCCGCTTGGACGACGTGGCCGCTGTGGTGAGTGTGGTATGACGGAGGAGGAGGCGGGAGTATATATATTGACCCTACAAGTTTTCTCTCCAGGTAGTATATTCAAATTTTATTTATTGTCTAGTTTTCTCTCAAGGGAGTATATTCTAGTTTTCTCTCAAGGGAGTATATTCTAGTTTTCTCTCAAGGGAGTATATTCAACATTTATTTATTGTCTAGTTTTCTCTCAAGGGAGTATATTCAACTTTGAATTATTGTCTAGTATAATCATTAGAATTTAATACGAAATAATTTGATATGCAAAATGTCAGTTAGAGTGGATGTTGTCAATGTCCTTTGCCTTCAATCTGGAGATTCAAGTTCAAGCATGTTTATTGAGACAAGAAAGAAATACATCTCAAAGGGATAGAGTAGCTTAGGCTATTTCTACCTCCCCAATCTAGAGATATCAAGTATTTACTATTTGTGCCTGCAGGATCGAGGCCTTAGGCTTTGGGTCCCATTTTTCTAATGTGCTGACTCCCGACCTAATGTTCTCTATTATATGTACTACACATATGTGTGATGCATTCACATGCCAAGTATGTAACCCACAGTACCCATGACACTCCCAGGTACCTATGTATTACACACAACTCTCATCTTTCGACGTGTGTAGTGTGTACTTTTCTAGACCACTGCCTTACTGACGTCCTCTCCTCCCATCACAAGTCCGCAAATGCTTCAACTACATATAAATCACCAAGAGAAGTTAAACAATTAACTTTATATTGATTTTGTATTGTATGATATTGATATTGACCAGACCACACACTAGAAGGTGAAGGGACGACGACGTTTCGGTCCGTCCTGGACCATTCTCAAGTCGATTGTCTTGAAAATGGTCGTCACAATCGACTTGAGAATGGTCCAACAGGACGGAGCGAAACGTCGTCGTCCCTTCACCTTCTAGTGTGTGGTCTTGTCAACATACTTAAGCCACGTTATTGTGACTCGTCGTCTGCATGATTTTAATATCTCCAGTATATGATAGTGATTATTATTACACAGTATGAGTAATGTATCTGGGGGACAGGGCCGTTCCTCTAGTTACAGACTCGTTAGATGAATTCCCCCTACACGCATTCATAAATTTTGACATAATAAAAAGGGTTTGTTCTTAATGTACACTTGTATTATACTATAACATTTCACGTATAATTATGCATTGCACTATTGTCAGTTTTTCTCTCTCCTCCCATTCTACATTTCTCTCTCTAATTCTACGTACCTTTTATACATACTGGAAATATGCAGAAATAAACTCTCAGCATGTCGCTAGGAATTAACAGAAACAGCACACTAATAACTGTTTTATATTTGAATGTTATGGTGTTGTGTGTGCGTGCAGGTAGCGTGGGAGACGCTGGCGAAGGATCACGCCCGTCCGCCGGCCCTACCTGTGTTGAGGAGCCGCCTTGACCACACCCCGACGCCCACCACACTCCTCTTGGCCGCTGGCGCCACGGCCGCCCTCGTCCATGACCACGGCCACACCTGAATGGTCTCTATCTCAACCCTCATGCTATAAGGTTGAAATACGCACTTTTATGCAAATATTTAGGCTATATACAAATGTATATAGCCTAAATATTAGGCTATATACGGCTATATACATTTGTATATAGCGGTATGTTTGCTCCCAGCTGACCAGTGGTGCTGGCCAAAATGAACCAAAACATCCTTCTTGTCTGCCTTTTGTCCATGTGTAACTTTGTTTTAATACCTTGTTCCAGCACACGATGTGTTCACGATGTAATAAATTACCTCCTTTAATGGCGCAAAATCGATGTTTTGTATTATTTTGGATCCTAAATTAATATGCTATAATTGAACATTTTTAACTTAAAGTATAAATGGCTATTCCAAGTTTTTGACATTGGAAGTGGAGTCGACAAGTATATTGTGAATATGATGGCACATGATTTCTGGTTAGGTTCGAATTTCCATGCTATTCACACGTAACTTGATCCTGTGTTTTGACAGATGAGCATTTGTTTACTATCACAGTCATAGCTGAGTGCACGAAACTATCAGGCACTGCCATTGAAGCAAATGCCTTCATAACGTCTACACACAATAAAATGATATGCACGAGTGGAAACAATTAGGTGTAAATAAGCCTCTGTTTCACACGTGAACCGTGCTACATAGCCTTCCCAGCTTGGTGCCTTCTTTGTTAATTACTTCACTCGTGAACCATGTAGTTCGGCTACGTCTACATTGTTCTTGTCTTGCATGGGTCACTATAACCAGGCCTACTGCAATGTTACCGTTTCACATGGGTCTGCAGGGCAATGTAGAGTTCCTGCCTCATATGGGTCACCGTACAGGCGGCAGTCATTCTCTTGGATCATTAGAGCCACTGTTTAAAGTTCTGCTTACCACTGCAGTGAAACCTCCCTTACACGTCGTAGGCTAGTAGGTAATTTTGTAGTGTTCCTGACTGACTGAAGTAAGTTACCCGTGGTCTAGTAGCTGTAGTGCAGAATGACAACCCGGCCAACTATATGTTGGTTACAAATTCTATTCAACAAATTCAAATTCAATTCAACAGTTACAAATTCAAGAGGGAAAACCCTCTGGACTAATGTTGGGTCTTTTGAGAAACGACACATATTAATCTGTCCTCCTACAAAGAACGTCGCTTTTCAATCGTATGCGTTACATAAGGCCAAAAATTGTCGTACTAGAAAATAGAAGCGGCTGGCGAAAGTGACGTACTGTCCAGTTTTCTGTTTTGGGTCCTCTGGTAGGCTAGGAGAAGACACTTTAAATTGAGGGTTTTCTTGACGATGGGAAACCTTAGGAGGACGGGCTGCATATAATTCATATATATACATATTTAATGTGCCTTACAACAGCATACCACATCCACCAGATAGTGTGATATTGCAATTGCCAGACTTAGATCCATGGCACGTGGCTGCAAGTATAGCATCTTCCTACAGAGTACTCCAGTTGTAAACTGTGTGTGAACACACGTTGAGTTTATAGCTAGGGCACTAACTAGTTGTCTGAATACTCTGTTATCAATGATTTTAGCCCAAATGCCATGAGATACTTTGGTCTTTGTAATTGTTTAATTCAGTCACGAATGTTTGAAGAGATTCTCATTATAGCTTATCTCTAGTTTGGTAGTACAAGCTAGAGGGCTATATACTCACACCATATTAACTATTGAATCATATATAAAACGACATAATTCCTTGTTAACTTTACACCACCACCCACGGGAAGGGTATGGGGTGCATAATAAAGAAAGAAATTTAAATTGAACGTACATATGTAACATTGACTGAGAATAACGTAATATACCACATTTAACAGAATTCACATAACTTCATCAGTATAAAGATAACTTTATATTAATGAAGTTACATCTACATTGTAAGATGCTGGTTTAGTTTAGTTCATTTATTATGCACCCCATACCCATCTTGTGGGCGGTAGTAGAAAGGGTTACAGAGGCACATAATGGGCTCAGAGACTGAACCCCACAATTCATTTAGCTAAGCAAGTTACAATCTTGATGAGCTAGTTACAAAAATTCAATATAAGTCATCACATCATTATAAGAATGATTAATCTTCACCAATGGGGAAGAGTTCGAGAATTGTGGAGGCTGGTGTACGAGGGTGGCAAGGGCCGGGCGTGACGTCGCGTGACAACAGCTGGCAGCATAGAAGTGTTGAGTCACACCGTCCGCCGCCTTATTCTTCACCCTCTACTCGTCCAGGTCGGGGCCCATACAGCCAACATGTCGACGGCACTGTTTGGAGGAAGTGCTCGTTCATCTAGCAAGAACCTGGTTGAGTTTAGGGTGAGTATGGTGGAGGGTGGAGAGGGAGATGTTTGGCAGGGTGAGCCGGACCACCATCATCCCTCCCACTAGTCACGCTGCTCTGGTACAGCCCTATTGCTATTGAAAATTTAATGTCTGTAATGAATTAAACTTATATAATTGAAACCATAATAGGTATCTGACCGCTAGGCAGGTAGCCTTTAGAAATTGTTTCCTAGATCAAAAGTGGGTCATAGGGCCTAGGCCACAACTCCTCCGGACCAGATTACTATATTATGCACTCGGTATCCGTCCTGAGATAGTGGAAAGGGTCTTAAAGATAAAGTTGGCTCACCACGTCCAAAATTTAGCCGGCTAAAGTTACGTGATTAATGAAAGTTCTTAACCTCTTGCCCCCAAACACTATGCGTACTAGTGGCTTTAGGTATTGTATGTACTACCTCTTATTTTTAAATATAACAATGTTTGTACTGTAACGCTGTAACTATGTATGTACTGTTCTTAAATAATATATTATTATTATGATGGCTGAAACACTGCATGTGCTAGTGGCTTTATACAAATGTAAGAACTCTTGTATATTTATACAAGAGGTATTGTAGGCTTTAGGTATGTACTATCTTTAAATCTAACATTATGTATGTAACTCAATGTATATACCTTAACCTGAATAAAAAATCTAAATATAATTAAATAGAAAATAAAATCAATGTTTATTGAAAACAATGTGTACAATTGTAGGGACAGGAGTTACACAATATATGAAGCCACTATTAAGCAAACCAGTTTGGGCAAAATTTGCGAGGAGACAAACTCCAAGGAAGGTTTTTGGTGTCGAGCTGATGGAAGAGGGAGAAAGGGGCTTTGTACCAGTGTTGGAGAATATTTTATTCTATAGGATTCTTCTGTAGAAAAGTGGGAGCACTGCTTGAGAGTAAATGCCCTTTCCTGCACTGGATTGGATTGTACTTTGCCTCACTTGTGTATTTTCTTTTATAATTTGTGTAGATATGGAAGAATGTATCGATTAGAAAATGCCTAACATTACTAAAAAATGCAAATAGTTTAATGTAAGGGAGAAGTGAATGTTGGTTGTAATAAAAAAAAAAGGTTTTGTGTAGTTACTGTATTTGGATAGAAAATTCAAATTTTTTACTTGGTGTTCAGTTAGTAGGGCATTTATCATAGAATGAAAAGAAATGTATTTAAATTGTGATGATGTTAAATTTTAGAGGAGATGAGTTGTAATAACTGGAAAAAAAAAAATACAAATTAATATTAAAAATGTAATAGACATAAAAGGTAAGTATAAAAATGATGTACTGTATTGGGAATTGCAAGTCACACTGTTACTCACATGTGTCTAGAGTCGTACAGTACCTGTCTATTGATAGGGTAACCTTAATATTTTTGTGATTGCATTATGACTATTTGTCCAAACATACAGTACTGAATTTATTTATAATTATTGATGGAAGATTGAGCCAGTCAATTTCTGATAATTATTCTTGAAGCATTTAGTAGTGTATTATTCCATCTGTGTTGCAGTGCTCTGAATAAAATGGTTTTTAGCTTGACATATTTGACGAAAGCTGAATTTGTTGTAATCTACAGGCTGGGAAGATGTACACAAAAGGACAGATGGTGTACCCAGACAAGAGGAAGGGTTTGGTGTATCTGTACCAAGCAGATGATTCCCTTATGCATTTCTGTTGGAAGGACCGTGGCACTGGAACAGTTGAAGAGGTAGGACATTTACTTCACTTGAAAGGCAAGACAGTTTTATCTTCAGAATAAAAATATTTGGGAATCATTGTAACCATAGTAAGCCAAAAGTATTCTATGTGGCTATCAAACAGGTGAAATAATGCAGGGATTGTGATGGACAATCTTATATTAAAAGTGATACTTTTTGTAGTTCAGTATAAAATCTAACCCAAATTTTATTTTGCAAGCAGTTGCATGTATAGATTGTCAAAAGCTTAATTATTTTTGTTTTTTTAATGGAAATGTGGCTTGAAAGCATAAATTTTAAAGAAAGCTGTTATTTTTCAGGATCTGATTATTTTCCCTGATGACTGTGAATATAAGCGTGTGTCACAGTGCACCACTGGTAGAGTTTATGTACTGAAGTTTAAATCGTCAAGCAGACGACTCTTCTTTTGGATGCAGGTAAAAAAAAACGTGTACTTGTATATGACATTGAATTTGTGGTTGTTGATAAATTGTTACAGAAGGGCAAAATGTATTGGTAAATAAAGACTAGTAGTTTTAAAGTAGAAAACTTTTAAGAAGAAATTGTTAAGTACTGTAGTAGGTGTTGAAATTTACAGCAAATGACTCGATATAAATGAAATGTAGCACATCATGAACTTCCACATTATTTGCGTACTTTAAGGTTTTGCCTCCATAGGTGGTAAGATTGCTGAAGTAACCTATGGTAATTTATCTAATGTGCCGAGGGCTAGATGGTGCATTGTGAATTGGTGTTTACAGTAATGTGCTGGAAGGTAATGAACCATCTATAGCATATAATAAAACATATATACTGTACAGTATAGACCATTCTGGTAATCATACCTAAACAGGTTGTATTATAAATGCCACACTTTTTGTTTTTACTTTAGGAGCCCAAGACGGACAAGGATGATGAACAGTCTCGCAAAGTGAATGAACTACTCAATAATCCACCAGCTCCAGGGTCACAGCGCCCATCTGGTTCAACTGCAAATCCTGCCCTGGGATCTGAAATTACCAATTTAAGGGATTCTGATATCCAGAATCTGTTTGGGAATATTTCACAACAACAGCTGATGCAGATCTTGGGAAGTGGAATGTCCAGTTTGGCAACACTGCTTGGTCCAGGGTTAGTTTATTATATAAATGTATTAATTGAGACAACGTTGTATAAATATTTCTTTAAATAGTTTATTAGCAAGTTTGAAAAGATTTTAACCAGGAGTATTAGTGAACTTAACAAGAGTATTGAAAGAAATTTGGCATGTCATTTTAGTGTAGAAAAGTATAAATACTGTAAAACTAAACACAAATATTGCAGAAACGCTTTCAGAAAGCAAGTAATTTGAGATTTGGGTATCATTTTCTATCAAGCGTACAGTATTTGTTGTAATTTGAAATGCTTCGTTTGATTGGTTGAGAACAGAGGTTTGGTCTTTCTAGTTTTGGTACAGAATTTGCCGAGTACTATAGAGCTGTGTTCATAATGGCAGATATGTTAAAGTAAATAGTGTTGTTTAAATAATGTGTTGGGATATATGTTTTCAAATATGTATTTTGTCTGTTGGGCTTGTACTGTTGTGCTTTTGATCCTTCCCGTTTTTGTTTTTTCATGGAAAAACGTCATAAATGTTGAACCCATCTTTAGGAGTATTTTTAGTTGTTAAATCATAATAATTGGTTGGCATTTGTATTTTCATATATTTGCAGTAGGTCTGGCAGTGGTGGGGGTCGAAGCGGTAGTGGAAGTAGCAGCTCGACTTCTGCCACAACAACAGCTTCCACCACTCCAGCTGCTACCACCACCCCAACACCTGCCCCTACCCCTGCTCAAGGTATAGTAGATCACAAAGATGTAAATGTGCTTGTAGACACTATAGAAATTAGTCTTAAACTTTAAACTCGCATCAGCTCGAATCCTGTTCTAAACATTGGTACAGCACTGAGAACAGCGATGGTCTGGCATCTTTGAGGGGGTCAGCATTATATTACTGATGATATAAGTGGTTGGGCCCCCATTCCCTCGCATGTCTTTGTATCCGAGTTCTTGTGCAATAGTTGTCCCCACTGTGTGCTTTAAAATATATAGTTATAGTGACTTGGTGTGTCTTCCTATTAATGAGCATATCTTACTGTTGTAAGCAAGTAGAAACATTGAGTGAACATGACGTATAGAGTGGATAACAACTTGCAAGAATTTTGTAATGTTTAGGTTTTAATTAATGTCTCTTTGGTTTAATATTGTATACTGTTGTTTGTCTATAGAAAACCCTTTTTAAGTTGATCACCAAGAGACCTAAAACTTTGAGTCTGGTTACACATACCTGAACACTTGAAAAAAAATTCACTTTACAAATAAAATGGGTGAAGGCGCATAATTATATTTTATTACACAATATTTGTATGTTAATAGATACAGCATTGTAATCTGTAGTTTTTGTTATACAATATTTTATATTTTAATCCTCAAAGTTGTCATACAATAATCTCAAATGCCAGTTGTATTGAATTTTAACCTAAAATGCCAAAGAATACAGGCAAAATGTATGGTTACTAACATTGCAGTTGAGGAAAGTAGCTCAACAGCTACTATTGTTTATGAGTAGGGCCTTCCTCGGTGAGTACCCAAGCCTGGACCAGGGCTCACCTTCAGTTGCAGACTTTCATCTGCATAGTGACAATGTAAATATAATGTTGTAATAAGCAAATAAGTGACCTTATGCAGACGCTCGTCTGAAAATAGATACACTGCAAGTCTTCGTGTAGATAAAATTAATTTAAAAAAGGAAGCCAAAGAAGAATGTCATTGTGGAATAGCTGAAGGTTTGTTTAGAATATTTCCAATTGTTGGGTAAATACCACCAAGGGACAGAGTCTTTCATTAGGGGTTTATTATTGTTGTTGAGAAAAGTTAGTTATTTATGTATATAATTTTTCAGATTCTGCTAGAGGTGGGAGCAATAGCCGGGAAAGTAATAGTACCACTCCTGGCAGTGGCAGTGTTGTGCCGATTCAGTTGTCAGATTTACAGAATATCCTTTCTGGGATCTCTGTTCCACCGGATGTGTCAGGTTCACCCAGGGTTGCAGGTAAGACAAGTTGCTAGTACTTGTATGAGGGGTGTTTGGTGAGAAATGACGCAAGGTCTTCAGTTTTGAAAGGAAATTATTTCCTAGCATCAAAGTTCTTTAAGGAGATGGTTTTGAACTGGTAGGGTCAATAGGTATATTAGGAAAGTAGTATTGTGAATTTATCATAAAATTAGAAGTACATTAAGGTGGAAAGATAGGTTGCAAGAAGAATATTGGGATTTTTATACCAGTAGGGTCTAGGTCTGGCTCCGATACTGTAGGCAAAAAGATAATGTTTTTGAAGTATTGGCAAAAGTTTTATCACACATTGTAAGAAGGTTAAGGGCAAATTTGAGAGGGATGAGAAATTTACATTATTCAATATTATCTTTCATGCTGTACCTTATATATTCAGTCTTTTTCCAAAAGTTCTGTCCTGTTATTTAGTAAATACTTTAAGTTCTAATTTTGATAGACATTCCCTGGTATGATTAACAAGGAAATTATCACTTGACGCTTTTCCTCATGTTGAAAAGTGTGTCGTGCCCTTTTACAGAAGGTTTTAGTGAGCAATACATATCATAGGTGGTCACACATTTAATTGATACCCATTGTAAGAATGGGTATTATTCATTATCATTCCGATAAATGTACCATAAATATTGATTGTTGTATTAGTAAAGGTTTGTTTTTCCAAAAGTGGATCTGAGTTCGGCCATGACTGCAGAAGCTCTTCAGCCAATCTTGACCAATGAAGATTTTGTGAATCAACTTCGTCCTTATCTTCCTGCAACATCTGATGAGTTACCTCCTACTGAACAACTCCGAGGAACAGTCACTTCTCCTCAGTTCCAGCAGGTACAATATGCTTTTCTGGGTTTAATATGTAGTATGTATATTAATACAGACACACCTCGGTTTACGAATGCCCCTCTTTACAAAATTTGTTTGTTACGAGCCCAATTTCTTTGTGAAATCCGAATCGGATAGCAAACTTTGCCTCGGGTAAGAAAGTTTGTTGATACGCGTATGCCCGACCTAGTGCGTGGTGGCACAGCCACTGCGCCTCGGTTTACCAGTGCCTCCCGTCTAGTGACAATGATGCTTGAATTCTTTGTAAAGAATTATAGTATTTTGTTGGGTTTTGAACATAAATGGTTGTTATATATCTTGCCATGGGTCCCAAGAAAATCGGTGGTAAGGTTCAACATAAGAAAATAGTTGAGTTGAGACAGGGGAGGATGTCCCTTCCTCATTAAGAAAATGTGTGATGTATGGGAAGAACTGCAAATTTTTTTTTTTTTTTTTTAAAAACTTGCTCAGCTAAAGCTGTAACCGGCCATTGCATTGACCTTTTAAATGATAATGTGATGTCTGTAGTGAGACAAGTGTTAAAATATTGGTAAAAGCAAGCTGACATGGTCAACAAAGATAACCTGGTGGTGAACATACACAGGTCCATCTAAGTTTTTGCAAGGTGCCAAGAATACAGTGGTTTTGTAATTTGATATCTAAGGGTGCTGAGGTGAAATAATTAACAGGTTGACTTGTACAATTCATTGGTCTAGAGTTGACGTACATGTTAGTGACATAAGGATGTGTGGAATGTTGTTTACATTTGCAAATATTGTATGATTTTGATGTATACCTGAAAATGGGTAATAACTACAGAATGTTAACTAAAATTTAATAACTATTTTATCCAAAAGGGCTAAATGTTGTGTTATTGAAGGGAGTGATCACATTTTTACGAGTTTGATCATTCATTTTTGCCATGTTTTGGCCAACTTCACTGTGAAATTGAAATGTTACCATTTGGTATGATGGACAACTAGTAGGAGAAGCGGTGTATAGAGATTGAGAACCAATCTATTGATGGAAACATTTATAGTATTTATGAGGATGCAGCTCTTAAGAGTTTGTCAAAGGTGGGACCATGAGTGAATGAGGCTATTTGACTTTCCCATGGGTGAAAATTGTAGTTTTAACACAATATTATCTGTGATATCTTAAGCTTGTTCCATGTAACACTTTAGGAGATAATGTTTCCGAATACAATTATCGCACAGAGGTATACTGAATGACGATGAGAATTAGGAAATATTTATTTGTGGAGATTTATGTATATTAATAATCACAATATGCAAATTCATATGAAACATTTTTTTGAGGGATCCATGATAGGCAGGTTCAGAGTTGGAAGGTATCACTCAAAAGGTCATTATTGTTCATATAAAAGCAAATACAATATGTACTGTATTTAAGTTGTTAATGGTATTTTCAGGCTGTGAGCTTGTTCAGCAGTGCCCTTCAGTCTGGGCAGTTAGGCCCTCTCATTAACCAGTTTGGTCTTGGAGAGGATGCTGTTTTGGCTGCCTCGTCATGTGATATGGAAGCATTTATTAAGGTTGGTTGCGTACATTGTATTCACTATCCGTTGGACAATACCTCTTAATAAGACTGTTCCTCTAAATATGTATATAATGTCTTGAGAAAATATAAGTAGAACAATATTATATTTTGGGCTGGGACATTTACAAAGGTGTCTTTGGAAGCAAATGTTGTTTATAAGCATTATAATTGTTTAAAATATAATTATAGATTAGAGTCCTTAGTATGAAAACTTTATATGGGAGACAAGTTTTAATGAAAATTTAGTTTAAAATGAAAACTGTGAAGGTGAATTTTCTGTTGGGGGAGGGAGGGAGGGGGGACATTTTTTGTTAAACATAAAGCACTACTATTCTTGGATTTAGTAGTTGTCACCACGTTTGGTAGTAATGTAGAGCGGACACATGTAGTCAGTACGGTTCGCAGGAATTGTATGTGCTAGTTTCGTTGAAAAGTTACTATTAGAGTTGTCTGAACCTTTATATAGATACCCATCTCCCTCTTTGCACGTCTGGGTATTTACCGAGTCTATATAACCAGGTCTGGGAGTCGTCATCGGTCCGTGAGGAGTGGCTCGGTGCCGCTATACTCCTTATACGGAAAACGGGGTCTCTTGGGACACCCCTCCCTAAGAACTTCTGTTCTATTGCCCTCACAAGTTGTCTGCAAACTCTTTGAATGAATAGTCAGTGTTCATCTGGTGTGGTTCTTGAAACACTTTCACCACCTTTTCCCTTCAGAATTTGGTTTTTGCAAGTGCCGCAGCACGACTGATGTCGTGGTGAACTTGAAGTCTATATTTGTACTGGTTTTTCTGCGAAGACCTCTGTTGTTGATATCCTTTTTGACCTGGAAAAGGCTTATGACACCACCTGGAGATACCATATTGTTTCCCCACTTCGTTCTTTTGGCGTTGGTGGTAATCTCCCTCTCTTCCTCCAAAGGTTCCTCTTTCTCGTCGTTCCTTTAGAGTGAGGTTTGGTGCCACTCTCTCTCTCTCTGCCTCTCTTTGGCCATACGAAGGTGTATCCCAAAGTAAAGCAGTGTTCTGAGCACTACTCTTGTTCTTGTTTCCCTCAATGGTCTTGTTTCCTCTCTTCCTTCTGGCGTCTTCTGTGCTCTCCATGTTGATGATCTTGCCCTGTGCTGTCAATGTTATGAATCACCCCTCCTTCACTGGCGGCTTCAACTTGCGATTGATGACATGCCGTCTTTGGCCACCAATCATGGCTTTTAAGTTTTCTGCAAGTAAGACTTGTGCTATGACTTTTACTTGGAAGCGTATCGTTCTTCGTCCTTCTTTGTCGCTTTATGGTCATTCCCTTGTGTGCAAAGATTCCGCAAAGGTTTTTGGGTTAATTTTTGACACTCGTTTGTCTTGGTCACCCCATATCTCTTACCTCCGAGTTAAATGCTCTAAGGCCCTTAACCTACTTAAGGTTTTGTCCCATACTTCTTGCGGAGCGGATAGGCGCACGTTCCTCTTTACTTTACTCTCTCGTACTGTGTAAAGTCGATTATGCTTGCCCTGCTTGCTTGTGTGTTTCTCATACGCTTTGCCGTCTTAATGGTTTGCACCATACTGGGTTGTGCCTTGGCTCTGGTGCCTTTCGTTCGACTCCTACCCTCGGGTTGTATGTTGACACTGAATTCCTATCTGTCCAGGATTGCCATGATTGATACTGTCTTCGCTACCTTGCGCAGTCCTTACAATACCCTCACTGTTGCGTAAGTTGTGCTTTGAATTTTACTCCTTCTGTTCCTCCTGTCCCCCTTCATCCACCTCCGTCTTTCTGTTTGGTTATCTCGCCAGCAAAATTCTCTTTTGGTTAGTATTACCAATATTTCTCCTAGTGTTCCATCCTTGCCCCCCTGTGGAGGGTGTCCCTTCCTAAATGTTGTAAATCCCTGACCCACATTACTAAAGGTTTTACCCCTCCTACAGTTCTGAACTGACTTTTCCTTGAACACTTTTCTTCACACTCCCGCTCCAATTCCATCCTCACTGATGGGTCTAAGTTTGCAGACGGTGTAGGCCATCACATAAATGTTATTTCCTGACCACACTTACAATGTGTAGCCTGCCTTTGGAGACTTGGCATCGTCATGGCAGAACTTTATGCCATTCCCTATGCCCTGCTTTCCGAGTGTCCCTTGCAGTCAGTTGTCCCTCGATAGAATTGTTGGTGAATCGGATACATTTGATATCGTTGGCCTTGTGCGTTTTTGTTCTCATATTGGCATCATTGGTGATGTTTAGCGCCCTCTGATTATTCCGCACATTTGATGGTGCTACAAAGCTTTCCCGGTTTGGTGCCTTCTTTTGATAATCATTTGATAATTATTTACTCTATATAGATGCACATCAAAATGTAGGTTGTCTTACCTGATATCATAGGTTACTGTGATATCCTTCCCAGTGATGTTAATTGAGGTCATGGTGACCTGACCACATGTTGCTAGGATATTTCCAGGTGTTTGGTTAGTAGCAACAAATTAAATGGTGGCGTATCGCCCACACTATACAATAGAATACAGTAATAAGCTTTTGTCATCTCATCACATAACTAGACATTTGATACTTTGCGTCATAATTTTGAATTGCCAATATGGATACATTAGTGACAGTGAAATATTGTTGATAATAAAGAGAACCGATTATTTGAATGTTTAAATAATGACCAAGTGTTTGGAGAAATATTCCCAGTTTTAAAAGTAGATTTAAAAACTAATACACTCTTGATAGTGTTTAGTTGTCGATTTAGTGTAGTTCATCGCCTGTAAATACAACTAGGACAGTAGAGCACATGATATATTGTATTTTGTATATCATATAGTATACATGATATATTGTATTTTGACTTTCAATAAAAGTCATGGTACTATTGAATGAATCATCCTTCATAGATTTTATTTCTTACTTTCAGGCCTTGGGAAAGAAGAAAGGTAAAGAGGAAGGCAGTAAGAAGGAAGAAGAGAAGGAGGTTTCTGATAAAACAAAGGATCAAGATAAGGATGATGATGATGCCATGTCTGTTGACTAACTGGTGTCCATGGATATGTTTGCCTTCAATTTTATATCTTGTTTTACCATTGGATACTTATGCCTAGATTTGTAAAGGGACCTATGACCTCAATGTGGAATTGCATGTCAAAGATATTCCTTTAATATTTATCAGTTAGGAGATAGTGATGATATGTGCCATTATTACAGGAGTGTACTGTCAGCATCACATTTTCATTATTGTATTAGTTGATTTGTAATGTACAAGTTGGGATTTTTGAATGTAGTTTTGATAAGTCTGAAACAGCAGACTAATAGAACTCATTAAATAATATACGGCAACATAGTAGTGTTAATAACCTTTCTTAATATTACTGTGCACACAACTGTATGGTTTGATACTTAGTTACGACCAAGATTGTAATACGTAGTTTTATGTTTTGTATATGTACATGGACTGTAGGCGTTGATTTGTAGTGAAATCTCGTGGGATATGGTTCAGTACGTACAATACATAAATAAATAAAATATAAAATAAATATGAAAATAAAATAGATATGTTCTAGATATACATCTAGATTATATACATCTATTTTAGATGCATATCTAGGATGCATGTAGATTATCAGATATACATATCCAGATTACATTATATATTGATAATCTAGAATATATATCCTAGATACATATATAAAATAATTATCGTCTATTAGAATATGCTACGTATCCTAAGATATGTAAGGTATTTATTATAGGTATATAGTTAGGATAATTATTGTAGATATAGGTAATGATCCTAGCTCTATACGTGTGTGTGTATATATATCTAAAAACTCCACCCGAGAAGTGACTCGAACCCCATACCAGTTGCGTTGCTCCTGGCAGTATGTACAGGATGCCTTAATGCACTTGACCATCACGACCGTACATAAGCAAGTGATAGCCGAAGCTATTTGAACCACTTCCCCACTGGCACTCTGATGTTAATCTTGGGCATATGATTTGATCAAATTGCCTCATTCTTTGGGGCACAGGTGAGGAACACATGCTAACAACCCTGAATGGTCCCCGGGACTATATGCAAGTGAAAACTCGATTGCATATAGTCCTGGGCTGACATTGGGAAGATGGTCCTGGCTGGACTGTACCTCGTGACTGTTCCTGGACCTAGTGGGGCATGTGTCGCTTTGGGTGTGCGGCTGGAGGCCGTTGTGTGGACTTTAAGTTGAGATGTGAGCACGAAGCGTCTTGCACGTTGTGTATTTGTGCGTATTTTGCTATGTGAAGAGAACAGAGAAGGCAAGCAAAGTGGCAGAAGTTAGGTTCAGGTAACGTACAAATCCCCTAGCAAAATTAAACATTATTGTACATCAATAAAAGATATTGAATAAAATAGAACAAATTGAAGGCAAAAATGTTGAATATTGAATAATAATCAATATTAATAACAAATATTTATTAATCAATAATCTTCGATAGTAATGAAAAAAAATATATTGAATAATATTAATATTCAATAGTATTATTGAATAATAAGATTTAAGAATATCAATATTGAACAATATTATTGAATACTAGGCAAGGCGTTGGTGAGCCACAGCAACCTTCCTTGTCCCCTAGTCTTCCCAACCATTCCCAACTCCCTCGTCCGATGCGTTCCCAAATGGTGTGATGTTCCCATCAGAAAATTGGGAACATGAAGTGATGTGATGTTCCCATCAGTGAAATATAAGAATTTAAGTTAAAAAGTCATGAAAATATGGGAAAACAAATATATACACGAAATGATCGGTATGGTAAACAACACAGCTCAATTCCAAGGCAAATGACAAAATAATGAAATCCAAATGGATATAAATCAGAATGTATGAAAAATCCAATTATCATTGCAATCAGAAAAATTGAAATGTAATTTTAACATATATTTAGTATAACGTGTGTTGCTTTGACATGGAAGAGATTGGTGGTGTTTTGAAGAAAAGCCTAGTTTTACATGTCACAGGTGTGGCATCTATATAGTAGGTATATAAAAAAAGACGCGTATATTGGAAGTCAACGTTGTGTCAAAAATCAAGGCAATCGGTAAAGAAGTTAGGTTGAATAGCGGTCATGCACAAACGAACATTTCCATTTATATAGAGTGAAGAATAATATGAAATATTGAAGAAAGTAGTAGGAATTGTCATAGTATTGTAGGTAATTTCTAGTAGAATGTTTAGGGGAATCCTAGTTGGATTTTTAGTGAGATTCCTAGTATTATTTGTAGTATGATTCCTAATAGTTTGTCTAGTATGAATTGTAGTATGATTGCTAGTATGATTTATAGAGATTTGTAGTACGATTTATAGTGGATTTTTAGGAGCATTTGTAGTAGGAATCCAAGTAGAATTTTTAGATGATTTTGAGTTGAATTTGTAGGGGTTTCGTAGTGGGATTGCTTGTAGGATTTATAGTAGGAATTGTAGTAACATTTATAGGTGATTTTTTAGTAGAATTGTTAGGGGAATCCTAGTAGGATTTTTGATGATTTCTCGGGTAATTTATAATATTATTTTTAGGGGAATTTGTAGTCGGATTTGTTTGGGAATTGTTAGTAGGATGTATAGGGGAATTTGTAGTAGAACAATCTTCCACGGTACTTGTATGTACAATACAGTACAATGCATTGTATTGTACTTCACTTTAATGTATAGTACTGTACTGGTCTGCACTATACTGTTGTGCAATGTACTGCACCCTGTACTGTAGCCTCTACTGCACTGTCCTATACTGTATTGTACTAGACTCTACTGAACGGTACTGTACTGTATTGTAGGGTAGTGTACTATAATGTTCTGTACTGTATTGTAGGGTGCACTGTACCCTGTATTGTACCCTATATTTGACGGTACTGTATCTTACCGTAGCCTAGTGCAGTCTAGCGTTGCTTGCTTAGCTTAGCTGAACAAAGCATAATATAGCGCCATTCTCTAAAAACGAATGAGAAGAGTTCAAATGATCAAAAGTCTAACGCACAAGATCTTTATAAATCTAAATGAGTGATGACTTTGCATAAATGTGTAAAAACACTAATTGATTGTATGTTAAATAATCGTTATTACTTTTTTTTTTTTTTTTTTTTGAGATATATACAAGAGTTGTTACATTCTTGTACAGCCACTAGTACGCGTAGCGTTTCGGGCAAGTCCTTAATCCTATGGTCCCTGGAATACGATCCCCTGCCGCGAAGAATCGTTTTTTCATCCAAGTACACATTTTACTGTTGCGTTAAACAGAGGCTACAGTTAAAGAATTGCGCCCAGTAAATCCTCCCCGGCCAGGATACGAACCCATGACATAGCGCTCGCGGAACGCCAGACGAGTGTCTTACCACTACACCACGGAGACTACTAGTGGCAGTGTGCATGTATGGCTTAAATGACGTATATAAATATACATTGGTGTTGTTTATAGAGGAAAATGAAGGGTTGGAAAGGTAATAATGAAATAATAATGGTTGTTAGTGATACTAGCGTCAGTTGCCATAGACCGGCATTGCACCAATGTGTTCTCTCCCCATTGTTACATTGAAGAAAGAGTTATTTAAATAGAACCAAATTTTAATGGTAATGCCGTTGGTACATTTGAAAGGCAAGTAACGAACTGTGAGTGTAGGGTAGTGTACTTTTGTGTCCTATAGTGTACTGTACTGCTCTGTAGTGGACTGTACCGTAATGTATTATACTGTTTTATTGTGTACGATATTGTACAGTACCATACTGTATTGTACGGTATTGTAGTTTTGTGTAGGCAACAGTAGTGTAGTGGAATGTCCTGTACGGTACTGTACTATAGTGTACTGTACTTACAGCTTGAATAAGTATTCCTATTATTTATTCATTATAATAATACTTATTATTAAGTAATCAAAAGTAATAATTTGTGAGTGTAAAGTCAAACATTGTTTCTCATACATATGGTATTTGTATGTTTCTCATACATTGGGTATATATACTTTAGTTTTCATACATAATTGTCATGAATTACTAGATTATCCAATTAGGTGGAGCCGACCAATGAGAGTAGAGGTTGCGAGAATGTGACGTCAAGTGAGAAATCGAAACGTGATTGGCTGTTGAGTCGACTTGGTGGGTGAGGCTCGACGGAACGTTATTTTGACCCCAGTATTGGCATAGTTGTGGTGTACAAGTTAGTGTTAGGGCGTGATGTTACTCTGAGCTGGTACCCCGTTACCCTTTGGGGTCGCTAGGGCTGACAGATCCCCTAGCTTACACTCATATTGTACACCCGCAAAACGCCAATACATAGGGTCAAAAATATCAAATATCTATTTTACTGCTGCCGTATATACCCTCTTTGGGGATATATATAGGCAGTTCATTTTAGTCCTGATCCCTAATCAGTATTAAAAAATGTATAAATATGTATTGAATTGTACCGTTATTAATTTCAGGGCTATTGAAGTGAATGAGGTAATGGTTGGAAGAGGCATCGCTTGAAAGGAGCCTACTGGTGATGCGGAAATGTGCAGGAGACTACCGTTGTGATGGGACCAGTGGTGGACCGATGAATAAAGTCTTAGACGATGCAGAGCAGGTGGTGGTTGCAGATGTCGAGGTTTGGCTAGATGTGGTACTTGAGTTAGCAGATAAGTTTCAATGAGTTATTGAATACGTAGTTAAAGTTTGAGGCATTTTAATATTTTATTAGGATACCGCACAAAGCGGTTAAATCGTGTTGAGGGGTTCTTTAGTTTTTTAAAATTGCAACTGGACGACCACCTAAATTCAGTCAGTACATACTATTTATTAATATTAGGGTGGTCAGAGGGTGTAAACCCACAAGTAAGAGCTGTTTACTATCCAGGTTGTATGTATGGGTTTAAAATATGCATTTGAAATGAGCAGGTACATCAAATTAAGTTTGAGTAGGTGCAGGTTGCAATTAAAGATATGGTATATGCATGATTGAATAATTTATATTTGTAGCATCGGGTAACTGTTGGCTTGTTGCAGGTAATACCGGAGTGATTGGCAGGACCCCTGGGCTGTCTGGAAGTTGAACAGTGAGACGCTTCAACTTCATTATTCGTGAACACTTGGCAGTAAGTGTCTGGGTATTCTTGTAGAGTTTTCTTGGGGATAGGTTGTAGGTTTTGCCACTTTACTACAGTGTAATGGTGACTGTTTATTTTGTGGCTGTTTGAATGTCACGGTGAGGCGCCAGAGTAGTTATAAGTTAATTGTGGAATTTGACAGGAAGGTAGTTTTGCAAGAATTATTGTTCACGTTGTGAAAGATTTAATAATGAATTAGAAAAAAATGTTAGTGTTTGATATCATCATTTCCAAATAATCAACGATGAGGTTAATTTAGTCAGTGTCGCATGTTGTAGGGAGAAGTGGCTGCAATAACAGAAAGTAATAAGTGTTGCTATTGGGAAACGATAAATTGAATAGAGCGGATGAGTGCATATAAAATACCGCGAAAGCCTCATAACGTCGTTGGATTAACTGTACCTTACATAAGTGTTACTGCCAACGTTAAATTAACTACTTGCTTGAAGTGTACCGGGCTTAACGAATTGGTAAATGTTGAAGCGATTCACTCGAGGTCCAGGTAAGTAAATTTACGTGATGACAATAGGGCGTGGTGGACGGCATTTGCTTTCATTTGTTAGGTTGGAAAATGTAAAACAAGGGATGAAGGGAGTAGATTGGCGGCATGCAATAGTTAAGTGTGTGGGTGTTGTGGAATAACGGAGTTGGAGGTTGATGGTACGAGGTTGACATTGAGGTGCTGAAATAAGTGGCAGTTTGACAACTACTACAGACATATCGGGGCCCTCATAGCGAGGGGTTTAATTTAAGTGCAGAGCCTTAACCTGTGAAATATAAAGTTGTGTAAAAGTGTTTACTTTCAAATCGTTTTTGTCACTATATAGAAAAATCTATAAGCAATGTTGCGCTCTTCTCGTCGTTCCCACCTTCATCATACTCGAACGTTTCCTGGCCTTGGACCCTGATACGCCCAGTGCCCCCTCCTCTGTTCCTTTGAGTTGTCTACCGAAGGGTGCCCCTCCTAGTTCTGTCTGGGGGTTCCCCTTCTTTCTACTGGGTGTCATGTCTCTTGTGTATTTTCCTCGTCTCCCTTCGATCCTCCTTCTCCATCTATTGTCTCCCCGCCGCCTGTTGGTGGAGGCGGATGTCCATCGCTCTCCTAACGGGCGTCGTGTGTGCTCTCGTTCAGCTTCTCCTGTTGAGACGCCGGAATCCGTTTCCCAGTACGTAGTCGCTGGGACACGTTAAGTCAGAATTGTAAGCCTGTCTCCTGTCCTCCCTCCTCCCCGGCGGGTAACAAGGCTTGGCTTTGTTGCTGGGCCCCTACTTTTGGCTGTTGCTCCTTCCCATCCTATTTCAGTGGTTGTGCCCCCTGTTCGTGCGGTTGGTGTTGTTCACCAGCTCCCTTTTTATGTTGGGTTATATCGCGTGCAGGATTGTCTTTCCGTTCGTATTTCTAATGTTTCTCCTGGTGGTGTGCCTTGTTTGGGCCCCCACCCCCTGTGGAGAGTGCCTCTTCCACGGTTTTGTGCATACTTGACCCGCATCACTAAAGGTTTTACCCCTCGTACGGTTCTAAAACGTGTTTTGCTTGAGCACTTCTCATTTCCCCCTCCGTGTCTGTCTTCACCGATGGGTCTAAGTCTGCGGAGGGTGTTTGGTAATGTTGTTTCGTTTACCTCCGGAGACTATCAGGAAAAACAAGTGCTATCATCTTTACAGCACAGCTGTATGGTATGAAATGAGCGTGCGGATGTTTCTGGTGTACATTTTTGTCAGATCCCCCGATCTTGAAGTTGTTTGGGTACTGCTGCTCGCAGAAGGCTTATTGACACTCAGAGTAAACTAATTTACGGCTCTTAAGGCAGTTTCTTTGCCTAAGTATTCAGCTCTTAACATGCTGTCGGAGGGCAACATAGAATGGACATAAGTGTAACGGACTCGGTTACCATCCTTATAATTGGTGTCAGTCTGGAGGCAAGCATGTTGCAGTTAGGCCTTAAGACCTGTATTTTATAAATGATTTATTGTTTTATTTATATATTGAAATATTATATGCATAGTGGTCATATAAATATTGATTGTTGGCCTGTTCTATTGTTTTATATTAATTTTTTTGTAACTAATCAAATACATTATTACTGGCTAGATCCCTCCCCCTTGATTAACTTGTGGCGTTGCTCCAGATGCGGTAAGTTGTTTCCCCAAGGATTTTGTTTACCTGTTATTGTTTTCCCGCAAAAGTTCTGGTAGCTACTTAAGTTCGTACAGAGTAGTTTCGTAGAGGGATTTGTTTATCTTCGTTTGCCCTGTAGTCACTCCTATTCCCTGTGGCAGTGTTCCTTTTGAGAGTTTCTAGAGGGTATCACCCTGGCTTTATCCATTAATGACAGTTGGGCAGTTCGCTTCCGGAAATGTTCACCTCCCTGAATATTTTATTCTATAGGATTCTTCTGTAGAAAAGTGGGAGCACTGCTTGAGAGTAAATGCCCTTTCCTGCACTGGATTGGATTGTACTTTGCCTCACTTGTGTATTTTCTTTTATAATTTGTGTAGATATGGAAGAATGTATCGATTAGAAAATGGCTAACATTACTAAAAAATGCAAATAGTTTAATGTAAGGGAGAAGTGAATGTTGGTTGTAATTAAAAAAAAAAGTTTTGTGTAGTTACTGTATTTGGATAGAAAATTCAAATTTTTAACTTGGTGTTCAGTTAGTAGGGCATTTATCATAGAATGAAAAGAAATGTATTTAAATTGTGATGATGTTAAATTTTAGAGGAGATGAGTTGTAATAACTGGAAAAAAAAAATAAAAATTATTATTAAAAATGTAATGGACATAAAAGGTAAGTATAAAAATGATGTATTGGGAATTGCAAGTCACACTGTTACTCACATGTGTCTAGAGTCGTACAGTACCTGTCTATTGATAGGGTAACCTTAATATTTTTGTGATTGCATTATGACTATTTGTCCAAACATACAGTACTGAATTTATTTATAATTATTGATGGAAGATTGAGCCAGTCAATTTCTGATAATTATTCTTGAAGCATTTAGTAGTGTATTATTCCATCTGTGTTGCAGTGCTCTGAATAAAGTGGTTTTTAGCTTGACATATTTGACGAAAGCTGAATTTGTTGTAATCTACAGGCTGGGAAGATGTACACAAAAGGACAGATGGTGTACCCAGACAAGAGGAAGGGTTTGGTGTATCTGTACCAAGCAGATGATTCCCTTATGCATTTCTGTTGGAAGGACCGTGGCACTGGAACAGTTGAAGAGGTAGGACATTTACTTCACTTGAAAGGCAAGACAGTTTTATCTTCAGAATAAAAATATTTGTGAATCATTGTAACCATAGTAAGCCAAAAGTATTCTATGTGGCTATCGAACAGGTGAAATAATGCAGGGATTGTGACGGACAATCTTATATTAAAAGTGATACTTTTTGTAGTTCAGTATAAAATCTAACCCAAATTTTATTTTGCAAGCAGTTGCATGTATAGATTGTCAAAAGCTTAATTATTTTTTTTTTAATGGAAATGTGGCTTGAAAGCATAAATTTTAAAGAAAGCTGTTATTTTTCAGGATCTGATTATTTTCCCTGATGACTGTGAATATAAGCGTGTGTCACAGTGCACCACTGGTAGAGTTTATGTACTAAAGTTTAAATCGTCAAGCAGACGACTCTTCTTTTGGATGCAGGTAAAAAAAAAACGTGTACTTGTATATGACATTGAATTTGTGGTTGTTGATAAATTGTTACAGTAGGGCAAAATGTATTGGTAAGTAAAGACTAGTAGTTTTAAAGTAGAAAACTTTTAAGAAGAAATTAAGTACTGTAGTAGGTGTTGAAATTTACAGCAAATGACTCGATATAAATGAAATGTAGCACATCATGAACTTCCACATTATTTGCGTACTTTAAGGTTTTGCCTCCATAGGTGGTAAGATTGCTGAAGTAACCTATGGTAATTTATCTAATGTGCCGAGGGCTAGATGGTGCATTGTGAATTGGTGTTTACAGTAATGTGCTGGAAGGTAATGAACCATCTATAGCATATAATAAAACATATATACTGTACAGTATAGACCATTCTGGTAATCATACCTAAACAGGTTGTATTATAAATGCCACACTTTTTGTTTTTACTTTAGGAGCCCAAGACGGACAAGGATGATGAACAGTCTCGCAAAGTGAATGAACTACTCAATAATCCACCAGCTCCAGGGTCACAGCGCCCATCTGGTTCAACTGCAAATCCTGCCCTGGGATCTGAAATTACCAATTTAAGGGATTCTGATATCCAGAATCTGTTTGGGAATATTTCACAACAACAGCTGATGCAGATCTTGGGAAGTGGAATGTCCAGTTTGGCAACACTGCTTGGTCCAGGGTAAGTTTATTATATAAATATGTATTAATTGAGACAACGTTGTATAAATATTTCTTTAAATAGTTTATTAGCAAGCTTGACAAGATTTTAACCAGGAGTATTAGTGAACTTAACAAGAGTATTGAAAGAAATTTGGCATGTCATTTTAGTGTAGAAAAGTATAAATACTGTAAAACTAAACACAAATATTGCAGAAACGCTTTCAGACAGCAAGTAATTTGAGATTTTGGTATAATTTTCTATCAAGCGTACAGTATTTGTTGTAATTTGAAATGCTTCGTTTGATTGGTTGAGAACAGAGGTTTGGTCTTTCTAGTTTTGGTACAGAATTTGCCGAGTACTATAGAGCTGTGTTCATAATGGCAGATATGTTAAAGTAAATAGTGTTGTTTAAATAATGTGTTGGGATATATGTTTTCAAATATGTATTTTGTCTGTTGGGCTTGTACTGTTGTACTTTTGATCCTTCCCGTTTTTGTTTTTTCATGGAAAAACATCATAAATGTTGAACCCATCTTTAGGAGTATTTTTAGTTGTTAAATCATAATAATTGGTTGGCATTTGTATTTTCATCTATTTGCAGTAGGTCTGGCAGTGGTGGGGGTCGAAGCGGTAGTGGAAGTAGCAGCTCGACTTCTGCCACAACAACAGCTGCTACCACCACCCCAACACCTGCCCCTACCCCTGCTCAAGGTATAGTAGATCACAAAGATGTAAATGTGCTTGTAGACACTATAGAAATTAGTCTTAAACTTTAAACTCGCATCAGCTCGAATCCTGTTCTAAACATTGGTACAGCACTGAGAACAGCGATGGTCTGGCATCTTTGAGGGGGTCAGCATTATATTACTGATGATATAAGTGGTTGGGCCCCCATTCCCTCGCATGTCTTTGTATCCGAGTTCTTGTGCAATAGTTGTCCCCCACTGTGTGCTTTAAAATATATAGTTATAGTGACTTGGTGTGTCTTCCTATTAATGAGCATATCTTACTGTTGTAAGCAAGTAGAAACATTGAGTGAACATGACGTATAGAGTGGATAACAACTTGCAAGAATTTTGTAATGTTTAGGTTTTAATTAATGTCTCTTTGGTTTAATATTGTATACTGTTGTTTGTCTATAGAAAACCCTTTTTAAGTTGATCACCAAGAGACCTAAAACTTTGAGTCTGGTTACACATACCTGAACACTTGAAAAAAAAAATTCACTTTACAAATAAAATGGGTGAAGGCGCATAATTATATTTTATTACACAATATTTGTATGTTAATAGATACAGCATTGTAATCTGTAGTTTTTGTTATACAATATTTTATATTTTAATCCTCAAAGTTGTCATACAATAATCTCAAATGCCAGTTGTATTGAATTTTAACCTAAAATGCCAAAGAATACAGGCAAAATGTATGGTTACTAACATTGCAGTTGAGGAAAGTAGCTCAACAGCTACTATTGTTTATGAGTAGGGCCTTCCTCGGTGAGTACCCAAGCCTGGACCAGGGCTCGCCTTCAGTTGCAGACTTTCATCTGCATAGTGACAATGTAAATATAATGTTGTAATGAGCAAATAAGTGACCTTATGCAGACGCTCGTCTGAAAATAGATACACTGCAAGTCTTCGTGTAGATAAAATTAATTTAAAAAAGGAAGCCAAAGAAGAATGTCATTGTGGAATAGCTGAAGGTTTGTTTAGAATATTTCCAATTGTTGGGTAAATGCCACCAAGGGACAGAGTCTTTCATTAGGGGATTATTATTGTTGTTGAGAAAAGTTAGTTATTTATGTATATAATTTTTCAGATTCTGCTAGAGGTGGGAGCAATAGCCGGGAAAGTAATAGTACCACTCCTGGCAGTGGCAGTGTTGTGCCGATTCAGTTGTCAGATTTACAGAATATCCTTTCTGGGATCTCTGTTCCACCGGATGTGTCAGGTTCACCCAGGGTTGCAGGTAAGACAAGTTGCTAGTACTTGTATGAGGGGTGTTTGGTGAGAAATGACGCAAGGTCTTCAGTTTTGAAAGGAAATTATTTCCTAGCATCAAAGTTCTTTAAGGAGATGGTTTTGAACTGGTAGGGTCAATAGGTATATTAGGAAAGTAGTATTGTGAATTTATCATACAATTAGAAGTACATTAAGGTGGAAAGATAGGTTGCAAGAAGAATATTGGGATTTTTATACCAGTAGGGTCTAGGTCTGGCTCCGATACTGTAGGCAAAAAGATAATGTTTTTGAAGTATTGGCAAAAGTTTTATCACACATTGTAAGAAGGTTAAGGGCAAATTTGAGAGGGATGAGAAATTTACATTATTCAATATTATCTTTCATGCTGTACCTTATATATTCAGTCTTTTTCCAAAAGTTCTGTCCTGTTATTTAGTAAATACTTTAAGTTCTAATTTTGATAGACATTCCCTGGTATGATTAACAAGGAAATTATCACTTGATGCTTTTCCTCATGTTGAAAAGTGTGTCGTGCCCTTTTACAGAAGGTTTTAGTGAGCAATACATATCATAGGTGGTCACACATTTAATTGATACCCATTGTAAGAATGGGTATTATTCATTATCATTCCGATAAATGTACCATAAATATTGATTGTTGTATTAGTAAAGGTTTGTTTTTCCAAAAGTGGATCTGAGTTCGGCCATGACTGCAGAAGCTCTTCAGCCGATCTTGACCAATGAAGATTTTGTGAATCAACTTCGTCCTTATCTTCCTGCAACGTCTGATGAGTTACCTCCTACTGAACAACTCCGAGGAACAGTCACTTCTCCTCAGTTCCAGCAGGTACAATATGCTTGTCTGGGTTTAATATGTAGTATGTATATTAATACAGACACACCTTGGTTTACGAATGCCCCTCTTTACAAAATTTGTTGTTTATGAGCCCAATTTCTTTGTGAAATCCGAATCGGATAACAAACTTTGCCTCTGGTAAGGAAGTTTGTTTATACGCGTATGCCCGACCTAGTGGGTGGTGGCACAGCCACTGCGCCTCGGTTCACCAGTGCCTCCCGTCTAGTGACAATGATGCTTGAATTCTTTGTAAAGAATTATAGTATTTTGTTTGGTTTTGAACTTAAATGGTTATTATATATCTTCCCATGGGTCCCAAGAAAATCGGTGGTAAGGTTCAACATAAGAAAATAGTCGAGTTGAGACAGTAGAGGATGTCCCTTCCTCATTAAGAAAATGTGTGATGTATGGGAAGAACTGCAAAGTTTTTATTGAAAAAAACTTGCTCAGCTAAAGCTGTAACCGGCCATTGCATTGACCTTTTAAATGATAATGTGATGTCTGTAGTGAGACAAGTGTTAAAATATTGGTAAAAGCAAGCTGACATGGTCAACAAAGATAACCTGGTGGTGAACATACACAGGTCCATCTAAGTTTTTGCAAGGTGCCAAGAATACAGTGGTTTTGTAATTTGATATCTAAGGGTGCCGAGGTGAAATAATTAACAGGTTGACTTGTACAATTCATTGGTCTAGAGTTGACGTACATGTTAGTGACATAAGGATGTGTGGAATGTTGTTTACATTTGCAAATATTGTATGATTTTGATGTATACCTGAAAATGGGTAATAACTACAGAATGTTAACTAAAATTTAATAACTATTTTATCCAAAAGGGCTAAATGTTGTGTTATTGAAGGGAGTGATCACATTTTTACGAGTTTGATCATTCATTTTTGCCATGTTTTGGCCAACTTCACTGTGAAATTGAAATGTTACCATTTGGTATGATGGACAACTAGTAGGAGAAGCGGTGTATAGAGATTGAGAACCAATCTATTGATGGAAACATTTATAGTATTTATGAGGATGCAGCTCTTAAGAGTTTGTCAAAGGTGGGACCATGAGTGAATGAGGCTATTTGACTTTCCCATGGGTGAAAATTGTAGTTTTAACACAATATTATCTGTGATATCTTAAGCTTGTTCCATTTAACACTTTAGGAGATAATGTTTCCGAATACAATTATCGCACAGAGGTCTACTGAATGACGATTAGAATTAGGAAATATTTATTTGTGGAGATTTATGTATATTAATAATCACAATATGGAAATTCATATGAAACATTTATTTTGAGGGATCCATAATAGGCAGGTTCAAAGTTGGAAGGTATCACTCAGAAGGTCATTATTGTTCATATAAAAGCAAATACAATATGTACTGTATTTAAGTTGTTAATGGTATTTTCAGGCTGTGAGCTTGTTCAGCAGTGCCCTTCAGTCTGGGCAGTTAGGCCCTCTCATTAACCAGTTTGGTCTTGGAGAGGATGCTGTTTTGGCTGCCTCGTCATGTGATATGGAAGCATTTATTAAGGTTGGTTGCGTACATTGTATTCACTATCCGTTGGACAATACCTCTTAATAAGACTGTTCCTCTAAATATGTATATAATGTCTTGAGAAAATATAAGTAGAACAATATTATATTTTGGGCTGGGACATTTACAAAGGTGTCTTTGGAAGCAAATGTTGTTTATAAGCATTATAATTGTTTAAAATATAATAATAGATTAGAGTCCTTAGTATGAAAACTTTATATGGGAGACAACTTTGAATGAAAATTTAGTTTAAAATGAAAACTGTGAAGGTGAATTTTCTGTTGGGGGAGGGAGGGGGGACATTTTTTGTTAAATATAAAGCACTACTATTCTTGGATTTATTAGTTGTCACCACGTTTGGTAGTAATGTAGAGCGGACACATGTAGTCGGTACGGTTCGCAGGAATTGTATGTGGTAGTTTCGTTGAAAAGTTACTATTAGAGTTGTCTGAACCTTTATATAGATACCCATCTCCCTCTTTGCACGTCTGGGTATTTACCGAGTCTATATAACCAGGTCTGGGAGTCGTCATCGGTCCGTGAGGAGTGGCTCGGTGCCGCTATACTCCTTATACGGAAAACGGGGTCTCTTGGGACACCCCTCCCTAAGAACTTCTGTTCTATTGCCCTCACAAGTTGTCTGCAAACTCTTTGAATGAATAGTCAGTGTTCATCTGGTGTGGTTCTTAACACTTTCACCACCTTTTCCCTTCTGAATTTGGTTTTTGCAAGTGCCGCAGCACGACTGATGTCGTGGTGAACTTGAAGTCTATATTTGTACTGGTTTTTCTGCGAAGACCTCTGTTGTTGATATCGTTTTTGACCTGGAAAAGGCTTATGACACCACCTGGAGATACCATATTGTTTCCCAACTTCGTTCTTTTGGCCTTGCTGGTAATCTCCCTCTCTTCCTCCAAAGGTTCCTCTTTCTCGTCGTTCTTTTAGAGTGAGGTTTGGTGCCACTCTCTCTCTGCCTCTTTTTGGCCATACGAAGGTGTATCCCAAAGTAAAGTAGTGTTCTGAGCACTACTCTTTTCCTTGTTGCCCTCAATGGTCTTGTTTCCTCTCTTCCTTCTGGCGTCTTCTGTGCTCTCCATGTTGATGATCTTGCCCTCTGCTGTCAATGTTATGAATCACCCCTCCTTCACTGGCGGCTTCAACTTGCGATTGATGACATGCCGTCTTTGGCCACCAATCATGGCTTTTAAGTTTTGTGCAAGTAAGACTTGTGCCATGACTTTTACTTGGAAGCGTGTCGTTCTTCGTCCTTCTTTGTCGCTTTATGGTCATTCCCTTGTGTGCAAAGATTCCGCAAAGGTTTTTGGGTTAATTTTTGACACTCGTTTGTCTTGGTCACCCCATATCTCTTACCTCCGAGTTAAATTCTCTAAGGCCCTTAACCTACTTAAGGGAGCGGATAGGCGCACGTTCCTCTTTACTTTACTCTCTCGTACTGTGTAAAGTCGATTATGTTTGCCCTGCTTGCTTGTGTGTTTCTCATACGCTTTGCCGTCTTAATGGTTTGCACCATACTGGGTTGTGCCTTGGCTCTGGTGCCTTTCGTTCGACTCCTACCCTCGGGTTGTATGTTGACACTGAATTCCTATCTGTCCAGGATTGCCATGATTGATACTGTCTTCGCTACCTTGCGCAGTCCTTACAATACCCTCACTGTTGCGTAAGTTGTGCTTTGAATTTTACTCCTTCTGTTGCTCCTGTCCCCCTTCATCCACCTCCGTCTTTCTGTTTGGTTATCTCGCCAGCAAAATTCTCTTTTGGTTAGTATTACCAATATTTCTCCTAGTGTTCCATCCTTGCCCCCCCTGTGGAGGGTGTCCCTTCCTAAATGTTGTAAATCCCTGACCCACATTACTAAAGGTTTTACCCCTCCTACAGTTCTGAACTGACTTTTCCTTGGACACTTTTCTTCACACTCCCGCTCCAATTCCATCCTCACTGATGGGTCTAAGTTTGCAGACGGTGTAGGCCATCACATAAATGTTATTTCCTGACCACACTTACAATGTGTAGCCTGCCTTTGGAGACTTGGCATCGTCATGGCAGAACTTTATGCCATTCCCTATGCCCTGCTTTCCGAGTGTCCCTTGCAGTCAGTTGTCCCTCGATAGAATTGTTGGTGAATCGGATACATTTGATATCGTTGGCCTTGTGCGTTTTTGTTCTCATATTGGCATCATTGGTGATGTTTAGCGCCCTCTGATTATTCCGCACATTTGATGGTGCTACAAAGCTTTCCCGGTTTGGTGCCTTCTTTTGATAATCATTTGATAATTATTTACTCTATATAGATGCACATCAAAATGTAGGTTGTCTTACCTGATATCATAGGTTACTGTGATATCCTTCCCAGTGATGTTAATTGAGGTCATGGTGACCTGACCACATGTTGCTAGGATATTTCCAGCTGTTTGGTTAGTAGCAACAAATTAAATGGTGGCGTATCGGCCACACTATACAATAGAATACAGTAATAAGCTTTTGTCATCTCATCACATAACTAGACATTTGATACTTTGCGTCATAATTTTGAATTGCCAATATGGATACATAGTGACAGTGAAATATTGTTGATAATAAAGAGAACCGATTATTTGAATGTTTAAATAATGACCAAGTGTTTGGACAAATATTCCCAGTTTTAAAAGTAGATTTAAAAACTAATACACTCTTGATAGTGTTTAGTTGTCGATTTAGTGTAGTTCATCGCCTGTAAATACAACTAGGACAGTAGAGCATACATGATATATTGTATTTTGACTTTCAATAAAAGTCATGGTACTATTGAATGAATCATCCTTCATAGATTTTATTTCTTACTTTCAGGCCTTGGGAAAGAAGAAAGGTAAAGAGGAAGGCAGTAAGAAGGAAGAAGAGAAGGAGGTTTCTGATAAAACCAAGGATCAAGATAAGGATGATGATGATGCCATGTCTGTTGACTAACTGGTGTCTATGGATATGTTTGCCTTCAATTTTATATCTTGTTTTACCATTGGATACTTATGCCTAGATTTGTAAAGGGACCTATGACCTCAATGTGGAATTGCATGTCAAAGATATTCCTTTAATATTTATCAGTTAGGAGATAGTGATGATATGTGCCATTATTACAGGAGTGTACTGTCAGCATCACATTTTCATTATTGTATTAGTTGATTTGTAATGTACAAGTTGGGATTTTTGAATGTAGTTTTGATAAGTCTGAAACAGGAGACTAATAGAACTCATTAAATAATATACGGCAACATAGTAGTGTTAATAACCTTTCTTAATATTACTGTGCACACAACTGTATGGTTTGATACTTAGTTACGACCAAGATTGTAATACGTAGTTTTATGTTTTGTATATGTACATGGACTGTAGGCGTTGATTTGTAGTGAAATCTCGTGGGATATGGTTCAGTACGTACAATACATAAATAAATAAAATATAAAATAAATATGAAAATAAAATAGATATGTTCTAGATATACATCTAGATTATATATATCTATTTTAGATGCATATCTAGGATGCATGTAGATTATCAATATACATATCCAGATTACATTATATATTGATAATGTAGAATATATATCCTAGATACATATATAAAAAAATTATCCTCTATTAGAATATGCTACGTATTCTAAGATATGTAAGGTATTTATTATAGGTATATAGTTAGGATAATTATTGTAGATGTAGGTAATGATCCTAGCTCTATACGTGTGTGTGTATATATATCTAAAAACTCCACCCGAGAAGTGACTCGAACCCCATACCAGTTGCGTTGCTCCTGGCAGTATGTACAGGATGCCTTAATGCACTTGACCATCACGACCGTACATAAGCAAGTGATAGCCGAAGCTATTTGAACCACTTCCCCACTGGCACTCTGATGTTAATCTTGGGCATATGATTTGATCAAATTGCCTCATTCTTTGGGGCACAGGTGAGGAACACATGCTAACAACCCTGAATGGTCCCCGGGACTATATGCAAGTGAAAACTCGATTGCATATAGTCCTGGGCTGACATTGGGAAGATGGTCCTGGCTGGACTGTACCTCGTGACTGTTCCTGGACCTAGTGGGGCATGTGTCGCTTTGGGTGTGCGGCTGGAGGCCGTTGTGTGGACTTTAAGTTGAGATGTGAGCACGAAGCGTCTTGCACGTTGTGTATTTGTGCGTATTTTGCTATGTGAAGAGAACAGAGAAGGCAAGCAAAGTGGCAGAAGTTAGGTTCAGGTAACGTACAAATCCTCTAGCAAAATTAAACATTATTGTACATCAATAAAAGATATTGAATAAAATAGAACAAATTGAAGGCAAAAATGTTGAATATTGAATAATAATCAATATTAATAAATATTTATTAATCGATAATCTTCGATAGTAATGAAAAAAAAATATAATGAATAATAATAATATTCAATAGTATTATTGAATAATAAGATTTAAGAATATCAATATTGAACAATATTATTGAATACTAGGGAAGGTGTTGGTGAGCCACAGCAACCTTCCTTGTCCCCCAGTCTTCCCAACCATTCCCAACTCCCTCGTCCGATGCGTTCCCAAATGGTGTGATGTTCCCATCAGAAAATTGGGAACATGAAGTGATGTGATGTTCCCATCAGTGAAATATAAGAATTTAAGTTAAAAAGTCATGAAAATATGGGAAAACAAATATACACGAAATGATCGGTATGGTAAACAACACAGCTCAATTCCAAGGCAAATGACAAAATAATGAAATCCAAATGGATATAAATCAGAATGTATGAAAAATCCAATTATCATTGCAATCAGAAAAATTGAAATGTAATTTTAACATATATTTAGTATAACATGTGTGTTGCTTTGACATGGAAGAGATTGGTGGTGTTTTGAAGAAAAGCCTAGTTTTACATGTCACAGGTGTGGCATCTATATAGTAGGTATATAAAAAAAGACGCGTATATTGGAAGTCAACGTTGTGTCAAACATCAAGGCAATCGGTAAAGAAGTTAGGTTGAATAGCGGTCATGCACAAACGAACATTTCCATTTATATAGAGTGAAGAATAATATGAAATATTGAAGAAAGTAGTAGGAATTGTCATAGTATTGTAGGTAATTTCTAGTAGAATGTTTAGGGGAATCCTAGTTGGATTTTTAGTGAGATTCCTAGTATTATTTGTAGTATGTTTCCTAATAGTTTGTCTAGTATGAATTGTAGTATGATTGCTAGTATGATTTATAGAGATTTGTAGTACGATTTATAGTGGATTTTTTAGGAGCATTTGTAGTAGGAATCCAAGTAGAATTTTTAGATGATTTTTAGTTGAATTTGTAGGGGTTTCGTAGTGGGATTGCTTGTAGGATTTATAGTAGGAATTGTAGTAACATTTATAGGTGATTTTTGAGTAGAATTGTTAGGGGAATCCTAGTAGGATTTTTGGTGGTGATTTCTCGGGTAATTTATAATATTATTTTTAGGGGAATTTGTAGTCGGATTTGTTTGGGAATTTTTAGTAGGATGTATAGGGGAATTTGTAGTAGAACAATCTTCCACGGTACTTGTATGTACAATACAGTACAATGCATTGTATTGTACTTCACTTTAATGTATTGTACTGTACTGGTCTGCACTAAACTGTTGTGTAATGTACTGCACCCTGTACTGTAGCCTCTACTGCACTGTCCTATACTGTATTGTACTAGACTCTACTGAACGGTACTGTACTGTATTGTAGGGTAGTGTACTATAATGTACTGTATTGTAGGGTGCACTGTATCCTGTATTGTACCCTATATTTGACGGTACTGTATCTTACCGTAGCCTAGTGCAGTCTAGCGTTGCTTGCTTAGCTTAGCTGAACAAAGCATAATATAGCGCCATTCTCTAAAAACGAATGAGAAGAGTTCAAATGATCAAAAGTGTAACGCACAAGATCTTTATAAATCTAAATGAGTGATGACTTTGCATAAATGTGTAAAAACACTAATTGATTGCATGTTAAATAATCGTTATTACTAGGGGCAGTGTGCATGTATGGCTTAAATGACGTATATAAATATACATTGGTGTTGTTTATAGAGGAAAATGAAGGGTTGGAAAGGTAATAATGAAATAATAATGGTTGTTAGTGATACTAGCGTCAGTTGCCATAGACCGGCATTGCACCAATGTGTTCTCTCCCCATTGTTACATTGAAGAAAGAGTTATTTAAATAGAACCAAATTTTAATGGTGATGCCGTTGGTACATTTGAAAGGCAAGTAACGAACTGTGAGTGTAGGGTAGTGTACTTTTGTGTCCTATAGTGTACTGTACTGCTCTGTAGTGGACTGTACCGTAATGTATTATACTGTTTTATTGTGTACGATATTGTACAGTACCATACTGTATTGTAGTTTTGTGTAGGCAACAGTAGTGTAGTGGAATGTCCTGTAGGGTACTGTACTATAGTGTACTGTACTTACAGCTTGAATAAGTATTCCTATTATTTATTCATTATAATAATACTTATTATTAAGTAATCAAAAGTAATAATTTGTGAGTGTAAAGTCAAACATTGTTTCTCATACATATGGTATTTGTATGTTTCTCATACATTGGGTATATATACTTTAGTTTTCATACATAATTGTCATGAATTACTAGATTATCCAATTAGGTGGAGCCGACCAATGAGAGTAGAGGTTGCGAGAATGTGACGTCAAGTGAGAAATCGAAACGTGATTGGCTGTTGAGTCGACTTGGTGGGTGAGGCTCGACGGAACGTTATTTTGACCCCAGTATTGGCATAGTTGTGGTGTACAAGTTAGTGTTAGGGCGTGATGTTACTCTGAGCTGGTACCCCGTTACCCTTTGGGGTCGCTAGGGCTGACAGATCCCCTAGGTTACACTCATATTGTACACCCGCAAAACGCCAATACATAGGGTCAAAAATATCAAATATCTATTTTACTGCTGCCGTATATACCCTCTTTGGGGATATATATAGGCAGTTCATTTTAGTCCTGATCCCTAATCAGTATTAAAAAATGTATAAATATGTATTGAATTGTACCGTTATTAATTTCAGGGCTATTGAAGTGAATGAGGTAATGGTTGGAAGAGGCATCGCTTGAAAGGAGCCTACTGGTGATGCGGAAATGTGCAGGAGACTACCGTTGTGATGGGACCAGTGGTGGACCGATGAATCAAGTCTTAGACGATGCAGAGCAGGTGGTGGTTGCAGATGTCGAGGTTTGGCTAGATGTGGTACTTGAGTTAGCAGATAAGTTTCAATGAGTTATTGAATACCTAGTTAAAGTTTGAGGCATGTTAATATTTTATTAGGATACCGCACAAAGCGGTTAAATCGTGTTGAGGGGTTCTTTAGTGTTTTAAAATTGCAACTGGACGACCACCTAACTTCAGTCAGTACATATTAATAAATAGTATTAGGGTGGTCAGAGGGTGTAAACCCACAAGTAACAGGTGTTTACTATCCAGGTTGTATGTATGGGTTTAAAATATGCATTTGAAATGAGCAGGTACATCAAATTAAGTTTGAGTAGGTGCAGGTTGCAATTAAAGATATGGTATATGCATGATTGAATAATTTATATTTGTAGCATCGGGTAACTGTTGGCTTGTTGCAGGTAATACCGGACTGATTGGCAGGACCCCTGGGCTGTCTGGAAGTTGAATAGTGAGACGCTTCAACTTCATTATTCGTGAACACTTGGCAGTAAGTGTCTGGGTATTCTTGTAGAGTTTTCTTGGATAGGTTGTAGGTTTTGCCACTTTACTACAGTGTAAAGGTGACTGTTTGAATGTCACGGTGAGGCGCCAGAGTAGTTATAAGTTAATTGTGGAATTTGACAGGAAGGTAGTTTTGCAAGAATTATTGTTCACGTTGTGAAAGATTTAATAATGAATTAGAAAAAAATGTTAGTGTTTGATAACCTCATCGTTGATTATTTGGAAATGATGATAATTTAGTCAGTGTCGCATGTTGCAGGGAGAAGTAGCTGCAATAACAGAAAGTAATAAGTGTTGCTATTGGGAAACGATAAATTGAATAGAGCGGATGAGTGCATATAAAATACCGCGAAAGCCTCATAACGTCGTTGGATTAACTGTACCTTACATAAGTGTTACTGCCAACGTTAAATTAACTACTTGCTTGAAGTGTACCGGGCTTAACGAATTGGTAAATGTTGAAGCGATTCACTCGAGGTCCAGGTAAGTAAATTTACGTGATGACAATAGGGCGTGGTGGACGGCATTTGCTTTCATTTGTTAGGTTGGAAAATGTAAAACAAGGGATGAAGGGAGTAGATTGGCGGCATGCAATAGTTAAGTGTGTGGGTGTTGTGGAATAACGGAGTTGGAGGTTGATGGTACGAGGTTGACATTGAGGTGCTGAAATAAGTGGCAGTTTGACAACTACTACAGACATATCGGGGCCCTCATAGCGAGGGGTTTAATTTAAGTGCAGAGCCTTAACCTGTGAAATATAAAGTTGTGTAAAAGTGTTGACTTTCAAATCGTTTTTGTCACTATATAGAAAAATCTATAAGCAATGTTGCGCTCTTCTCGTCCTTCCCACCTTCATCATACTCGAACGTTTCCGGGCCTTGGACCCTGATACGCCCAGTGCCCCCTCCTCTGTTCCTTTGAGTTGTCTACCGAAGGGTGCCCCTCCTGGTTCTCTGTCTGGGGGTTCCCCTTCTTTCTACTGGGTGTCATGTCTCTTGTGTATTTTCCTCGTCTCCCTTCGATCCTCCTTCTCCATCTATTGTCTCCCCGCCGCCTGTTGGTGGAGGCGGATGTCCATCGCTCTCCTAACGGGCGTCGTGTGTGCTCTCGTTCAGCTTCTCCTGTTGAGACGCCGGAATCAGTTTCCCAGTACGTAGTCGCTGGGACACGTTAAGTCAGAATTGTAAGCCTGTCTCCTGTCCTCCCTCCTCCCCGGCGGGTAACAAGGCTTGGCTTTGTTGCTGGGCCCCTACTTTTGGCTGTTGCTCCTTCCCATCCTATTTCAGTGGTTGTGCCCCCTGTTCGTGCGGTTGGTGTTGTTCACCAGCTCCCTTTTTATGTTGGGTTATATCGCGTGCAGGATTGTCTTTCCGTTCGTATTTCTAATGTTTCTCCTGGTGGTGTGCCTTGTTTGGGCCCCCACCCCCTGTGGAGAGTGCCTCTTCCACGGTTTTGTGCATACTTGACCCGCATCACTAAAGGTTTTACCCCTCGTACGGTTCTAAAACGTGTTTTGCTTGAGCACTTCTCATTTCCCCCTCCGTGTCTGTCTTCACCGATGGGTCTAAGTCTGCGGAGAGTGTTTGGTAATGTTGTTTCGTTTACCTCCGGAGACTATCAGGAAAAACAAGTGCTATCATCTTTACAGCACAGCTGTATGGTATGAAATGAGCGTGCGGATGTTTCTGGTGTACATTTTTGTCAGATCCCCCGATCTTGAAGTTGTTTGGGTACTGCTGCTCGCAGAAGGCTTATTGACACTCAGAGTAAACTCATTTACGGCTCTTAAGGCAGTTTCTTTGCCTAAGTATTCAGCTCTTAACATGCTGTCGGAGGGCAACATAGAATGGACATAAGTGTAACGGACTCGGTTACCATCCTTATAATTGGTGTCAGTCTGGAGGCAAGCATGTTGCAGTTAGGCCTTAAGACCTGTATTTTATAAATGATTTATTGTTTTATTTATATATTGAAATATTATATGCATAGTGGTCATATAAATATTGATTGTTGGCCTGTTCTATTGTTTTATATTAATTTTTTTGTAACTAAATCAAATACATTATTACTGGCTAGATCCCTCCCCCTTGATTAACTTGTGGCCTTGCTCCAGATGCGGTAAGTTGTTTCCCCACGGATTTTGTTTACCTGTTATTGTTTTCCCGCAAAAGTTCTGGTGGGTTTGGTTGCTACTTAAGTTCGTACAGAGTAGTTTCGTAGAGGGATTTGTTTATCTTCGTTTGCCCTGTAGTCACTCCTATTCCCTGTGGCAGTGTTCCTTTTGAGAGTTTCTAGAGGGTATCACCCTGGCTTTATCCATTAATGACAGTTGGGCAGTTCGCTTCCGGAAATGTTCACCTCCCTGAATATTTTATTCTATAGGATTCTTCTGTAGAAAAGTGGGAGCACTGCTTGAGACTAAATGCCCTTTCCTGCACTGGATTGGATTGTACTTTGCCTCACTTGTGTATTTTCTTTTATAATTTGTGTAGATATGGAAGAATGTATCGATTAGAAAATGCCTAACATTACTAAAAAATGCAAATAGTTTAATGTAAGGGAGAAGTGAATGTTGGTTGTAATTAAAAAAAAAAGTTTTGTGTAGTTACTGTATTTGGATAGAAAATTCAAATTTTTAACTTGGTGTTCAGTTAGTAGGGCATTTATCATAGAATGAAAAGAAATGTATTTAAATTGTGATGTTAAATTTTAGAGGAGATGAGTTGTAATAACTGGAAAAAAAAAATAAAAATTATTATTAAAAATGTAATGGACATAAAAGGTAAGTATAAAAATGATGTATTGGGAATTGCAAGTCACACTGTTACTCACATGTGTCTAGAGTCGTACAGTACCTGTCTATTGATAGGGTAACCTTAATATTTTTGTGATTGCATTATGACTATTTGTCCAAACATACAGTACTGAATTTATTTATAATTATTGATGGAAGATTGAGCCAGTCAATTTCTGATAATTATTCTTGAAGCATTTAGTAGTGTATTATTCCATCTGTGTTGCAGTGCTCTGAATAAAGTGGTTTTTAGCTTGACATATTTGACGAAAGCTGAATTTGTTGTAATCTACAGGCTGGGAAGATGTACACAAAAGGACAGATGGTGTACCCAGACAAGAGGAAGGGTTTGGTGTATCTGTACCAAGCAGATGATTCCCTTATGCATTTCTGTTGGAAGGACCGTGGCACTGGAACAGTTGAAGAGGTAGGACATTTACTTAACTTGAAAGGCAAGACAGTTTTATCTTCAGAATAAAAATATTTGTGAATCATTGTAACCATAGTAAGCCAAAAGTATTCTATGTGGCTATCAAACAGGTGAAATAATGCAGGGATTGTGACGGACAATCTTATATTAAAAGTGATACTTTTTGTAGTTCAGTATAAAATCTAACCCAAATTTTATTTTGCAAGCAGTTGCATGTATAGATTGTCAAAAGCTTAATTATTTTTTTTTTTAATGGAAATGTGGCTTGAAAGCATAAATTTTAAAGAAAGCTGTTATTTTTCAGGATCTGATTATTTTCCCTGATGACTGTGAATATAAGCGTGTGTCACAGTGCACCACTGGTAGAGTTTATGTACTAAAGTTTAAATCGTCAAGCAGACGACTCTTCTTTTGGATGCAGGTAAAAAAAAAAACGTGTACTTGTATATGACATTGAATTTGTGGTTGTTGATAAATTATTACAGTAGGGCAAAATGTATTGGTAAGTAAAGACTAGTAGTTTTAAAGTAGAAAACTTTTAAGAAGAAATTAAGTACTGTAGTAGGTGTTGAAATTTACAGCAAATGACTCGATATAAATGAAATGTAGCACATCATGAACTTCCACATTATTTGCGTACTTTAAGGTTTTGCCTCCATAGGTGGTAAGATTGCTGAAGTAACCTATGGTAATTTATCTAATGTGCCGAGGGCTAGATGGTGCATTGTGAATTGGTGTTTACAGTAATGTGCTGGAAGGTAATGCACCATCTATAGCATATAATAAAACATATACAGTATACTGTACAGTATAGACCATTCTGGTAATCATACCTAAACAGGTTGTATTATAAATGGAACACTTTTTGTTTTTACTTTAGGAGCCCAAGACGGACAAGGATGATGAACAGTCTCGCAAAGTGAATGAACTACTCAATAATCCACCAGCTCCAGGGTCACAGCGCCCATCTGGTTCAACTGCAAATCCTGCCCTGGGATCTGAAATTATCAATTTAAGGGATTCTGATATCCAGAATCTGTTTGGGAATATTTCACAACAACAGCTGATGCAGATCTTGGGAAGTGGAATGTCCAGTTTGGCAACACTGCTTGGTCCAGGGTTAGTTTATTATATAAATATGTATTAATTGAGACAACGTTGTATAAATATTTCTTTAAATAGTTTATTAGCAAGCTTGACAAGATTTTAACCAGGAGTATTAGTGAACTTAACAAGAGTATTGAAAGAAATTTGGCATGTCATTTTAGTGTAGAAAAGTATAAATACTGTAAAACTAAACACAAATATTGCAGAAACGCTTTCAGACAGCAAGTAATTTGAGATTTGGGTATCATTTTCTATCAAGCGTACAGTATTTGTTGTAATTTGAAATGCTTCGTTTGATTGGTTGAGAACAGAGGTTTGGTCTTTCTAGTTTTGGTACAGAATTTGCCGAGTACTATAGAGCTGTGTTCATAATGGCAGATATGTTAAAGTAAATAGTGTTGTTTAAATAATGTGTTGGGATATATGTTTTCAAATATGTATTTTGTCTGTTGGGCTTGTACTGTTGTACTTTTGATCCTTCCCGTTTTTGTTTTTTCATGGAAAAACATCATAAATGTTGAACCCATCTTTAGGAGTATTTTTAGTTGTTAAATCATAATAATTGGTTGGCATTTGTATTTTCATATATTTGCAGTAGGTCTGGCAGTGGTGGGGGTCGAAGCGGTAGTGGAAGTAGCAGCTCGACTTCTGCCACAACAACAGCTTCCACCACTCCAGCTGCTACCACCACCCCAACACCTGCCCCTACCCCTGCTCAAGGTATAGTAGATCACAAAGATGTAAATGTGCTTGTAGACACTATAGAAATTAGTCTTAAACTTTAAACTCGCATCAGCTCGAATCCTGTTCTAAACATTGGTACAGCACTGAGAACAGCGATGGTCTGGCATCTTTGAGGGGGTCAGCATTATATTACTGATATAAGTGGTTGGGCCCCCATTCCCTCGCATGTCTTTGTATCCGAGTTCTTGTGCAATAGTTGTCCCTACTGTGTGCTTTAAAATATATAGTTAGTGACTTGGTGTGTCTTCCTATTAATGAGCATATCTTACTGTTGTAAGCAAGTAGAAACATTGAGTGAACATGACGTATAGAGTGGATAACAACTTGCAAGAATTTTGTAATGTTTAGGTTTTAATTAATGTCTCTTTGGTTTAATATTGTATACTGTTGTTTGTCTATAGAAAACCCTTTTTAAGTTGATCACCAAGAGACCTAAAACTTTGAGTCTGGTTACACATACCTGAACACTTGAAAAAAAATTCACTTTACAAATAAAATGGGTGAAGGCGCATAATTATATTTTATTACACAATATTTGTATGTTAATAGATACAGCATTGTAATCTGTAGTTTTTGTTATACAATATTTTATATTTTAATCCTCAAAGTTGTCATACAATAATCTCAAATGCCAGTTGTATTGAATTTTAACCTAAAATGCCAAAGAATACAGGCAAAATGTATGGTTACTAACATTGCAGTTGAGGAAAGTAGCTCAACAGCTACTATTGTTTGAGTAGGGCCTTCCTCGGTGAGTACCCAAGCCTGGACCAGGGCTCACCTTCAGTTGCAGACTTTCATCTGCATAGTGACAATGTAAATATAATGTTGTAATAAGGAAATAAGTGACCTTATGCAGACGCTCGTCTGAAAATAGATACTGCAAGTCTTCGTGTAGATAAAATTAATTTAAAAAAGGAAGCCAAAGAAGAATGTCATTGTGGAATAGCTGAAGGTTTGTTTAGAATATTTCCAATTGTTGGGTAAATGCCACCAAGGGACAGAGTCTTTCATTAGGGGATTATTATTGTTGAAAAAAGTTAGTTATTTATGTATATAATTTTTCAGATTCTGCTAGAGGTGGGAGCAATAGCCGGGAAAGTAATAGTACCACTCCTGGGAGTGGCAGTGTTGTGCCGATTCAGTTGTCAGATTTACAGAATATCCTTTCTGGGATCTCTGTTCCACCGGATGTGTCAGGTTCACCCAGGGTTGCAGGTAAGACAAGTTGCTAGTACTTGTATGAGGGGTGTTTGGTGAGAAATGACGCAAGGTCTTCAGTTTTGAAAGGAAATTATTTCCTAGCATCAAAGTTCTTTAAGGAGATGGTTTTGAACTGGTAGGGTCAATAGGTATATTAGGAAAGTAGTGTTGTGAATTTATCATAAAATTAGAAGTACATTAAGGTGGAAAGATAGGTTGCAAGAAGAATATTGGGATTTTTATACCAGTAGGGTCTAGGTCTGGCTCCGATACTGTAGGCAAAAAGATAATGTTTTTGAAGTATTGGCAAAAGTTTTATCACACATTGTAAGAAGGTTAAGGGCAAATTTGAGAGGGATGAGAAATTTACATTATTCAATATTATCTTTCATGCTGTACCTTATATATTCAGTCTTTTTCCAAAAGTTCTGTCCTGTTATTTAGTAAATACTTTAAGTTCTAATTTTGATAGACATTCCCTGGTATGATTAACAAGGAAATTATCACTTGACGCTTTTCCTCATGTTGAAAAGTGTGTCGTGCCCTTTTACAGAAGGTTTTAGTGAGCAATACATATCATAGGTGGTCACACATTTAATTGATACCCATTGTAAGAATGGGTATTATTCATTATCATTCCGATAAATGTACCATAAATATTGATTGTTGTATTAGTAAAGGTTTGTTTTTCCAAAAGTGGATCTGAGTTCGGCCATGACTGCAGAAGCTCTTCAGCCAATCTTGACCAATGAAGATTTTGTGAATCAACTTCGTCCTTATCTTCCTGCAACATCTGATGAGTTACCTCCTACTGAACAACTCCGAGGAACAGTCACTTCTCCTCAGTTCCAGCAGGTACAATATGCTTTTCTGGGTTTAATATGTAGTATGTATATTAATAGACACACCTCGGTTTACGAATGCCCCTCTTTACAAAATTTGTTTGTTACGAGCCCAATTTCTTTGTGAAATCCGAATCGGATAGCAAACTTTGCCTCGGGTAAGAAAGTTTGTTGATACGCGTATGCCCGACCTAGTGCGTGGTGGCACAGCCACTGCGCCTCGGTTTACCAGTGCCTCCCGTCTAGTGACAATGATGCTTGAATTCTTTGTAAAGAATTATAGTATTTTGTTGGGTTTTGAACATAAATGGTTATTATATATCTTGCCATGGGTCCCAAGAAAATCGGTGGTAAGGTTCAACATAAGAAAATAGTTGAGTTGAGACAGTGGAGGATGTCCCTTCCTCATTAAGAAAATGTGTGATGTATGGGAAGAAGTGCAATTTTTTTTTTTTTAAAAACTTGCTCAGCTAAAGCTGTAACCGGCCATTGCATTGACCTTTTAAATGATAATGTGATGTCTGTAGTGAGACAAGTGTTAAAATATTGGGAAAAGCAAGCTGACATGGTCAACAAAGATAACCTGGTGGTGAACATACACAGGTCCATCTAAGTTTTTGCAAGGTGCCAAGAATACAGTGGTTTTGTAATTTGATATCTAAGGGTGCCGAGGTTAAATAATTAACAGGTTGACTTGTACAATTCATTGGTCTAGAGTTGACGTACATGTTAGTGACATAAGGATGTGTGGAATGTTGTTTACATTTGCAAATATTGTATGATTTTGATGTATACCTGAAAATGGGTAATAACTACAGAATGTTAACTAAAATTTAATAACTATTTTATCCAAAAGGGCTAAATGTTGTGTTATTGAAGGGAGTGATCACATTTTTACGAGTTTGATCATTCATTTTTGCCATGTTTTGGCCAACTTCACTGTGAAATTGAAATGTTACCATTTGGTATGATGGACAACTAGTAGGAGAAGCGGTGTATAGAGATTGAGAACCAATCTATTGATGGAAACATTTATAGTATTTATGAGGATGCAGCTCTTAAGAGTTTGTCAAAGGTGGGACCATGAGTGAATGAGGCTATTTGACTTTCCCATGGGTGAAAATTGTAGTTTTAACACAATATTATCTGTGATATCTTAAGCTTGTTCCATTTAACACTTTAGGAGATAATGTTTCCGAATACAATTATCGCACAGAGGTCTACTGAATGACGATTAGAATTAGGAAATATTTATTTGTGGAGATTTATGTATATTAATAATCACAATATGGAAATTCATATGAAACATTTATTTTGAGGGATCCATAATAGGCAGGTTCAAAGTTGGAAGGTATCACTCAAAAGGTCATTATTGTTCATATAAAAGCAAATACAATATGTACTGTATTTAAGTTGTTAATGGTATTTTCAGGCTGTGAGCTTGTTCAGCAGTGCCCTTCAGTCTGGGCAGTTAGGCCCTCTCATTAACCAGTTTGGTCTTGGAGAGGATGCTGTTTTGGCTGCCTCGTCATGTGATATGGAAGCATTTATTAAGGTTGGTTGCGTACATTGTATTCACTATCCGTTGGACAATACCTCTTAATAAGACTGTTCCTCTAAATATGTATATAATGTCTTGAGAAAATATAAGTAGAACAATATTATATTTTGGGCTGGGACATTTACAAAGGTGTCTTTGGAAGCAAATGTTGTTTATAAGCATTATAATTGTTGAAAATATAATTATAGATTAGAGTCCTTAGTATGAAAACTTTATATGGGAGACAACTTTGAATGAAAATTTAGTTTAAAATGAAAACTGTGAAGGTGAATTTTCTGTTGGGGGAGGGAGGGGGGACATTTTTTGGTAAACATAAAGCACTACTATTCTTGGATTTAGTAGTTGTCACCACGTTTGGTAGTAATGTAGAGCGGACACATGTAGTCAGTACGGTTCGCAGGAATTGTATGTGCTAGTTTCGTTGAAAAGTTACTATTAGAGTTGTCTGAACCTTTATATAGATACCCATCTCCCTCTTTGCACGTCTGGGTATTTACCGAGTCTATATAACCAGGTCTGGGAGTCGTCATCGGTCCGTGAGGAGTGGCTCGGTGCCGCTATACTCCTTATACGGAAAACGGGGTCTCTTGGGACACCCCTCCCTAAGAACTTCTGTTCTATTGCCCTCACAAGTTGTCTGCAAACTCTTTGAATGAATAGTCAGTGTTCATCTGGTGTGGTTCTTGAAACACTTTCACCACCTTTTCCCTTCAGAATTTGGTTTTTGCAAGTGCCGCAGCACGACTGATGTCGTGGTGAACTTGAAGTCTATATTTGTACTGGTTTTTCTGCGAAGACCTCTGTTGTTGATATCCTTTTTGACCTGGAAAAGGCTTATGACACCACCTGGAGATACCATATTGTTTCTCCACTTCGTTCTTTTGGCGTTGGTGGTAATCTCCCTCTCTTCCTCCAAAGGTTCCTCTTTCTCGTCGTTCCTTTAGAGTGAGGTTTGGTGCCACTCTCTCTCTCTGCCTCTCTTTGGCCATACGAAGGTGTATCCCAAAGTAAAGTAGTGTTCTGAGCACTACTCTTGTTCTTGTTTCCCTCAATGGTCTTGTTTCCTCTCTTCCTTCTGGCGTCTTCTGTGCTCTCCATGTTGATGATCTTGCCCTGTGCTGTCAATGTTATGAATCGCCCCTCCTTCACTGGCGGCTTCAACTTGCGATTGATGATATGCCGTCTTTGGCCACCAATCATGGCTTTTAAGTTTTCTGCAAGTAAGACTTGTGCTATGACTTTTACTTGGAAGCGTGTCGTTCTTCGTCCTTCTTTGTCGCTTTATGGTCATTCCCTTGTGTGCAAAGATTCCGCAAAGGTTTTTGGGTTAATTTTTGACACTCGTTTGTCTTGGTCACCCCATATCTCTTTCCTCCGAGTTTAATGCTCTAAGGCCCTTAACCTACTTAAGGTTTTGTCCCATACTTCTTGCGGAGCGGATAGGCGCACGTTCCTCTTTACTTTACTCTCTCGTACTGTGTAAAGTCGATTATGTTTGCCCTGCTTGCTTGTGTGTTTCTCATACGCTTTGCCGTCTTAATGGTTTGCACCATACTGGGTTGTGCCTTGGCTCTGGTGCCTTTCGTTCGACTCCTACCCTCGGGTTGTATGTTGACACTGAATTCCTATCTGTCCAGGATTGCCATGATTGATACTGTCTTCGCTACCTTGCGCAGTCCTTACAATACCCTCACTGTTGCGTAAGTTGTGCTTTGAATTTTACTCCTCCTGTTCCTCCTGTCCCCCTTCATCCACCTCCGTCTTTCTGTTTGGTTATCTCGCCAGCAAAATTCTCTTGGTTAGTATTACCAATATTTTTCCTAGTGTTCCATCCTTGCCCCCCTGTGGAGGGTGTCCCTTCCTAAATGTTGTAAATCCCTGACCCACATTACTAAAGGTTTTACCCCTCCTACAGTTCTGAACTGACTTTTCCTTGAACACTTTTCTTCACACTCCCGCTCCAATTCCATCCTCACTGATGGGTCTAAGTTTGCAGACGGTGTAGGCCATCACATAAATGTTATTTCCTGACCACACTTACAATGTGTAGCCTGCCTTTGGAGACTTGGCATCGTCATGGCAGAACTTTATGCCATTCCCTATGCCCTGCTTTCCGAGTGTCCCTTGCAGTCAGTTGTCCCTCGATAGAATTGTTGGTGAATCGGATACATTTGATATCGTTGGCCTTGTGCGTTTTTGTTCTCATATTGGCATCATTGGTGATGTTTAGCGCCCTCTGATTATTCCGCACATTTGATGGTGCTACAAAGCTTTCCCGGTTTGGTGCCTTCTTTTGATAATCATTTGATAATTATTTACTCTATATAGATGCACATGAAAATGTAGGTTGTCTTACCTGATATCATAGGTTACTGTGATATCCTTCCCAGTGATGTTAATTGAGGTCATGGTGACCTGACCACATGTTGCTAGGATATTTCCAGGTGTTTGGTTAGTAGCAACAAATTAAATGGTGGCGTATCGCCCACACTATACAATAGAATACAGTAATAAGCTTTTGTCATCTCATCACATAACTAGACATTTGATACTTTGCGTCATAATTTTGAATTGCCAATATGGATACATAGTGACAGTGAAATATTGTTGATAATAAAGAGAACCGATTATTTGAATGTTTAAATAATGACCAAGTGTTTGGAGAAATATTCCCAGTTTTAAAAGTAGATTTAAAAACTAATACACTCTTGATAGTGTTTAGTTGTCGATTTAGTGTAGTTCATCGCCTGTAAATACAACTAGGACAGTAGAGCATACATGATATATTGTATTTTGACTTTCAATAAAAGTCATGGTACTATTGAATGAATCATCCTTCATAGATTTTATTTCTTACTTTCAGGCCTTGGGAAAGAAGAAAGGTAAAGAGGAAGGCAGTAAGAAGGAAGAAGAGAAGGAGGTTTCTGATAAAACCAAGGATCAAGATAAGGATGATGATGATGCCATGTCTGTTGACTAACTGGTGTCCATGGATATGTTTGCCTTCAATTTTATATCTTGTTTTACCATTGGATACTTATGCCTAGATTTGTAAAGGGACCTATGACCTCAATGTGGAATTGCATGTCAAAGATATTCCTTTAATATTTATCAGTTAGGAGATAGTGATGAGATGTGCCATTATTACAGGAGTGTACTGTCAGCATCACATTTTCATTATTGTATTAGTTGATTTGTAATGTACAAGTTGGGATTTTTGAATGTAGTTTTGATAAGTCTGAAACAGGAGACTAATAGAACTCATTAAATAATATACGGCAACATAGTAGTGTTAATAACCTTTCTTAATATTACTGTGCACACAACTGTATGGTTTGATACTTAGAGTTACGACCAAGATTGTAATACGTAGTTTTATGTTTTGTATATGTACATGGACTGTAGGCGTTGATTTGTAGTGAAATCTCGTGGGATATGGTTCAGTACGTACAATACATAAATTAATAAAATATAAAATAAATATGAAAATAAAATAGATATGTTCTAGATATACATCTAGATTATATATATCTATTTTAGATGCATGTAGATTATCAGATATACATATCCAGATTACATTATATATTGATAATCTAGAATATATATCCTAGATACATATATAAAATAATTATCCTCTATTAGAATATGCTACGTATCCTAAGATATGTAAGGTATTTATTATAGGTATATAGTTAGGATAATTATTGTAGATATAGGTAATGATCCTAGCTCTATACGTGTGTGTGTGTATATATATCTAAAAACTCCACCCGAGAAGTGACTCGAACCCCATACCAGTTGCGTTGCTCCTGGCAGTATGTACAGGATGCCTTAATGCACTTGACCATCACGACCGTACATAAGCAAGTGATAGCCGAAGCTATTTGAACCACTTCCCCACTGGCACTCTGATGTTAATCTTGGGCATATGATTTGATCAAATTGCCTCATTCTTTGGGGCACAGGTGAGGAACACATGCTAACAACCCTGAATGGTCCCCGGGACTATATGCAAGTGAAAACTCGATTGCATATAGTCCTGGGCTGACATTGGGAAGATGGTCCTGGCTGGACTGTACCTCGTGACTGTTCCTGGACCTAGTGGGGCATGTGTCGCTTTGGGTGTGCGGCTGGAGGCCGTTGTGTGGACTTTAAGTTGAGATGTGAGCACGAAGCGTCTTGCACGTTGTGTATTTGTGCGTATTTTGCTATGTGAAGAGAACAGAGAAGGCAAGCAAAGTGGCAGAAGTTAGGTTCAGGTAACGTACAAATCCCCTAGCAAAATTAAACATTATTGTACATCAATAAAAGATATTGAATAAAATAGAACAAATTGAAGGCAAAAATGTTGAATATTGAATAATAATCAATATTAATAACAAATATTTATTAATCAATAATCTTCGATAGTAATGAAAAAAAATATATTGAATAATATTAATATTCAATAGTATTATTGAATAATAAGATTTAAGAATATCAATATTGAACAATATTATTGAATACTAGGCAAGGCGTTGGTGAGCCACAGCAACCTTCCTTGTCCCCTAGTCTTCCCAACCATTCCCAACTCCCTCGTCCGATGCGTTCCCAAATGGTGTGATGTTCCCATCAGAAAATTGGGAACATGAAGTGATGTGATGTTCCCATCAGTGAAATATAAGAATTTAAGTTAAAAAGTCATGAAAATATGGGAAAACAAATATATACACGAAATGATCGGTATGGTAAACAACACAGCTCAATTCCAAGGCAAATGACAAAATAATGAAATCCAAATGGATATAAATCAGAATGTATGAAAAATCCAATTATCATTGCAATCAGAAAAATTGAAATGTAATTTTAACATATATTTAGTATAACGTGTGTTGCTTTGACATGGAAGAGATTGGTGGTGTTTTGAAGAAAAGCCTAGTTTTACATGTCACAGGTGTGGCATCTATATAGTAGGTATATAAAAAAAGACGCGTATATTGGAAGTCAACGTTGTGTCAAAAATCAAGGCAATCGGTAAAGAAGTTAGGTTGAATAGCGGTCATGCACAAACGAACATTTCCATTTATATAGAGTGAAGAATAATATGAAATATTATTCTAAAAGTAGTAGGATTTGTCATAGTATTGTAGGTAATTTCTAGTAGAATGTTTAGGGGAATCCTAGTTGGATTTTTAGTGAGATTCCTAGTATTATTTGTAGTATGTTTCCTAATAGTTTGTCTAGTATGAATTGTAGTATGATTGCTAGTATGATTTATAGAGATTTGTAGTACGATTTATAGTGGATTTTTTAGGAGCATTTGTAGTAGGAATCCAAGTAGACTTTTTAGATGATTTTTAGTTGAATTTGTAGGGGTTTCGTAGTGGGATTGCTTGTAGGATTTATAGTAGGAATTGTAGTAACATTTATAGGTGATTTTTGAGTAGAATTGTTAGGGGAATCCTAGTAGGATTTTTGGTGGTGATTTCTCGGGTAATTTATAATATTATTTTTAGGGGAATTTGTAGTCGGATTTGTTTGGGAATTTTTAGTAGGATGTATAGGGGAATTTGTAGTAGAACAATCTTCCACGGTACTTGTATGTACAATACAGTACAATGCATTGTATTGTACTTCACTTTAATGTATTGTACTCTACTGGTCTGCACTATACTGTTGTGTAATGTACTGCACCCTGTACTGTAGCCTCTACTGCACTGTCCTATACTGTATTGTACTAGACTCTACTGAACGGTACTGTACTGTATTGTAGGGTAGTGTACTATAATGTTCTGTACTGTATTGTAGGGTGCACTGTATCCTGTATTGTACCCTATATTTGACGGTACTGTATCTTACCGTAGCCTAGTGCAGTCTAGCGTTGCTTGCTTAGCTTAGCTGAACAAAGCATAATATAGCGCCATTCTCTAAAAACGAATGAGAAGAGTTCAAATGATCAAAAGTGTAACGCACAAGATCTTTATAAATCTAAATGAGTGATGACTTTGCATAAATGTGTAAAAACACTAATTGATTGCATGTTAAATAATCGTTATTACTAGGGGCAGTGTGCATGTATGGCTTAAATGACGTATATAAATATACATTGGTGTTGTTTATAGAGGAAAATGAAGGGTTGGAAAGGTAATAATGAAATAATAATGGTTGTTAGTGATACTAGCGTCAGTTGCCATAGACCGGCATTGCACCAATGTGTTCTCTCCCCATTGTTACATTGAAGAAAGAGTTATTTAAATAGAACCAAATTTTAATGGTGATGCCGTTGGTACATTTGAAAGGCAAGTAACGAACTGTGAGTGTAGGGTAGTGTACTTTTGTGTCCTATAGTGTACTGTACTGCTCTGTAGTGGACTGTACCGTAATGTATTATACTGTTTTATTGTGTACGATATTGTACAGTACCATACTGTATTGTACGGTATTGTAGTTTTGTGTAGGCAACAGTAGTGTAGTGGAATGTCCTGTAGGGTACTGTACTATAGTGTACTGTACTTACAGCTTGAATAAGTATTCCTATTATTTATTCATTATAATAATACTTATTATTAAGTAATCAAAAGTAATAATTTGTGAGTGTAAAGTCAAACATTGTTTCTCATACATATGGTATTTGTATGTTTCTCATACATTGGGTATATATACTTTAGTTTTCATACATAATTGTCATGAATTACTAGATTATCCAATTAGGTGGAGCCGACCAATGAGAGTAGAGGTTGCGAGAATGTGACGTCAAGTGAGAAATCGAAACGTGATTGGCTGTTGAGTCGACTTGGTGGGTGAGGCTCGACGGAACGTTATTTTGACCCCAGTATTGGCATAGTTGTGGTGTACAAGTTAGTGTTAGGGCGTGATGTTACTCTGAGCTGGTACCCCGTTACCCTTTGGGGTCGCTAGGGCTGACAGATCCCCTAGGTTACACTCATATTGTACACCCGCAAAACGCCAATACATAGGGTCAAAAATATCAAATATCTATTTTACTGCTGCCGTATATACCCTCTTTGGGGATATATATAGGCAGTTCATTTTAGTCCTGATCCCTAATCAGTATTAAAAAATGTATAAATATGTATTGAATTGTACCGTTATTAATTTCAGGGCTATTGAAGTGAATGAGGTAATGGTTGGAAGAGGCATCGCTTGAAAGGAGCCTACTGGTGATGCGGAAATGTGCAGGAGACTACCGTTGTGATGGGACCAGTGGTGGACCGATGAATCAAGTCTTAGACGATGCAGAGCAGAAGGTGGTTGCAGATGTCGAGGTTTGGCTAGATGTGGTACTTGAGTTAGCAGATAAGTTTCAATGAGTTATTGAATACCTAGTTAAAGTTTGAGGCATTTTAATATTTTATTAGGATACCGCACAAAGCGGTTAAATCGTGTTGAGGGGTTCTTTAGTGTTTTAAAATTGCAACTGGACGACCACCTAACTTCAGTCAGTACATATTAATAAATAGTATTAGGGTGGTCAGAGGGTGTAAACCCACAAGTAACAGTTTTACTATCCAGGTTGTATGTATGGGTTTAAAATATGCATTTGAAATGAGCAGGTACATCAAATTAAGTTTGAGTAGGTGCAGGTTGCAATTAAAGATATGGTATATGCATGATTGAATAATTTATATTTGTAGCATCGGGTAACTGTTGGCTTGTTGCAGGTAATACCGGACTGATTGGCAGGACCCCTGGGCTGTCTGGAAGTTGAATAGTGAGACGCTTCAACTTCATTATTCGTGAACACTTGGCAGTAAGTGTCTGGGTATTCTTGTAGAGTTTTCTTGGATAGGTTGTAGGTTTTGCCACTTTACTACAGTGTAAAGGTGACTGTTTGAATGTCACGGTGAGGCGGCAGAGTAGTTATAAGTTAATTGTGGAATTTAACAGGAAGGTAGTTTTGCAAGAATTATTGTTCACGTTGTGAAAGATTTAATAATGAATTAGAAAAGAATGTTAGTGTTTTTGATATCATTTCCAAATAATCAACGATGAGGTTAATTTAGTCAGTGTCGCATGTTGCAGGGAGAAGTAGCTGCAATAACAGAAAGTAATAAGTGTTGCTATTGGGAAACGATAAATTGAATAGAGCGGATGAGTGCATATAAAATACCGCGAAAGCCTCATAACGTCGTTGGATTAACTGTACCTTACATAAGTGTTACTGCCAACGTTAAATTAACTACTTGCTTGAAGTGTACCGGGCTTAACGAATTGGTAAATGTTGAAGCGATTCACTCGAGGTCCAGGTAAGTAAATTTACGTGATGACAATAGGGCGTGGTGGACGGCATTTGCTTTCATTTGTTAGGTTGGAAAATGTAAAACAAGGGATGAAGGGAGTAGATTGGCGGCATGCAATAGTTAAGTGTGTGGGTGTTGTGGAATAACGGAGTTGGAGGTTGATGGTACGAGGTTGACATTGAGGTGCTGAAATAAGTGGCAGTTTGACAACTACTACAGACATATCGGGGCCCTCATAGCGAGGGGTTTAATTTAAGTGCAGAGCCTTAACCTGTGAAATATAAAGTTGTGTAAAAGTGACTTTCAAATCGTTTTTGTCACTATAGAAAAATCTATAAGCAATGTTGCGCTCTTCTCGTCCTTCCCACCTTCATCATTACTCGAACGTTTCCGGGCCTTGGACCCTGATACGCCCAGTGCCCCCTCCTATGTTCCTTTGAGTTGTCTACCGAAGGGTGCCCCTCCTGGTTCTCTGTCTGGGGGTTCCCCTTCTTTCTACTGGGTGTCATGTCTCTTGTGTATTTTCCTCGTCTCCCTTCGATCCTCCTTCTCCATCTATTGTCTCCCCGCCGCCTGAGGCGGATGTCCATCGCTCTCCTAACGGGCGTCGTGTGTGCTCTCGTTCAGCTTCTCCTGTTGAGACGCGGGAATCAGTTTCCCAGTACGTAGTCGCTGGGACACGTTAAGTCAGAATTGTAAGCCTGTCTCCTGTCCTCCCTCCTCCCCGGCGGGTAACAAGGCTTAGCTTTGTTCGTGGGCCCCTACTTTTGGCTGTTGCTCCTTCCCATCCTATTTCAGTGGTTGTGCCCCCTGTTCGTGCGGTTTCTTTGGGCCCCGCTTCCCTCTCGGTTGCTGTTCTTGCTGAGGTGCGCTCCCCTCTATCTCCCCCCCCCCCCCCTGTTCCTCCTCGTGTTCCTCCTCCTCCTCCCGTGGTAGTGTTGTGGGGACCCGTTGCAGGCTCGTAATTCATGTGCTGTCTTTATTCGCGCTCATGTTCCCTTTGTCGGGTTATTTGTTCCTTCGCGTCTCCATTGTTGTGCAGCTCGTATGTTTTTTGGGAAATGGTACAGTTTGTTCCATTTATCTCCCCCCCCCCCCCGAGTGTCTGTTTGTTCCCGATTTGAAACACCACCTGGACTCCTTGCGGGAGCCTGCACTCCTGCTTGGTGATATAAATTGTCATTGTGTTTTGGGTGATGTTCTAACGAATACCCGAGGTCGCCTTGTTGAGGCCTTATCCTCTGTTCTTCCCTGTCTCGTGAATTTTGGTGAGGCCACTCACTTGGACTCTGGGACTCTTACCCTTTCCTGTCTTGATGTTTCTCTGGTTTTGTTCTCTTTACTTAGATTTCACGTGGCAGAATCTTAATGACCTCCATGGCAGTGATCATTTACTCATCCTTAGTTCCTTTTTGTCTTTTCACCCTTCTCTTTCCTTCTCTAGGTGGCAGTTTGCTAAGGTGGACTTGAACCCATTTACCCTCAGTGGTGCTCTCTGACGTGTCCCTTCTGCCTCTCCCTCGTGCTGTCCTCGTTTTTCACGAGATCAACGCTGCCCTCCGCTCTATTCCTCGCTCTTCCTGTGTGGATCCGCGGAAGTGCGTTTCCTGGTGGAATGCTGATTGTGCTCTGGCTGTCAGCGTGCTGCCTGGAAGAGGCACCGCCGTCGGGAGACGGGCGAATGTTTTGTTTCGGAAAGCGAGTGCGGTGGCCCGTAGGGCCATCCGTACGGCTAAACGTGAATGTTTGGTATCTTATGTCTCAACAAATACATCGGAAACTGTTGTGCCCCAGATCTGGAAGGTTATCCGGAGGCTAGTGGGCAAGTTCGTTCGTGATGTTTCACCGGTCCTTCACCTCGGTGGTACTGTTGTAACGGTTCTATTGTTACGTAAAGTATGGTGACAAATAAACACACACTAAGATACTATATATATATTTGGTCGAATATACAGAAGTACACAGGTGATACGTTGGTGTGAGTTGAGCGCACTGAGCGTTGGTACAGTATCTCGCAAGTGTCTGCTCTAGACCACACTTGAAAGTAGAGTAGTTAATGTTTGCTAGTCTTGCTGCTTATATTGCTCGGGCAACGCCTCACCTCATTCATCTCCAAAGGTAGACAGGAATATTAACACAATATTTTGAGCGAGTATATTATTGGGATAATGTACTCGCTACACTGTTGTGGCGGACCCGTTGCAGGTCGCTTCTGAATTTGGTTCGCAGTTTTCTTGTGATAGCTCTGGTGTTCATCTTCCCCCCCCCCCCCCCCCCAATGTTTCGTTCTTCGTAAACCTGTCCTTGAGTCTCGTCCTTTAGATTTGTGCACTCGTCTTCAGCTTCCCTATAATGATCCGTTCTGTGTGAATTTCGTTGTGGCCTGGCCGTCTGCGGTTCTACGGCGGCGGGCTGCAATGGTATTCATTGAGATGCTTCGCCATCTCCCTCCCTGCACGTCTCGGTATTTACTAAGTGTGTATAATGGGATCTTGGGGGAGTCGTCAGTCCCTGAGGAGTGGGTGGATGGCGTTGTCCTGCCTGTTTTGAAAGCAGGGTGTGTGGGTAGTTCCCCTAAGGGCTTTCGCCCTATTGGTGTCACAAGTTGTCTGCAAATTTTTTGAACGTATGGTTCATGTTCGTCTGATGTGGTTCGTGGAACACCATCAGCTGCTCTTCCCTTGTGAAATTTGTTTCCGCAAGTGCCGCAGCACGAGAGATGTCCTGGTGAACTTTGAGGTCTATATTCGTACTGGTTTTGCTGCGAAGAGCTCGGTTGTTGCCGTCCTTTTTGACGTGGAAAAGGGTTACATCATAATCTGTCCCAGCTTCATTCTTTTGGCCTTGGTGATACTCTCCCTCTCTTTGTGCGCAGCTTCCTGTCTCGTCATTCCTTTGTGATGGGCCTTGGTACCGCGCTCTATGCCTCTTTTCAGCAATACGAAGGTGTGCCCCAGGGCATTGTTCTGAGCCACTACTCTTGTGAATGTTGGCCGCAATGGTCTTCTTTGCTCTGTTCGTTCGGGTGTCTTCTCCGCGCGCTGTCGATGATCTTAGCCTTTGGTGTGAGGGTGATGAATCGGCTCTCCTTCAACGTCGGCTTCAAGTTGCAATTGATGCCGTGTGGTCTTTGGCCACCGATCATGGCTTGAAGTTGTCTACTTGTAGGAGTTGTGCCGTGAGTTTGACGGTGAAACGGGTTGTTCTTCGGGCCTTTTTGTCATTTTTTTGTCATCCCCTTGAGTACAAATAATCCGTGAATGTTTTTTGGTTATTGCTTGACAGTCGTTTGTGTTTCTCCCCATATCTCTTACCTCCGTGTTGAGTGCTCTAAGGCCCTTACCATCCTTTGGGGGTGTTGTCCCATAATGTTTTTGTGGCAGATTGGCGTGCACTCCTTGCTTGACATTCTTCTGTCGTGCTGTGTAAGGTCGATTATGGTTGCCCTACTTACTGTTCGCCGTCTTGATGGTTTGCACTATAGTGTGTTGCGCCGCGTTTCGTTGGACTCCCGTCCTTAGGTTGTATGTTGAGACTGGCTTCGTGTCTCCAGGACCGGCGTGATGGGTAGTGTGTTCGCTATGTTGCGGGATCGTTACAACATCGTTCGTCTCGCCTGTGTGGTGCTTTAAGTTTGACCCCTCGTGCGGTTGGTGTTGATGTTCACCAGCTCCCTTTTTATGTTGGGTTATATCGCGTGCAGGATTCTTTCCGTTCGTATTTCTAATGTTTCTCCTGGTGGTGTGCCTTGTTTGGGCCCCCACCCCCTGTGGAGAGTGCCTCTTCCACGGTTTTGTGCATACTTGACCCGCATCACTAAAGGTTTTACCCCTCGTACGGTTCTAAAACGTGTTTTGCTTGAGCACTTCTCATTTCCCCCTCCGTGTCTGTCTTCACCGATGGGTCTAAGTCTGCGGAGGGTGTTTGGTAATGTTGTTTCGTTTACCTCCGGAGACTATCAGGAAAAACAAGTGCTATCATCTTTACAGCACAGCTGTATGGTATGAAATGAGCGTGCGGATGTTTCTGGTGTACATTTTTGTCAGATCCCCCGATCTTGAAGTTGTTTGGGTACTGCTGCTCGCAGAAGGCTTATTGACACTCAGAGTAAACTCATTTACGGCTCTTAAGGCAGTTTCTTTGCCTAAGTATTCAGCTCTTAACATGCTGTCGGAGGGCAACATAGAATGGACATAAGTGTAACGGACTCGGTTACCATCCTTATAATTGGTGTCAGTCTGGAGGCAAGCATGTTGCAGTTAGGCCTTAAGACCTGTATTTTATAAATGATTTATTGTTTTATTTATATATTGAAATATTATATGCATAGTGGTCATATAAATATTGATTGTTGGCCTGTTCTATTGTTTTATATTAATTTTTTTGTAACTAATCAAATACATTATTACTGGCTAGATCCCTCCCCCTTGATTAACTTGTGGCCTTGCTCCAGATGCGGTAAGTTGTTTCCCCACGGATTTTGTTTACCTGTTATTGTTTTCCCGCAAAAGTTCTGGTAGCTACTTAAGTTCGTACAGAGTAGTTTCGTAGAGGGATTTGTTTATCTTCGTTTGCCCTGTAGTCACTCCTATTCCCTGTGGCAGTGTTCCTTTTGAGAGTTTCTAGAGGGTATCACCCTGGCTTTATCCATTAATGACAGTTGGGCAGTTCGCTTCCGGAAATGTTCACCTCCCTGAATATTTTATTCTATAGGATTCTTCTGTAGAAAAGTGGGAGCACTGCTTGAGAGTAAATGCCCTTTCCTGCACTGGATTGGATTGTACTTTGCCTCACTTGTGTATTTTCTTTTATAATTTGTGTAGATATGGAAGAATGTATCGATTAGAAAATGCCTAACATTACTAAAAAATGCAAATAGTTTAATGTAAGGGAGAAGTGAATGTTGGTTGTAATTAAAAAAAAAAGGTTTTGTGTAGTTACTGTATTTGGATAGAAAATTCAAATTTTTAACTTGGTGTTCAGTTAGTAGGGCATTTATCATAGAATGAAAAGAAATGTATTTAAATTGTGATGATGTTAAATTTTAGAGGAGATGAGTTGTAATAACTGGAAAAAAAAAAATAAAAATTATTATTAAAAATGTAATGGACATAAAAGGTAAGTATAAAAATGATGTATTGGGAATTGCAAGTCACACTGTTACTCACATGTGTCTAGAGTCGTACAGTACCTGTCTATTGATAGGGTAACCTTAATATTTTTGTGATTGCATTATGACTATTTGTCCAAACATACAGTACTGAATTTATTTATAATTATTGATGGAAGATTGAGCCAGTCAATTTCTGATAATTATTCTTGAAGCATTTAGTAGTGTATTATTCCATCTGTGTTGCAGTGCTCTGAATAAAGTGGTTTTTAGCTTGACATATTTGACGAAAGCTGAATTTGTTGTAATCTACAGGCTGGGAAGATGTACACAAAAGGACAGATGGTGTACCCAGACAAGAGGAAGGGTTTGGTGTATCTGTACCAAGCAGATGATTCCCTTATGCATTTCTGTTGGAAGGACCGTGGCACTGGAACAGTTGAAGAGGTAGGACATTTACTTCACTTGAAAGGCAAGACAGTTTTATCTTCAGAATAAAAATATTTGGGAATCATTGTAACCATAGTAAGCCAAAAGTATTCTATGTGGCTATCAAACAGGTGAAATAATGCAGGGATTGTGATGGACAATCTTATATTAAAAGTGATACTTTTTGTAGTTCAGTATAAAATCTAACCCAAATTTTATTTTGCAAGCAGTTGCATGTATAGATTGTCAAAAGCTTAATTATTTTTGTTTTTTTAATGGAAATGTGGCTTGAAAGCATAAATTTTAAAGAAAGCTGTTATTTTTCAGGATCTGATTATTTTCCCTGATGACTGTGAATATAAGCGTGTGTCACAGTGCACCACTGGTAGAGTTTATGTACTGAAGTTTAAATCGTCAAGCAGACGACTCTTCTTTTGGATGCAGGTAAAAAAAAACGTGTACTTGTATATGACATTGAATTTGTGGTTGTTGATAAATTGTTACAGAAGGGCAAAATGTATTGGTAAATAAAGACTAGTAGTTTTAAAGTAGAAAACTTTTAAGAAGAAATTGTTAAGTACTGTAGTAGGTGTTGAAATTTACAGCAAATGACTCGATATAAATGAAATGTAGCACATCATGAACTTCCACATTATTTGCGTACTTTAAGGTTTTGCCTCCATAGGTGGTAAGATTGCTGAAGTAACCTATGGTAATTTATCTAATGTGCCGAGGGCTAGATGGTGCATTGTGAATTGGTGTTTACAGTAATGTGCTGGAAGGTAATGCACCATCTATAGCATATAATAAAACATATATACTGTACAGTATAGACCATTCTGGTAATCATACCTAAACAGGTTGTATTATAAATGCCACACTTTTTGTTTTTACTTTAGGAGCCCAAGACGGACAAGGATGATGAACAGTCTCGCAAAGTGAATGAACTACTCAATAATCCACCAGCTCCAGGGTCACAGCGCCCATCTGGTTCAACTGCAAATCCTGCCCTGGGATCTGAAATTACCAATTTAAGGGATTCTGATATCCAGAATCTGTTTGGGAATATTTCACAACAACAGCTGATGCAGATCTTGGGAAGTGGAATGTCCAGTTTGGCAACACTGCTTGGTCCAGGGTTAGTTTATTATATAAATATGTATTAATTGAGACAACGTTGTATAAATATTTCTTTAAATAGTTTATTAGCAAGCTTGACAAGATTTTAACCAGGAGTATTAGTGAACTTAACAAGAGTATTGAAAGAAATTTGGCATGTCATTTTAGTGTAGAAAAGTATAAATACTGTAAAACTAAACACAAATATTGCAGAAACGCTTTCAGACAGCAAGTAATTTGAGATTTGGGTATCATTTTCTATCAAGCGTACAGTATTTGTTGTAACTTGAAATGCTTCGTTTGATTGGTTGAGAACAGAGGTTTGGTCTTTCTAGTTTTGGTACAGAATTTGCCGAGTACTATAGAGCTGTGTTCATAATGGCAGATATGTTAAAGTAAATAGTGTTGTTTAAATAATGTGTTGGGATATATGTTTTCAAATATGTATTTTGTCTGTTGGGCTTGTACTGTTGTACTTTTGATCCTTCCCGTTTTTGTTTTTTCATGGAAAAACATCATAAATGTTGAACCCATCTTGAGGAGTATTTTTAGTTGTTAAATCATAATAATTGGTTGGCATTTGTATTTTCATATATTTGCAGTAGGTCTGGCAGTGGTGGGGGTCGAAGCGGTAGTGGAAGTAGCAGCTCGACTTCTGCCACAACAACAGCTTCCACCACTCCAGCTGCTACCACCACCCCAACACCTGCCCCTACCCCTGCTCAAGGTATAGTAGATCACAAAGATGTAAATGTGCTTGTAGACACTATAGAAATTAGTCTTAAACTTTAAACTCGCATCAGCTCGAATCCTGTTCTAAACATTGGTACAGCACTGAGAACAGCGATGGTCTGGCATCTTTGAGGGGGTCAGCATTATATTACTGATGATATAAGTGGTTGGGCCCCCATTCCCTCGCATGTCTTTGTATCCGAGTTCTTGTGCAATAGTTGTCCCCACTGTGTGCTTTAAAATATATAGTTATAGTGACTTGGTGTGTCTTCCTATTAATGAGCATATCTTACTGTTGTAAGCAAGTAGAAACATTGAGTGAACATGACGTATAGAGTGGATAACAACTTGCAAGAATTTTGTAATGTTTAGGTTTTAATTAATGTCTCTTTGGTTTAATATTGTATACTGTTGTTTGTGTATAGAAAACCCTTTTTAAGTTGATCACCAAGAGACCTAAAACTTTGAGTCTGGTTACACATACCTGAACACTTGGAAAAAAAATTCACTTTACAAATAAAATGGGTGAAGGCGCATAATTATATTTTATTACACAATATTTGTATGTTAATAGATACAGCATTGTAATCTGTAGTTTTTGTTATACAATATTTTATATTTTAATCCTCAAAGTTGTCATACAATAATCTCAAATGCCAGTTGTATTGAATTTTAACCTAAAATGCCAAAGAATACAGGCAAAATGTATGGTTACTAACATTGCAGTTGAGGAAAGTAGCTCAACAGCTACTATTGTTTATGAGTAGGGCCTTCCTCGGTGAGTACCCAAGCCTGGACCAGGGCTCACCTTCAGTTGCAGACTTTCATCTGCATAGTGACAATGTAAATATAATGTTGTAATAAGCAAATAAGTGACCTTATGCAGACGCTCGTCTGAAAATAGATACACTGCAAGTCTTCGTGTAGATAAAATTAATTTAAAAAAGGAAGCCAAAGAAGAATGTCATTGTGGAATAGCTGAAGGTTTGTTTAGAATATTTCCAATTGTTGGGTAAATGCCACCAAGGGACAGAGTCTTTCATTAGGGGATTATTATTGTTGTTGAGAAAAGTTAGTTATTTATGTATATAATTTTTCAGATTCTGCTAGAGGTGGGAGCAATAGCCGGGAAAGTAATAGTACCACTCCTGGCAGTGGCAGTGTTGTGCCGATTCAGTTGTCAGATTTACAGAATATCCTTTCTGGGATCTCTGTTCCACCGGATGTGTCAGGTTCACCCAGGGTTGCAGGTAAGACAAGTTGCTAGTACTTGTATGAGGGGTGTTTGGTGAGAAATGACGCAAGGTCTTCAGTTTTGAAAGGAAATTATTTCCTAGCATCAAAGTTCTTTAAGATGGTGGTTTTGAACTGGTAGGGTCAATAGGTATATTAGGAAAGTAGTGTTGTGAAGTTATCATAAAATTAGAAGTACATTAAGGTGGAAAGATAGGTTGCAAGAAGAATATTGGGATTTTTATACCAGTAGGGTCTAGGTCTGGCTCCGATACTGTAGGCAAAAAGATAATGTTTTTGAAGTATTGGCAAAAGTTTTATCACACATTGTAAGAAGGTTAAGGGCAAATTTGAGAGGGATGAGAAATTTACATTATTCAATATTATCTTTCATGCTGTACCTTATATATTCAGTCTTTTTCCAAAAGTTCTGTCCTGTTATTTAGTAAATACTTTAAGTTCTAATTTTGATAGACATTCCCTGGTATGATTAACAATGAAATTATCACTTGACGCTTTTCCTCATCTTGAAAAGTGTGTCGTGCCCTTTTACAGAAGGTTTTAGTGAGCAATACATATCATAGGTGGTCACACATTTAATTGATACCCATTGTAAGAATGGGTATTATTCATTATCATTCCGATAAATGTACCATAAATATTGATTGTTGTATTAGTAAAGGTTTGTTTTTCCAAAAGTGGATCTGAGTTCGGCCATGACTGCAGAAGCTCTTCAGCCAATCTTGACCAATGAAGATTTTGTGAATCAACTTCGTCCTTATCTTCCTGCAACGTCTGATGAGTTACCTCCTACTGAACAACTCCGAGGAACAGTCACTTCTCCTCAGTTCCAGCAGGTACAATATGCTTGTCTGGGTTTAATATGTAGTATGTATATTAATACAGACACACCTTGGTTTACGAATGCCCCTCTTTACAAAATTTGTTGTTTATGAGCCCAATTTCTTTGTGAAATCCGAATCGGATAACAAACTTTGCCTCTGGTAAGGAAGTTTGTTTATACGCGTATGCCTGACCTAGTGGGTGGTGGCACAGCCACTGCGCCTCGGTTTACCAGTGCCTCCCGTCTAGTGACAATGATGCTTGAATTCTTTGTAAAGAATTATAGTATTTTGTTTGGTTTTGAACTTAAATGGTTATTATATATCTTCCCATGGGTCCCAAGAAAATCGGTGGTAAGGTTCAACATAAGAAAATAGTCGAGTTGAGACAGTAGAGGATGTCCCTTCCTCATTAAGAAAATGTGTGATGTATGGGAAGAACTGCAAAGTTTTTATTGAAAAAAACTTGCTCAGCTAAAGCTGTAACCGGCCATTGCATTGACCTTTTAAATGATAATGTGATGTCTGTAGTGAGACAAGTGTTAAAATATTGGTAAAAGCAAGCTGACATGGTCAACAAAGATAACCTGGTGGTGAACATACACAGGTCCATCTAAGTTTTTGCAAGGTGCCAAGAATACAGTGGTTTTGTAATTTGATATCTAAGGGTGCGGAGGTGAAATAATTAACAGGTTGACTTGTACAATTCATTGGTCTAGAGTTGACGTACATGTTAGTGACATAAGGATGTGTGGAATGTTGTTTACATTTGCAAATATTGTATGATTTTGATGTATACCTGAAAATGGGTAATAACTACAGAATGTTAAATAAAATTTAATAACTATTTTATCCAAAAGGGCCCCCTCCCCGCTCAGCTCGTTGTCGCCGTCTGGGGGCTTAGTGGGCGGCTGCCGGAGTGTGATGCTCCTTGGGACAGTCCTCTGTCCTTTTCTAGCCTTGTGCTCCTGCTGCCGTCCTCTCCAATTCTGCTGGGCATCTTTTCCTTTTCCTTCTGTTTCGTTTTTCTCCCCCCTCTTCTCCTATCTGCTTGCCGTTTCCTGCCGACCTTTTGCTCGTTCTGGTTCTTCCCTTGGACTTCTTCTACTTTGACGCCCGGGTGCTTGAGGAGGCATACTCTTGCACCCGTAGAACTGCAGTACCCGACGTCGAGAGCGAGGGGAACCTTTTATTGTCAATCCCCACTTCGTCACTGAACCCGATCTCGACGGACTGTCGGTTTCTTAAGGTGGCGTTTGTGGGGCGTATACTCACGACGCACCCCTAGGAGGCCCCGACAAGATCGGCGATAGCTTCTTGTTGGGTGTCCTGCCTCTAATTGTGGCTCCATGGTGGGTGTGGGGGCACATTCGTGAGTGAATTCGTAATTTCGTCAAGATGATAACCCCTGTTTCGGCTGCTTCTGGCTTACCTTTTCAGGCTCGTGGGGTGGGCGACCAAGCCCCCGAGTCGGTCCGTATTGGAAGACCGGGCTCTGTAGCCTCCGCTGCATTGGGCCCCGACCTTGCTCCTCCTTTGGCCTCTCTGACTCCTTCCCCTGGCTCCCCTCCCTCCTCTGTGGTTGGGTCGAGCCCCAAGCCCCCAGTGGTGACTACCTCGTCCCCTGGCGCGGCTCCTTCTCTAGTCGTTACTACTGCGCCTTTTAACCCCTCTCTCTCTGGGGGTTCTCACCGCCGTTCTCGTCACGGCCGCCCTCGCTCGATTCCTTCCAGTTCTGCTACCTATCAAGCCTTGTTTGGTCCCGCTTCGTGGGCCAAATATTTTGATCTCCTCCCTCTTGATTCTGCGCCTCCTGACGATTTCTCCCTTCATCGACATCTCATTGATTCCGTGGATGCCTCCATTACTTTTAACCCCACTCGTCTCGGTACGCGTGTCGTTGCTGCTCCTTCTCAGGATGCTGCTTCCCGCTTGGCTGCCTTATCCTGCCTTGGCGAGACCCCCGTTCAGGTCTCGAAGAACGTCCAGTTGAATGCCAGTGTTGGCACTATTTTGCTCCCGCCCCATGTTGCGACCGGTGTTCGGGACCTACGCGACTGCCACGACGATATTCGACATATCCTCGCTGCCCAGGGCCATTCTATTCTCCAGGTGGACACGTTTACTCGTCCCCCTCGTGGTAGTCGCCGTCAACCCCTCCGGGTTGTGAAGATTACCTTTGATGGTAGGACCCTTCCACCCTCTGTCATTCTTGCTGGTGCCAGGTGCTCTGTCCAGGAGTACATTCCTTCTCCTCGGCTCTGCAACAAGTGCTGGAGGTTTGGGCATGGTGCCCTCCGCTGCTCCGGGACTGTCTCTCTCTGTCCTTTGTGTGGTGGCGAAGGTCACTCTAAGTCGGAGTGCGCTTCTCCCCAGGCTCGTTGCCTCAACTGCGGTGAGGCCCATCCTACCTTCTCCCGTGCGTGTGTCCATTACAAGCTTGAGGCAGCCGTCCTCAACTTGAAGCACCGGGAGCGTTTATCTTTTCCTGAGGCGAGGCGCCAGGTTCGCCGGCTCCCGCCTTATGCTAATATCTCTTATGCTCGCGTGTTGCGCTCTTCCTCTCCTCGTCCTTCCCGCCTTCCTCAGACTCACAACCGTTTCCAGGCCTTGGACCCTGATGCGCCCACTGCCCCCTCCTCTGTCCCTTTGGGTTCTCTCCCGAAGGATCCTCCTCCTGGTCCTCTGTCTGGGGTTCCCCTTCCTTCTACCCGGTCTGTCGTGTCTTCTGTGTCTCCTTCCTCGTCCCCCTCCGATCCTCCTTCCCATCCTCTTCCTCCATCTATCGGCTCTCCCCGCCGCCTGTCGGTGCGGGCGGATGTCCATCGCTCTCCTAACGGCCGTCGTGTGTGCTCTCGTTCGGCTTCTCCTGTTGAGACACTGGAGTCCGTTGCCCGGTACGTAGTTGCTGGGACACCGGTCTCTTTAAGTCAGAAGCGTAAGCCTGGCTCCTCTCCTTCCTCTTCCCCGGCGGGTAAGAAGGCTTCGCTTTCTTCCTCAGCTCCTCCTTCTGGCTCTGTTGCTCCTTCCACTCCCGTTTCAGTGCTTGCGCCCCCTGTTCCTGCTATGGAGGTTTCTTTGGCCCCTGCTTCCCTTTCGGTTGCTGCTCTTGCTGGGGTGCGCTCCTCTCTTTCTACTCCCCCTCTTCCTGCTGCTGTCCTTGACTGCTCCTCTCCGTTGTCTCCTCCTCCTCCTCCTCCTCCTCCTCCGGACCCTGCCCGCCCACCTCTGATCTGTTCTTCCGTTTCCTTCCCTCCGTCTTTGCTCAGTTTACCCATGCCCCCTAACCCTGACTTTGCTGACCCTGATCCCGACCCTGATATTCTTTAACGTGCTCTGTTGGTCTTTCGCCTTTGTTTCTTCCTTGTTCTCTGTTTTTGTCCTTTCTCTTCTCGTCGTTGTCCATTCTTCAATGGAACGTTCGAGGTTATTACGCCAATTTCCTCGAACTCCAACTTCTGGTTTCGCGGTTTTCGCCCCTTTGTGTCTGTCTCCAGGAGCCGATGCTTGGTGCTCGTCCTGGTCGTTTTCGTGGCTATTCCTTTCTCTCCCCCCCCCCAGCCATTGCTGGGGCTTCTAATTCTTCTGCTCTCTTGATTCGGGCTGATGTTCCCTTTGTTCCTTTACTTTTTCCTTCGCCTCTCCATTGTTCTGCTGCTCGTATCTTTGTGGGGAAATGGTACACAGTTTGTTCCATTTATCTCCCCCCGAGTGTCCCGCTCTCTCTTCCTGATTTGAAACACCTCCTAGACTCCTTGCCGGAGCCTGTGCTCCTGCTGGGTGACTTCAATTGTCGTCATTCTCTTTGGGGTGACGTTCTGACGAATACCCGGGGTCGCCTCCTTGAGCCGTTTCTCCTCTCTTCTTCCCTGTCTCTTGTGAATTCTGGTGAGCCCACTCATTTGGACTCTCGAACTCGCACCCTTTCTTGTCTTGATCTTTCTCTCTGCTCTTCTTCTCTTTACTTAGATTTCACATGGCAGGTTCTTGATGACCTCCATGGAAGTGATCATTTCCCCATCCTTGTTTCCTTTTTCTCTTTTCGCCCTTCCCTCTCTTTCCCTAGGTGGCAGTTTGCTAAGGCGGACTGGACCCTGTTTTCCCTCAGTGCTACTCTCTCTGACCTCTCCCTTCTGCCCCCCTCTCGCGCTCTCCTCCTTTTTCATGACACTGTCTTCGACGCTGCCCTCCGCTCTATTCCTCGCTCTTCCTCTCGGGGTCCACGGAAGTGCGTTCCCTGGTGGAATGCGGACTGTGCTCGGGCTGTCCGCTGTAAGCGTGCAGCCTGGAAGAAGCACCGCCGTAGGCAGACGACCGATTCTTTTCTTTTCTTTCGGAAAGCGAGTGCGGTGGCCCGTAGGGCCATCCGTACGGCTAAACGTGAATGTTGGGCATCTTATGTCTCGACAATTACGTCCGAAACCCCTCTGGCCCAGATCTGGAAGCGTATCCGCAAGATAGCGGGCAAGTTCGTTCCCGATGTTTCACCGGTCCTTCACCTCCATGATACTCTTGTGGCGGACCCGTTGCAGGTCGCTTCCGAACTGGGTTCCCACTTTTCTTCTGTTAGCTCTGGTCTTCATCTTCCCCAATCTTTCCTTCTTCGTAAACCTGTCCTTGAGTCTCGTCCTTTAGATTTCTGCACTCATCTTCAGCTTCCCTATAATGATCCCTTCTCTCTCTCTGAACTTCGTTCTGCCCTGGCCCTCTGCGGTTCTACGGCGGCGGGCTCCGATGGTATTCATTATGAGATGCTTCGCCATCTCCCTCCGAGCACGTCTCGGTATTTACTGAGTCTGTATAATCGGATCTGGGAGTCGTCGTCAGTCCCTGAGGACTGGCTCGATGCCGTTGTCCTCCCTGTTCGCAAACCAGGGTCTCTGGGTACTTCCCCTAAGGACTTTCGCCCTATTGCTCTCACAAGTTGTGTCTGCAAACTCTTTGAACGTATGGTTAACGTTCGTCTGATGTGGTTCCTGGAACACCATCACCTCCTCTCCCCTTCTCAATTTGGTTTCCGCAAGTGCCGCAGCACGACAGATGTCCTGGTGAACTTGGAGGTCTATATACGTACTGCTTTTGCTGCGAAGACCTCCGTTGTTGCCGTCCTTTTTGACCTAGAAAAGGCTTACGACACCACTTGGCGTTATCATATCCTATCTCAACTTCATTCTTTTGGCCTTCGTGGTCATCTCCCTCTCTTTCTCCGCAGCTTCCTCTCTCGTCGTTCCTTTCGGGTGCGCCTTGGTACCGCTCTCTCTCCCCCTTTTCAGCAATACGAAGGTGTGCCCCAGGGTAGTGTTCTGAGCACTACTCTTTTTCTGGTTGCCCTCAATGGTCTTCTTTCCTCTCTTCCTTCTGGTGTCTTCTCCGCTCTCTATGTCGATGATCTTACCCTTTGTTGTCAGGGTGATGATTCGCCTCTCCTTCAACGCCGGCTTCAACTTGCGATTGATGCCGTGTCGTCTTGGGCCACAGGTCATGGCTTCAAGTTCTCTACTTCTAAGACTTGTGCCATGACTTTTACGCGGAAACGGGTTGTTCTTCGTCCCTCTTTGTCACTTTATGGTCATCCCCTTGAATACAAAGATTCCGCGAAGCTTTTGGGGTTATTCCTTGACACTCGTTTGTCTTGGTCTCCCCATATCTCTTACCTCCGTGTTGAGTGCTCTAAGTCCCTTACCCTCCTTCGGGTCTTGTCCCATACTTCTTGGGGGGCAGATAGGCGCACTCTCCTTGCTTTACATTCCTCTCTCGTCCTGTCTAAGCTCGATTATGGTTGCCCTGCTTACTCGTCTGCTTCTCCTTCTACTCTTCGCCGTCTTGATGCTTTGCACCATACTGGGTTGCGCCTCAGTTCTGGTGCCTTTCGTTCGACTCCCGTCCTTAGCTTGTATGTTGACACTGGCTTCCTGTCTCTCCAGGACCGCCGTGATCGCTACTGTCTTCGCTATCTTGCGCGGTCCTTGCAACATCCTTCCTCTCGTCTCTGTCGTGCTTTAACTTTTACCCCTCCTGCGGTTCCTGTTCCTCTTCACCACCTCCCTCTTTCTGTCCGGTTATCTCGCCTGCAGGATTCTCTTTCCGTTCGTATTTCTGATGTTTCTCCTCGTGTTGTTCCTTCTTTGCCCCCGTGGAGGGTCCCTCTTCCGCGGTTTTGTACATCCTTGACTCGTATCACTAAAGCTTTTACCCCTCCTACAGTTCTAAAACGCCTTTTCCTCGAGCACTTTTCTTCTCACTCCCGCTCCGTTTCTGTCTTCACCGATGGGTCTAAGTCAGCGGACGGTGTTGGCTACTGTTGTTTTTCCTGATCGCACTTATATGTGTCGCTTGCCTCCGGAGACTAGCGTCTTTACAGCGGAACTTTATGCTATTCTCTATGCTCTTCGTCTCCTGCTTTCTCGTTGTCAGTCTTCCTTTGTGGTTGTTGTTGACTCTCGTAGTGCCCTCATGGCTCTCGGGTGCTTTAATCCAGTTCATCCGGTAGTTGTCGAGATCCAGCATTGGCTGTTTCTCGTTCACAGTAAATTTAAGTCGGTTGAGTTTTGTTGGGTTCCCAGCCATATTGGCGTGTCTTTAAATGAGCGTGCGGATGCTGCCGCTAAGGAAGCTGTCCGCTCTTGTCCCATCTCTCGTAAAGGCATTCCGTATTCCGACTTTTACCCGGTTATCCATTCCTCAGTCCTTACCCGTTGGCAGGCTTCTTGGTTGTCTGTTACTGGTAACAAGCTACGTACTCTTAAATGTTGTGTTTCCTCGTGGCCGTCCTCCTTCCACCGTAACCGACGGTGGGAAACAGCTCTAGCGAGGTTGCGTATTGGCCATACTCGCTTAACCCATGGTCACTTGATGGAGCGCCGCCCTGCTCCTTATTGTCCTAGTTGCATTGTCCCTCTTACGGTCGTGCATGTCCTTCTTGAATGTCCTGACTTCCAGGACGAGCGTGTGTCTTGCTTTCCGACCGCCCCTCGCGGTCACCTGTCCCTCGATAGAATTCTTGGTGACTCGGATACTTTTGATATCGTTCGCCTTATGCGTTTTTGTTCTCGTATTGGCATCCTTGGTGATATTTAGCGCCCTCTGATTATTTTGCGTATTTGATGGTGCTACATAGCCTTCCCGGTTTGGTGCCTTCTTTTGATAATTACTTACTTACTTATCCAAAAGGGCTAAATGTTGTGTTATTGAAGGGAGTGATCACATTTTTACGAGTTTGATCATTCATTTTTGCCATGTTTTGGCCAACTTCACTGTGAAATTGAAATGTTACCATTTGGTATGATGGACAACTAGTAGGAGAAGCGGTGTATAGAGATTGAGAACCAATCTATTGATGGAAACATTTATAGTATTTATGAGGATGCAGCTCTTAAGAGTTTGTCAAAGGTGGGACCATGAGTGAATGAGGCTATTTGACTTTCCCATGGGTGAAAATTGTAGTTTTAACACAATATTATCTGTGATATCTTAAGCTTGTTCCATGTAACACTTTAGGAGATAATGTTTCCGAATACAATTATCGCACAGAGGTGTACTGAATGACGATGAGAATTAGGAAATATTTATTTGTGGAGATTTATGTATATTAATAATCACAATATGCAAATTCATATGAAACATTTTTTTGAGGGATCCATGATAGGCAGGTTCAAAGTTGGAAGGTATCACTCAAAAGGTCATTATTGTTCATATAAAAGCAAATACAATATGTACTGTATTTAAGTTGTTAATGGTATTTTCAGGCTGTGAGCTTGTTCAGCAGTGCCCTTCAGTCTGGGCAGTTAGGCCCTCTCATTAACCAGTTTGGTCTTGGAGAGGATGCTGTTTTGGCTGCCTCGTCATGTGATATGGAAGCATTTATTAAGGTTGGTTGCGTACATTGTATTCACTATCCGTTGGACAATACCTCTTAATAAGACTGTTCCTCTAAATATGTATATAATGTCTTGAGAAAATATAAGTAGAACAATATTATATTTTGGGCTGGGACATTTACAAAGGTGTCTTTGGAAGCAAATGTTGTTTATAAGCATTATAATTGTTTAAAATATAATTATAGATTAGAGTCCTTAGTATGAAAACTTTATATGGGAGACAACTTTTAATGAAAATTTAGTTTAAAATGAAAACTGTGAAGGTGAATTTTGTGTTGGGGGAGGGAGGGGGGACATTTTTTGTTAAACATAAAGCACTACTATTCTTGGATTTAGTAGTTGTCACCACGTTTGGTAGTAATGTAGAGCGGACACATGTAGTCAGTACGGTTCGCAGGAATTGTATGTGCTAGTTTCGTTGAAAAGTTACTATTAGTTGTCTGAACCTTTATATAGATACCCATCTCCCTCTTTGCACGTCTGGGTATTTACCGAGTCTATATAACCAGGTCTGGGAGTCGTCATCGGTCCGTGAGGAGTGGCTCGGTGCCGCTATACTCCTTATACGGAAAACGGGGTCTCTTGGGACACCCCTCCCTAAGAACTTCTGTTCTATTGCCCTCACAAGTTGTCTGCAAACTCTTTGAATGAATAGTCAGTGTTCATCTGGTGTGGTTCTTGAAACACTTTCACCACCTTTTCCCTTCAGAATTTGGTTTTTGCAAGTGCCGCAGCACGACTGATGTCGTGGTGAACTTGAAGTCTATATTTGTACTGGTTTTTCTGCGAAGACCTCTGTTGTTGATATCCTTTTTGACCTGGAAAAGGCTTATGACACCACCTGGAGATACCATATTGTTTCCCCACTTCGTTCTTTTGGCGTTGGTGGTAATCTCCCTCTCTTCCTCCAAAGGTTCCTCTTTCTTGTCGTTCCTTTAGAGTGAGGTTTGGTGCCACTCTCTCTCTCTGCCTCTCTTTGGCCATACGAAGGTGTATCCCAAAGTAAAGTAGTGTTCTGAGCACTACTCTTGTTCTTGTTTCCCTCAATGGTCTTGTTTCCTCTCTTCCTTCTGGCGTCTTCTGTGCTCTCCATGTTGATGATCTTGCCCTGTGCTGTCAATGTTATGAATCACCCCTCCTTCACTGGCGGCTTCAACTTGCGATTGATGACATGCCGTCTTTGGCCACCAATCATGGCTTTTAAGTTTTCTGCAAGTAAGACTTGTGCTATGACTTTTACTTGGAAGCGTGTCGTTCTTCGTCCTTCTTTGTCGCTTTATGGTCATTCCCTTGTGTGCAAAGATTCCGCAAAGGTTTTTGGGTTAATTTTTGACACTCGTTTGTCTTGGTCACCCCATATCTCTTTCCTCCGAGTTAAATGCTCTAAGGCCCTTAACCTACTTAAGGTTTTGTCCCATACTTCTTGCGGAGCGGATAGGCGCACGTTCCTCTTTACTTTACTCTCTCGTACTGTGTAAAGTCGATTATGTTTGCCCTGCTTGCTTGTGTGTTTCTCATACGCTTTGCCGTCTTAATGGTTTGCACCATACTGGGTTGTGCCTTGGCTCTGGTGCCTTTTGTTCGACTCCTACCCTCGGGTTGTATGTTGACACTGAATTCCTATCTGTCCAGGATTGCCATGATTGATACTGTCTTCGCTACCTTGCGCAGTCCTTACAATACCCTCACTGTTGCGTAAGTTGTGCTTTGAATTTTACTCCTTCTGTTCCTCCTGTCCCCCTTCATCCACCTCCGTCTTTCTGTTTGGTTATCTCGCCAGCAAAATTCTGTTTTGGTTAGTATTACCAATATTTCTCCTAGTGTTCCATCCTTGCCCCCCTGTGGAGGGTGTCCCTTCCTAAATGTTGTAAATCCCTGACCCACATTACTAAAGGTTTTACCCCTCCTACAGTTCTGAACTGACTTTTCCTTGAACACTTTTCTTCACACTCCCGCTCCAATTCCATCCTCACTGATGGGTCTAAGTTTGCAGACGGTGTAGGCCATCACATAAATGTTATTTCCTGACCACACTTACAATGTGTAGCCTGCCTTTGGAGACTTGGCATCGTCATGGCAGAACTTTATGCCATTCCCTATGCCCTGCTTTCCGAGTGTCCCTTGCAGTCAGTTGTCCCTCGATAGAATTGTTGGTGAATCGGATACATTTGATATCGTTGGCCTTGTGCGTTTTTGTTGTCATATTGGCATCATTGGTGATGTTTAGCGACCTCTGATTATTCCGCACATTTGATGGTGCTACAAAGCTTTCCCGGTTTGGTGCCTTCTTTTGATAATCATTTGATAATTATTTACTCTATATAGATGCACATCAAAATGTAGGTTGTCTTACCTGATATCATAGGTTACTGTGATATCCTTCCCAGTGATGTTAATTGAGGTCATGGTGACCTGACCACATGTTGCTAGGATATTTCCAGGTGTTTGGTTAGTAGCAACAAATTAAATGGTGGCGTATCGCCCACACTATACAATAGAATACAGTAATAAGCTTTTGTCATCTCATCACATAACTAGACATTTGATACTTTGCGTCATAATTTTGAATTGCCAATATGGATACATAGTGACAGTGAAATATTGTTGATAATAAAGAGAACCGATTATTTGAATGTTTAAATAATGACCAAGTGTTTGGAGAAATATTCCCAGTTTTAAAAGTAGATTTAAAAACTAATACACTCTTGATAGTGTTTAGTTGTCGATTTAGTGTAGTTCATCGCCTGTAAATACAACTAGGACAGTAGAGCATACATGATATATTGTATTTTGACTTTCAATAAAAGTCATGGTACTATTGAATGAATTATCATTCATAGATTTTATTTCTTACTTTCAGGCCTTGGGAAAGAAGAAAGGTAAAGAGGAAGGCAGTAAGAAGGAAGAAGAGAAGGAGGTTTCTGATAAAACAAAGGATCAAGATAAGGATGATGATGATGCCATGTCTGTTGACTAACTGGTGTCCATGGATATGTTTGCCTTCAATTTTATATCTTGTTTTAGCATTGTTTACTTATGCCTAGATTTGTAAAGGGACCTATGACCTCAATGTGGAATTGCATGTCAAAGATATTCCTTTAATATTTATCAGTTAGGAGATAGTGATGATATGTGCCATTATTACAGGAGTGTACTGTCAGCATCACATTTTCATTATTGTATTAGTTGATTTGTAATGTACAAGTTGGGATTTTTGAATGTAGTTTTGATAAGTCTGAAACAGGAGACTAATAGAACTCATTAAATAATATACGGCAACATAGTAGTGTTAATAACCTTTCTTAATATTACTGTGCACACAACTGTATGGTTTGATACTTAGTTACGACCAAGATTGTAATACGTAGTTTTATGTTTTGTATATGTACATGGACTGTAGGCGTTGATTTGTAGTGAAATCTCGTGGGATATGGTTCAGTACGTACAATACATAAATAAATAAAATATAAAATAAATATGAAAATAAAATAGATATGTTCTAGATATACATCTAGATTATATATATATCTATTTTAGATGCATATCTAGGATGCATGTAGATTATCAATATACATATCCAGATTACATTATATATTGATAATCTAGAATATATATCCTAGATACATATATAAAATAATTATCCTCTATTAGAATATGCTACGTATCCTAAGATATGTAAGGTATTTATTATAGGTATATAGTTAGGATAATTATTGTAGATATAGGTAATGATCCTAGCTCTATACGTGTGTGTGTATATATATCTATAACTCCACCCGAGAAGTGACTCGAACCCCATACCAGTTGCGTTGCTCCTGGCAGTATGTACAGGATGCCTTAATGCACTTGACCATCACGACCGTACATAAGCAAGTGATAGCCGAAGCTATTTGAACCACTTCCCCACTGGCACTCTGATGTTAATCTTGGGCATATGATTTGATCAAATTGCCTCATTCTTTGGGGCACAGGTGAGGAACACATGCTAACAACCCTGAATGGTCCCCGGGACTATATGCAAGTGAAAACTCGATTGCATATAGTCCTGGGCTGACATTGGGAAGATGGTCCTGGCTGGACTGTACCTCGTGACTGTTCCTGGACCTAGTGGGGCATGTGTCGCTTTGGGTGTGCGGCTGGAGGCCGTTGTGTGGACTTTAAGTTGAGATGTGAGCACGAAGCGTCTTGCACGTTGTGTATTTGTGCGTATTTTGCTATGTGAAGAGAACAGAGAAGGCAAGCAAAGTGGCAGAAGTTAGGTTCAGGTAACGTACAAATCCCCTAGCAAAATTAAACATTATTGTACATCAATAAAAGATATTGAATAAAATAGAACAAATTTAAGGCAAAAATGTTGAATATTGAATAATAATCAATATTAATAAATATTTATTAATCGATAATCTTCGATAGTAATGAAAAAAAAATATAATGAATAATATTAATATTCAATAGTATTATTGAATAATAAGATTTAAGAATATCAATATTGAACAATATTATTGAATACTAGGGAAGGTGTTGGTGAGCCACAGCAACCTTCCTTGTCCCCCAGTCTTCCCAACCATTCCCAACTCCCTCGTCCGATGCGTTCCCAAATGGTGTGATGTTCCCATCAGAAAATTGGGAACATGAAGTGATGTGATGTTCCCGTCAGTGAAATATAAGAATTTAAGTTAAAAAGTCATGAAAATATGGGAAAACAAATATATACACGAAATGATCGGTATGGTAAACAACACAGCTCAATTCCAAGGCAAATGACAAAATAATGAAATCCAAATGGATATAAATCAGAATGTATGAAAAATCAAATTATCATTGCAATCAGAAAAATTGAAATGTAATTTTAACATATATTTAGTATAACATGTGTGTTGCTTTGACATGGAAGAGATTGGTGGTGTTTTGAAGAAAAGCCTAGTTTTACATGTCACAGGTGTGGCATCTATATAGTAGGTATATAAAAAAAGACGCGTATATTGGAAGTCAACGTTGTGTCAAACATCAAGGCAATCGGTAAAGAAGTTAGGTTGAATAGCGGTCATGCACAAACGAACATTTCCATTTATATAGAGTGAAGAATAATATGAAATATTGAAGAAAGTAGTAGGAATTGTCATAGTATTGTAGGTAATTTCTAGTAGAATGTTTAGGGGAATCCTAGTTGGATTTTTAGTGAGATTCCTAGTATTATTTGTAGTATGATTCCTAATAGTTTGTCTAGTATGAATTGTAGTATGATTGCTAGTATGATTAATAGAGATTTGTAGTACGATTTATAGTTGATTTTTAGGAGCATTTGTAGTAGGAATCCAAGTAGAATTTTTAGATGATTTTGAGTTGAATTTGTAGGGGTTTCGTAGTGGGATTGCTTGTAGGATTTATAGTAGGAATTGTAGTAACATTTATAGGTGATTTTTGAGTAGAATTGTTAGGGGAATCCTAGTAGGATTTTTGGTGGTGATTTCTCGGGTAATTTATAATATTATTTTTAGGGGAATTTGTAGTCGGATTTGTTTGGGAATTTTTAGTAGGATGTATAGGGGAATTTGTAGTAGAACAATCTTCCACGGTACTTGTATGTACAATACAGTACAATGCATTGTATTGTACTTCACTTTAATGTATTGTACTGTACTGGTCTGCACTATACTGTTGTGTAATGTACTGCACCCTGTACTGTAGCCTCTACTGCACTGTCCTATACTGTATTGTACTAGACTCTACTGAACGGTACTGTACTGTATTGTAGGGTAGTGTACTATAATGTTCTGTACTGTATTGTAGGGTGCACTGTATCCTGTATTGTACCCTATATTTGACGGTACTGTATCTTACCGTAGCCTAGTGCAGTCTAGCGTTGCTTGCTTAGCTTAGCTGAACAAAGCATAATATAGCGCCATTCTCTAAAAACGAATGAGAAGAGTTCAAATGATCAAAAGTGTAACGCACAAGATCTTTATAAATCTAAATGAGTGATGACTTTGCATAAATGTGTAAAAACACTAATTGATTGCATGTTAAATAATCGTTATTACTAGGGGCAGTGTGCATGTATGGCTTAAATGACGTATATAAATATACATTGGTGTTGTTTATAGAGGAAAATGAAGGGTTGGAAAGGTAATAATGAAATAATAATGGTTGTTAGTGATACTAGCGTCAGTTGCCATAGACCGGCATTGCACCAATGTGTTCTCTCCCCATTGTTACATTGAAGAAAGAGTTATTTAAATAGAACCAAATTTTAATGGTGATGCCGTTGGTACATTTGAAAGGCAAGTAACGAACTGTGAGTGTAGGGTAGTGTACTTTTGTGTCCTATAGTGTACTGTACTGCTCTGTAGTGGACTGTACCGTAATGTATTATACTGTTTTATTGTGTACGATATTGTACAGTACCATACTGTATTGTACGGTATTGTAGTTTTGTGTAGGCAACAGTAGTGTAGTGGAATGTCCTGTAGGGTACTGTACTATAGTGTACTGTACTTACAGCTTGAATAAGTATTCCTATTATTTATTCATTATAATAATACTTATTATTAAGTAATCAAAAGTAATAATTTGTGAGTGTAAAGTCAAACATTGTTTCTCATACATATGGTATTTGTATGTTTCTCATACATTGGGTATATATACTTTAGTTTTCATACATAATTGTCATGAATTACTAGATTATCCAATTAGGTGGAGCCGACCAATGAGAGTAGAGGTTGCGAGAATGTGACGTCAAGTGAGAAATCGAAACGTGATTGGCTGTTGAGTCGACTTGGTGGGTGAGGCTCGACGGAACGTTATTTTGACCCCAGTATTGGCATAGTTGTGGTGTACAAGTTAGTGTTAGGGCGTGATGTTACTCTGAGCTGGTACCCCGTTACCCTTTGGGGTCGCTAGGGCTGACAGATCCCCTAGGTTACACTCATATTGTACACCCGCAAAACGCCAATACATAGGGTCAAAAATATCAAATATCTATTTTACTGCTGCCGTATATACCCTCTTTGGGGATATATATAGGCAGTTCATTTTAGTCCTGATCCCTAATCAGTATTAAAAAAATGTATAAATATGTATTGAATTGTACCGTTATTAATTTCAGGGCTATTGAAGTGAATGAGGTAATGGTTGGAAGAGGCATCGCTTGAAAGGAGCCTACTGGTGATGCGGAAATGTGCAGGAGACTACCGTTGTGATGGGACCAGTGGTGGACCGATGAATCAAGTCTTAGACGATGCAGAGCAGAAGGTGGTTGCAGATGTCGAGGTTTGGCTAGATGTGGTACTTGAGTTAGCAGATAAGTTTCAATGAGTTATTGAATACCTAGTTAAAGTTTGAGGCATGTTAATATTTTATTAGGATACCGCACAAAGCGGTTAAATCGTGTTGAGGGGTTCTTTAGTGTTTTAAAATTGCAACTGGACGACCACCTAACTTCAGTCAGTACATATTAATAAATAGTATTAGGGTGGTGAGAGGGTGTAAACCCACAAGTAACAGCTGTTTACTATCCAGGTTGTATGTATGGGTTTAAAATATGCATTTGAAATGAGCAGGTACATCAAATTAAGTTTGAGTAGGTGCAGGTTGCAATTAAAGATATGGTATATGCATGACTGAATAATTTATATTTGTAGCATCGGGTAAATGTTGGCTTGTTGCAGGTAATACCGGAGTGATTGGCAGGACCCCTGGGCTGTCTGGAAGTTGAATAGTGAGACGCTTCAAGTTCATTATTCGTGAACACTTGGCAGTAAGTGTCTGGGTATTCTTGTAGAGTTTTCTTGGATAGGTTGTAGGTTTTGGCACTTTACTACAGTGTAAAGGTGACTGTTTATTTTGTGGCTGTTTGAATGTCACGGTGAGGCGCCAGAGTAGTTATAAGTTAATTGTGGAATTTGACAGGAAGGTAGTTTTGCAAGAATTATTGTTCACGTTGTGAAAGATTTAATAATGAATTAGAAAAAACTGTGTTTTTGATATCATCATTTCCAAATAATCAACGATGAGGTTAATTTAGTCTGTCGCATGTTGCAGGGAGAAGTAGCTGCAATAACAGAAAGTAATAAGTGTTGGTATTGGGAAACGATAAATTGAATAGAGCGGATGAGTGCATATAAAATACCGCGAAAGCCTCATAACGTCGTTGGATTAACTGTACGTTACATAAGTGTTACTGCCAACGTTAAATTAACTACTTGCTTGAAGTGTACCGGGCTTAACGAATTGGTAAATGTTGAAGCGATTCAGTCGAGGTCCAGGTAAGTAAATTTACGTGATGACAATAGGGCGTGGTGGACGGCATTTGCTTTCATTTGTTAGGTTGGAAAATGTAAAACAAGGGATGAAGGGAGTAGATTGGCGGCATGCAATAGTTAAGTGTGTGGGTGTTGTGGAATAACGGAGTTGGAGGTTGATGGTACGAGGTTGACATTGAGGTGCTGAAATAAGTGGCAGTTTGACAACTACTACAGACATATCGGGGCCCTCATAGCGAGGGGTTTAATTTAAGTGCAGAGCCTTAACCTGTGAAATATAAAGTTGTGTAAAAGTGTTTACTTTCAAATCGTTTTTGTCACTATATAGAAAAATCTATAAGCAATGTTGCGCTCTTCTCGTCCTTCCCACCTTCATCATACTCGAACGTTTCCGGCCCTTGGACCCTGATACGCCCTGATACTCCTCTGTTCCTTTGAGTTGTCTACCGAAGGGTGCCCCTCCTGGTTCTCTGTCTGGGGGTTCCCCTTCTTTCTACTGGGTGTCATGTCTCTTGTGTATTTTCCTCGTCTCCCTTCGATCCTCCTTCTCCATCTATTGTCTCCCCGCCGCCTGTTGGTGGAGGCGGATGTCCATCGCTCTCCTAACGGGCGTCGTGTGTGCTCTCGTTCAGCTTCTCCTGTTGAGACGCCGGAATCAGTTTCCCAGTACGTAGTCGCTGGGACACGTTAAGTCAGAATTGTAAGCCTGTCTCCTGTCCTCCCTCCTCCCCGGCGGGTAACAAGGCTTAGCTTTGTTCGTGGGCCCCTACTTTTGGCTGTTGCTCCTTCCCATCCTATTTCAGTTGTTGTGCCCCCTGTTCGTGCGGTTTCTTTGGGCCCCGCTTCCCTCTCGGTTGCTGTTCTTGCTGAGGTGCGCTCCCCTCTATCTCCCCCCCCCCCCTGTTCCTCCTCGTGTTCCTCCTCCTCCTCCCGTGGTAGTGTTGTGGGGACCCGTTGCAGGCTCGTAATTCATGTGCTGTCTTTATTCGCGCTCATGTTCCCTTTGTCGGGTTATTTGTTCCTTCGCGTCTCCATTGTTGTGCAGCTCGTATGTTTTTAGGGAAATGGTACAGTTTGTTCCATTTATCTCCCCCCCCCCCCCCCCGAGTGTCTGTTTGTTCCCGATTTGAAACACCACCTGGACTCCTTGCGGGAGCCTGCACTCCTGCTTGGTGATATAAATTGTCATTGTGTTTTGGGTGATGTTCTGACGAATACTCGAGGTCGCCTTGTTGAGGCCTTATCCTCTGTTCTTCCCTGTCTCGTGAATTTTGGTGAGGCCACTCACTTTGACTCTGGGACTCTTACCCTTTCCTGTCTTGATGTTTCTCTGGTTTTGTTCTCTTTACTTAGATTTCACGTGGCAGAATCTTAATGACCTCCATGGCAGTGATCATTTACTCATCCTTAGTTCCTTTTTGTCTTTTCACCCTTCTCTTTCCTTCCCTAGGTGGCAGTTTGCTAAGGTGGACTTGAACCCATTTACCCTCAGTGGTGCTCTCTGACGTGTCCCTTCTGCCTCTCCCTCGTGCTGTCCTCGTTTTTCACGAGATCAACGCTGCCCTCCGCTCTATTCCTCGCTCTTCCTGTGTGGATCCGCGGAAGTGCGTTTCCTGGTGGAATGCTGATTGTGCTCTGGCTGTCAGCGTGCTGCCTGGAAGAGGCACCGCCGTCGGGAGACGGGCGAATGTTTTGTTTCGGAAAGCGAGTGCGGTGGCCCGTAGGGCCATCCGTACGGCTAAACGTGAATGTTTGGTATCTTATGTCTCAACAAATACATCGGAAACTGTTGTGCCCCAGATCTGGAAGGTTATCCGGAGGCTAGCGGGCAAGTTCGTTCGTGATGTTTCACCGGTCCTTCACCTCGGTGGTACTGTTGTAACGGTTCTATTGTTACGTAAAGTATGGTGACAAATAAACACACACTAAGATACTATATATATATTTGGTCGAATATACAGAAGTACACAGGTGATACGTTGGTGTGAGTTGAGCGCACTGAGCGTTGGTACAGTATCTCGCAAGTGTCTGCTCTAGACCACACTTGAAAGTAGAGTAGTTAATGTTTGCTAGTCTTGCTGCTTATATTGCTCGGGCAACGCCTCACCTCATTCATCTCCAAAGGTAGACAGGAATATTAACACAATATTTTGAGCGAGTATATTATTGGGATAATGTACTCGCTACACTGTTGTGGCGGACCCGTTGCAGGTCGCTTCTGAATTTGGTTCGCAGTTTTCTTGTGATAGCTCTGGTGTTCATCTTCCCCCCCCCCCCCCCAATGTTTCGTTCTTCGTAAACCTGTCCTTGAGTCTCGTCCTTTAGATTTGTGCACTCGTCTTCAGCTTCCCTATAATGATCCGTTCTGTGTGAATTTCGTTGTGGCCTGGCCGTCTGCGGTTCTACGGCGGCGGGCTGCAATGGTATTCATTGAGATGCTTCGCCATCTCCCTCCCTGCACGTCTCGGTATTTACTAAGTGTGTATAATGGGATCTTGGGGGAGTCGTCAGTCCCTGAGGAGTGGGTGGATGGCGTTGTCCTGCCTGTTTTGAAAGCAGGGTGTGTGGGTAGTTCCCCTAAGGGCTTTCGCCCTATTGGTGTCACAAGTTGTCTGCAAATTTTTTGAACGTATGGTTCATGTTCGTCTGATGTGGTTCGTGGAACACCATCAGCTGCTCTTCCCTTGTGAAATTTGTTTCCGCAAGTGCCGCAGCACGAGAGATGTCCTGGTGAACTTTGAGGTCTATATTCGTACTGGTTTTGCTGCGAAGAGCTCGGTTGTTGCCGTCCTTTTTGACGTGGAAAAGGGTTACATCATAATCTGTCCCAGCTTCATTCTTTTGGCCTTGGTGATACTCTCCCTCTCTTTGTGCGCAGCTTCCTGTCTCGTCATTCCTTTGTGATGGGCCTTGGTACCGCGCTCTATGCCTCTTTTCAGCAATACGAAGGTGTGCCCCAGGGCATTGTTCTGAGCCACTACTCTTGTGATTGTTGGCCGCAATGGTCTTCTTTGCTCTGTTCGTTCGGGTGTCTTCTCCGCGCGCTGTCGATGATCTTAGCCTTTGGTGTGAGGGTGATGAATCGGCTCTCCTTCAACGTCGGCTTCAAGTTGCAATTGATGCCGTGTGGTCTTTGGCCACCGATCATGGCTTGAAGTTGTCTACTTGTAGGAGTTGTGCCGTGAGTTTGACGGTGAAACGGGTTGTTCTTCGGGCCTTTTTGTCATTTTTTTGTCATCCCCTTGAGTACAAATAATCCGTGAATGTTTTTTGGTTATTGCTTGACAGTCGTTTGTGTTTCTCCCCATATCTCTTACCTCCGTGTTGAGTGCTCTAAGGCCCTTACCATCCTTTGGGGGTGTTGTCCCATAATGTTTTTGTGGCAGATTGGCGTGCACTCCTTGCTTGACATTCTTCTGTCGTGCTGTGTAAGGTCGATTATGGTTGCCCTACTTACTGTTCGCCGTCTTGATGGTTTGCACTATAGTGTGTTGCGCCGCGTTTCGTTGGACTCCCGTCCTTAGGTTGTATGTTGAGACTGGCTTCGTGTCTCCAGGACCGGCGTGATGGGTAGTGTGTTCGCTATGTTGCGGGATCGTTACAACATCGTTCGTCTCGCCTGTGTGGTGCTTTAAGTTTGACCCCTCGTGCGGTTGGTGTTGATGTTCACCAGCTCCCTGTTTATGTTGGGTTATATCGCGTGCAGGATTCTTTCCGTTCGTATTTCTAATGTTTCTCCTGGTGGTGTGCCTTGTTTGGGCCCCCACCCCCTGTGGAGAGTGCCTCTTCCACGGTTTTGTGCATACTTGACCCGCATCACTAAAGGTTTTACCCCTCGTACGGTTGTAAAACGTGTTTTGCTTGAGCACTTCTCATTTCCCCCTCCGTGTCTGTCTTCACCGATGGGTCTAAGTCTGCGGAGGGTGTTTGGTAATGTTGTTTCGTTTACCTCCGGAGACTATCAGGAAAAACAAGTGCTATCATCTTTACAGCACAGCTGTATGGTATGAAATGAGCGTGCGGATGTTTCTGGTGTACATTTTTGTCAGATCCCCCGATCTTGAAGTTGTTTGGGTACTGCTGCTCGCAGAAGGCTTATTGACACTCAGAGTAAACTCATTTACGGCTCTTAAGGCAGTTTCTTTGCCGAAGTATTCAGCTGTTAACATGCTGTCGGAGGGCAACATAGAATGGACATAAGTGTAACGGACTCGGTTACCATCCTTATAATTGGTGTCAGTCTGGAGGCAAGCATGTTGCAGTTAGGCCTTAAGACCTGTATTTTATAAATGATTTATTGTTTTATTTATATATTGAAATATTATATGCATAGTGGTCATATAAATATTGATTGTTGGCCTGTTCTATTGTTTTATATTAATGTATTTGATTAGTTAGAAAAGAATTATTAGTGGCTAGATCCCTCCCCCTTGATTAACTTGTGGCCTTGCTCCAGATGCGGTAAGTTGTTTCCCCAAGGATTTTTTACTTGTTATTGTTTTCCCGCAAAAGTTCTGGTGGGTTTGGTAGCTAGTTAAGTTCGTACAGAGTAGTTTCCTAGAGCGATTTTTTTTATCTTCGTTTGCCCTGTAGTCACTCCTATTCCCTGTGGCAGTGTTCCTTTTGAGAGTTTCTAGAGGGTATCACCCTGGCTTTATCCATTAATGACAGTTGGGCAGTTCACCTCCTGTTAGAAAGTAATTGGAGCAGTACCCTTAAGGGTTAGGTTCCTTGCCTGTCATGTTCATACTGCATGCGAGTTACTGCCCACTCTTACTGGCTTAATACTTCCAGAACCGACTACGGAAGGCGCACAAGGTACACCATTGATGAAGGAAAAGGGATGGAGCGTGAGGGCAGACTACTGCCCCCATGAGGTGGACACATTCGTAGTTACAGCGGGCAGCCGCCACGTTCGCCATTGTGGGTTTTGGGTTCCGCGCGGCTGTCCCTGGCGGGATTGTGGGTGCTCCGGCGGAACCCGGAAATTGATAAGCCTGCAGATAGCTAAGAAATATTTTGATTATTTTCATTACAAATCATGTCAGTTTAATGTAGTACCTATAGATGTATTGTTTAATTGTAAATGGTTTTAAGTTTATAAATAAGGATGAATCATTAAGTAATGATTAATACATTGTTATGCACTAGTCAATAAATATTTATGAATCATCGTAATTATTTTTTTGTGAATCATTAGCAATAATTGCTTATCATTATAGTATTTGTTAATATATAATGAAGATAATTGAGTGTATTAATTTATATATTAATAGACCATAATAAAAGAAAAGTCCCCAATGCGAGCACGTTTTGTTGCAAGCTCAGAAATCCCCTAACGTACTCTACCCCTTTCAGATGAATGATTTGTGTCAATAAACATACTTCAACGTTTTGTTTGTTCAACAACCTCATATTTGTTGTGACAGGTGTATATTTTATATAAAGGACTTGGATGCCAATGGAACGTTGTATAAAAAACAGTGACGACGTTTCTGCGAAGTTGGAAACAAAAATATTATCATGTTCAATATATTTTTTTAATTATATTTGGAAGAGTAAGATTGAAAACATAAATACTAAGTAATCACAGATATTGAAGAAGAATATTCTTCAATATTGAAGAATATTCTTCTATATTGAAGAATATTCTTCTATATTGAAGAATATTCTTCTATATTGAAGAATATTCTTCAATATAGAAGAATATTCTTCTATATTGAAGAATATTCTTCAATATTGAAGAATATTCTTCAATATTGAAGAATATTCTTCAATATAGAAGAATATTCTTCAATATAGAAGAATATTCTTCAATATAGAAGAATATTCTTCAATATAGAAGAATATTCTTCAATATTGAAGAATATTCCTGTATATTGAAGAATATTCTTCAATATTGAAGAATATTCTTCAATATTGAAGAATATTCTTCAATATTGAAGAATATTCCTGTATATTGAAGAATATTCTTCAATATTGAAGAATATTCTTCAATATTGAAGAATATTCCTGTATATTGAAGAATATTCTTCAATATTGAAGAATATTCTTCAATCTACAGGAATATTCTTCAATATAGAAGAATATTCTTCAATATAGAAGAATATTCTTCTATATTGAAGAATATTCTTCAATATTGAAGAATATTCTTCTATATTGAAGAATATTCTTCTTTATTGAAGAATATTCTTCTATATTGAAGAATATTCTTCTATATTGAAGAATATTCTTCTATATTGAAGAATATTCTTCTATATTGAAGAATATTCTTCTATATTGAAGAATATTCTTCTATATTGAAGAATATTCTTCTTTATTGAAGAATATTCTTCAATATACAGGAATATTCTTCAATATACAAGAATATTCTTCAATATAGAAGAATATTCTTCAATATTGAAGAATATTCTTCAATAAAGAAGAATATTCTTCAATATAGAAGAATATTCTTCAATATTGAAGAATATTCTTCAATATAGAAGAATATTCTTCTATATTGAAGAATATTCTTCTATATTGAAGAATATTCTTCAATATTGAAGAATATTCTTCAATATACAAGAAGTATATTGAAGAATATTCTTGTATATTGAAGAATATTCTTCAATAAAGAAGAATATTCTTCAATATAGAAGAATATTCTTCAATATAGAAGAATATTCCTGTATATTGAAGAATATTCTTCAATATTGAAGATTATTCTTCAATATTGATCTTCAATATTGAAGAATAATCTTCAATATTGAAGAATATTCTTCAATATACAGGAATATTCTTCTATATTGAAGAATATTCTTCTTTATTGAAGAATATTCTTCAATATACAGGAATATTCTTCAATATACAAGAATATTCTTCAATATTGAAGAATATTCTTCTATATTGAAGAATATTCTTCTATATTGAAGAATATTCCTGTAGATTGAAGAATATTCTTCAATAAAGAAGAATATTCTTCAATATAGAAGAATATTCTTCAATATAGAATAATATTCTTCAATATTGAAGAATATTCTTCAATATACAGGAATATTCTTCAATATACAAGAATATTCTTCAATCTACAGGAATATTCTTCAATATAGAAGAATATTCTTCAATCTACAGGAATATTCTTCAATATTGAAGAATATTCTTCAATATACAGGAATATTCTTCAATATTGAAGAATATTCTTCAATATACAGGAATATTCTTCAATCTACAGGAATATTCTTCAATATAGAAGAATATTCTTCAATATAGAAGAATATTCTTCAATATAGAAGAATATTCTTCAATATACAGGAATATTCTTCAATATACAGGAATATTCTTCAATCTACAGGAATATTCTTCAATATTGAAGAATATTCTTCAATATACAGGAATATTCTTCAATATTGAAGAATATTCTTCAATCTACAGGAATATTCTTCAATATACAGGAATATTCTTCAATATAGAAGAATATTCTTCAATATTGAAGAATATTCCTGTATATTGAAGAATATTCTTCAATATTGAAGAATATTCTTCTATATTGAAGAATATTCTTCTATATTGAAGAATATTCTTCTATATTGAAGAATATTCTTCTATATTGAAGAATATTCTTCAATATACAAGAATATTCTTCTATATTGAAGAATATTCTTCTATATTGAAGAATATTCTTCAATATTGAAGAATATTCTTCAATATTGAAGAATATTCTTCAATATTGAAGAATATTCCTGTATATTGAAGAATATTCTTCAATATTGAAGAATATTCTTCAATATACAAGAATATTCTTGTATATTGAAGAATATTCTTCTATATTGAAGAATATTCTTGTATATTGAAGAATATTCCTGTATATTGAAGAATATTCTTCAATATTGAAGAATATTCTTCAATATTGAAGAATATTCTTCAATATACAGGAATATTCTTCAATATAGAAGAATATTCTTCAATATTGAAGAATATTCTTGTATATTGAAGAATATTCTTGTATATTGAAGAATATTCCTGTATATTGAAGAATATTCCTGTATATTGAAGAATATTCTTCAATATTGAAGAATATTCCTGTATATTGAAGAATATTCCTGTATATTGAAGAATATTCTTCTATATTGAAGAATATTCTTCTATATTGAAGAATATTCCTGTAGATTGAAGAATATTCTTCAATATTGAAGAATATTCTTCAATATAGAAGAATATTCTTCAATATTGAAGAATATTCTTCAATATACAAGAATATTCTTCAATATTGAAGAATATTCTTGTATATTGAAGAATATTCTTCTATATTGAAGAATATTCTTCAATATTGAAGAATATTCTTCAATATACAAGAATATTCTTCAATATTGAAGAATATTCTTGTATATTGAAGAATATTCTTCTATATTGAAGAATATTCTTCAATATTGAAGAATATTCTTCTATATTGAAGAATATTCTTCTATATTGAAGAATATTCTTCTTTATTGAAGAATATTCTTCTATATTGAAGAATATTCTTCAATAAAGAAGAATATTCTTCAATATAGAAGAATATTCTTCAATATAGAAGAATATTCTTCAATATTGAAGAATATTCTTGTATATTGAAGAATATTCTTCAATATAGAAGAATATTCTTCAATATTGAAGAATATTCTTCTATATTGAAGAATATTCTTCTATATTGAAGAATATTCTTCTATATTGAAGAATATTCTTCTATATTGAAGAATATTCTTCTATATTGAAGAATATTCTTCTATATTGAAGAATATTCTTCAATATAGAAGAATATTCTTCTATATTGAAGAATATTCTTCTATATTGAAGAATATTCTTCTTTATTGAAGAATATTCTTCAATATACAAGAATATTCTTCAATATACAGGAATATTCTTCTATATTGAAGAATATTCTTCTTTATTGAAGAATATTCTTCAATATACAGGAATATTCTTCAATATACAAGAATATTCTTCAATATAGAAGAATATTCTTCAATATAGAAGAATATTCTTCAATATTGAAGAATATTCTTCAATAAAGAAGAATATTCTTCAATATAGAAGAATATTCTTCAATATTGAAGAATATTCTTCAATATTGAAGAATATTCTTCAATATAGAAGAATATTCTTCTATATTGAAGAATATTCTTCTATATTGAAGAATATTCTTCAATATTGAAGAATATTCTTCAATATACAAGAAGTATATTGAAGAATATTCTTGTATATTGAAGAATATTCTTCAATAAAGAAGAATATTCTTCAATATAGAAGAATATTCCTGTATATTGAAGAATATTCTTCAATATTGAAGATTATTCTTCAATATTGATCTTCAATATTGAAGAATAATCTTCAATATTGAAGAATATTCTTCAATATACAGGAATATTCTTCTATATTGAAGAATATTCTTCTTTATTGAAGAATATTCTTCAATATACAGGAATATTCTTCAATATACAAGAATATTCTTCAATATTGAAGAATATTCTTCTATATTGAAGAATATTCTTCTATATTGAAGAATATTCCTGTAGATTGAAGAATATTCTTCAATAAAGAAGAATATTCTTCAATCTACAGGAATATTCTTCAATATTGAAGAATATTCTTCAATATACAGGAATATTCTTCAATATTGAAGAATATTCTTCAATATACAGGAATATTCTTCAATCTACAGGAATATTCTTCAATATAGAAGAATATTCTTCAATCTACAGGAATATTCTTCAATATTGAAGAATATTCTTCAATATACAGGAATATTCTTCAATATTGAAGAATATTCTTCAATATACAGGAATATTCTTCAATCTACAGGAATATTCTTCAATATAGAAGAATATTCTTCAATATAGAAGAATATTCTTCAATATACAGGAATATTCTTCAATATACAGGAATATTCTTCAATATAGAAGAATATTCTTCAATATTGAAGAATATTCTTCAATATTGAAGAATATTCTTCAATATTGAAGAATATTCTTCTATATTGAAGAATATTCTTCTATATTGAAGAATATTCTTCTATATTGAAGAATATTCTTCAATATTGAAGAATATTCTTCAATATTGAAGAATATTCTTCAATATTGAAGAATATTCCTGTATATTGAAGAATATTCTTCAATATTGAAGAATATTCTTCTATATTGAAGAATATTCTTCTATATTGAAGAATATTCTTCTATATTGAAGAATATTCTTCAATATACAAGAATATTCTTCTATATTGAAGAATATTCTTCTATATTGAAGAATATTCTTCAATATTGAAGAATATTCTTCAATATTGAAGAATATTCTTCAATATTGAAGAATATTCTTCAATATTGAAGAATATTCCTGTATATTGAAGAATATTCTTCAATATTGAAGAATATTCTTCAATATACAAGAATATTCTTGTATATTGAAGAATATTCTTCTATATTGAAGAATATTCTTGTATATTGAAGAATATTCCTGTATATTGAAGAATATTCTTCAATATTGAAGAATATTCTTCAATATTGAAGAATATTCTTCAATATACAGGAATATTCTTCAATATTGAAGAATATTCTTGTATATTGAAGAATATTCTTCTATATTGAAGAATATTCCTGTATATTGAAGAATATTCCTGTATATTGAAGAATATTCTTCAATATTGAAGAATATTCCTGTATATTGAAGAATATTCCTGTATATTGAAGAATATTCTTCTATATTGAAGAATATTCTTCTATATTGAAGAATATTCCTGTAGATTGAAGAATATTCTTCAATATTGAAGAATATTCTTCAATATAGAAGAATATTCTTCAATATTGAAGAATATTCTTCAATATACAAGAATATTCTTCAATATTGAAGAATATTCTTGTATATTGAAGAATATTCTTCTATATTGAAGAATATTCTTCAATATACAGGAATATTCTTCAATATAGAAGAATATTCTTCAATATTGAAGAATATTCTTCAATATACAGGAATATTCTTCAATATTGAAGAATATTCTTCAATATACAGGAATATTCTTCAATCTACAGGAATATTCTTCAATATAGAAGAATATTCTTCAATATAGAAGAATATTCTTCAATATAGAAGAATATTCTTCAATATACAGGAATATTCTTCAATATACAGGAATATTCTTCAATATAGAAGAATATTCTTCAATATTGAAGAATATTCTTCAATATTGAAGAATATTCTTCAATATTGAAGAATATTCTTCAATATTGAAGAATATTCTTCTATATTGAAGAATATTCTTCAATATTGAAGAATATTCTTCAATATTGAAGAATATTCCTGTATATTGAAGAATATTCTTCAATATTGAAGAATATTCTTCTATATTGAAGAATATTCTTCTATATTGAAGAATATTCTTCTATATTGAAGAATATTCTTCAATATACAAGAATATTCTTCTATATTGAAGAATATTCTTCAATATTGAAGAATATTCTTCAATATTGAAGAATATTCTTCAATATTGAAGAATATTCTTCAATATTGAAGAATATTCCTGTATATTGAAGAATATTCTTCAATATTGAAGAATATTCTTCAATATACAAGAATATTCTTGTATATTGAAGAATATTCTTCTATATTGAAGAATATTCTTGTATATTGAAGAATATTCCTGTATATTGAAGAATATTCTTCAATATTGAAGAATATTCTTCAATATTGAAGAATATTCTTCAATATTGAAGAATATTCTTGTATATTGAAGAATATTCTTCTATATTGAAGAATATTCCTGTATATTGAAGAATATTCCTGTATATTGAAGAATATTCTTCAATATTGAAGAATATTCCTGTATATTGAAGAATATTCCTGTATATTGAAGAATATTCTTCAATATTGAAGAATATTCTTCAATATACAGGAATATTCTTCAATATTGAAGAATATTCTTGTATATTGAAGAATATTCTTCTATATTGAAGAATATTCCTGTATATTGAAGAATATTCCTGTATATTGAAGAATATTCTTCAATATTGAAGAATATTCCTGTATATTGAAGAATATTCCTGTATATTGAAGAATATTCTTCTATATTGAAGAATATTCTTCTATATTGAAGAATATTCTTCTTTATTGAAGAATATTCTTCTATATTGAAGAATATTCTTCAATAAAGAAGAATATTCTTCAATATTGAGGAATATTCTTCAATATAGAAGAATATTCTTCAATATTGAAGAATATTCTTCTATATTGAAGAATATTCTTCAATATAGAAGAATATTCTTCAATATAGAAGAATATTCTTCAATATTGAAGAATATTCTTCAATATTGAGGAATATTCTTCTATATTGAAGAATATTCTTCTATATTGAAGAATATTCTTCAATCTACAGGAATATTCTTCAATATAGAAGAATATTCTTCTATATTGAAGAATATTCTTCTATATTGAGGAATATTCTTCAATATAGAAGAATATTCTTCAATATTGAAGAATATTCTTCTATATTGAAGAATATTCTTCTATATTGAAGAATATTCTTCTATATTGAAGAATATTCTTCTATATTGAAGAATATTCTTCTATATTGAAGAATATTCTTCAATATAGAAGAATATTCTTCTATATTGAAGAATATTCCTGTATATTGAAGAATATTCCTGTATATTGAAGAATATTCTTCAATATTGAAGAATAATCTTCAATATTTAAGAATAATCTTCAATATTTAAGAATAATCCTCAATATTTAAGAATAATCTTCAATATTGAAGAATATTCTTCAATATAGAAGAATATTCTTCAATATAGAAGAATATTCTTCAATATAGAAGAATATTCTTCTATATTGAAGAATATTCTTCAATATTGAAGAATATTCTTCAATATACAAGAATATTCTTCTATATTGAAGAATATTCTTCTATATTGAAGAATATTCTTCAATATTGAAGAATATTCTTCAATATAGAAGAATATTCTTCAATATAGAAGAATATTCTTCTATATTGAAGAATATTCTTCTATATTGAAGAATATTCTTCAATCTACAGGAATATTCTTCAATATAGAAGAATATTCTTCAATATTGAAGAATATTCTTCTATATTGAAGAATATTCTTCAATCTACAGGAATATTCTTCAATATAGAAGAATATTCTTCAATATAGAAGAATATTCTTCAATATAGAAGAATATTCTTCTATATTGAAGAATATTCTTCTATATTGAAGAATATTCTTCTATATTGAAGAATATTCTTCTATATTGAAGAATAATCTTCAATATTTAAGAATAATCTTCAATATTGTAGAATATTCTTCAATATAGAAGAATATTCTTCAATATTGAAGAATAATCTTCAATATTTAAGAATAATCTTCAATATTGAAGAATATTCTTCAATATTGAAGAATATTCTTCAATATAGAAGAATATTCTTCTATATTGAAGAATATTCTTCAATATTGAAGAATATTCTTCAATATTGAAGAATATTCTTCAATATAGAAGAATATTCTTCAATATAGAAGAATATTCTTCTATATTGAAGAATATTCTTCTATATTGAAGAATATTCTTCAATCTACAGGAATATTCTTCAATATAGAAGAATATTCTTCAATATTGAAGAATATTCTTCTATATTGAAGAATATTCTTCAATCTACAGGAATATTCTTCAATATAGAAGAATATTCTTCAATATAGAAGAATATTCTTCAATATAGAAGAATATTCTTCTATATTGAAGAATATTCTTCTATATTGAAGAATATTCTTCTATATTGAAGAATAATCTTCAATATTTAAGAATAATCTTCAATATTGTAGAATATTCTTCAATATAGAAGAATATTCTTCAATATTGAAGAATAATCTTCAATATTTAAGAATAATCTTCAATATTGAAGAATATTCTTCAATATTGAAGAATATTCTTCAATATAGAAGAATATTCTTCTATATTGAAGAATATTCTTCAATATTGAAGAATATTCTTCAATATTGAAGAATATTCTTCAATATAGAAGAATATTCTTCAATATAGAAGAATATTCTTCTATATTGAAGAATATTCTTCTATATTGAAGAATATTCTTCAATCTACAGGAATATTCTTCAATATAGAAGAATATTCTTCAATATTGAAGAATATTCTTCTATATTGAAGAATATTCTTCAATCTACAGGAATATTCTTCAATATAGAAGAATATTCTTCAATATTGAAGAATATTCTTCTATATTGAAGAATATTCTTCTATATTGAAGAATATTCTTCAATATAGAAGAATATTCTACAATATTGAAGAATATTCTTCAATATACAGGAATATTCTTCAATATTGAAGAATATTCTTCAATATACAAGAAGTATATTGAAGAATATTCTTCAATATAGAAGAATATTCTTCAATATAGAAGAATATTCTTCAATATTGAAGAATATTCTTCTATATTGAAGAATATTCTTCTATATTGAAGAATATTCTTCAATATAGAAGAATATTCTACAATATTGAAGAATATTCTTCAATATACAGGAATATTCTTCAATATTGAAGAATATTCTTCAATATACAAGAAGTATATTGAAGAATATTCTTCAATATTGAAGAATATTCTTCAATATACAAGAATATTCTTCAATATTGAAGAATATTCTTCTATATTGAAGAATATTCCTGTATATTGAAGAATATTCTTCAATATTGAAGAATATTCCTGTATATTGAAGAATATTCTTCAATATTGTAGAATATTCTTCTATATTGAAGAATATTCTTCAATATAGAAGAATATTCTTCAATATTGATCTTCAATATTGAAGAATATTCTTCTATATTGAAGAATATTCTTCAATATTGAAGAATATTCTTCAATATACAGGAATATTCTTCAATATAGAAGAATATTCTTCAATATAGAAGAATATTCTTCAATATAGAAGAATATTCTTCAATATAGAAGAATATTCTTCAATATAGAAGAATATTCTTCTATATTGAAGAATATTCTTCAATATACAAGAATATTCTTCAATATACTTCTTGTATATTGAAGAATATTCTTCAATATTGAAGAATATTCCTGTATATTGAAGAATATTATTCAATATTGTAGAATATTCTTCTATATTGAAGAATATTCTTCAATATAGAAGAATATTCTTCAATATTGAAGAATATTCTTCTTCTATATAGAAGAATATTCTTCAATATTGAAGAATATTCTTCAATATACAAGAAGTATATTGAAGAATATTCTTGTATATTGAAGAATATTCTTCAATATTGAAGAATATTCTTGTATATTGAAGAATATTCCTGTATATTGAAGAATATTCTTCAATATAGAAGAATATTCCTGTATATTGAAGAATATTCTTGTATATTGAAGAATATTCTTCAATATAGAAGAATATTCTTCAATATAGAAGAATATTCTTCAATATAGAAGAATATTCTTCAATATAGAAGAATATTCTTCAATATAGAAGAATATTCTTCTATATTGAAGAATATTCTTCTATATTGAAGAATATTCTTCTATATTGAAGAATATTCTTCTATATTGAAGAATATTCTTCTATATTGAAGAATATTCTTCAATATACAAGAATATTCTTCAATATACAGGAATATTCTTCTATATTGAAGAATATTCTTCAATATACAGGAATATTCTTCAATATACAAGAATATTCTTCAATATTGAAGAATATTCTTCAATATACAAGAATATTCTTCAATATACTTCTTGTATATTGAAGAATATTCTTCAATATTGAAGAATATTCTTCTATATAGAAGAAGAATATTCTTCAATATTGAAGAATATTCTTCTATATTGAAGAATATTCTTCAATATTGAAGAATATTCTTCAATATACAAGAATATTCTTCAATATTGAAGAATATTCTTCTATATTGAAGAATATTCCTGTATATTGAAGAATATTCTTCAATATTGAAGAATATTCTTCTATATTGAAGAATATTCTTCTATATTGAAGAATATTCTTCTATATTGAAGAATATTCTTCTATATTGAAGAATATTCTTCAATATAGAAGAATATTCTTCTATATTGAAGAATATTCCTGTATATTGAAGAATATTCCTGTATATTGAAGAATATTCTTCAATATTGTAGAATATTCTTCTATATTGAAGAATATTCTTCAATATTGAAGAATAATCTTCAATATTTAAGAATAATCTTCAATATTTAAGAATAATCCTCAATATTTAAGATTAATCTTCAATATTGAAGAATATTCTTCAATATAGAAGAATATTCTTCAATATAGAAGAATATTCTTCTATATTGAAGAATATTCTTCAATATAGAAGAATATTCTTCTATATTGAAGAATATTCTTCAATATAGAAGAATATTCTTCAATATAGAAGAATATTCTACAATATTGAAGAATATTCTTCAATATACAAGAATATTCTTCAATATTGAAGAATATTCTTCTATATAGAAGAAGAATATTCTTCAATATTGAAGAATATTCTTCAATATAGAAGAATATTCTTCAATATAGAAGAATATTCTTCTATATTGAAGAATATTCTTCTATATTGAAGAATATTCTTCAATCTACAGGAATATTCTTCAATATAGAAGAATATTCTTCAATATAGAAGAATATTCTTCTATATTGAAGAATATTCTTCTATATTGAAGAATATTCTTCAATATAGAAGAATATTCTTCAATATAGAAGAATATTCTTCTATATTGAAGAATATTCTTCTATATTGAAGAATATTCTTCAATATTGAAGAATATTCTTCAATATAGAAGAATATTCTTCAATATAGAAGAATATTCTTCTATATTGAAGAATATTCTTCTATATTGAAGAATATTCTTCTATATTGAAGAATATTCTTCTATATTGAAGAATATTCTTCTATATTGAAGAATATTCTTCTATATTGAAGAATATTCTTCTATATTGAAGAATATTCTTCAATATACAAGAATATTCTTCAATATACAGGAATATTCTTCTATATTGAAGAATATTCTTCAATATACAGGAATATTCTTCAATATACAAGAATATTCTTCAATATTGAAGAATATTCTTCAATATACAAGAATATTCTTCAATATACTTCTTGTATATTGAAGAATATTCTTCAATATTGAAGAATATTCTTCTATATTGAAGAATATTCTTCTATATTGAAGAATATTCCTGTAGATTGAAGAATATTCTTCAATAAAGAAGAATATTCTTCAATATAGAAGAATATTCTTCAATATAGAAGAATATTCTTCAATATTGAAGAATATTCTTCTATATTGAAGAATATTCTTCAATATACAAGAATATTCTTCAATATTGAAGAATATTCTTCTATATTGAAGAATATTCCTGTATATTGAAGAATATTCTTCAATATTGAAGAATATTCTTCTATATTGAAGAATATTCTTCTATATTGAAGAATATTCTTCTATATTGAAGAATATTCTTCTATATTGAAGAATATTCTTCAATATACAAGAATATTCTTCTATATTGAAGAATATTCTTCTATATTGAAGAATATTCTTCAATATACAACAATCTTCAATATTGAAGAATATTCCTGTATATTGAAGAATATTCTTCAATATTGAAGAATATTCTTCAATATACAAGAATATTCTTCAATATTGAAGAATATTCTTCTATATTGAAGAATATTCCTGTATATTGAAGAATATTCTTCAATATTGAAGAATATTCTTCTATATTGAAGAATATTCTTCAATAAAGAAGAATATTCTTCAATATAGAAGAATATTCTTCAATATAGAAGAATATTCTTCAATATTGAAGAATATTCTTCTATATTGAAGAATATTCTTCAATATTGAAGAATATTCTTCAATATACAAGAATATTCTTCAATATAGAAGAATATTCTTCAATATAGAAGAATATTCTTCAATATAGAAGAATATTCTTCTATATTGAAGAATATTCTTCTATATTGAAGAATATTCTTCTATATTGAAGAATATTCTTCTATATTGAAGAATATTCTTCTATATTGAAGAATATTATTCTTCAATATTGAAGAATATTCTTCAATATACAGGAATATTCTTCAATATTGAAGATTGTTGTATATTGAAGAATATTCTTCAATATAGAAGAATATTCTTCAATATAGAAGAATATTCTTGTATATTGAAGAATATTCTTCAATATAGAAGAATATTCTTCAATATAGAAGAATATTCTTCAATATAGAAGAATATTCTTCAATATAGAAGAATATTCTTCAATATTGAAGAATATTCTTCAATATACAGGAATATTCTTCAATATAGAAGAATATTCTTCAATATTGAAGAATATTCTTGTATATTGAAGAATATTCTTCAATATTGAAGAATATTCTTCAATATAGAAGAATATTCTTCAATATTGAAGAATATTCTTCTATATTGAAGAATATTCTTCTATATTGAAGAATATTCTTCAATATACAAGAAGTATATTGAAGAATATTCTTGTATATTGAAGAATATTCTTCAATATTGAAGAATATTCTTGTATATTGAAGAATATTCCTGTATATTGAAGAATATTCTTCAATAAAGAAGAATATTCTTCAATATAGAAGAATATTCCTGTATATTGAAGAATATTCTTGTATATTGAAGAATATTCTTCAATATAGAAGAATATTCTTCAATATAGAAGAATATTCTTCAATATAGAAGAATATTCTTCAATATAGAAGAATATTCTTCAATATAGAAGAATATTCTTCAATATAGAAGAATATTCTTCAATATAGAAGAATATTCTTCAATAAAGAAGAATATTCTTCAATAAAGAAGAATATTCTTCAATATAGAAGAATATTCTTCAATATTGAAGAATATTCTTCTATATTGAAGAATATTCTTCAATATTGAAGAATATTCTTCAATATTGAAGAATATTCTTCAATATTGAAGAATATTCTTCTATATTGAAGAATATTCTTCAATATAGAAGAATATTCTTCAATATTGAAGAATATTCTTCAATATTGAAGAATATTCTTCTTCTATATAGAAGAATATTCCTGTATATTGAAGAATATTCTTCAATATTGAAGATTATTCTTCAATATTGATCTTCAATATTGAAGAATAATCTTCAATATTGAAGAATATTCTTCAATATACAGGAATATTCTTCTATATTGAAGAATATTCTTCTTTATTGAAGATTATTCTTCAATATACAGGAATATTCTTCAATATACAAGAATATTCTTCAATATTGAAGAATATTCTTCTATATTGAAGAATATTCTTCTATATTGAAGAATATTCTTCTATATTGAAGAATATTCTTCAATAAAGAAGAATATTCTTCAATATAGAAGAATATTCTTCAATATAGAAGAATATTCTTCAATATTGAAGAATATTCTTCTATATTGAAGAATATTCCTGTATATTGAAGAATATTCTTCAATATTGAAGAATATTCTTCTATATTGAAGAATATTCTTCTATATTGAAGAATATTCTTCTATATTGAAGAATATTCTTCTATATTGAAGAATATTCTTCAATATACAAGAATATTCTTCTATATTGAAGAATATTCTTCTATATTGAAGAATATTCTTCAATATAGAAGAATATTCTTCAATATAGAAGAATATTCTTCAATATAGAAGAATATTCTTCAATATAGAAGAATATTCTTCAATATAGAAGAATATTCTTCAATATTGAAGAATATTCTTCAATATTGAGGAATATTCTTCAATATAGAAGAATATTCTTCAATATTGAAGAATATTCTTCTATATTGAACAATATTCTTCTATATTGAAGAATATTCTTCTATATTGAACAATATTCTTCTATATTGAAGAATATTCTTCTATATTGAAGAATATTCTTCTATATTGAAGAATATTCTTCAATATTGAAGAATAATATTCAATATTTAAGAATAATCTTCAATATTTAAGAATAATCTTCAATATTGAAGAATATTCTTCAATATAGAAGAATATTCTTCAATATAGAAGAATATTCTTCAATATAGAAGAATATTCTTCTATATTGAAGAATATTCTTCTATATTGAAGAATATTCCTGTAGATTGAAGAATATTCTTCAATATAGAAGAATATTCTTCAATATAGAAGAATATTCTTCAATATTGAAGAATATTCTTCAATATTGAAGAATATTCTTCAATATACAAGAATATTCTTCAATATACTTCTTGTATATTGAAGAATATTCTTCAATATAGAAGAATATTCTACAATATTGAAGAATATTCTTCAATATACAAGAATATTCTTCAATATTGAAGAATATTCTTCTATATAGAAGAAGAATATTCTTCAATATTGAAGAATATTCTTCAATATAGAAGAATATTCTTCAATATAGAAGAATATTCTTCTATATTGAAGAATATTCTTCTATATTGAAGAATATTCTTCAATCTACAGGAATATTCTTCAATCTACAGGAATATTCTTCAATATAGAAGAATATTCTTCTATATTGAAGAATATTCTTCTTTATTGAAGATTATTCTTCAATATACAGGAATATTCTTCAATATACAAGAATATTCTTCAATATTGAAGAATATTCTTCAATATACAAGAATATTCTTCAATATACTTCTTGTATATTGAAGAATATTCTTCAATATTGAAGAATATTCTTCTATATAGAAGAAGAATATTCTTCAATATTGATGAATATTCTTCTATATTGAAGAATATTCTTCAATATTGAAGAATATTCTTCAATATAGAAGAATATTCTTCAATATTGAAGAATATTCTTCAATATTGAAGAATATTCTTCTATATTGAAGAATATTCTTCAATATAGAAGAATATTCTTCAATATTGAAGAATATTCTTCAATATTGAAGAATATTCTTCTTCTATATAGAAGAATATTCCTGTATATTGAAGAATATTCTTCAATATTGAAGATTATTCTTCAATATTGATCTTCAATATTGAAGAATAATCTTCAATATTGAAGAATATTCTTCAATATACAGGAATATTCTTCTATATTGAAGAATATTCTTCTTTATTGAAGATTATTCTTCAATATACAGGAATATTCTTCAATATACAAGATTATTCTTCAATATTGAAGAATATTCTTCAATATACAAGAATATTCTTCAATATACTTCTTGTATATTGAAGAATATTCTTCAATATTGAAGAATATTCTTCTATATTGAAGAATATTCTTCTATATTGAAGAATATTCCTGTAGATTGAAGAATATTCTTCAATAAAGAAGAATATTCTTCAATATAGAAGAATATTCTTAAATATAGAAGAATATTCTTCTATATTGAAGAATATTCTTCAATATTGAAGAATATTCTTCAATATACAAGAATATTCTTCAATATTGAAGATTATTCTTCTATATTGAAGAATATTCCTGTATATTGAAGAATATTCTTCAATATTGAAGAATATTCTTCTATATTGAAGAATATTCTTCTATATTGAAGAATATTCTTCTATATTGAAGAATATTCTTCAATATACAAGAATATTCTTCTATATTGAAGAATATTCTTCTATATTGAAGAATATTCTTCTATATTGAAGAATATTCTTCTATATTGAAGAATATTCTTCAATATACAAGAATATTCTTCTATATTGAAGAATATTCTTCTATATTGAAGAATATTCTTCAATATACAACAATCTTCAATATTGAAGAATATTCCTGTATATTGAAGAATATTCTTCAATATTGAAGAATAATATTCTTCAATATAGAAGAATATTCTTCAATATAGAAGAATATTCTTCAATATAGAAGAATATTCTTCAATATTGAAGAATATTCTTCAATATTGAGGAATATTCTTCAATATAGAAGAATATTCTTCAATATTGAAGAATATTCTTCTATATTGAAGAATATTCTTCTATATTGAAGAATATTCTTCTATATTGAAGAATATTCTTCTATATTGAAGAATATTCTTCTATATTGAAGAATATTCTTCTATATTGAAGAATATTCTTCAATATTGTAGAATATTCTTCTATATTGAAGAATATTCTTCTATATTGAAGAATATTCTTCTATATTGAAGAATATTCTTCTATATTGAAGAATATTCTTCAATATACAAGAATATTCTTCTATATTGAAGAATATTCTTCTATATTGAAGAATATTCTTCTATATTGAAGAATATTCTTCAATATACAAGAATATTCTTCTATATTGAAGAATATTCTTCTATATTGAAGAATATTCTTCTATATTGAAGAATATTCTTCTATATTGAAGAATATTCTTCAATATACAAGAATATTCTTCTATATTGAAGAATATTCTTCTATATTGAAGAATATTCTTCAATATACAACAATCTTCAATATTGAAGAATATTCCTGTATATTGAAGAATATTCTTCAATATTGAAGAATAATATTCTTCAATATAGAAGAATATTCTTCAATATAGAAGAATATTCTTCAATATAGAAGAATATTCTTCAATATTGAAGAATATTCTTCAATATTGAGGAATATTCTTCAATATAGAAGAATATTCTTCAATATTGAAGAATATTCTTCTATATTGAAGAATATTCTTCTATATTGAAGAATATTCTTCTATATTGAAGAATATTCTTCTATATTGAAGAATATTCTTCTATATTGAAGAATATTCTTCTATATTGAAGAATATTCTTCTATATTGAAGAATATTCTTCAATATTGTAGAATATTCTTCTATATTGAAGAATATTCTTCAATATTGAAGAATAATCTTCAATATTTAAGAATAATCTTCAATATTTAAGAATAATCTTCAATATTGAACAATATTCTTCAATATAGAAGAATATTCTTCAATATAGAAGAATATTCTTCAATATAGAAGAATATTCTTCTATATTGAAGAATATTCTTCTATATTGAAGAATATTCCTGTAGATTGAAGAATATTCTTCAATATAGAAGAATATTCTTCAATATAGAAGAATATTCTTCAATATTGAAGAATATTCTTCAATATTGAAGAATATTCTTCAATATACAAGAATATTCTTCAATATACTTCTTGTATATTGAAGAATATTCTTCAATATAGAAGAATATTCTACAATATTGAAGAATATTCTTCAATATACAAGAATATTCTTCAATATTGAAGAATATTCTTCTATATAGAAGAAGAATATTCTTCAATATTGAAGAATATTCTTCAATATAGAAGAATATTCTTCAATATAGAAGAATATTCTTCTATATTGAAGAATATTCTTCTATATTGAAGAATATTCTTCAATCTACAGGAATATTCTTCAATCTACAGGAATATTCTTCAATATAGAAGAATATTCTTCTATATTGAAGAATATTCTTCTTTATTGAAGAATATTCTTCAATATACAGGAATATTCTTCAATATACTTCTTGTATATTGAAGAATATTCTTCAATATTGAAGAATATTCTTCTATATTGAAGAATATTCTTCAATATTGAAGAATATTCTTCAATATAGAAGAATATTCTTCAATATTGAAGAATATTCTTCAATATTGAAGAATATTCTTCTATATTGAAGAATATTCTTCAATATAGAAGAATATTCTTCAATATTGAAGAATATTCTTCAATATTGAAGAATATTCTTCTTCTATATAGAAGAATATTCCTGTATATTGAAGAATATTCTTCAATATTGAAGATTATTCTTCAATATTGATCTTCAATATTGAAGAATAATCTTCAATATTGAAGAATATTCTTCAATATACAGGAATATTCTTCTATATTGAAGAATATTCTTCTTTATTGAAGATTATTCTTCAATATACAGGAATATTCTTCAATATACAAGAATATTCTTCAATATTGAAGAATATTCTTCAATATACAAGAATATTCTTCAATATACTTCTTGTATATTGAAGAATATTCTTCAATATTGAAGAATATTCTTCTATATTGAAGAATATTCTTCTATATTGAAGAATATTCCTGTAGATTGAAGAATATTCTTCAATAAAGAAGAATATTCTTCAATATAGAAGAATATTCTTCAATATAGAAGAATATTCTTCAATATTGAAGAATATTCTTCTATATTGAAGAATATTCTTCAATATTGAAGAATATTCTTCAATATACAAGAATATTCTTCAATATTGAAGAATATTCTTCTATATTGAAGAATATTCCTGTATATTGAAGAATATTCTTCAATATTGAAGAATATTCTTCTATATTGAAGAATATTCTTCAATATAGAAGAATATTCTTCAATATTGAAGAATATTCCTGTATATTGAAGAATATTCTTCAATATTGAAGAATATTCTTCTATATTGAAGAATATTCTTCTATATTGAAGAATATTCTTCTATATTGAAGAATATTCTTCAATATACAAGAATATTCTTCTATATTGAAGAATATTCTTCTATATTGAAGAATATTCTTCAATATACAACAATCTTCAATATTGAAGAATATTCCTGTATATTGAAGAATATTCTTCAATATTGAAGAATAATATTCTTCAATATAGAAGAATATTCTTCAATATAGAAGAATATTCTTCAATATAGAAGAATATTCTTCAATATAGAAGAATATTCTTCTATATTGAAGATTTTTAGTATTCTTAATATTAAAGATTATTCCTCAAATATCTTATTAAAAAACAACACTATCACGTTAGAAACATCTTTTGGGAATGAACCTTACATACTGGTATACTTAGGCTTATGATGTTCAAATTAGTGTCCGCAAATATGACATCATGAACACGATTAAATAACATAAATGTATCAGTCTTGATAAACATTCTCATAAACATTACATTTATTAAACATTCTTCATTTTCACTGACATTTCATAGAACAATCGCTTGCTAATAAAACTTTTACATATCAGCAATATTAATTCAAGTAACACTTTTTCAAATGACAAGAGGGAAACGTCGCCAGCCCCCCGCTGGTCGCGTGCGGGGAAAGGATACCATCTACAGCGTTGCCACTAGCAGATTGCGCTATTTATATATTTATGCATTGGATCTTTTATATACTGATTACATTTCTATACATTATATATTCAATAGGATATAGATATACATATATATTTCTATTTACTTTATACATAATATTTTTATATGTATATATATGTGTGACATATATACATTATATATTTTCTATTTCTATTGTACATTAAACCTGACAACTTTCATACTATTCTTCAGTGGTACATTAATCGACGGCATACTGCAATGTACATTGCTGTCAATGATTCACATCCTAATATTTACTATTACAAGGCAATATTCTATTCTAATTTCTTTAACTACAAATATATGCTTATTAACTGCAAATCAATTCAGTAAATAATATCAATTATTATTTATTTCTTTTCTTTCTTTATATACTTATGCATTCAAATGTAGTCACTTATTTGTCTAATGAATTCTATTATTCTATATAAACTCATGTATTATTTACTTATTCCACTTTTAGTAACGTCGATTACAACATTTTACTCACTATTAATACCATCTTCACTACACAACAACTAATATATACTCATCAATACATCATTACTCAAATATCATTTATTTCAAATCTCACACTTAACATTGGTATTACTAAATTACATATTACTCCCTACTAAAAACAATTCGTAATTCATATTCATTAATATTCTATATAATTCTAGTCAGTACATTTTCATATTAATGCACTATTAATAGTACATAGTGATTAATATTGTAATTCTAATAATATTCATTTACATTACTATTCCATATCTATTTACATTTTTTCAAATATTAAACACATTTGGCCATTATATTCACTATTCAACCATCTTTACTATTTAACAAAGAAGTGTATTACTTACCTTTTTCATCTTCATTAAATATTATTAAATTGGGACTAACTTTAATACAACTCAATATTATTCAATACTGACATTTAAACTATCACTTTCAGATACAACTATTTGTATTCACATTCAATATTTTAGTGATTGTTCCATAACATTTCTTACATAAACAATTATATTTTTTCATTTATACATTTCAAACAATTATATATTTACATACTTCAAGTCAACTCTAATTGTACATTTCCAGTGTTGTTATTAAACAATATTTACTTTTGACTCTACAATATTTACATTATTTTCTTCCTCAAACTCGCCCAAACCATTACATATTCTTTACGTTATTGCTTGTTTATGCTTTGCCTATATATCACATTTGCACATTACCAAACCTGTTCTTAACTACGTCAAACTACTTGTTTCTCGTCATTTCTTGTTCGTGCACACTTCAAACTTCTACGTCAAACAATGACAACCTCTTCCTCAATTCCATTTACAAACAACAACCTTCAATAGTGATTTACAAATTATATTCCTTTAATACCTTTAAATTATCATCTTTGTAAATGTTTCATTCACAACATCCAGCACGCAAAAACATACACGAACATGCCTGGGAACCAAGCAAAACGAAACGCTTATATTTACTAGAGATAACAATCACCAAATGTTGATTCTCAATGACCACCGGTTGGATCCGATTAAACGACCTGAAAACCACACAAGTCTACTCACGAAAAACAACAAACTAACCAACAATGTCACCACACATACACCCAGTCCTGAACATGGGAACGGAGTGTGAATGACAAGATAAGTGCTTAACGAAGACCAATTTCACATATGTAGGAGGGGTCAACATTTTAGTAATGCGCTTCACATATGTACGCAATTGGGGAACGACCACCCTCCACGGGGGCAACGACAAAACAATACGACAAACATTACTAACAATAACCACAACACATTCTTGTAACAGACAAACAGCAACGTGATGAAGAGGAACACGAACTACAGGAGGGGTACAAGTCAAAGCACGATACAGGCGAGTGAGGATGCTTTAACGATCCCACAAGATAGCGATCACGGCAATTATGCCCAGACAGTATCAGCGTACAACTTGAGGCTACGAGTTGAACGAAAAAAACCACACCTGAGGCACTACCCACTATGGTGCAAACGCCCAACATTTGAAGCACAACAGTACGCACGCAAACCATATTCAAGCTTATACACGAGCGCTCGTCTATCTCATCCAAAACAAGTATGATTCAACACCTGAAGTAGGTTAAGGCCCTTACAGCATTCAACACGGACCTAAGAAACATCGGACGACCAACACAAACGACTGTCAAGAAATAATACATTCATGAAATCTTTGTAATCAACGGCATGACCATAAAGTGACACAGGGACGAAGAACTACCCGCTTCACAGTAAAACCGCCTCGTCTTACAACACTCACACTCGGGTGCTTCGTCCCCCAGCCAACCACCCTCACAAACTACAAACGACACATTATCAGCAATGAAAACCAGTTAAAACTTTCATTCACGAATGTGCCCCCACACCCACCATGGACCCACACTTACTGGCAGGACACCAAACAAGCTATCGCCGATCTTCCAGGGCCACCCCAGGGGTGAGTCGTCACTATACGTCCCACAAACACCTTAACAACCCTCAGTCCGTCCAGAGCCGGTTCACTGACGAAACGAGGATTGACAATAAAACGGTCCTCTCGCTCCAGACGTTGGCTACTACACTTCTACGGGTGCAACAGTATGCCTCCTTAACCACCATACCGTAAAAACAAAAGGTACAAACAATCATAACAGGCAAAAGCTCGCCAGCAAATGAGTTTGATAGGACAACAGGGGGGGGGGGGGGGGGGGAATTAAACGAGTAAAAGGAAAAGGGGCCTGGCAACATTGGTAAAGGCAGCAGCAGGAGCATAAGGCTGAAAAACAGACAGAGGACTGACCCATGGAACATCACTCCGCCAGAAGCCCAACACACACCCTAACGGGGGTAACGACCCAAACAGTGAGGGGGTTTCACCACCAAGACATTTTGCCAACTATCATGGCAACACTGTTTCAGGAGATACTACTTAACCAAAAAAACACATTATTCCCCCTCACTACTACTACATTATGATCTCTAGTTTTAAAGTAAACACTTTCCCCTTCCACCATAAAAATGCTATTTAAACTCGATATTTCAATTCACATCCACCTTTACTAGTGTACACATACATTAAATAGAAGGGTCATCGTGAATGATACTTCATATCTTGCCCAATCTCAACTCCTTTCTGTTCTTCACGGTGTGGGTCGCGTGATCCTTGTCTTCAACACTTCTTCCACATCAGCCTCTGCTTCCCTTGTACGTCAAAGTCCGCTGGGTCGGATTTCCTCTACCAATCAAACATGATCTCCTCAATCTAGAAAACACATATTTGGTATATATTTCCTTTCTCTATCAGTCATAAACCTATATTATAATATATTTAAGGTTAAATTCTATAGATTATACAGATAAAAATCATTAACCTTTTGTTTTCTTTACTGTAAAAATATCAACCACATTCACGTCTGCTTTAAATTTGCATTTGCAATAACTTTTCCCGTATTACATTTTTATACCTACTTTCTTCCATACCATCCTTAATTTATATTTACTTTACCATTTACACATTTTATATTATTTTCTCAACAAACTATTGACTGCCCATTCCTTCATCACACATCTTCCGCCCTCTGGCCCAGCACCCCTCCCATTTCATGGATTTCAGTTAAAATTATTATTATACGACATTTTAATAACCAACTCCATATCTAATAACCATCAAACTATATGCTCGACGACTCACCACTACAATAAACATTTACAACATTACATTACCTTCTATGGAACACGTCAACACTTGCAGCTCTGTCCCTACACACCATGTTGTCCACTTCTAAGGTACTCAAACCTCTCACCTGCCAAAGGTAGGGAACAAATGTTCATAATGGTCAATCCAGTCGTTATAATAATGGTGATATCACATACACCCACATTTCTATAAACTACAGGGGGTGGGGGGACGTACCATAATTCACAGGAACGCCTCAACGACACTATCAAATGGGACATACAACGTTATGAAACAAACATCCCTCTCCACCTACCTGACACGATCTCTTTGTCAGCCAACTGTGTGAGCGCCTCTGACATTTATGTCAAATACAGGTGAAAACTCCCTTACTCCACAACCAACTCTTATCTATTGCATGCCGCAAATCTACGTCAACCACGCCCTATCTTCAGCACCTACATTTATTTACGTACACATCGAGTGGGTGACACTTCAATATACACGACTGCGTTAGGCCCGGTACACTTGCCTTAGTGCCCACGTTGTTAATAACTACTCGCTTTAACACCCATGTAAGCTACGGTTAAACACTACGTCCTTCCATTATGCGGCTAACGTTTACAACTAACAAATGTCATTACTTCCTACTTTGTTCAATTGCACCAAATTCTCTCGCCAAAATGGTACACTAAATAATTACATCCCCAAAAATGAAACACTAACTGACGATGTTATTTCAACTTCATTAATATTTAATACCCTCAAATTTAATTACTGAAAAACCGTCGTCACATTCATCTTCCACGACAGTCGGTACTTGACTATCCTCAACGTGACATTAAAACACCAACAATATTCTAAACACGCTAACCTTTACACTCTAGTAACGTCCCACAACCTACAACCTATCAAAACATATAAGACTACGACACTTTCTGACAAGTCGTCACGGAGAACACTTAAAGTTAAGCGTCTGTTCTTCCAGACAGCCAAGGGGTCCCTGCCAATATGTCCAGTATTACCTCCAACAAACCAACACTTACCTCATGCTAACAATATCAATTATTCAATCATCCCTATACCATACCTTTAGTGAAAGTAATACAGCTTGCAATTAAACTATTTTCTTCTACCTCCTCATTTGAAATGATATTGATCAAACCTCCATACTCAAAGGGTTTTGCAGCCGTTACCTGTGGCCTTGACACCTTCTCACCACCTAATACAATTAACAACTTCACTCTCACTTTAGCCTATCTTAAACTTATAGCCATGGTAATATTTTATTAACTAGATATTCAATAACTAGTTACCTTAAACTCTTACCTCCATATCTGCTAACTCAAGTACCACATCTACCTCAACCGGGACATCTACCACCACCTTCGGCTCAACACTGTCCCACTTCAATCATCGGTCAACACTCGTTCCATCACAATAGGGGTCTCTCCTCCACATTCCTAACTCCCCAGTCGCCTCATTTCATGCGATGCCTCATCGTCCAACCATTCCCTCATTCAATAACACTGAAATAAATATACATTATTCAATACATATTTATAAATATATATTACTAATGATTACGGATCGCCAATATATATCTCTGCCTATATATATATCCTCCCCAAACAGGGTATATATACGGCACCTGTAACATACAACCTGGATAGTAAACAGCTGTTACTTGTGGGTTTACACCCTCTCACCACCCTAATACTATTTATTAATATGTACTGACTGAAGTTAGGTGGTCGTCCAGTTGCAATTTTAAAACACTAAAGAACCCCTCAACACGATTTAACCGCTTTGTGCGGTATCCTAATAAAATATTAACATGCCTCAAACTTTAACTAGGTATTCAATAACTCATTCAAACTTATCTGCTAACTCAAGTACCACATCTAGCCAAACCTCGACATCTGCAACCACCTTCTGCTCTGCATCGTCTAAGACTTGATTCATCGGTCCACCACTGGTCCCATCACAACGGTAGTCTCCTGCACATTTCCGCATCACCAGTAGGCTCCTTTCAAGCGATGCCTCTTCCAACCATTACCTCATTCACTTCAATAGCCCTGAAATTAATAACGGTACAATTCAATACATATTTATACATTTTTTAATACTGATTAGGGATCAGGACTAAAATGAACTGCCTATATATATCCCCAAAGAGGGTATATACGGCAGCAGTAAAATAGATATTTCATATTTTTGACCCTATGTATTGGCGTTTTGCGGGTGTACAATATGAGTGTAAGCTAGGGGATCTGTCAGCCCTAGCGACCCCAAAGGGTAACGGGGTACCAGCTCAGAGTAACATCACGCCCTAACACTAACTTGTACACCACAACTATGCCAATACTGGGGTCAAAATAACGTTCCGTCGAGCCTCACCCACCAAGTCGACTCAACAGCCAATCACGTTTCGATTTCTCACTTGACGTCACATTCTCGCAACCTCTACTCTCATTGGTCGGCTACACCTAATTGGATACTCAAGTAATTCATGACAATTATTTATGCAAACTTCAATATATACACCAAAATGTATACCTAATGTATAAGAAACATACATAGACCATATGTATGAAAAACAATGTTTGACTTTACACTCACAAATAATGACTTTGATTACTCATTTAATATTAATAATTATTATTAGAATGATTAAATATTATTCATACTTATTCAAGCTGTAAGTACAGTACAACACAGTACAGTATAGTATATTACCCTACAGTACACTTCCCTACGGTACTATACATTACAGTACTGTAGAGTACAGTTCCGTACGGTACAATACTATACATTAAAATACACTACAGTACCCTACCATACAGAACAGCCAAGGGCACAGTACTCTACAGTACAAGAGTACAGTACCGAACACTACAGTACATTACAGTCAAGTGCAGTACAGTACCCTACGTAACACTAAACTACACTACAAGGTACAGTAGAGTATAATACACGATACAGTACAGTATACTACAGTACTGTACTCGACTGAACACTGCCGCACAGTATTGTATACTGCAGTACAGTACACTACATTATTGCATAGTATAGTACAATACCGTACAGTGCACTACACAACCGTACAGACCACTCCACTACAGTACTCTATACTACACAAAAGTAATGTACCCTACAGTACAAAATGGTACACAATAAAACATTATAATGCAGTGCAGTACAGTATAATACAGTACGGTACAGTGCAGTACAGTCAAATGAATTACAGAGCACTACAGTACACTATAGGACTGAACAGTACACTACCGTACACTCACACTTCGTTACTTGCCTTTCAAATGTACCAACCGCATCACCATTACAATTTTTTCTCAACCGCATCACCATTACATTTTTTTCTACTTACATAACTGTTTCTGGAATATAACAATTCGTAATCAGTACAAATTTCACGTGAGATGGGAAGAGAGCAGATTGCTGCAATGGCGGTGTATGGCAACTGACGCGCTAGTATCACTAACGACCATTGTTATTGCATTATTACCTTTCCAACCGTTCATTTCCGTCTATAAACAACACCAATGTATATTTATATACGTGATTTAAGCCATACATGCACACTGCCACTAGTAATAACGATTAGATTTAATATGCAATCAAATAGTGTTTTTCACATTTATGTAAAGTCATCAGTCATTTTGATTTATCAAGATCTTGTGCCTTACATTTTTATCATTTAAACTGTTGTGAGTCCTTTTTTTAGAGAATGACGCTATATTATGATATGTTAAGCTAAGCTAAGCTAAGCAACCTACGCTAGACTGGACTAGGCTAGGGTAAGCTAGGTAAGGTTAGATACAGTACCCTAAAGTACAGGGTACAATACAGGGTACAGTACAGCGTTATACATTACACAACAGTAAAGTGTAGTAGACTATAGTACACCATAGTGCACACCAGTACAGTGCAATACATTACACACAACTGAAGTACAATGCACACTACAACACAAAGTATTGTACTGTATTGTACATAGAAGTACAGTGGAACATTTTCTACTAGAAATTCCGCTAAACATAAAATTAACATTTCCCATACAATTCCTACTAGAAATTCCCCTATAAATCGTACTACAAATTCCTCTATAAATCCTACAATAAATTCCCCTATAAATCCTACTAGAAATTCCCCGAGAAATTCTCCAAAGAAATCATACTACAAATGAAACTAGAATTCCTACTATAAATCATCCTACAAATCATACTACAAATCCTAGGAATCCTATTACATATCCTACGATATGTAGGATATATGGATATCCTAAATATCATGGGATATATCGATATCACAGAATATGTAGCATTATATATACTACATATTCTTGGATATATATTTCCCAGATATCCTAGGATATCTAGCATAATCTAATATATATGCACGATATGTAAGATATCCTAGAATATCAACATATCGTAGCATATCCTACGATATGTACATCTATATTAGAGGATATCTACATATACATATCCTAGGATATGTAGGATATCTATATTAAAGGATATCTAGATATACATATCCTAGGATATGTAGGATATCTATATTAGAATATCCTAGCTATATATTACATTATACATCTAATATATATATAGCATATTTTTCCTTTATATATCTATGATAATTATTCTCGATATATATCTACGATTTTATCCTACATATATATTTCTAATTATCTAAATTATATATACACTATATATATACTACATTATTCTAAATATATATATATATATATATATATATATATATATATATATATATATATATATATATATATATATATATATATAGGGGTACCACCACTGGTTTAATTAAAGGGACCCACAGCCTCGAAGAAGAAAATAAATAGTGTTCAGAGAAGACCTTGTGGATTCTCACTGAATACTTTAATCTTTTCCTCTCCTACCACCCCTATTATTTATATATATATATATATATATATATATATATATATATATATATATATATATATACAGATGTATATATTTATCTATCATTGTCCCTCTTACGGTTGTGCATATCTTTGTTGAATGTCCGGACTGTCCCTCGATAGTATCCTTGCTGAATCGGATGCCTTTCATGTTATGCGCTTTTGTTTTCGTATTGAAATCCTTACTGATATTTACCGCCTTTGGAATAGGTCGTACTTTTAAAGGTGATACATAACCTCCCTGGCTTGGTGCCTTCTTTTGATAATTACTTCATACTTGCATAAATGATCTACCAGAAGGAATATATACTTGTATGGCCATGTTTGTGGATGATGCAGACGATTGTCAGGCCCTTTAAATTGATCAAATAAGTGTTTGAACTACATGCATTGTGAAATATTGAAGAAATGACTTTTGTGATTATAATTCGATTATGCAGCAGTTCTATGGTGCCAATATCTTCAAAAGCACTTCGTGAAACTGCACAAGGTGCAATGGCCTCCTAAAAACAACAAAAACCCTTTCTGATCAGGGGGAGAAAGATACTGGCAGTATGGGGCTTTAAATTTATTGATTTGCGAGGGCAGCGGCGGGGGCAGGCGGAGTGAGGGCAGAGCCATTCATTCATTCATTTAAATATAGGTCAAGATACCCTAATGGGTGAGCGTGGAAGTGGGGATAGGGGAAGAATTAGTGGGGGTGAGAGGAAGGGTTTTCAGTATGAGGTAAAGTGCCAGGGCTAGACCCAGCTGCATGGCATTGAAATCGTTATGACCAGACTAGGCAGTGAAGGCAAGGAATCGGATCTCTGTGACAACATTTCGTCTTTTCTGAGCACCCACGGAGACAGCAGCCCTCAGCTGGGTGTGCCCTGGAGGCTCACACCAGATGTGGTCTTTGATCTGTTAATCAACATCACGGCCCACCCAAGGCACCAGAAAACGGGAGCTAGTTGGTCCCCCCCTAAAGAGGGGGGAGAAGAGTTAGGAGGCTATAGTTGGAAGTTTGGTGGTTTGAGTAGTGATATTATAGGAGACGGGTTATGTAAAGGACGGAGCAGGAGGTGGATCGTCGATCAGGTTAAAGAGGTTGTGCGTATGTCTGGGTCTGCTTAGGACGTTTCTGAGGAACGTGTCGTAGTTGTCATGATAGGTGAGAATTCTGTCAATCTGTTTCTTCCCCATAGTATCCCAGGTTATGTTCAGAGGTGGGATGTTCGCCCACTCATGCAGGGCCTCACTGGTGGTGAAGTCCTGCCAATGGATATCGAACACCCATCTCAGAGCCCTGTTCTGGGTACGCTGGAGTTTCTTCCTATTTGTTGGTGCTGCAAGTGTGAGTGGGATCGGTGCATATGTTAGGAGTGGGAGAATAAGTGTTTTGTATAAATAGAGCTTGGTGGCTTGGGAGGCATGTTTGAGTGGGTAGAGTTTTGATAGAGCGTTTGAGGCTATAGCTTTCTTGGGTGTTATGTGTGTGTGAAAGCGAAGGTTGAAGTCTAGTGTGAGTCCAAGTACTGTGGTTTTGTTGACTCTTGGGATCTGGGTTGCATCTGGTGATTGAGAGTAGAGTTTTACTGGGTCAGGGTTGCGTCGTTTGTTGTAGAAAAAGTATGTAATTTTTGACTTGTTGGGGTTTGTTTTAATTCGCCAGTCGTGTTCCCAGAGGGTGACTTTGTCTATTTCTTGTTGTGCTTTCCGTGTGAGGGCGTTAATCGTATAGTCTGTGATCAGTTGGGTTACGTCGTCAGCGTAGCAAAGGGTCATTGATGTCCAGTATATTGGGTCAGGGATGTCGTTTATATAGAGTATGTATAAGGTTGGTGAAAGAACTGAGCCCTGAGGGACACCTGCATTTAGGTTGAAATAACCTGACAGCTTGCTGAGGAACTTGATCTGCATCTTTCTGTTTGTTAGAAAGCTGCAAAGTAACCTCTGCATGTTGTCAGATAGTTGAAACAGAGTGCAGAGTTTGTAACGTAGGCCGTCGTGCCATACAGTGTCAAAAGCTTTTTCGACGTCCTTTGCAATGAGGGCCGTCTTGGCCCTCTGGTGTTTATTTATGAAGAGGTAGTTTGTTATTATGTTCAGTGCGTCTTGTGTTGAGCGGTGTTGTCTGAAGCCAAATTGTTTGTCTGTCAATATGTTTTTGTGTTCTAGGTGATTCCTGAGTTTATGATTAATGAGTTTTTCGTATACTTTCCCTAATGTCTCTAGTAAGCTGATCGGTCTGTAGTTCTTAGGGTCTGTCGGGGATTTTGGGGGTTTTGGAATGAGGATTGCTGTGGCTTCTTTGAATGGGCTTGGGAAATATCCTGATGCTAGTGAGGCGTTGTAGACGTCTGTGAGTGCAAACATTAGGGGGTCTGGAAGTTGCTTGAGGAGAGCTTGGCCAATGCCAGAGGCTCCTGGGGCTTTACGTCTGGTGTTCTTGAGCATGAGTTTAACTTCTTCAGGTAGTATTGATTCTGTGAGGTCACTTTCTAAGTCGTCTAGTGTCGTGAGGTCAATGGTAGGGTAGTGTGTGATGGCATGAGGGTTGTGTCGTATCCATGTTTCTACTCTGTTTATGTTTTGTATTGCTGTTGGCTGTGGGGGGTGGGGATTGAAGATGTCCTGCCAGTGTTGTTTGAATATGCCTACTACTTCTGAGGGATCGGTGTAGTTTTGATTGTTGTGAGTGATGTATGTAAAGGCAGAAGAGGAGGAGTTTCCTCTGATCCTCTTTATGAAGTTCCAAAATTGTTGTGGAGTTGTTTTTCTTTGTATTTCAGCTTTATGTATGAGTTTCTCCCAGTGGTAAGCATGGTCTTGGTCAAGGCTGTTGAGTATGTGGTTTTTTAGTATAGTCAGGTCTGTGTTTACTTGATTGTATCTGTGAAGGTTGTGGGTGAATCTGTTGTGATAGCAGGAGAGTAGTCTTTTTGTTCTGATCGAAGGAAAAAAGGAGTATCTGGTTTTGTGGGTAGTTTTTGGAATGGTAGCATCAGCTGCTTGTATGATGTTATTCTGGATGGTGAGGATCTGGGAATCTATGTCTGTGTGTGGTTTGTCTTGGAAGTTGTAGGGCTGTGTGCTGGCAGTTAGGTGTTGTTTGAAGGCTTCCCAGTCTGCATTTTGATAGTCATATTGTGGGGTGGCTGGGATGAGTATGGGGTTGCTGGAGAGTATGAGTGATATGGGTATGTGATCTGAGCCAGTGAGGGGTCCGGGTGTGATGTAGTGTTGTAGGTGGGTGCCTGCTCTGTTGGTGAGGATTAGATCTGGTCTCCCAGTTCCATTGTGTGCGTAGGTTGTTTGGAAGTCAGGGCCAAGGAAGGTGAGGTGTTTGTTTTGGTGGAGTTGGTGTAGTTGTTGACCGTGCATGTTGTGTTGGCGATGGTTGAATGTTTGGTGTTTTGCATTTAGGTCTGCTAGGAGGAAGACTGGTATGTGTGTGTGGTTGAAGAGAGTGTTTAGGTCCTGGAGAGGGAGACCTAAGTTTGGACGAATGTATGTGGTACCAATGATCATCTGCCCGTGTTGAGTGTGAATGCGGACTGCTAGGAAGTGTTTGTGCTGCCAGTTGGTAGTGAGGAGGTCATGTTTATAGGTGTTCTTTATTAGAATAGCAACCCCTTCGTAAGCTTCATCAGGAGATTGGTATGTTGTGAAGCCAAAATGTCTAATTTTGTGAGAGTTCGTCACGTATGTGCTGTTCAGTAGCAGCACATCCGGTCTTTCATTCTCCACAAAGTTAGCTATTAGGTGTCTGATGTTGTAATATGCTCTAACGTTAAATTGTGTGATTTTCATATTTACTGACTTGATGGGGGAGTGTTTGTGGCGTTTGAACCAGAGGGGTTCTCCTTTGTGGTTTGATTCGTTGTGTAGATAGATTTGGTAATTATAGATTTGGGTAGGAGATATGTATGACATCCGTTTTGCATGGTTTCTGGTATGAATTTAGGAAGTTTTGATGTAGGGGTGAGGGAGTGGTCTGGGGAGGTGTTAGTCCTCTTGGCTGAGAAAGACACGTTTTGGGGCTGATTTTGTGGGATTTTGGGCTTTGTACCTGTGTGGTATTGGGTTAGGGGCGTGAGGTTGGCTAGCGTGTTGGGCGTGAGGTGAGTTGACGTGTTGGGCGTGTGGGCTAAGGCAGAGCCCCTCTGAGCCCCCGTATTTATACGGCCCCAAACTGCCCGCGCAACGCCGCGGGACGCGCTGCGCAAATGTTTCTTTCTCCCCCATCAGAAACATCCCCGCTTTGCGAAGCAGTGGCCATTTCTGGAACTGAAAAACAAGAGGTACAACGAGAATCATTAAATATGGCACAACTAGACTAAAATAAAAGGTGATAGAATACTTACAATACTACTAAAACACTTGCAAAGTAATAAAAGGCATTGACAAACATTAAATCCTGAAACTTGAAACTTGAGAACACATTTTGAAACAAATTTCTTTTACGACCGACTTTACGATTATTGCCCTTACAGCATTCTACTTGGAGGTAAGTAATTATCAAAAGAAGGCACCAAACCGGGAAGGCTATGTAGCACCATCAAATACCAAAGATGACAATACGACAACAGAAACTCATAAGGCGAACGATACAAAAATTATCCGATTCACAAAGAATTCCATCGAGGGACGAGCGACTGCAAGGGATGGTCGGTAAACAAGACAAACGCTCGTCCGGGAAGTCAGCACATTCAATAAGAATATGCACCACTTTAAGAGGGACAATGCAATTTGGACAATAAGGAGCAGGGCGCCGCTCCATTAAGTGACCGTGAGTTAAGCGAGTAGGACCAATTCGCAACCTCACAACACCTGTTTCCACATCCACGGTTACAGTGGTAGGAGGACGGTCAGGACGACACACTACTCTTAACAGTACGCAGTTTGTTACCAGTAACAGAACCTAAACAAGCCTGCCAACGGCTAAGGACGGACGAATGAATAACTGAATAAAACTCGGAATCAAAAATACCTTTACGAGAGATGGGACAAGAGTAGACAGCTTCTCTAGCGGCACCATCTGTACGCTCAATTAAAGACACCAATATGGCTGGGAACCCAACAAAACTCAACTGACTTAAATTTACTATGAACAAGAAACAACCAATGCTGGATCTCGACAACCACTGGATGAACCCGATTAAAGGACTCGAGAGCCATGAGGGCACTATGAGAGTCAAAAACAACTACAAAGCAACATTGACAACGAGAAACCAGGAGACCAACAGCATAGAGAATAGCATAAAGTTCAACTGTGATGATGCTGTCTCCAGAGGTAAGCGGCACATAGAATTGCAATCAAGAAAAACATCAGAGTAGCCTACACCGTCTGCAGACTTACACCCATCATTGAAAATGGAAACGGAGCGGGAGTGAGAGGTGTTCAAGGAAAAGGCGTTTTAGAACCGTAGGTGGGGTAAAAGCTTTAGTGATGCCGGTTAAGGATGTACAAAACTCCGGAAGGGGGACTCTCCACTGGGGCAAAGGAACAACACGAGGAAAAATATGAACAATACGAACCGAAAGATAATCCTGTAAGCCAGATAACAGAACAGAAAGAGGGAGGTGATGAAGAGGAACAGGAATCACAGGACGGCCAAAAGTTAAAGCACTACAAACGCGAGAGGAAGGATGTTGCAAGGACCGCGCAAGATAGCAAAGGCAGTAACGATCACAGCGGTCCTAGAGAGATAGGAAGCCAGTTTCAACATACAACCTAAGGACGGGAGTCGAACGAAACGCAACAGAACTGAGGCGCAAAACAGTATGGTGCAAAGCATCAAGACGGCGAAGAGTAGGAGGAGAACACGAGTAAGCAGGGCAACCATAATCCAGTTTAGACAGGACGAGAGAGGTATGTAAAACGAGGAGAATCCGCCTATCCGCTCCCCAAGAAGTATGGGAAACATCTCAAGGAGGCCAAGGGCCATACAGCATTCAACTCGGAGGTAAGAGATATAGGGCGACCAACACAAACGAGTGTCAAAAATCAATCCCAAAAGCTTAGCACAATCATTGTACACAATGGCGTGACCATAAAGCGACAAAGAAGGACGAAGAACAACATTCTTCCGAGTAAAAGTCATAGCATAAGTCTTAGACGTTGAGAACCTGAAGCCATGATCGGTGGCCCAACACGACACGATATCTATCGCAAGTTGATGCCAGCGTTGAAGGAGAGGCGAATCATCACCCTGACAGCGAAGGGTAAGATCGTCGACAGACAGCGGAGAAGACACCAGAAGGAAGAGAGGAAAGAAGACCATTGAGGGCAACCACAAAAAGAGTAGTGCTCAGAACACTACCCTGGGGCACAACTTCGTATTGCTGAAAACAGCCAGAGAGAGCGATACCAAGCCTCACCCAAAAGGAACGACGAGAAACGAACCTTTGGAGAAAGAGGGAGATTACCAAATAGGCCAAAAGAATGAAGTTTGGACAGAATATGACATTGCAAGTGGTGTCGTAAGCCTTCTCCAGGTCAAAAAGGACGGCAACAACGGAGGTCTTCACAGCAAACGCACTACAAATATAGACCTCCAAGTTCACTAATACATCAATCGTGCTGCATCACTTGTGAAAGCCAAATTGTGAATGTGAGGTGGTAGTGATTGTGTTCTAAGAACCACATCAGACAGACATTGATCATACGTTCAAAAAATTCGCACATACAACTTGTTGCATCAATGGAGCTGAAGTCCTTAGGGAATATCCTTAAGAGAACCTGGCTTCCGAATAAGAAGAAGAATAACTGTCTCAAGCCAGTCCTCGAAGACTGATAACGACTTCCACATACGGTTATAAATATTCACTAAATACTGAAATGTGCACGGAGATAACAAAACATCTCTTAACGAATGTCATACAAGCCCGCTGCCGTTGAACCGCACAGGGTCAGGGCAGACTAGAGTTCAGACAAAGAGAAGGGATCGTTACAGGAGCTGGAAATGTGTGCGAATATAACAGACAAGATTCAAGAAGGGCCTTCCGAGTAAGGAAAGTGGGAGGAAGATGAGAACTGGAACTAACACTTGACAAGTGTGAACCCTGTTCGGATACAATCAACACCTCCCCCCCCCCCAACAGAACCACAGCAGTGAAGGACTGGCAAGATATCTGAAACAAACTTACTCACTATCTTATGGATTTTCTTCAAGATCTGAGAGAGATGATATCAACCGTTATGATGAACACACAAGATTTCCATCTCTCACACTTAGCCATATGGATAGCCCTATGGGCCACCGCACTGCCTTCTGAAACAAATTAAAACAATCACGCATCCGCTGCCGTTTCTTCCAGGCCGCACGCTTACAACTCTCACCTCGAGTACAGTTTGAATTCCACCAGGTAACACACTTCCATGTGCCACGGGGGTAGAGCAAGCAACAGAGGGCAACGTTGAAAACAGTATGAAAGAGGAGAGAGGGGTCAAGGGAGAGATCATGAAGACTAGTATGGAGGGTTAGTACATAACAGTCACCCTTGACAAACTGCTACCTAGGGAAGGAGGGGAAGAAGGTGACAAAGATGGAAACAATTATCAGTTATGGAGATCATCAAGAACCTGCCATGTAGAATCCAAATAAAAACAAGACGAGCAGAGCAAAAGATCAAACACAGGAAATGGTGTGAGCGCACGAGTCAATATAACTGGTTCACCACAATTCAAAAAGAGAGAAAAAGAAAGAGAGGACAAATAGTTCAAGGTGGCGCCCTCACATTTTTGTCAGCACATCACCCCAGAGGACATGCCAACACTTAAAAATCACACAAAAGGAGCATGGGCTCTGGTAAGGAGTGCAACAGGTGTTTAAAATCACGAAGAGACAGTAACATTTGGGGGAACATAAATGGAACAGTGTGCCATTTTCTCAAAGATATGGACAGGAAAGACATTTGAAACAATTTTTTCCGTGTTAAAGTAGTTAACAAATGCAATGTATTAGTCTGTGATGTCATGGAGTCTGGCACCATACACAGGTTCAAATGTTGATTTGATACGAGCCCAATAGCCTCAAAAATCTGTACACCACTCGAGAGGTGAGACCAGAGAGTCGAAACTCAACCCACAACAACTAGGCGAGTATAGTATTATATAAAAAAAAAAAAAAAAAAAAAAAAAAAACTAAAACCACACGAGTTGGGAGGAATCATGTGTATTCGAGTGCGGAAGTTATGGTGCCGAGCTCCCCCAGTATGACCTCAGGGGAAGAAGGGGTTAAAAGGCTACGTTGCTACAATGAGAGATGCAGCCTCTCCAGGTGACGAGGTGCTCACCACTGGGGGGCTTGGTGCTCGTCCCTGACAACAAAGTGGGAGGGACGTGGAGAGGGTCAGTCGGCAGTCAACAGATGAGCCTGGTCTGGGGCCTATGGAGCCCGATCTTACATCATTGGCCGACTCGGGGTCCTGGTCGCCCACCCCATGAAGCTTTGCAAGAGAAGTCAAGTCAGACTGCTATTCATACAGCATTATTTTCAAAAGTCTAGGTCTCAGAGCCAAGGGATGCCACCTACCAGGGCAGCTAGGGAAGCATAACACTTGCCAGTGCAGGAGGAGAGACGATGGGGGGGGTGTCGTTCCCAGCAGTGCTTCTTGTTTTTAATGAGAGTCCTACTGTACCGTATATTCTCTCACACTGGTGCAAAAACCCCTTTCTTCCTATTGCCCCAGTCTGGCCACCTAACCATCCACCAAGGGTGAGCCCCTCCAGCGGAAAGTCCGTTGACCCGATCAAGATTTCCACGAGTGAGTACCTTAGCACGCACAACACCCACAGAGGGCACCAAGTCAATCCTCAATGGCCTCAAAAAAAAAAAAAAAAAGTCAAATGTGAGCACTCTCTCAACAAAAAAAAATTCTGGAAGGGTAACTTACAACAAAGATATTCTCTCTTATAGGTACAGTATATTTTTTTATAATCATGTATTCATTAGTTTATTGGGGACCACATATTTCCCAGCCTGCTACCTTCCTTTGATTAGGGTGTTAGACAACCCACACCAGCCAGCGTACGTGAGCACCCCCACCACAACAAGGCAGCATCCATGATGGACAGGAGATAAAGATTAAAGGTAATTAGAACTGCCAACCACACTATTTATTCAAAAAATTTATTATCAACCAGTTTCCTGAATACAACTAATTTAATAAATACGTTGCAGGCAGCTCTGCAACTTTTAATAAATAAATTATACAGTAATTCCAAAGAAAAATCATCTATCACATTACTGTACTTATTTCAATACTGAGTAATCAGTCTACTGTGCTTCAATTCTTGTGACCTATATTCACTGTTCTGCTACACAAAGTAGCTAAATGATAATAAATTACCACATCTCTCTTTAGCCAGTGCTTATTTAAATTTGGGAGGCGTGCAATATTCATTAAGTACGGACAGTATACATCTATTGCATCCTCTATGATTAAGTGTGAATTAAACCTTTTTGGTCAACATGTACCAGAACCATGAACTCTTATATTGGCACAAACAATTCTACAACTCAATGTATAAATATGCTACTTACACTTCAAATTATAGGGTTGGTAAAGTACACCACCTGTGACCATCTTTGGTATGTGAGTAACGTAGTGTGTGTATGTGCACCAAGCTTCTTTCCACTTCATATTGTTGGAAAATTGTCCCACAATCTCTTTAAACCTCAAATTGACTGTCAAAGCTTTTAAAACATATTTCTTTTATTTTTCAACATACTATTGTATTATAAAGCCAACATTACGAATAATCTACGAACAACACCGTTTAAAACAAAGAGCGAGGAGCAGCACCTTATGAATTTTGTAAACTCATTCCATAATTAGAAAACAATCAACATTCAAGCTAAAAAAGTTTTATTCTTGTAATTGAATAGCCCATAAACTACTCTAATCAATTACTTTATAACATCAAATTTGTGCATTCGAATACCCTTAAGAAATGTTGTTCCTAAATTTTAAGCCCTTTAAAGCACATTGTATTTAGAAACGTTTATGTTTACATTTCAACACCTCAATCACAATAATTACAAAGTGAACCATGACCTTCTTTCAAACATACACTTCGCACACTATTATTCACAGTAAACAAAGGTAGTATAATTAAATTTTCAATACAAAAACCAAACCAAGCTGGGGGAGACTTACTTAGCATCTTCACACGTAATCAATAGTATATATGTTGTTAACAGTATTGGAGAAAGATAATGTGCCGTTTGTGAGAATCGCCTAACATGAATAATCCCTCGAGAGGTAAACTGCTACTAAAGCCAGACACCTCTGCCCTTTAGAAACTACTGTAACATTATAAACAGTCAATGAAGAGCATCTTTAATGTTAACAATAATGTCACTTATTATTTTAATTACTCCTTCAACTTCCATTATTTGAAATATAATTGCACATCAAAATACATTAAACAATTTATTGTGTTAACACCTTACCTTGCAATTTCACATAAATTTATTTTTCACATTTATTATTTATGCTAACATTCATAAAATCCATCCTGGCAATAATTTCTTCTTGCCAGTTCTTTACACTCTCATTCTCTAACAATCAAATTAACATAGTGGTAAATTTGATTTATTTTTAACTACGTCGAGATCAATTTTGTTTGACTTGACGATAACATGGATATTGACAATTTTCTTACTTTACCAAAAATGTATTACCAATAATCTTATGGGTCTTTATAACAATTCCTTTAAGGATTTTGTTTTGTAGGCACTAGGTCACAATGTTCATTTATAGCTTCATAATTCTTAATACAAATTATATCCCTTTAAAATTGTGGGTTTTTTGGGGGGGTTTATAAATAACCAGTAATTAACAAGGCTACTGGTACACTCACCATGATGAATGTTTTAATCTTATAACAGTCTGCAGGATACCGATATGTTGAGATGCCGTCAATTCTGGTCCCACTATGTGTATTATGCACAAAACTTGTAAATTTCTATACACACGACTTCTCAGTTGGAAACATATACATGTTAATACAACTATGAAATAAGTGCAAAACAAAACTATACATCATACTATGCCTTCAAAAAATCAAAAGGTAAAATTTTTTATTTCTAAGTTTGCATACCTAAAAAAAATTCCACTGCAGTGTTAATAATCTCCAACACAGCACAAAACACAAGATAACATAGCTTATTTTCTCCTCAAACACAAATTATGGCTATCACATTGCAAATTATTATTATTTTATCATTGTCTCAACGTAATTTTATAACTCATGATTTTTATTGAGTAAATGCGATGCTCATGATCCACAAGTTGTGTTAAACCTCTCAACAAAAAGATATTACTGTACTTTCAATTCTGAGGCAGTGGTTCTTGTCAAATAACACAAGTGTTTATGAATAACATGATCATTTCAACATTTTCACTGCCCATATTTACACAATTATACTGTGTATCTAGAGTGACATGAAATAATATTTACATGCTACACAAGTTTTTCTTATATCCAAAGGACAATGCATTCTTATCAAATCTTGCCTCTACAGTCTGTAACTAAATAGTATCGTGCTCAAGGCAATAATGATTCAAGGCACTGCCCTACATTTTTTACCACTATTATGAAACTTAAATGTATCACCCTAATCAAACACAAAATCTTATTTTGAAAAATTAGCTTTAATTTATTCATTGTGTTTAATTTTTGTATTATTTATTTCAAAATAATTGTGCAAAAAAACAAACATTTACAATTAACACACACTCGGTTTGACTGTACATATTCAAAGGCATAATCACTCGACACACAAAATCAATACAAGAAACTGCATCATTAGACATGCTATGATGTACATCTCGATTTGGAAATAACTATCAACCCATCCTCAGCTTTATTTACATATAACCATCAATTCACCAATGTGTCTCAAATATTATACTGTCAATCTTGATAGCTGTTGCAACATTATGTAAACTGTGTCTTACATTTCACTCATTTCTCAAGACAATCGACTTGAGAATGGTCCAGGACGGACCAAAACGTCGTCGTCCCTTCAACTTCTAGTGTGTGGTCTGGTCAACTTACATTTCAATAAATGAGAATTTGTAATATAAAATACTAGTGTCAAGTTGGTCTTACACTTAAGCAAACATCAACCTATCACAAGTATTACACAGCTGCCTCCTGCTACTACTGCTGTTTATGTTCCCGATTGAAGACTGGAAAAATATTTCAGTATGATTTGACTGGCTATTATAGGAATACCAATGCTACTACCTATATACACATTCACAAGGCATGGAACTCCAACATTTCACTGGCTCTCAACTTTTGAGGTACAGTTGTTTACAACAATGAACAGAACACACTATCAAAACATTGCCGCAATCAGTTTTATTTGTCAACACAAGACAAAACTAAATAGGATGAAGTCTTTGGTTAAGACCATAACTTCCAATTATTCTTAGGAGTAAACATATACACAATAACAAATATCTTAAGTTTACAGTTGACATCACAACCAGATGAACAAAACGGATCATCACTACCGTCAATGACAAACACACAACACACACACACACACAGCTTCGCACTTTTTTTTTTCTCACTCCTGGTAGCAAATACCTTCCTGGTCTGTTAAATGGCACTGCCATGTACTATTCTTACACTAACTCTCACTTGCGTCATAACTCATTCACACCCATTCATGATTTGTCTCACTGTATGTCATACCTAATAACTACTTGCCTAATAAATCAAATATCACTTAAAACTGGTTTTTATTTCTATAATTTTAACTGTAGAGTGATGAGCAACTTTGGTTTATTTTCATCTATAACTTCGCAACCTAACCCAAATACACGTATGCAAATTATTCAATGCTGCTCTGCTGAACTAGTAAAACCTAGGCATAGATTTCTTTGTAATTCATGTTATCAATTTCAGATTAATATTTTTAAAGGTGAACTAATTTTAATATTTTATTGCATATATTATCATTCTGGCTGTTAGCAAAATGGTCTTGCCTAGTAGGGCGGTTCTAACTTTTAAGTACGACGTTATATTTATATGTATACAGACGACCACGTCCTTTCTGGATACCTTGGAACTGAGGCGGAACGAATATCTCATTGTCTCTCGATACATGGCTACTCATCCAGAAATTCTATGGGACAAAATCAACATTTTGATAGGGAAAATTCTTCTTTTTATATTTTGTACTCATGAATGTGATATTTTCTGCGTGTTGGTGTTAGCATCAGTGTGCATCGCAAGTGGGTGTGGGTGTTAGTGGTCAGGAGTGCATGTGCATACTCACAAGTGAGTGACAGTTTTGGGAGTGGGGTGGATTTGTGTGTTGGTGTATGGGTAATGTATTACCATGCAGGTGTGGGTATTAGCATGCAAGTGTCAGTACCGTCATGGGAGTGTAGATATCAGTGTGTGAGTGCCTATATATTCGTGTCGCCATGTATGGCTGTCAGTGTGTGGGCATAATCAAGTAAAGAATGTGAGGAAATGGTGTCGTTAGGATTTTCGCGGGTCTTACACGTACTCCGTGAACTACAGATGTCGTTAGGATTTTCGCGGCTCTTACACGTACTCTGTGAACTACAGGTGGACAAAACTGGTACATAAGATTCACACTCACATTAACCCTAACTGGGGAAGGTTTATTATGGATAGTGAGGGTCAGAGGTGGTTCAGTTCCTTAATCCTGTTATAATATGCAAACAACAGAATACATTTATTCAGTATTTGGTGGGTTACTTATTCATTCAAATACTGTATTTAAAAGATAATAACATGGGTTTTGATAAAATATCAGGCTTATATGATGTTACAGCACATGTTAACACTTGTATGAGGCGAGTTTGGGTAGTCTCTCTCCCAATAAACTGCTTACACTTCCAGTTTATCTAGACTGACATTCTATCTAGAATGACATACTATTTACCAGATGTTCTTTCAAGCCTGATAAGGTACTCTCATATGTTGAAGTACCTTTACCACTCCCACACTCCACTTTATCACACATTTTTATTCAGACCACTTGCTTTGTCTCATCAGTTTATTCCAATTTTTTTTTATAAATACTCAAAACTAACAACAGCCACAGCCAGATAGGTGTCCAGAAAGTCTATAGCTTTCTGTAATTTTTATATTTTTATATTATCTATGTCTGTCTATCTATATATACTGTATGTATGTGTATAATTTATATATATATATATATATATATATATATATATATATATATATATATATATATATATATATATATATATGTCGTACCTAATAGCCAGAACTCACTTCTCAGCCTACTATGCAAGGCCCGATTTGCCTAATAAGCCAAGTTTTCATGAATTAATGTTTTTTCGTCTACCTAACCTACCTAACCTAACCTAACCTAGCTTTTTTTGGCTACCTAACCTAACCTTACCTATATATATAGGTTAGGTTAGGTTAGGTAGGGTTGGTTAGGTTCGGTCATATATCTACGTTAATTTTAACTCCAATAAAAAAAAATTGACCTCATACATAGTGAAAAGGGTAGCTTTATCATTTCATAAGAAAAAAATTATAGTAAATATATTAATTCAGGAAAACTTGGCTTATTAGGCAAATCGGGCCTTGAATAGTAGGCTGAGAAGTGAGTTCTGGCTACTAGGTACGACATATATATATATATATATATATATATATATATATATATATATATATATATATATATATTTATATATTTATATATTTATTACACACACACACTGTATTTTTATATATCCAGTACTAATACCACTCCCCCACTCAAACCCACACACACACACACACAAAGTCATAAGTTCAACTTTCATGGTATCGTGCTCTAGCAAACACTGCTTATGGTATCACACAATGGATATTTCAAAAATGTTCTCGCCTTGTTTACAAATATATTTTATGCGACATAGTAGTTATCTTCACTGATGTACAGTATAACATTACTAGCATTTCTTCCAACCACTCATGATCCATTAACAACAGACATTAACGTAACACTCGTCTCTCAATATCATTCGTACAAAAACATTTGCTCTATGAACATTAAACACAATGAAATGAGAAATCTAGGTGAAACTACAACATATTAACACGTAACAAAAAATATAGACAACACTAAATATAATAAATTATATCATTGACATTGGCTTTCAACTATCTGCTATGTGAACAAATTGCAAGTTGAGAAAGACAGAAGACAATGCCCTGGCACTGGGAAATATTGCTGCCCTATATATCAGCTGGTTATTAGATTTTTCCATTGGCAGTGAATGGTATCACAACGGTGGGGATAGGTAAAGCATGCGCGCTCCACCATCACATGCCGACACTGCACGGGGTCTAACGTGTGCAAACACACACCTTATTTGGCAATTATTATTTGCATTGAATAACCAGTCTATGCTTTAGTAGTATGTGTGTGTATATGTATGTGTATATATATATATATATATTAAATTATGTATATATATCTACATACTGTATATGAGAATCATAAGGTCAACGACGACTCTGCTTCAGCAACTCTATTTTGATTTGTGCCTGATTATAAGCTTTCGTTGTTTACCACTGCTACATACTACTCGCACCTCGTCATGTCCACACACTTGCAAAATTGCTACAGGACTTTACAAAGATCACATCCCTGAGCATATTTCAAATACTAACTGGCAGCACCTCAAATAGAGCACTAGTAATCATATCTTTACCACATTTATGATTAGATTCAAACCTGTCAATGTTTTTGCACTCACTCATTTTAAATATCAGCACTTCCCCACATCCCATCAGCAAAAAGTCACATGTGCACGAAAGGCTCTTAAACCAAATATATATTATTTGGCATATCATTATCCCAAATTTTAAGCAAACATTTTGAGAATACTGCACAAGTATTTGTTTATGTCCATATAAAGAAACCCACACAACACTAATGCAACAAGATGCATTTGGTATATACTGTACATCTACAAGAAGCGTATGCACCAAGCTTTAATCAAAACGGTGTGTGTACTTCATTGCATGCTGAATTACTTTTTATTTTAATTATCTTGTATCACTGCTTTCCCCGTCAAGAGCACCTGCTGCTGCCAACACACACACACACCATTACTTTACAGTGTCAGAAGGCCTGGTGTCGTGGCACTAGGTAGTGGTCAATCGCAGCAAGGGAAGGGAAAGGGCGGGAAGCTGACATGACTAGGCAGACAAAGCCCACTGGATTTAAACTGTATTAACAACTTTATCAGGAGCCCCTGTCAACTTGTTGACAATGTAAAATTTGTGCTTGTTTCCAACTAATCCACGAATCACAGCAATATTTTCAACCAAGAAATTAAATGGCATTGTTATGAGCGCACCAGCCATGCACATAGCCATCCGTAACCATCCAACTCTGTCGACTCGGAATGACTTTATCACCCCAAATATGTACATGTAAAAATTTACACCGCCAACAAATGCCGCAATTACATTAAGAACACCAGGAACAGGAACTGGAAATATGGTGCTAAGTATTACAGATGCCAGAGCCAACGGCATCGTGACCCAAGAGTAGAGAGAGATTGCCAGAAGCCATTTTGTGCTCACCTGTAAACCAATGATACATTAGTTGCCAACTCTATGCCAATATATTTCATCATCATCGATTATTTAATGTTGTAATTAAGTCGGTAACAAACATCCTTTCTCCCACCGTATGATTAAACAAGTTTTATTATACAAGATTTTGTTGCAAATGCAAAATGTTATGTTATTATAAGCAAGTTAGCATTTAAAGTATGATTTCATTGCGTGTATAAAAATTTTATTTTTTAGATACATTATTTTTAAGACTAAAAGCCAAACAATGGTCATTTTCAAAACACTTATATTCACATGAATCTACATAGTGTTTGGAGAGATATATTATCCAGATTTTAAAGTTGCCACTGGTTACTGTATTCCCATATATGTCAATTACAGGTTTTAACTCTTATAATACACATCCTAAACAGTACAAGTATATGAAAATATATTTTAGTTTCATGATTTTGGATATTTTTACATTATTTGTTTATTCTGCCATATCACAAGCTTGAACATACAGTTAAAAAGAATTAAAAACCACCAAAGAAGGACTAAAATAAACAATACTTTTTTGTTCCTGAGGTAGCAAGTGTTATTTTCTGATTGCTTATGCCTTTAAAATACATTCAGAAAATGGTTATTATTTCCCTCAAACTTTCCTTTGACACCTCAAAAAAGACAGCTTTAAGGCATCAGCAAGACATCTTCCACAAGTTGTCTGAGGAAAAGATCAAAGCAATGTTTGCAGACAATATTAGCAATTTTCAAAACTGTGTTTTTGAGCCATAGGCACTCGAACAAAGGCACCAGGAACAAACAAATATTGTGTTATTTATTAGTTATTATCAAATTTGAAAGTAACCCTTGAAATATAACATTTCAGCAAAAGGGATTCACACAATGCCAAATTTAATAAGTGATGGTTTCTACGTACCGGTATGTGTGGACTGTGGACCACTAGGAGAATGCCTTGCAGCCATCTCTTCCGTTGTTGCAAAAAGTCATATATAGTAAATGGGGACTTTTCCCACATCTCTCCTTCAATAAAATCAAACGAGTAGCCTTCCCTAAGGGCTACCATGCCAAAATAGTTATCTTCGGCTACACTTCCATCAGGCCCGTGGTCAAAAGTTACACGTCGCTCAGCACCAGTCTGAAATGAGTAGTGTAGACATTTATATTGTAAACATTACAGCTAAAAATATCCACAACATCAATTTAAATTGTAGACATTTTAACACATCTTAAATCACCAAAACTTGTTTTTTTCATTTTATATCCACCCACAATTGTAAACAAAGAAATGACAACAGGACCAGAATGACAGTTTTGGTTCATCCTAGATTATTATCGAGTAATGTAAAGACAGAAGACAAAGCAATATAAGGGATATTGTCCATTACCATTCATTTTCCTTGACAATTAACAACAATTATGTATATTTTTAAGTACTGTTTAGAGGCAAGTAACAAAGAGGTTTTCATCATTAGACTGTACTTCTTGTTAGACATCCCCTTAGTTTGAAGTCAATCACAAAGAAGTGCAAGGCTTCATACCCACGTCTGGCCTTGCTCAAGGCACATATTTCAATACCGTTTGCACACAAAGTTCGACTAATAATTTTCACACCAACATTGTGAGAGCATTTTTGCAAGTGCAATTGAAGTACTTTCAGTTAGCTATGTACTGTTTATCTAGCTGTACAGTTTCAGTCTTATTATTCGGTCATAAACTTCATAAAACTCATTACTGATTTACATAACTTTCCAGACCAGCCAGTATATATATTGTTTACATTTTACACATGATTCAGGTCCAGGTAATGCTACACAGCTACTGGCCAACACTTGTGATTTCATAATGCGTTCTATTACAATATGCTCGGAAATATTTTACAAACTCGCAAGTAACTGTCACCTTGTCCTCCCGTTACTTACCATTATGACCAGGGTTGGTATTTATAAATGTTTTGATAAGGTTTGAGCTTTAATGATGCTAAAGAACAAAAATTGTAAAGGAACACACTGTGAATTCATGAGTATTGGCCAGTAAATGTCCAGCATATCTTGGACCTGAATCATTTGTAAAATGTAAACGACTTGCTGGTTTGGAAAGTGTTTATGTAAATCGATGATTAAGTTGTAAGCAGTCTTTTGTGTTTATTTGGGGACCTTAGACATAGAATAGTGAAGCATTTGTCTGGTAGTGCAGGTACCAGGGGCCAGATTCACGAAAGCACTTACGAACCTGTACATCTTTTTTCAATCTTTGACGACTTTGTTTACAATTATTAAACAGTTAATGAGCTCCGAAGCACCAGGAGGCTGTATATAACAACAACAACAGTTGAATGGGAAGTTTTCGTGCTTGTAAACTGTTTAATAAATGTAACTAAAGCCGTCAAAGATTGAGGAAAGATGGACACGTTCGTAAGTGCTTTCGTGAATCTGGCCCCAGCAGTCCAGGTTTAATATTACATTTTACCATTTCACTTCCCGGCCATAACACTTGCCTACAGTACATAAAGTACTGTTACTAATCCAAATAATGTATAGATTTTCACAAACACTAACTTTCTTCTGTTACATTGAACAACAAATTTGAAGAGCAATTATTGTTTTAAAACTATAATAAATATTGTATCTACCTGTGTGACAACGTAGGATCCTTTCCAACCAAAGAGCGGTTTGTGAAACACCTTGAACTGGAACCTGAGTTTCCCCATATCATCCGACACTCTAAAGCTGTCGGCCAGAGTGGTGAACCAATTTTGTATGTTTTCATTTGCATATGTAATCAACCCCTGCCAAATATAAAATAAATATTACAAAATGAACTAATAATTATATAATGCATAGATTAGTAAAATAACTATTTACCCAAAGGCCCCGATCAAGTGGCTTGGACACGAATTGTGTCGAGGGTCTTCTCGTTATTCCAAAGTAATATTTCCAGTTGTATCTTGAAGTGAAGAACATCCCAGGAGAGTATGTGCTAGCCCTGGAAACACAAACCGAAACTGTCTCTATTTTCTGCTTTTTACAACTTGCAATAAAGTTGTTACATCTTGGCTTAACGTGTTTATGACGTATTAGAACGTTGTTACAACTTACTATATTGGTTGCTATAACTGGTTAGGTGTTAAAACTTGTTCGAACGTTGTACCAACGTCGTAGTTTCGGTGTGTGTTTGGCGGGAGACTTCCTCTCCCTGCTACAGCACTAGAGACAGTAACCACAACATAAACACAAGTAAAGCAGAGAGAAATGCCAAGCAGAAGTAGTGTGGTGAGCGAGAAGAGAAACTAAGGATTACATGAGCCTTCCATATAATACCTTAACAGTACAATAATATGGTATTAATATCTTCATTATGGGCATGGAGGGAATCCATGTTCCACACTACACAAGTATTCAGCATATAAATGATGTGAAAAGACTTAAGAATCAAAGTGTCATCACACATTCGACATCAGCCAACAAACATACTCGTCTTCAACATCCCAATAACCATCCAAGCAAAAACTACAACATACCACTACTAGCATACCTCTACCACAGTACTAACATTCCTCAGTCACCACCTAGGTTATTTTCTTCAGCAAGTTTTTAAAGTAATACAAATTTTGGATATGTACAATTTTGTCATGTCTGGTAACATAATCCAATGATATTTTTCCCCACATTTTAATTCATTAAACATACATTTATATAACACCATTTTCTAGGGTCTACTGTATATAATGATATATATAAGGGAGACATCAAACTAGTCAAAATAAATCCATATACGTACAGTACATACAAATACTTCAACATTCAAGACCATGCTGCCATTGAATATGATTGTGTCATATTCCTCTTAACTCAATATGCTCTCAAATTAAATTAACTTAAATAATTTTTTTAGCAAATGGCATCGATTCAAAGTTAAGACAAAGATTACCAACCTGACCAAACTGATGTCTGCCCTCAATTACAAAATTGAGAATTCCCCGGATGGCAGAATCAGTCACCAACGTTTCCTCATCAAGATGGACAATCCAGTCGGTGTCAAGCAAAATATTGACATCTTCCTCTAGGCAATATTGTAGAGCTCGGGCTTTGAACAATGCCCCACTCTTTGGACGGTAACTGGAGGGGACCACCACCTGTAATTAAAGAATAAAATATAGGTGTCAATTCCTGTCCGAGAAAATACAGAACACTCTGGGATCGAAAGCCATCCCCAAAGGTATGGGTATATCACATTCTTGTTGTTTCATTGTACTATTCCTCTTTAGCATTTTTATTTTGGTTTGTATTTGCACAACTGAAAGCTTCAAATTCACTGTATGACAATGATATCTTGAGGTTATCTTGAGATGATTTCGGGGCTTTAGTGTCCCCGCGGCCCGGTCCTCGACCAGGCCTCCACCCCCAGGAAGCACCTTGTGACAGCTGACTAACACCCAGGTACCTATTTTACTGCTAGGTAATAGGGGCATAGGGTGAAAGAAACTCTGCCCATTGTTTCTCGCCGGCGCCTGGGATCGAACCCAGGACCACAGGATCACAAGTCCAGCGTGCTGTCCGCTCGGCCGACCGGTTACACGATAGTACTGTAGTAATATTACTGTATACGAGTTGTGATAAATGAGATGAGCAATTACAATTGAGAAGAATAGGTTACAGTAATTCTGAAAGTCCTGGTTGAAGTGTCTCCGAAGGTCACTGCGCAAGTAACCTTTATAATGCCAAGAATGTGTGGAAAAATATCATGAGATGATAGAAAAAATATACAGTATATTAAAACATATCTAAATCTACACAACCACATTCTTGCATATATCCTTCTTTGCCCTTGAAATGGATACATCTTAAAAAAATTTGACTTATGGTATACATACCACCCTAAGATGCTTTAGCTACTTTGCAACATTCGAAACGCCTGCAGGGTACACAGCATTCCCAATCGGTATTAAAGCACTCAAATAAACATTCATCTTAAAAAGTGTCAATTTTGGGGCGACATTTCTCCTATACCCTGAGCATGGGCATTAACAATATAGAAAACAAAAAACTTGTTTAGATTTTTGTCTATGTGTGGGTGTACATATAAATAATGCTTGCTTATCTTATACACATTGCAAGGCTTAAAGATCACGAACAGTGACCAAGTAACAAGTACACACCTGTCTAACTCTCTGATTTTCAGGTAAATCAATCTTCTTGTCTGTGACAACCTCAATCATGAACTTCTCCAAGCCAACCCTCAGGCACGTTGTAAGATTGCGGTTGACATTCTGCCTAACAAGGTCAGGATAGTCGCCTCGCGTTACCACTCTGAGGCAGAGAAAAGGTGCCAGAAGAGGTGAGCCTTTCAGCTTGGCACGTTCAGGAAAGGCATTAAAGCATATAAGACCCAAGAGGTTAAAAACGGCCTGGAAAAAACAAAAGAAAAGTATCGTATGAAAATTTACATTCTATTAAAAATGCTTCAATACATATTTGTCATAACCATCATTAACCCTTAAATAGTTTGGCAATTTAAAAGTCCAACAGTGGTGTGTGTATGACAACAAATAATTAACAAAACTAATGTAAAAAAATTAACAATTTCCATATGGCAAATTGAGCACAAGAGGTAATCAAAGATAGCCATTGGAGCCATGTAAGGCTTAAATACAACTATAATACTTCACTTACTCTAATATATATTATGTGCGTGGCGAGAGAGAGATTAAAATCAAATTCAATATAGAATAAATAGGACCTTAATATACTCAATGGATTCCTTAGCACTTTACTAGTCCATCCCTAAAACTAAAACATTCAACTCTTACATATACAGTTTGACAGAGCGACATTAAATACAATTGTACTTGTATACATGCACATTAATAGGCTTTCAGATCTGCATAAGGGTATTTATGTTGACCCCTTTACATGTGGGTTAAGAATGATACTCTTCATCAGCTTACCACATTCAAAGATTTTTTTTGTGGAAGTTTGCAGGTAGATGTGAGGCATCTGTAAGACAAGGTCATGATTTTCCAAACTGTCATTAAAAAGCATTAAATGGATAAAAATGTTAAAGAAAATATTAACTACTTTTGTTGACCAGACCACACACTAGAAGGTGAAGGGACGACGACGTTTCGGTCCATCCTGGACCATTCTTAAGTCGATCGACTTGAGAATGGTCCAGGACGGACCGAAACGTCGGCATCCCTTCACCTTCTAGTGTGTGGTCTGGTCAACTTACTTTAGCCACGTTATTCTGACTCACCGCCTGCATTAACTACTTTTCCCTGTTTTCAGAAGTTCAACTGAACTCTTAACCCTTACAATATGAATATCATCACAAATCATCACCTTCGGCCCAAAACGCTATCCGTCTTAGTGCCTTTGCAAGAGTGTATGAACACCGATATTATGTTCTCACAACCCAATGTAACTTCTTGTACATACATAAGTAAATAAATGTAGCTTCCCAGGGTAACGTGATTAATGTGTGTTCATTTTAGTCATCACCCAGTTCTTATATAATTAATGGTTATTATACATCTATGTACAGTATATAGATGAAATGGACTAAACCTAGTCACTTGAGCAAATTTCAACTATTATTTTTATTTGATTGCTATTGATTAGGTTATTCTGGTACAATAATCAAGGCAATTTTTGTCAAATCAGATTTTGGCATTTCCCACCAATGTTAAATTCTATTTCTTTACAACATTACAAGACAGAAAAACAGTAAAGGAGTGGGTTTCAAGACACTTCCTCGCACTTTAGGCCAGAAACTTATTTACATGCAATAAAGGTGTTCAGACAGTATATTATATTATATTATAGGCCTACATAGAGTACTCAATCACTTCACTAATCAAAACTTATTTACATGCAATAAAGGTGTTCAGACAGTATATTATATTATATTATAGGCCTACATAGAGTATTCAATCACCGCTTTTGCCAATTATGTGTAAACTTAATAATGAAGTTTAATAATCTCTGAAAGTTTAACATGCAAGTGTCATACTTGTTGACCTTGTATATATAATTAAACAGAAGATTACAGGGATTATTGCCCCAAATTATTAAAGTTTTGGACTAAATACTTAACATTTACTAACAAGCCACAAAACTATAGTGTTTGCAGTGAGAACAAATTCTGCAGTGCAAAGTGATCAATCTACAGTACACAGTGTAACATCTATAGACCCCTTGAACTGACATGCTGGGGTTCAAACAACATTGCATTCATATTACTCTATGTCTAAGGAGAGCAATGAGAGCCGTAATGGTGGAAGGAGCATTCACAATTACAAAAATGCTGTACCTAGTTAAATTATGGCTGCAAATGTGAAAACTATGACTTTCAGTGCTAGAACCTGCAATACACCTCATTATTTACATCTATACGGCTATAATGCGGCTATATACATACTCTATATACGGCTATACGGCTTATAGCCGTTTACGGCTATAAACATAATTGAAACTTGCCACCCTAGAGGTAGTGGCGTGAGATTACGTGCAAGGGGTCAACAGTACACATAGTAAGGTCTAGCCAATACAGGCCAGTAACAACACTCACTCAAAACTGCTCTTGATGCATGTGAGTGGAGGACAAACAGTACCTGAGGCAACGCCAATAAAGGGAGTAGTCTGAGGAGCTGGAAGAGAAGGGTGACTAGAGGAGGATATGATACAGAAGTGGGAGGGTCTCCCCACAAGCCCCCTGCTCCCACTTCAAAAAGCAGCACCACTGTGATGAAGAGAGACACATGGGCTACATGTTTGGTGAGGTGCAGAGTCTCCGAGAAGGCCGAGCTCAACCGACTCACCACCATCGTGCCTGGGGAAACACACACATTAAGTAAATTCTTTCAACTGGAAATAATCTTTAATATGATTTATAAATTGTAGAATAATATAAAATAATTTATCACAAAACAATTACTGTAGTTTAGAAAACACACCATTTCCCTTAAACATTAAATTAACAGGCAAACAATTTCCTAAGTAATTATACCCAGAGAAGCTATGATAAACGTATCTCATTATTGTAAAAATCTTGTTTTCAAATTATCTAATGCAGTACATATACAAGCTCTTCCTTTTTCCCATCATTACTTTTCCTATTGTAAATAACTAAATCAACCGTCTATTTTTCTTTATACACAATAAATGAACAACATCATAACTTTGTCTAAGTAAAATGTAAGGCTTTTAATGTGGAGTTCCCATTGAAAACGTTACATTGTTTATCAAAATGTTTCTGCACGTAAGGTTAGTTATTCAATGGATGAAGTAAGACCACAGTTTCTCCTCCAAGTACTCTTCTCTCTACCCACTTCAAATGCATTCTACACTGATGCTCCATACACCCACATAATTCTCTATCTTCCAACCTATATTTTTTCTTTTTCCTCTCTCTCTCTCATCACTTTTCTGCACTTAAACTTTCAATAACATTTATCTATACAACATACAGCACACCTAAATCATTTATGCTTTCCCAGCTTTATTTTTTCAACCCTTACATTAATTTCATATATTGTACCCTTCTTACAGTACTATGCCTCTCACCGATATTCATCTCTGCGCTATTCTTGCCACCATGTGGTGGGCCCAGAGATCAACGTCCTCATGGCCCATTCTTTGACCAGGCTTCCTGGTTGGTGGTCTGGTCAACCCGGGTGTTAGATGCATGTGGCTCGCAGCCTGACATATGAATCACAACCTAGTTGATGTGTGTGTTTATCAATTTCCTGTTTGAGTACAATGAGAGATCAGCTAGTTATGCCTCTTATGTTTAGAGGGAGAGTGCTGAAAAAGACTTGAGCCTTTCATGTTGAAAGAATAGTCTCTCAGTGTACTTACTGCATATCTGCTTTTCAACAAAGCTATTTTGCCCTTCCTGCCATATCTCCTGCAATATTTTTCAAGTGGAAATTATTATGCATCACTTGTCTGCACTCTACAGAATACAGCTTTTTAACATTTTAAATGGTCCCAATAACTTAGATGTTATATTGAATGGATTCAGGCAGTTAGAGATCTTCACACATTCTCCAGCTTTGAATGAGGCAGTTAGTGTGCAGCAATAGTCCGCCCTAAAGGACATTAGTGTCTTAATCCGTATCATTGGTCTGGAAGAGTTCCTGTTATCCAACCTGTCACTTTTCTTGTAGTTGTGACAGTTACTTTAATGTGTTCTTTAAAAGTAAGGTCATCAGACAAGATTATTCCCAAATCTTTTACAGTACAGGTATATTGCTTTTTCCTTCCAAGATGTGATTCAACTCCAATTTGTGTGGTTTTACGTTTCGATATTTATGTTTTTCTATATCGCAGGAGCTGCGACTTTTCATTAATTAAACATGTTATTTTCTGTAATCTTTGGAGCACCTGATTTACTGAACATCAATATAGAGGTTTGTCAGGTCTTTCACTTCCCCTCTCCTATCCCTCTTCCCTCTCTCACATGCCTCTATCCCTCTTCCCTCTCACCCCACTTCCCCTATCTCCTCCCAACTCTTCCTTCCTTCCTTCTACTGTCTACTCGTGAAATCCCAGCATCAACTGCAAAGAATGATATGACCTATAGTTTGCGTCCTTGTTTATGTCCAGTATGAGAAGGAGAAAAAGTACTAGAGTAAGTACTCTAGTACTTACTCTAGTACTTTTACTCTACACAGTTCCCTGAAGAATTGAGCAAAACTCAGTCTCCCAGGGTACCGTGTAGACTATTAAACTCAAGGATGGGAGTGAGAGGGTAGAAAATATTTAAAAAATCTGGCTTCCTGCTTTGACAGCAATTCCTTTGGTGTGCATTTTGTTTGCAAATAACCCATGGTAACACTGGTTCAAATTTTTGCAAAACTTGTGTATATTGTATCGGTGCTTCTCTTATCTTCCATGGCATCCAAGGGCATGTCACAGTGATCTAGCAATTCTCAGAGGCAGGAGTGCTCTATTTTGAGCCCAATTTTCCTAGGGTTATGTAGATGATATGATGACATGATGTTTAACATCATGTTACAAACATCAAACAACATGATGTTTAACAGTGATAAATTCCAGGTACTCGGGTACAGTAAAAATGAGGACATTAAACACAATACAGGGGACAAAGCACAATCAGATGTGCCCATAGGAGGATAGCAGCATGTCAAGGATTTGGGAATAATGATGTTTGACGACCTAACGTTTAGGGAGCATAACCAAGCAAATATTGCATCAGTCAGAAAAATGATAGGATGGAATACGAGAACTTTCAAATCCAGGGATTCCTTCACAATGGTTGTACTATACAAATCACTCGTACTGTCCCGTCTTGAGTATTGCTCAGTACACACTTATCCTCTTCAGAGCAGGAGAGATTGCTGAAATAGAGGGTGTTCAGAGAACATACAGCATACATAAACGTGATAAAGCACCTAAATTATTGGGATTCTCTCAAAGCTCTCCAAATGTACTCACTAGAAAGGAGACAAGAGAGAGATCAAATAATATACACATGGAAAATACTGGAGGGCCAGGTCCCAAATCTACACAGTAAAATAACAACGTACTGGAGTGAATGATATGGAAGAAATGCAGAATAGAACCCGTGAAGAGCACAGGTGCCATAAGCACAATCAGAGAACACTGTATAAACATCAGAGGTACATGGTTGTTCAACATCCTCCCAGCGAGTATAAGAAATATTGCCGAAACAACCGTGGAGATCAAGATAAAACTAGATAGTTTTCTTCAAGAAGTGCTGGACCAACCCGGCTGTGGTGGATATGTGGGCCTGCGGACTGCTTCATTTGACAGCTTGTTGAACAAAGCTCTCAGAAGTAAAGCCAGCCTGGCCTTGGGCCGGGCTTGGAGAGTAGAAGAACTCCCAGAACCCCATCAAGCAAGTAACAAGCAGATGTTGTGATTCTGCGTGTTTTGTAACCTTACTTCTAAACACTCCTTCAAATATTTTCATGATGTGTGATGATAGTGCCCTCTGTCTAATTTTCTTCGCCTGTTTGATTTTTATTACCTCCTTTGTGAAGTGGCACGATCTCCATCATTTTAAGTGTTGGGGATAACTATAGGCTATCTACAAATCATGTTTCTAGCTATGAAACATGGCCAAAAATAACAAAATAGTTATTTTTTCAATTCTTGATGATTATGGAATAACAGGATTCTGGCATTTTGCTCTTATATTGCTCATCATTTAATTCTCCATTCTCCTCACTCTGCACCTCAAAAAATTAAATTTCTACTACAGGAACATTCCATGTTACTGTGTTATTTACCCTAGGTATTCCCCCCCAAGGTATTCACCAGGGTATTCACCAAGGTATAAAAGTGTGCGTAACTATAACCTACTTCCAAGCATTCGCTTGCTATTTGCCTTCCATTAAAGTTTTTGGCTCACTTGCCACCCATTCCATAACTGTATGCAAAACTGACCGCATTTGTACCTCGCAATTCCACACCCTTTGCTACTTTTCTGCTCATGTCTACACACACCAGTGACCCAAAACCAAAACTAATATTTTTTTCTCTTTGCATTTGCTGTCACTTTTTTTTTTGGTTATCTTGAGATCTTGAGGTTATCTTTACATGATTTCGGGGCTTTTTTAGTGTCCCCGAGGCCCGGTCCTCGACCAGGCCTCCACCCCCAGGAAGCAGCCCGTGACAGCTGACTAACACCCAGGTACCTATTTTACTGCTAGGTAACAGGAGCATAGGGTGAAAGAAACTGCCCATTGTTTCTCGCCGGCGCCCGGGATCAACCTCGGGACCACAGGATCACAAGTCCAGCGTGCTGTCCGCTTGGCCGACCGGCAGCCATTGGTATATTCAATGCTTTTTTGTCTTGGCCATGATACCTGCTTGATGGGATTCTGGGAGTTCTTCTACTCCCCAAACCCGGCCTGAGGCCAGACTTGACTTCTGAGAGCTTGGTCCACCAGGCTGTTGCTTGGAGCGGCCCGCAGGCCCACATATCCACCACATGACAGTGTGAACAGCGTATAACATCTTGTACTTTTTCTCTTCCATCCCTTTTATAGTATTTTCTTGTTCCAATTACAAAAACAATTGGACCTTCACTGCAAAAGGCAAGACATTTTTTCTACGCTGTACTGCGTTTATTTTTGTTCATATTCAAACTTTAGTTTAATATCATCTGTGATAAATATGATTCGAATATCTTTCTTGTAAAACTTTCTAGATATTGTTTGCAACTGAGATTATTAGAATTATCCCTTGGCATCAGGGCAAGTGTGTTGACTCTGCTTCACCTTAAATGGTAATTTTTTACTGCAACAAACTATCATGTAATCTTCGTTCACCTGCATTTCACCACTAAACATTCACAGATAAAACTGGCACAAACCACATTGTTTGTGGTGTAAGCAACATCAACTTTACGGCACATCCCAAACATACAACTAACTCCACCTCACTGTTTATGTTTCAACTTAAACCACAAGAGGTGGATAACTAGCATGATTCAAATTCAATCATCAGCCCATGACTTCCTAACTTAAGAGTACAGTAATGTTATTAAGAGAGACATTGAATACCAGCAGCACATCACCTTTTCTCAAAGTACTTTTCAAGCTCGGCAGTGTTATTGTTGATGCGGCTGCTTCTGGTATTACATGGACCATGCTGGTTTGTCACTAATATTCAACACCACATACAATACAGTAATACAATTACTGTATAAAGTACTGTACAAAATAAAACATTATTCCAAATAAGTATTTTGGGGCAACCTGAAGCTGCCAAAAACTAATTTATCCTGAGTAACATAGTTAACAGTTAATGTTTTCAATTACTGTACATAATAAATGCACAATTCTGTAGTGCACCGATTACTACCATTGCTAGTTCTTGAACTTCATCACAAAATCAATCTGTAAGGCTTCCAAGTACTGTACAGTACTTGATTTTTGAAAATGGACCAAATATGAAGACTTCAAATTCAGTTTAGGAATAGTGAGGAAAGTTCATGCTATTGTACTTCAGAGTATATTGTTCAAGAGGTATATATATCAAGAAACTTGCAACAGAGAAAGGACAGGAAGTGAATCAAATCCCTAATTCCATTGTGTAACTCACTCAAATACATGTGTGTGAATACATAAAGTGTCTGAATACATACAGTAACTGCCCTCGATTCTAGAACGTCTCCTGTCTCTAGAAGGCCCTGTCTCTAATATAAAATAAAAATTATTGAAGAAATTTAAGTTAAAAAATAAAAAAAAAAAAAAAAAAAAAAACAGATGGATGCTGTACATTCATTTATTTAGGTCAACCCCCTACTATAAACAAAAGTGGCATCTGATTTCAAAACGAAGAAATCGTTACCACTATCATCCCCTTTTTCTTTTACAGTATGAGTGGCACTTTCATAAACCCATATTATACTGTTGTGGACATTTTTTTTGCAGGGATATTCCTGCGCGGGCCCTAAGCCTCTGGCTGGCCCACTAAGTGTTGCTTGTTTCTGTTTTACTTGGGCGGAGAATGAGTATTTATGACTCGTATGGTCGCTTCAGTAAGATTTTGTCCCACGTGTTTAACAACAACAACTGCTCTGTTGAATCCAAGTTGAAATCATATTGGGTTTGTAACTGAGGTTATGGACCTGATTAGGAACCTGCAAATAACACAGATTTCCAAATACTGTATAGTATTGTACAGTACAGTAATTTGGCTTCTTTATTATTGCAGTATTATTATTATTCCTAACCTCAATCACTTCAGTATCCTTGTCCATACTGTATTATGAGGATTCTTTTTGCTCCTGTTCTAGTAAGATTACTACTGCTACTAGACATCTTTTTTTCTCACACTCACAAATGACTATCGGAACAAAATGCCTCAAACTCCTAAAGTGAACATCACCAGCTAAAGATTAACAACAATCACTGCATGTGACAAGGATGGTAGTACAGTATTGGCCCACCAACATAAAATAAATCACAAACTGTATTGTGCTATTTATACTCCAAAATATGAAACAACGCATTCAAGCAATGTGCAGTACACTGGATATCGTCATGGATGCTTGGCAAAATTTATCGAGATCTGTATTTTTGCTGGGTGACCCAGCGACAAAATCTGTTCGTTATTCAAATGTATTCTTTATATGGAGTTTCAGATTTTAGAAGTTCAACTGTACCATACATATACAGTACTAGAGTATAGTCACACAGTGGGCTGTACTAGTTCGGCACTTTCTTGCGATAATTACTTAACGCTCTTATTGAGTACTGTACTTTAAAAAATTACTTGTGGTACAACCATCACCACACTGACCTAACTGCAGTCCTAATGTTCCCATTATAAGCACTAGCCTTGTCATCTGCAAATAATGTCAACTGTGTCTACATCACTGTCAGCACATTTTGCTCTTTACCTAGGTATGGAAAGACAGGTATGGAATACCACATTACTACACCTGCAGCTACAACCACTCCAAACTTACACCAGTGTAAAACAAACATGTAGTGATGTGAGAAAGTGTTTAATATTAAACAGTTGTGGATACCTGGAGCCCACTGTTAAACATGGCAGCATGAGCAAAGAGTGGAGAAACTAGGGGGAAAATAAAATCAATGTGAGAAGGAAAATGGGACACAGTAAACAAATAGAAAAATCAGCAAAAAAGAAATACACCGAGTATACGCAATTACAGTACAGTACTTGCAAAATATTGATGACATGCATGTACTGTAGTTTAATTTTCAGTACAATATGCCATAAAAACAGCAATGACTATCCAATTTTAAAATCTGATTTTTTCAAACAAATAAATTAATGTTTACTTTATCAACAAAGCATATCACTAAATGGTAGGTTTCAAAAGTCCTTCATAAATGATTCCAACTCATTAACAGCAATTTATCAATACTGTTTTATGCACTTCTAAAACAATTTAATTTACAAAATGTTTATGTTTCTAATCAAATCTGAACAAAGGCTATCTCAAAAGACAGACTTGAGCATTAGCTTAATTATGCTCCACATGTAACTGTTCACTACACAATCGGTAAGTCAGCCACTGCTGTGCAGGCGGTACGAAAGGCCCAGGTCTCTCTCCTGATAAGATAAAGGTCCCTAATCTTCAATGTCACGAGAGAGAAATCCTTTATCAGGCAATCTCTCAAATGACTGGGATTAATCAGACACCTATTGCCTAAACACACAATTGCTCCATGGTCGGAATACAACATGCCTTGAAGGACACAGTCATCATACCAAATTACCTTGAGGTTATACCTCAAGGTAACCTGGTATGATGACTGTATCACCAAATGATACCAAATGATAAATATCGAAACAATTTCCTTGATCCTCTGATAAAGCAATCTGATGTACAAAAATGGATACATCTACCTCAGCAGTATAGCAACAAGTTTGCTATACTTCACTTGCAAGCAAGTAAAATGTATTGTGTATGCTTGCAATAAGTGTCTCTCGTACACAAACTATTTGTACCATACCATTGTAAAACACAGCAAAACAGTTGTATCAAAATAATTATTTTTGTTTACACACACAGTATCTTTATCTTTAAGAGTACATATATGTCTGTTCAAAGTAAGAAGCCAGATGAATGGGTTTAACCTCGCCCAACTTTTCAAGGTGATACATAAGAGGGGTATGAGAGTATTATAGGCCAGTTGGGGTCAACACTAGTGCCAGCCACCATTTAATAAATATCACAATCTATGACAACCCATGACTTTCATCAAGTCTGAAATTGGGCATTTGTTTTCAATAATGTTTTAGCAGTTTTCAGCACTTAGTAATATCAACCTCCCCAGAGACAGAGACAGAGAGGAGAAAGAGAGACAGATACACACACAAGACAGTACTGTACCTACTACACAACTAAAGGCACAAAAAAATTAAAATAAAAGTGAAAAAATGTGATGTGGCAGAAATTATTATAGAGAATGTAGCCACATTTTATGGTAAAGGTACTTAGGAACGTGGACGGAATCCATACAGTATTCACAAATGATGATCTGACAATTTTCTTCCTTATTACTAAAGATTCATTGTAAAGAGGACCAGATTTTTAATGTTTTACTGCACCTTAGGAGTCTTACCAATAATTAAGTCATTCACCAAGAAAATATACCAGAATAAACCCCCAAACAAATAACGAGTCTAAACTGTTAAGCAAATTATAGGTTGCAGCCATCTGAAATAGCCCCATTGCAGATATCAAACCAATCCCCCCAAAAATTTAGGCTGGTTGCTTTAAGCAAACCAAGAGGTGAACAAATCCACAAGGGCCGTGACGAGGATTCGAACCTGCGTCCGAGAGCATCCCAGACACTGCCTTAATCGACTGAGCTACGACAGTCGCAGATTAATCGTCATTGATTAAGGCAGTGTCTGGGATGCTCCCGGACGCAGGTTCGAATCCTCGTCACGGCCCTTGTGGATTTGTTCATTTGATGCATCACGTTAGTGTGATCTCTGTTTGTAGCAAACTAAGAGGTGTTCTGCATTTATTCAGAACTACAACATCTTCAACAGACGAGACTTGTTTAAGCAATCACGGCCCTAACTTACAGTGAAGATACATCACAGGATGCATATTGGAATTTAAATGAAAAAGAACATTCTGTATAGATTAAAAAAAATACTAGTCATGTTAACTTGTTGCCCAGTATACATGGTTATATCTAACCTCTCGGTCAAAGTACTATCAGTAAAGATGCAATAGTGAGAATACAGATTCATAACATTGTACAAAGGTAAACTAATTTGTCTAGTAAAATGTATTACCAGTACTGTACATTGAAAAGTTACATCTCACATTATACAACATGTTCTAATATATAATAATAATTGATGTCGAGTATTAAAACCTTCTAAGGTTTGGAATATATTACTGACTAAATGCTCTAGGGCGTTTATTTTGCATGATAATCGTCTAGCAAATAAAGAACAAAGGACACAGTCAGACTTGTACTCCGTACCCTGTTCATGTGCTACAGTCTTGTCTTTCCAGGGGTTCACAACACCCTGTACAATCTACTGGTTAACAGCACAGATCAGCGGAGTTTGGTAATGCACTGTATATAAAATATAGCTCAAGAGTAATCTCACAATATACTGTACACTGTAGTAAAGCATCTATATAATTCAGAGCAAGATTGCTTTAGAAGATGATCCTACCTTGCGCAACTGTTAGATCACTGTAACATGATCTCGGAAGCATTGTAAGTACACAAAAAGATTAACACGTACAACAAATGATGCCACTGAAATCATACAAATGCAATCTTGACAATTAACCCCACAAAATGAGAAACTGGTATAGCAGGGAGGTGAATTTTCTACTACCTGTAAAACCTAATACGAAAAAAACAGGTAATTCCACCATGCATGGCTCACTTTCCCAGGTCAGGATTTCCACTTCTCAATTTCTCTTCCTTACACTTGATACCGACATGGTTACAACTTTGTCTTTGCAGGTAACCTTAGAATCTGCATGCTTGCATCTCCCAAAACAAAAAAATCTCCAAGCAAATGTTATCAAAATTCCAAAACGATGTTTAATAAGGACAATTTTCACCAATAAAGCTACATGGATTTTTTTTCCATTTTATAACATGTCATTAGGAAGTTACTGCTGTCTCCTTAGAAAATCATAAAAAATTACTGAAAGTTAAACAAAGTTTAATAGACAGTTCTTAAAACATTGTAAAATTTAAATAAACAAGAGAGTATGCAGCATTCTCGGTGCCTTATATTGTACACATAATCCTCAATATCTTTGGGTTTGGTTGACAATCTTGGCTGGACTCTATTACACGTACAGTATTACTGAAAGGAAAACGTTCAGTGATCCAACATGCCAAGGAGTTTATACCAACAGACTGGAGCACCATGTTACTGGAGCATCACACACAGAGATCACACTAACGTGATGCATCAAATGAACAAATCCACAAGGGCTGTGACGAGGATTCGAACCTGCGTCCGGGAGCATCCCAGACACTGCCTTAATCGACTGAGCTACGACAGGGTTTTAACACTTTTAACACTGATTAAGGCAGTGTCTGGGATGCTCCCGGACGCAGGTTTGAATCCTCGTCACGGCCCTTGTGGATCTGTTTGCTGGAGCATGCAACCTCCCATCAACAACCATGAAAATTTAATATTTCAAAGAGAAGGATATAACTACGTACAGTAGAGAGCATGGCAGTACTGGTTTAAAACAGGAATATACAACTTAGAAGAAGGCCAATGACTCGAGCTTAGATGCAAGGTCATGTGAAGTGATTTGACTAACAGCTTTTCAATACCATAAAAAAATTGGAAGTGGGGAAGCTACCACAGATGTCGGAGCAGAATTCTGAACGATAAAAATAGATTTCGAACCTGAAGAGAATACCAGACTTTAATAAGCACTCTTTGGCAGTCACAAATTAGAGGGTTACAGGATAAGGCAGATGTGACTATGATGCTCAAGATAGTGAAGTATTTATTAGGTTCAAGATATGAATTTTCAATAGAGTAGGTAACAACCTGTTGCAGGTTTAATGCACTATAACTGACAAAAAACTACTTCATTTAAATAAAATTTAATAAAATACTATGGCCCACAGAGATGTAATTAAGATCAACAATAAGAGAGCAAGACTGTAAAGTGCAAGATTATATGAAGATGCTGCAAAAGAAAGATCAAAACTTTAATGAGTGCAATTTTGAGTCATGGAGTCACAAGAATGAACGGTATTACATGAGCTATAAACAACATTGATGAATGATATGACTGAGTGACAGTACCTGTAATTTGCAGAATACCACAGTTGATGGACCAGGTGTCAAGAACATAACAATAAAAGTAACTGCAGAAGGCCTATTGGCCCATACAATGCAGCTCCTATTGGCCCAAACGTTACAGCTCCTATTTATATTTTCTCATTCATATATGTGTATATATATATATATATATTGAATATACCTAATCTATGCTAGAAGCAATCTAGCAATCCTATATCTGATACACTGTACAAATTGGTCTTTTCCCTGGGTAGCATTATTTTCTAGATCCTTATGCCTTCAAAATATGGAATATGGCTATTTTTCCCCTCAACTTTGCTTTGACCATTGCCTTGTACAGGGTTACTTAAAGGCTGCTGACTTCTTATCTAGAGCTGTCAGTAGTCCGCATACCCATCACAACCTGACTGATCCAGCACTTTCTGTAGGAAACTCTCATTACCTTTTCAAAACTTCAACCTTTGTTCCAACTCACACCCTCTTTGTACGGGTTACCAGGCCTGCTGTGGTACTCTTTCTCACCCCCCCCCCTCCCATATTTCATGTTCTTATACTGGTATACTCTTATTTGCTGGTACAGTTCCATCTAGGAGGTACATTTCAAGTGTTTCGAGACTGTTCCAATAAGACGGTTTGAATAATTTTGGTGCATTTACAGTAGACATTTATCCTCTAGTTTGAATAATTCTTTAGTCTTGAAAGCGGGAAGGGGAGAGGGAAGACAAAAGCAGTATTACAAAACGACACAGCACGAGTGATTTAGAGTAGCATCCCTACTTTTGAAGATTTTCATAATTCATCCAATCCTGTTCCTGGCCAAGGTTAAGTTTGCTCTGTTACAGGTATATTTATTAAATATTTGGTAGTCAAACATGATTATTCCTAGACCAGAAGTATGTTATTTCTGGTCTATAAAAGATCGATTGGATCTTTTATCCTGTATCCTGTATTTCCATAACTACAATATAACACAAAACACAGCAGGAAAAACATCTTAGACCAATAGACTGAACATAATGAAACAGTTGATCGACAGTCAAGGAGTGGGACCAAAGAGCCAAACCTCAACCTCCGTAAGCACAACCGAGTACAATACCCACCTCCCGCGTGATGGATGTTGTAGTTATCTTAGCCTCGGCATGATCCTCCTCTTCAACCACGCTACACCTGCAACACGAACACACCCCATCTTAGTGGCACATACAAGACAAAGTGAAAAAAAACAGCTAATCAAAAGCATTTATGGTAATCTTTACAGGGGTATATCTCAAGAGGGTCATACCTCGAAATGTATTAGAAATCTTGAGGTTATCTTGAGATGATTTCGGGGCTTTTTAGTGTCCCCGCGGCCCGGTCCTCGACCAGGCCTCCACCCCCAGGAAGCAGCCCGTGACAGCTGACTAACACCCAGGTACCTATTTTACTGCTAGGTAACAGGGGCATAGGGTGAAAGAAACTCTGCCCATTGTTTCTCGCCGGCGCCTGGGATCGAACCCAGGACCACAGGATCATAAGTCCAGCGTGCTGTGCGCTCGGCCGACCAGCTCCCTCAATTATGAAAATCTAATGCCGTCAGTTCTAAATCTAATACATGTTAGTTAACATGTATTTTAACAAAAGAATAGGCTGAAGCTGCTGCTACTATAAAACTCTTCTACAGAATGTCTAAAAGCCTAAACTAAGCTAAAATCTAGTAAAACAAAATAATAAGTTGTTCATCCACAAATTGTGAAGCTGAAGTGTTCCAGTTGATCAAACTTGAAATTTTGAGCAATAAACAGTAATTCTAAAATGAGGTCAAGTCTGTGAGGAGTAGAATTTTGTTAGCATACTGAAGATGTACTAATACTAACTTAGCAGTTCAAGTCCCCTAATAAACTCTCCCTTCAGGACAAAATATGAACACAGCTTAAGCTACGCATGTATTCACCAGCCCATCCTCCTCAACTTACAATACTTATAGAAGCTATTTGGTCAAAAAGCACAAATATGTAATGATGGACCACAAAAACTTTGTTTTTCGTACTTTCATTTTATAGCCAAGTAAAAAAAACCTAAAAACAAAACAAACACTCCTAGAGTTTCTATAGCACATATATTGTGCTAGGCTATTCCAAATTTATAAATGCTCTACTGAATTTACCCGAGAGCCATTAACACTAGTAGCCTCAACGAGGATAGGAAGGTGGCGGTATGACAAACCTCACCCGTGTCCTGGTTTTTTCCTAACTGGATTTTAAAATTCAACAATTTTGGCACTTATGGCTTCTATGGGTAGGCAGTTCCATGGGTTATAACCCTGTGGCTGAAAATGCATCTCCTGTTTTCAGTCCATCATTGTGGCTTGCTGAGCTTGAAACCGTTGCTCCTTGTTTGTGTTACATCTGACCCTTTGAAGAAATTGTTCGGATCAGCGAATCAACATCCTCCAATTTTAAGTTTCAATAAACTCAGCCCTGTCATGCCTGGTTTGCAGTGTTGTTAGCCCTCTGGCCCTCAACTGTTCTTGGTATGAGAGGTAACTTGGTTCTGGTTATATATACTATATATATATTTTTTTTTTTTTTTATATATACAAGAATTGTTACATTCTTGTACAGCCACTAGTACGTGTAACGTTTCGGGCAGGTCCCTGGAATACGACCACCATGAAGAATCGTTCTTACAACCAAGTACCCATTTTACTGTTGAGTTAAACAGAGGCTACAGTTAAGGATTTGCGCCCAGTAAATCCTCCCCGGCCAGGATACGAACCCAAGACAAAGCGCTCGCGGAACGCCAGGCGAGTGTCTTACCACTACACCACGGAGACTGGTTTAAGACAGCATGTATTTGGCTTAGGCTTATGAGGAGAAGTTAGGTTAGGTTCTATATTTATATTGTGGGAGGAGAGGGGGGGGGGGGTCCTATTTGGCCTAATTCAATAATACAAAACCAACTTTTTTTGGTGGTCCATCACCACACATTGGTATCCGAGAGCAAACAGTTACTCAAGTACACTACTATCATTTTAGGAGGATGGGCAGTTATTCAGATAAGGCATTTGAAATGTTATATTATACAGCACTCCCTCAGTTGTTTACACTGAATACATTGAAAACAATACATTGAAAACTGGATAGTATTCCCCAAGAAGTGCCGGACCAACCAGGCCGTGGTGCATATATGGGCCTGCGGGCTGCTCCAAGCAACAGTCTAGTGAACCAAACTCTCACACGTCAAACCAGGCACGAGCTTGGCGAGTAGAACAACTCCCAGAACCTCATCAAGCAGGTACTGAAACTCTTCATCACTTTTTTTTTAATTCTATTTTTTTTAAAGGCTGAGTTGTTTTTCTTTCTATATTTACTTTTTATTTTAGGTTTTATAAAAATATTTATCACTCACAGAAACAGCAGCTATTTACAATATTTGTTAATATTATTGCACTAAGTTTTTTAAGTTAATTTGTTTTTATAGACTAAACACCCATTGTTGGCAGTGGCAGAAAGGTTGCAGTCACATTACTGGATCAGGAACTGAACTAATGTACTTGAAGCAAAGCAATTTACATTTGTAGTGACTTACCTACTTACACTTTTCATTTCCATATTGTTAGTACCGATGATGAGCACTAGCACTTCAAAATGTGTAATACCGGTATGTAAAATTGTTAAACGCTTTCACGGTTTGCGTGTATACAGTAGTCACAATGTAGAACCATTGTGGAGTGTGCGAGGCACTGCCGAGTTTGTCACAAATTCATGTAGACTCCAACATTATACAGATAACTATCACAGGATACTGTAGCTGAGCACAGCCGGTGTACAACATAATTAATTAACACTTGTGGAAGTGGAATGAACAAGAGAATGAACTAGAGAATATGTGCAAACTCGAGCCACAATTCTAAAATCAAGACCAAATAATTGCACAAGGAATAGATAAGGGCATGGACCAGGAGCTAGAACTCTTCCCCACCGGACTATCATAAATAGGTAACCACTCTCACCCCTCTCTTACCGTATCTTGCTTAAATACCTGCATATCCTTGCCTTATCCAGAGGTCACGACCTCTTCGTAGGGTGCAGTCGCACCTCCACAGATCTCCAGTATCAGCTAATGATACTGGTAATGGCTCCAAAAGGCCACCACTTACGGGCTATTCATGCCCGTGCCACCTTTAGGGTGGCTTAATCTTCATCAATCAATCTTGCCTTATCGCCCTCACACACGGTCCGTCTAATTACCACAAGCTACACAAGCTTCAGAAAGCTTCCTGGCAATACATTAGTAATGAATAAATATGATATATTTACTCATTATAATGTTGGTGCTGAATGTACAACACGAAAAAACAATTTTAATCTGAAAAAGTATCTTTTTATAAAGAAATTAGGCGAAAATAAAAAGCTGGTGACGCCAAATCAAGTCGACGATCCAAGCGTCGGTTAGGTTAGGTTAGGTTAGGTTAGGTTAGGTTAGGTTAGGTTAGGTTAGGTTAGGTTAGGTTAGGTTAGGTCAGGTTAGGTCAGGTTAGGTAGGTTAGGTCAGGTTAGGTAGGTTAGGTCAGGTCAGGTCAGGTCAGGTCAGGTCAGGTCAGGTCAGGTTAGGTCAGGTTAGGTCAGGTCAGGTCAGGTTAGGTTAGGTCAGGTCAGCCTAACCTATCATATTTATTCATTACTAACGTATTGCCAGGAAGCTTTCTGAAGCTTGTGTAGCTTGTGCTAATTAGACGGACCCCTCACACACACTCTTTCCCTGCCAAAGTGCGTCCACACCAATCTAGTCTGCCATGTACAGACAAAAGCACTCTAAGCTCTTATTCCTTATAGACTAACCCCCGTCCCTTCCCTGCACCTCGTCTCTATGGCAATATTCGGCCACAATCACCAGGATTTATCAGAGTAAATATTTATGCCCTCTGTTGTTGACAGACTGTGACCTAGCTGCTGTCACCACAACGCTATCATCTGCTCGTTCCACCTTCCAACCACTTGGGCTGGACGGTAGAGCGACGGTCTCGCTTCCTGCAGGTCGGCGTTCAATCACCCGACCATCCAAGTGGTTGGGCACCATTCCTCCCCCCCCCCCTCCCCATCCTAAATCCTTATCCTGACCCCTTCCCAGTGCTATATAGTCGTAATGGCTTGGAGCTTTCATCTTCCTTTCTTTCCACCTAAACCACACAACTCTGCTGCGTTCCATTTCTAGACCAGATAACCTAAACAACCATCACTGCTTGCAGTAATACTACCCTGTGATTATTGTCTTAACCAAACATGCCAACCAAACAAGCCATCAAATTTAAAGACCTTCAGAGTTTAGCGCACGTGTCTAAAACCATTTTAATAATGCTGAAACTGGAGCATTGTTTTAACCCAAGCAAGACCTAGTTGTAACATGTTATATTAATAAGATATATGATAATATATCTTTTGACACAGGAATTCTGAACTTCTGACACCAGAAGGCATGTCAGGATGAGCAGAATAACCCCCCTTGAGAAGTAGAGGTGCAATAGGTACTCTTGACAGAGAATTATCAACATCAGAGGCCCGAGACTGTTCAACACGCTTCCACTACACATAAGGGACATAACTGGCAGACCCCTCACAGTGTTCAAGAGAGAACTATCAACATCAGAGGCCCGAGACTGTTCAACACGCTTCCACTACACATATGGGACATAACTGGCCGACCCCTCACAGTGTTCAAGAGAGAATTCGCTAAACACCACCAAGGATACCTAATCAACCAGGCTGTGATTCATACGTCAGGCTTTCTAATTCTGAACATACACAGGTTTTGTGCATAGTCTCGAGTATGAGGACTTACTCACCCACCCTCCCCACACCTGAGTCAACCTATTGGGGTCGAGTCACCCCAACACTTACGCCTGCACTCCTACCACTATTCCTTAACAATGATCACGGGGGCGTTGAGGTCGTGCTCCCCATGCCCCACCTATTAACCTAGTTTAAGAAAGTTTATTGAGAAAAGGAAGTACATCTTAAAAGGATAAAGTAGCTAAGGCTATTTCTACCCTCGTCTTATATAGGGTCCCTCAAGGGGCTCACAAACCCATACACTAACCTAGTTGTACTCTTGTGTGTAACGCTTTAAGTGAGGGTTGTTGTTTAAGATTCGCTACCCGGAACAAAAAGTTCCAAGCAGCACGGGCTATGGTGAGCCCGTAGTAAAAGAGTGTATGTGCGTGTTCTTGATGTACAGCTTGTCAGGTGGGCATACTAGAGGCGTACACCACCTGGACTGACCCTTCCCTGCAGAGAGGTCACGACCTCTCCGTAGGGTGCAGTTACACCTCCACAGATTTCCAGTATCAGCTAATGATACTGGTAATGGCCCCAAAGGGCAACCACTTACGGGGCTATTCATGCCCGTGCCACTTTTTGGGTGGCTTAATCTTCATCAATCAATTTATTATTATTATTATTAGGAAAATCAATAAGAACCACGAAGTGGATTCGAACCTAAGCTCTGGGTCCTCCCAAGCACACGCCTTTGATCACTACCCGGAGTATAGGTTCGAATCCTCCTCATGGCTCCTCATTTTCTCATTGATACATCACGTTAATGTGATTTCTTTGTGCACTATTTTCATAGTGCAATGAACATACTTTTGGTGTACCATTCCCGCTGTTAAACTTGGTTCACTTCAGTTAGGAGAAGTGATGATGCGTCCTCTATGGCGCAAGAAACTAAGATACCGTCTTGTGTCATCTTAGAAGATAACATAATTATCAGGAGAACGGACTGTTGTAGTTCTGTTTAGATTCAGCTACTCTGAACCAAAGCTGCAAGTAGCACGGGCTATGGTGAGCCAGTAGTGGACTTACCTGGCACAGGAGCGGGGCAAGTAGCACGGGCTATGGTGAGCCCGTAGTGGACTTACCTGGCACAGGAGCGGGGCTGTCTCACAACTAAGCAACTACCACTATATAGCACTTGAAAGGGATAGGGTATTTAGGATAGGACTAAGAGAACGAATGGTGCCCAACCACTTGGATGGTCGGTAATTGAACGCCGACCTGAATTAGCGAGACCGATGCTCTACCAACCAGCCCAAGTGGTTGGGTGTCATTTTAGACGGATGACAGCACTGAGTTTAAGTCGGCTTTGAGAATAAGAGATCAGGACTTCTAGAGGAAAAACAGTACCGGGGAACCATCTTTCAAACAATTTATCACTGTTTGGTAATGTTACTTCATCACTAATTTCAAAGCATGTTATGGTGTGCTCTGTTCCTGTTATCAGTGTGGAGGAAGTACAGTTGTAATGTTATCTTGAGATTCTTGAGATGATTTCGGGGCTTTTTAGTGTCCCCGCGGCCCGGTCCTCGACCAGGCCTCCACCCCCAGGAAGCAGCCCGTAACAGCTGACTAACTCCCAGGTACCTATTTACTGCTAGGTAACAGGGGCATTCAGGGTGAAAGAAACTTTGCCCATTTGTTTCTGCCTCGTGCGGGAATCGAACCCGCGCCACAGAATTACGAGTCTGCGCGCTATCCACCAGGCTACGAGGCCCACAAATGTTAGGGACGTCACCGATATCTAGGATCCGTCTCTGTAGGCTACTTTGTGCTTTTCGACAAGTGCTGATCAATGTTGAATTCCAAACGTCTGGGCTGAGACCGAGTGCATGGCGGCTTTGACTTCTTCAAGGTCAAATGTGATTAATGTGACATTTGAAATGTGAGGAGTTTATGCAAGGTTTATGAATCAACCTGTCGTCTTAGAACGTCGTTTTTCGCTCGTATGCGTTACAAATGGCCAATAATTGTACTAGAAAATGGAGTTCGCGAAAGTGACGTACTGTCCCGTTTTCTGTTTTGGATCCTCTGGTAGGTTAGGATAAGAGACTTTACATTGACCGTTTTCTTGACATTGAGAAGGATGAATAGGAGGAGTTGGATGAATAGGAGGAGTTGGATGAATAGTATTATGAGTGTGGTGCCTTACGTCAACAAGATAACCGCTGGTGATAGCAGACGAGTGAAGACAACATGAACAGGTGACTCATACAAGCCACGACGGCTATCCTCCACCAGCTCAACACACTGTTGGTTCTCACAGTTCAACAAGCATCAAGTATGATGACCAGACCACACACTAGAAGGTAAAGGGACGACGACGTTTCGGTCTGTCCTGTACCATTCTCAAGTCGATTGTGACTTGAGAATGGTCCAGGACGGACCGAAACGTCGTCGTCCCTTCACCTAATGTGTGGTTTGGTCAACATATTTCAGCCACGTTATTGTGACTCATCGCCTGCAAAGCCAATAATATCCGATCTGTAGAAGATTATCATCATTAGTATGTCATCTCTTGCTTGAAAAGTTCTTGTTAAGAACTTCTTAAGAAAAATCTCAAATATTTTGTTGATGTGTGAGGTTATCTTGAGATGATTTCGGGGTTTAGCGTCCCCGCGGCCCGGTCCTCGACCAGGCCTTTTTTGTTACACACATCCCCAGGAAGCAGCCCGTAGCAGCTGTCTAACTCCCAGGTACCTATTTTACTGCTAGGTAACAGGAGGCATCAGGGTGAAAGAAACTCTGCCCATTTGTTTCCGCCTCCACCGGGGATCGAACCCGGAACCTCAGGACTACGAAAACGAAACGCTGTCCACTCAGCTGTCAGCCCCCCCCCCCCATCACGCTCACGTCATGTTAGGCTTATGTTAGAGCTATTGGTCCATAGTTTATTGGGTCTACTTTACTACCTCCTTTGTGGAGTGGCGTTATTTGAAGTATGTTATCTTGAAGTTATCTTGAGATGATTTCGGGGCTTTAGTATCCCCGCGGCCCGGTCCTCGACCAGGCCTCCACCCCCAGGAAGCAGCCCGTGACAGCTGACTAACACCCAGGTACCTATTTTACTGCTAGGTAACAGGAGCATAGTGTGAAAGAAAATCTGCCCATTGTTTCTCGCAGGCGATTGCGATCGAACGCAGGACCACAGGATCACAAGTCCAGTGTGCTGTCAGCTCGGCCGACCGGCTCCCCAAATCTCCCATACTCTCCCAAATGTTGGGCAAATCTGTCACACATCCGTAAGAAGTCATTTACCTGGTTGATACCTGGTTGATGGGGTTCTGGGAGTTCTTCTACTCCCCAATTTGTATGCAACTTTATTTACACGGCTTCCTGGGATTCTCTTTGATGTAACTGCCTCAATGTTTCCATTTTAGATTGAAGGCCACGAAGTAAGGTGATGTTTGGGGCTGGGCTTGGGAGTTCCTCATGCAGTATTCTACTTTACTTATTTTAACTGCATTTGTCGACACACACAGACAATTTAACGACATATATATAATTCCTGATTTAATTGTTCAGCACTTGCACCATTTGTGGTGTTTACAAGCTCAGTGCAGATGAGCGTCTCTCATGTACAGAATTGATTGAAATTGAAATAAGTTTATTGAGGTAAAATACACACCAAGGGATGAGGTAGCTCAAGCTATTCTCACCCTGTTCAGTGCATCGTGTTAATACATACATAGACACACATCACAAACAATAAACATATTAGAATTGATTGATTGATGAAGATTAAGCCCCCAAAAGGTGGCACGGGCATGAATAGCTCGTAAGTGGTGGCCCTTTGGAGCCATTACCAGTATCAATAGATGATACTGGAGATCTGTGGAGGTGCGACTGCACCCTGCGTGACGGGAGATGTCTCCCATGATGTACAGAGTGACCTCCAGTACTCTATATACTGGGTACATGGAAGGGAACTGTCAGGGAGAAAGCGCCAAGCCATTACGACTATATAGCGCTGCAACCCGTTCTCGCAAATTTAATAAGTCAATATTGACTTATTAAATATGTGCATAGGTGACATACTTAAGATAATAGATACCCTTAAAAAGATTCATAGAAAACACCGACCTTACCTAACCTAATTAGTATGTTAAGATAAGCATCTCATTGCTTCGTAATTACAATTATTACCTAACCTATAATAGGTATAGGTTAAGTAATAATTGTAATTACGAAGCAATAAGATGCTTATCTTATAGTATCTTAATAAGATACTAACAAGGTTAGGTAAGGTCGGTGTTTTCTATGAATCTTTTTAAGGGTATCTATTATGTTTAGTATATCACCTATGCACGTAGTTAATAAGTCAATATTGACTTTACGAATTTGCGAGAACGGGTTGAGCACTGGGAAGGGGTCAGGATAAGGATTTGGGATGGGACGGGGGAAAGGAATAGTGCCCCAACCACTTGTGGACGGTCGGGAATTGAACGCCGACCTGCATGAAGCGAGACCGTGGTTCTACCGTCCAGCCCAAGTGGTTGGGCGTGGGTACACGGAGTACCTGTAGCCTTTCACGGCTGACTAGATTGTATTCTAGTGTTCACATTTCACTATGACTCTAATATCCTTAATGTGGGCTTCACGTAGTACCGCAAACACTGAATTTGCCTCATTTAGGAAGATTGAGTGAGGTGGCACGGGCATGAATAGCCCGTAACATTTAAGAAGCCAGTATGGGTGATATACCACACCATCTGGTCACCACTTGGTCCGGGAGACATCTCCCGTCACGCAGGGTGCAGTCGCACCTCCACAGATCTCCAGTATCAGCTCTTGATACTGGTAATGACTCAAAAGGGCCACCACTTATGGGCTATTCATGCCCGTGCCACCTTTTGGGTGGCTTAATCTTCATCAATCAGTCGATATACCAGTTACAGCCCCGCTCCTGTGCCAGGTAAGTCCACTACGGGCTCACCATAGCCCGTGCTACTTGCCCCGCTCCTGTGTCAGGTAGTCCACTACGGGCTCACCATAGCCCGTGCTACTTGGATTTTGTTCCCAGTAGGTGAATCTTAAACAGCAAACAGGTGGTTGTTGTTTCAGATTTAGCTACTCAGGACGAAGTGTCCATGTAGCACGGGCTATGGTGAGCCCGTCAACAAACAGGTGATACACACCTGTTTTCACCACCGCACAGGTGAGGGGTGCAGGTCCATGACCCCTTGTTAACCCCCCCCCACCCAAGCCTCCCCTTCTCCATTTCCATAAGAGTACTGGATGAACCACGCCCACGCCACCCCTCCTGCTCACGCAACACCTCCTTACTCCTGCACGCAACACCCCCTTACTCCTGCACGCAACACGTCGCTAGGGTCGACTCCCCAGCCCCGCCTTACCATCACCTCAACAAATGCACTCAAAGAACAATCTATGGAATCGACTTGAGAATGGTCCAGGACGGACCAAAACGTCGTCGTCCCTTCACCTTCTAGTGTGTGGTCTGGTCAATCTGTAGCAGCCACCTCCATCCACAACTTCGATGCCAGACTCAAGAATTCAAACATCAGAATTCTTCAATTAAGCACAGGTTCAAAAAAGTGTGGCAGGCGGGACACGGGAGCTAGACCTCACTCTCCTCTAGTCACTGTTAGTTATGCACCTGGTCAGTTAGTGTTTGCCTCGACTCAAGATAACAAGAATCAAGATAACTCAAGATAACGACGTCACCCCCCTTCTGTAGCCCGTTTATATACTTGTCACTCTTTAGGAGAAACTGTATCTTAGGTCTCTCTAGTGGTGATCTGTCCCTTCAGTTGCCACACGTGTGTGTGTGTCCTCTGACTGACTTGAGGTTATCTTGAGATGATTTCGGGCCTTTTTTAGTGTCCCCGCAGCCCGGTCCTCGACCAGGCCTCCACCCCCAGGAAGCAGCCAGTGACAGCTGACTAATACCCAGGTACCTATTTTACTACTAGGTAACAGGATGGGGTGCGTGACTGATTCACTGATGGACATTAACCCACTCAAGAGGTGGCGGGAACACCCGGTGGGACATGTTTGGAGTGAATGTGATCATCCGTCGTGAAAGGATATACTGTTTACTGAGCGTGCATTTAAAACCCACAGTCTATGTGGCCGTTATCTGCGGGTTATTAACCTGCTATGTGGCTGCTATCGCGGGGGGAGGATACAGCTTGGTAGTATTGATGAGGGTGTCAAGCTGCTAAGGGGAAGGTGATTGATTGATGATTAAGCCAACCAAGGGGTAGTAGAGGCATGAATAGCTTGTGAGATGGGGAGGAGGGAGGGTTGTTGTTGTTAAAGATTCGCTACCTGGAATGTAAAATTCCAAGTAGCACGGGCTATGGTGAGCCCGTATATATATATATACTGAGGAGGGAGGGGACAGGAAGCGTGTATATAGAGGGGGCGTGCAGCTGCCACCACTGGTGCATGACGGTGAAGAGGAAGGGTGCCAGTGTTGCAGTCCCGCCCTCTAATACACCTGGCTCACCTCCACACACCTGGCCTCCTCCCCGGACCGTCTGTCACACATCTGGACCACCCTCGCCCCGCTCCCCCATATACCTGAACCCTTCTCCCATACGTCCACAGCACTCAGACTGGGACGTATGCGCGCGCGCCTCAACTGTGCTGTGGGCGTCCGCTACTGATCAACCAGCTTGGTTGATCAGTCCAACAACCAAGAGGTCTGGTTGACGACCGGGCCGCGGGGACGCTAAGTCCCGGAAGCACCTCAAGGTAAGGTCCTCACCAAGCTGCATTGGTGGCAGTTAACACCAGCATTTGGAACCGCATGCTGCGGTGGATGGAGTACGATACATCATGACTGCGGCACGGGACTGCGGCATGGGACTGCGGCGCGCCCATCCTCACGCAATCATTCTATGCACGCAACCATGCATGCTTGCCCCCACGCAACACTTACGCTATCCTACTAGTTTACCCTTGAACACTTACCTACCCCCACCCCTCCCTTCCTTCCTTACCTACCGTGTGGTAATCCCGAGGATCAATGTCTCCGCAGCCCGGTCTCAGGCCTGGCTAGCGGTGTCGTCAACCAGACCCGCCAATCGATTTACATCCAGCTCCCCCAATTACTGCCGAGGTAAATATAGACGAACAGCTGGAGAGACAGAGCCGTCCGCGGTCTACGGTAGACAAGAGATGACAGCTTAACCTGTTAGGCTATTTAAGAACATAAGAACAAAGGTAACTGCAGAAGGCCTATTGGCCCATACGAGGCAGCTCCTATCTATAACCACCCAATCCCACTCATATACTTGTCCAACCCGCGCTTGAAACAATCGAGGGACCCCACCTCCACCACGTTACGCGGCAATTGGTTCCACAAATCAACAACCCTGTTATTGAACCAGTATTTACCCAAGTCTTTCCTAAATCTAAGCTTATCCAATTTTTATTTATTTCTCTCATGTTCCTTGTTAGGCCAGATAACACGTGTAAACAGTGTCAATTACAGCAAACAACATTTCATAATTACATGATCACTAACCAAGTGTACACAAAAACCTAATTCGGTTACACTTGTCTGTGGGGAAGTTAATTACCTAAACTACATTGAGTGGCTTGGAGAGCGACGGTCTCACTTCTTTGCAGGTCGGCGTTCAATCCCCGACTGTCCAAATGGTTGGACACTATCCCTATCCCTTCCCAGTGCTATAACCCAATCACTTGGGCTGGACGGTAGAGCGACGGTCTCGCTTCATGCAGGTCGGTGTTTAATCCCCCGAGCGTCCAAGTGGTTGGGCACCATTCCCTTCCTCCCCGTCCCATCCCAAATCCCAATCCCTTCCCAGTGCTATATAATGGCAATGGCTTAGCGCGTTCTCCTGATAACCGCCTTACCTTGTCTGTGGAAAGTGCTAATTGATATACAGCATTCATCTCATAATTTGCCAGACTTGATTTATATATTATACCAGCACAATATATATATAACATTCTGCACCTACATCCGCCACCAAAATAATGTTATTAAAACCCAACTAAAACAGAAGTGAAAAAGAAACAGGGAAAAAGGAGGAAACCCCACCTCCATTTTGGGTATAAATTGGATAAGTTTAGATTTAGGAAAGACTTGGGTAAATACTGGTTCGGTAACAGGGTTGTTGATTTGAGGAACCAATTACCGTGTAACGTGGTGGAGGTGAGGGTCCTTCGATTGTTTCAAGCGCGGTTTGGACAAGTATATGAGTGGGATTGGGTGGTTATAGATAGGAGCTGCCTCGTATGGGCCAATAGGCCTTCTGCAGTTAACTCAATCACGGGCTCACCATAGCCCGTGCTACATGGAGATTTCGTTCTGAGTAGCTAAATCTTTCAACGAACAACACAATATGTGTTGGATGTTGCGTTTTTTAGCTACCTGAGTTATGAACTATTTATCAGTGCCGTTATCTGCTATCTATTTTAGCTGCTGATAATATACTGACCTGAAATAAGGTGAATGGTCAGAGATAATATATTTGACTACTCGCAGGACAATATTTGAATTGCATGAAAGCATGACAAACTAAAGTGCTAATTTGACAATTATAATATATTCACTATAGAGTATTACTACACACGTAATGTACATTATGTACTCTACATGTAATGTAATCTATATTACACGTGTGTAATATATACATAAAGTGACTAGGAGCTGAGATACGAGGTCAGACTAGGAGCTGAGATACGAGGTCAGACTAGGAGCTGAGATACGAGGTCAGACTAGGAGCTGAGATACGACCTCAGACTAGGAGCCGAGATACGAGGTCAGACTAGGAGCTGAGATACGACGTCTGACTAGGAGCTGAGATACGACGTCAGACTAGGAGCTGAGATACGACGTCAGACTAGGAGCCGAGATACGACGTCAGGAGCCGAGATACGACGTCTGACTAGGAGCTGAGATACGACGTCAGACTAGGAGCCGAGATACGACGTCAGACTAGGAGCCGAGATACGACGTCAGACTAGGAGCTGAGATACGTCAGACTAGGAGCTGAGATACGACGTCAGACTAGGAGCTGAGATACGACGTCAGACTAGGAGCTGAGATACGACGTCAGACTAGGAGCTGAGATACGTCAGACTAGGAGCTGAGATACGTCAGACTAGGAGCTGAGATACGTCAGACTAGGAGCTGAGATACGTCAGACTAGGAGCTGAGATACGTCAGACTAGGAGCCGAGATACGACGTCAAACTAGGAGCTGAGATACGACGTCAAACTAGGAGCCGAGATACGACGTCAGACTAGGAGCTGGGATACGACGTCAGACTAGGAGCTGAGATACGACGTCAGACTAGGAGCTGAGATACGACGTCAGACTAGGAGCTGAGATACGACGTCAGACTAGGAGCTGAGATACGACGTCAAACTAGGAGCTGAGATACGACGTCAGACTAGGAGCTGAGATACGAGGTCAGACTAGGAGCTGAGATACGTCAGCCTAGGAGCCGAGATACGTCAGACTAGGAGCTGAGATACGTCAGACTAGGAGCTGAGATACGTCAGACTAGGAGCCGAGATACGTCAGACTAGGAGCCGAGATACGTCAGACTAGGAGCCGAGATACGTCAGACTAGGAGCCGAGATACGTCAGACTAGGAGCCGAGATACGTCAGACTAGGAGCTGAGATACGTCAGACTAGGAGCTGAGATACGTCAGACTAGGAGCCGAGATACGTCAGACTAGGAGCTGAGATACGTCAGACTAGGAGCTGAGATACGTCAGACTAGGAGCTGAGATACGTCAGACTAGGAGCCGAGATACGTCAGACTAGGAGCTGAGATACGTCAGACTAGGAGCCGAGATACTTATATTACTGTGTATCTCGTCTCCGTTCCAAGGTAGTAATTTGAGTGCTTAAGAGACAACTGTTTTAGTTTAAATATAAATAGTTCCTTTATTCTATGTGGGAAGTCAAAGATCTCTGAATATATTATAATTGGGATATCTGGCCTGGCTTGAAGGGCAAGGAACCCTTCTTGAGATGAGATCTTGAGATGATTTCGGGGCTTTTAGTGTCCCCGCGGCCCGGTCTTTGACCAGGCCTCCTTGACCCTTACCATTTCCCGCACCACAACACAACTTGCTTTGGAAAACTATCATCATTGGAGTGTTTTGGAACATTTAATTATCCACCCTATCATCTAATTATCCACCCTATCATCTAATTATCCACCCTATCATCTAATTATCCACCCTATCACTCTTGGATTTACTGTGCACTCTAAGTGCTGATTAGGTAGTCTGACTTCCTAATTCTAAGATCCGTGACTTAGTGGTTCCGTTCTACGACAGCTGACGAATGTCTTTGTAATGTGTAGTCGTGTCAAGGGTCTTGTAACTACACATGATTTCGGGGCTTTAGTGTCCCCGCGGTCCGGTCCTCCAGCCCCAGGAAGCAGCCTGTGACAGCTGACTAACACCCAGGTACCTATTTTACTGCTAGGTACAGGGGCATAGGATGAAAGAAACTCTGCCCATTGTTTCTCGCCGGCGCCCGGGATCGAACCCGGGACCACAGGATCACAAGTCCAGTGTGCTGTCCGCTCGGCCGACCGGCTCCCTGGGAAGATATCCCAGACAGCGCTCACATATGAATGACACACACGCCGCGACCTTATCATCTGCTTATTGAAACTGCCTCTTAAACCCTTCGGAATTCACCAACACTTAAATGAAGCCTTTTACGGCGTCGTATCGCCAGCATGGGTAACTGTAGCCAACCCGTCCTCGACTCAAGTCCATTACATCCAGCGGTCGACCCCACAGACGCATTCATAAATTTTAACATGCATGTAGCCATTCATAACATTTTAACATGCTGAGGACGAGCTGCTGTAGCCAGCCCGTCCTCCAAACAAAGATCCAAAAGTGATTCCATGCACCCGCCAAACCCCCTGTTTATGAATGAAAAGCGGTTTACACACGACTCACAACTGCTGACATTCGAACATATCCGGAACAAGTGCTTCACTGACGACTTGTGTTCGAATCACAACGCTGTAAATGCTTCACCCACGTACTACAAATACAAATAATCGCCAACAGAACCTAAACACCTAACCTAACCTATCCTATGTCTATATATACACAATATGCTAATATATTATAATATTATTTTATACTTGAGAAAATTCCCGTTCTGAATGAACAGCATGTTAAAATTTATGAATGCGTATGTGGGGTCGACCGCTGGATGTAATGGACTTGAGTCGAGGACGGGTTGCAGCCGCAGATCTCAAGCGTGACAGGTATTCTACTTTTCACATCCTACTTTTACCAGTACTACGCTCACACAAGGAACAGGATGATTGGATAACTTGGATGATTGGACAATTATTCTTTACCTTATTCAATCGTCCTTTATTTCAATAGTAATTATTAATTTAGGCGATAAAATTAACTAAGATATTCATTTATGGCTTAGAATGTTAAGTGCTCTAGTACGTAATTCGTAATAATGATTTTAAATCGTTCATTAGGTCCCGGGCCGGGCTTGGGGAGTAAAAGAATTTCCAGTACTCCATCCAGGTACACTCCAGACGAAGCAGTTACGCAAGCACTTACGAACCCGTACATCTTTCCTCAATCTTTGACACCTTTGGTTACATTTATTAAACAGTTTACAAACAGGATAAGTATGTGGCCCCACCACCACCCACAGGATAAGTATAGGGCCCCACCACCCGCCCACAGGACGAGTATGTGACCCCACCACCTCCCACTGGATGAATATGTGGCCCCTAAAACTAAACTAACTACGTGTAAACACACAAACATCTTAAGAAAGGCTGTACATCAACTACCGAGCGTCAAGAAGGCATATAACTTAGCGTTAAGATGACAACAGTGGCCCAGGCCTCCTTCCTTACCTGAAAAGAGAAATGAAAAGGTATTTGGCAAATGTTTTTCTTATTCAAATTTATGCACATAAATTAGTTCCAGTTTTCCAAGTCACAAAATAAGACTTGCCATTATGGAAAATAAATTATAAATAAAACCATAACAAATATAAATTTAAAACTACATTAATAAAATATATTAAAACAGTATGAAAAACTATAAATACGTACAAAATACAAAAAATACATTTATAATACAAAGCAAAAATATATACTAAATAAATGTGTATGCAGAATCATATTTTTAACTAAAGAGACCCAACCTGACCTTTAACCTTTGACTAAAATAATGTGGTTGTAGCCTCTGACCTTCCCAAAATACAGTCCCTTCAACCAGTCCCCATCAACCCCCCCCCTTCAACCAGTCCCAAACACCCCCCCACCTCAACCAGTCCCCATCAACCCCCCCTCAATAGACGACTTGAAGGGGGGTTGAATCAATGTTTGTAATCCTGACGTTTCGACTCTTAGTGTCTATCGTTTAAAAAAAAATGAGCCAATCCCAGACACACAAACATTTTAGTGTTGGAATGAGAGAAATAATAGCTACACCTGACACTTGGGAAGAGGTAGGTGTGTGTAGTCCAGCAAGGTGGAGGCCTGGTCGAGGACCGGGCCGCGGGGATGCTAAGCCCCGGAAACGCCTCAAGGTAAGGTACCTCCTTACAAGTGGGGCGAGGTTTAGCTCTCTATGCCCCCCCCCCCCCGCCTGATGGCCTTGTTCAATCTATTGCGCACTTTAAGTACTTAACTTCTCTTGATTTTCACATTCTTCGTCGAATCGGGGCTTAAAAGTTGTGGATGGAGGTGGCTTCCTCAACTTCCTGTTAGTGTATTCCACTTGTTAACTATTAACAAACTAGGTACCTGGGTGTTAGTCAGCTGTCACGGGCTGCTTCCTGGGGGGTGGAGGCCTGGTCGAGGACCGGGCCGCAGGGACACTAAAGCCCCAAAATCATCTCAAGATAACCCCTCTCTCACGCCCACTCATACGTGATATCACTTCTCCCGTGACGTCACCCCCCCCCCCCTAGGAATACGACCCAGTCGGCTTAGTGTTGAGCTCAAGTCTAAGAGGATTACAGCATCTCAGAGTTAATTAAATGAGACTCCTATACCCTCACTCTCACTCCTTGTCCTCCTCCTCCTTCTTTGGGGGGGGGGTAGAAATAGCCTAAGCTACTCTATCCCTTTGAGATGTATTTATTGCTTATCTCAATAAACATACTTGAACTTGAATCCTTCTCTTTCCTGCCCTTAGGAAATGTAGATGTTTATCTCTCAGAATGTTTGGTTATCTTGAGGTTATCTTGAGATGATTTCGGGGCTTTAGTGTCCCCGCGGCCCGGTCCTCGACCAGGCCTCCACCCCCAGGAAGCAGCCCGTGACAGCTGACTAACACCCAGGTACCTATTTACTGCTAGGTAACAGGGGCATTCAGGGTGAAAGAAACTTTGCCCATTTGTTTCTGCCTCGTGCGGGAATCGAACCCGCGCCAAAGAATCACGAGTCCTGCGCGCTATCCACCAGGCTACGAGGCCCCTCAAGTAATGTTTATTGTTTGTGATGTGTGTATGTATGTATTAACACGATGTACTGAACGGGGTGAGAATAGCTTGAGCTACCTCATCCCTTTGTGTGTATTTTACCTCAATAAACTTATTTCAATTTGTCTGCCCTCCACCTGCTCTGTCCATCTGGCTTCCCTTACATCCATCCATCCATCCATCCACTTGGGCTGGACGGTAGAGTGACGGTCTCGCTTCAAGCAGGTCGGTGTTCAATCCCCGACTGTTCAAGTGGGTTGGGGCACCATTCCTTTCCCTTCGTCCTAACCCAAATCCTTATCCTGACCCCTTCCAAGTGCTATATAGTCGTAATGGCTTGGCGCTTTCACATGATAGCTCCTTCCCTCACCCATCCATCCTGCTTGTCTGTCTGTCTGTCCACTACCTTGACTGATAGCAGACAGATCAGCAGACAAGTCAGTCAAGTGAAAGGCTTAACAGAAGTGACCGTATCATTGACAGTCTGTCTGATATCCTCTCGTACCGTAGCACAGTGGTCTACGTCCTCGGCTCACAATCCAGCTACCCGGACTGAATCCCCCGTACGGGACACACACGGTTGGCAAAGCTGCCTTACACCTCATGCCTCTATTCACCTAGCAGTAAAACCAATACCCAACCTTTGGGTTAGGTTTGTCAATTTGTCTTCATCTTCCATAACAGGTCGACAGGGCCCATATTTCTGCATCTCCCTCTTAGCCTCTTAGTACTAGCCTCCTAGCCTCTTAGTACTAGCCTCCTAGCCTCTTAGTACTAGCCTCCTAGCCTCTTAGTACTAGCCTCCTAGCCTCTTAGTACTAGCCTCCTAGCCTCTTAGTGCTACTAGCCTCCTAGCCTCTTAGTGCTACCCTCCTAGCCTCTTAGTGCTACCCTCCTAGCCTCTTAGTGCTACCCTCCTAGCCTCTTAGTGCTACCCTCCTAGCCTCTTAGTGCTACCCTCCTAGCCTCTTAGTGCTACCCTCCTAGCCTCTTAGTGCTACCCTCCTAGCCTCTTAGTGCTACCCTCCTAGCCTCTTAGTACTAGCCTCCTAGCCTCTTAGTACTAGCCTCCTAGCCTCTTAGTACTAGCCTCCTAGCCTCTTAGTACTAGCCTCCTAGCCTCTTAGTACTAGCCTCCTAGCCTCTTAGTACTAGCCTCCTAGCCTCTTAGTACGTTAGTTGGAGGAAGATGTCTCCTGTACGCTAGCTGGGTGCGTTGGCTGAGGAGATTTGCATAGGAGATAGGGGGCGTGTATACGAGGGGGGCGTGGGGGGGCCTTGGGGGGCGTGGGGGGGCAATGGGGTAACAGTGTGTATCAGGTGACCATGACAGTGGAGGTGGTGGAGCACAATACCTGCCGGGGTGGACACTGGTGCGCCATACACACACACATACACTACCTACACCCCGGTACTATTCACCACCCAAGTCCCCCCCACACACCTCAAGGACGCCCACTCCATGATGTAAACAAAGTCACGTGGGTGCCTGACGTCACAGTCGCCCTACGCTGTTTTTGTCAAGACTGAAATTAGTGAGAAGGTGAGTAGGAGGGATGGGGAGGGATGGGAAGGGACAGGAGAGGGGTAGTAATTGGGTGAGGCTAGGTAAAGAATACCTCAACAACATGGCTGAACCAATAACCCAACTCACGTGTAGAAAAGATATGATACATATTTCAAATGGAGATATTATAGAGCTCAATAAGCTCAGGAACCTGTACACCAGTTGATTGACAGTTCAAAGGCGGGACCAAAGCGCTGAAGCTCAACCCCCGCAAACACAACTAAGCGAGTACATATATGGAATAGAACTATCGACATTTTGGAACCTTATCAAGTCGTGACGGCAAGACGGAGTCAATACAAGATGGTGAGAGGGGGGGGGGGGAAGGAGACGAAGGGAAAGAGAAGTACGAAAGCCGACGGACCTAAAGATGGTCCACAGCCCCGCTCCTGTGCCAGGTAAGTCCACAACGGGCTCACCATAGCCCGTGCTACTTGCCCCGCTCCTGTGCCAGGTAAGTCCACTACGGGCTCACCATAGCCCGTGCTACTTGCCCCGCTCCTGTGCCAGGTAAGTCCACAACGGGCTCACCATAGCCCGTGCTACTTGCCCCGCTCCTGTGCCAGGTAAGTCCACTACGGGCTCCCCATAGCCCGTGCTACTTGCCCCGCTCCTGTGCCAGGCAAGTCCACAACGGGCTCCCCATAGCCCGTGCTACTTGCCCCGCTCCTGTGCCAGGTAAGTCCACTACGGGCTCACCATAGCCCGTGCTACTTGCCCCGCTCCTGTGCCAGGTAAGTCCACTACGGGCTCACCATAGCCCGTGCTACTTGCCCCGCTCCTGTGCCAGGTAAGTCCACTACGGGCTCCCCATAGCCCGTGCTACTTGCCCCGCTCCTGTGCCAGGTAAGTCCACTACGGGCTCACCATAGCCCGTGCTACTTGCCCCGCTCCTGTGCCAGGTAAGTCCACTACGGGCTCACCATAGCCCGTGCTACTTGCCCCGCTCCTGTGCCAGGTAAGTCCACAACGGGCTCCCCATAGCCCGTGCTACTTGCCCCGCTCCTGTGCCAGGTAAGTCCACTACGGGCTCACCATAGCCCGTGCTACTTGCCCCGCTCCTGTGCCAGGTAAGTCCACAACGGGCTCCCCATAGCCCGTGCTACTTGCCCCGCTCCTGTGCCAGGTAAGTCCACTACGGGCTCCCCATAGCCCGTGCTACTTGGAACATTCAGTTCCGAGCAGCTGAATCTAAAACAATAAAGATGGTCACTTTCAATTCACACGTGTGGGTCAAGTTGTTAGTGTGTGAAGTGCCAGAGCTGACTAAACCCGATGACAGCAATCCACTGATGTCTCTCTGTCTGTCTGTCTGTCTGTCTGTCTGTCTGTCCTTCCATGTTCACCGAATTTAAGACAGGAACAGTACGTATTATTAATCATATGCGAACGAACACCCTTCCTTGAAACTGGCGTATTTAACGAGTTAATTCTTGTCATTATCTAGAGTAGATGATACGAGAGAGAGTGCAGGGTGGACATTTAATCTACATCCTGATAAACATAGCACCACCAGCACTCTTTACCTGTATACAACACAAGTCTTAATTAACAACAATGCAAGATGTAAACAAATAAAATGACAAGTGAATGTATCTAGAGAGTCCAGAGATGCGAGTTAAGAGTCCATTAAACGTCCTCAATACTTCCATTTAAACAACGCACTTTACCCATAGACTCGAGACTCTGAAAACATCAAAGCTATGATGCATTGTTTCCCCAAACCCGACGACTGTGATGAGTTCGTCGAATACGGTGAAAATCTGACGCAATACTAGACAGGAGGAGAGGGAGCCGGTCGGCCGAGCGGACAGCACACTGGACTTGTGATCCTGTGGTCCCGGGTTCGATCCCGGGCACCGGCGAGAAACAATGGGCAGTTTCTTTCACCCTATGCCCCTGTTACCTAGCAGTAAAATAGGTACCTGGGTGTTAGTCAGCTGTCACTGGCTGCTTCCTGGGGGTCGAGGCCTGGTCGAGGACCGGGCCGCGGGGACACTAAAGCCCCGAAATCATCTCAAGATAACCTCAAGATGGAAGGATAGGCTGCCTCCCGCTCCTGAGGCTACTGGCTGGCTCTCTCACACACTCCACAGGAAGGACAACGGAATGATGCACCTGAATTTTACCTGAATGAGGTTCTGGGAGTTGTTCTATTCCCCCAAGCCCGTCCCGGGGTTCATGCTTGATCTGTGGGAGCTTGGTCCAACAGGCTGTTGCTTGGAGCAGCCCGCAGGCACACACATATCCATTATAGCCTGGTTGATCCGGCACTTCTTGAAGAAAACCGTCCAGTTTTTTCTTGAAAAAATCCTCTTTTGATCCGGCAATATTTATTATATTTCTTGAGAGGATGCTGAACAACCGTAGACCTCTACTCACCTAGTTGTGTTTGCGGGGGTTGAGCTCTGGCTCTTTGGTCCCGCCTCTCAACCGTCAATCAACTGGTGTACAGGTTCCTGAGCCTACTGGGCTCCATCATATCTACACTTGAAACTGTGTATGGAGTCAGCCTCCACTACATCACTTCCTAATGTGTGTACTCACCTAGTTGTGTTTGCGGGGGTTGAGCTCTGGCTCTTTGGTCCCGCCTCTCAACTGTCAATCAACTGGTGTACAGGTTCCTGAGCCTACTGGGCTCCATCATATCTACACTTGAAACTGTGTATGGAGTCAGCCTCCACCACATCACTTCCTAATGTGTGTACTCACCTAGTTGTGTTTGCGGGGGTTGAGCTTTGGCTCTTTGGTCCCGTCTCTCAACTGTCAATCAACTGGTGTATAGGTTCCTGAGCCTACTGGGCTCTATCATATCTACACTTGAAACTGTGTATGGAGTCAGCCTCCACTACATCACTTCCTAATGTGTGTACTCACCTAGTTGTGTTTGCGGGGGTTGAGCTCTGGCTCTTTGGTCCCGCCTCTCAACTGTCAATCAACTGGTGTACAGGTTCCTGAGCCTACTGGGCTCCATCATATCTACACTTGAAACTGTGTATGGAGTCAGCCTCCACTACATCACTTCCTAATGTGTGTACTCACCTAGTTGTGTTTGCGGGGGTTGAGCTCTGGCTCTTTGGTCCCGCCTCTCAACTGTCAATCAACAGGTGTACAGGTTCCTGAGCCTACTGGGCTCCATCATATCTACACTTGAAACTGTGTATGGAGTCAGCCTCCACCACATCACCTCCTAATGCATTCCATTCGACCCTCTGATGTTCATACAGTGTTCTCTGTGTCTGTGGCACCCCTACTCTATTTCCTTGCCATATCTGTATCGCCATGAACACCCAACTGATTGATGCGATGGGTGGAGTAACTCCTGGCTACCCCATGAGGAGGGAGTGACTGGGAGAGGGGAAGAGTGCCAGGCAGACACAGACACTGCTGGAGTCTTGTGGCAGCAGGAGCAGGAGCAGCAGCAGCAGCAGCAGCAGCAACAGCAGCAGTAGTAGCAGGAGCAGCCAGCCCACCTGCCTGGGGCCATTACTGACGCGGGAGGGAAGGAGAAGCATTAGCACAGTCCTAACCCAGAACCCAAGATGCCACCCTTTGTACTTCTCTTAACCCTATTGTGGTCTCTTTCCATCTCATTATCTCCCTCTCCACCCCCCCCCCCCCGAACAAGCATCTTCCTCTCACTTTATCTCCCTTTAAACTTTCTTAAAGCCATCATCTACGGCACTACCGTCATTAGAAACCTTCTACACCTTTAACATGGCAACATCTTTAATCTTCAAAAGTACAATGGAAATTGATTTAGTCAATGCGGGATTGACTGAAATTGTTGATTATGAGGAATTGGTCATTAAATTAGGTATTGATGTATACTATAAGCCAGTTATTTTGTTTTTAATTATACTTTGTCCTGTTCTTTATGTGACCATTTCTGCCTCTCCGCTTATCTCCTATTTCCACAGTCATTCCTTTCTTCCTATCACTTAACACGGCTCCTTCTCTCTCTCCTCCTCCCCCGCCATGTGTCCACACTATTATCTTAGTTCTCCATTTCCTGGCTGCTTCCTGGGCTCTTATCTTCCCCCCCCCCACATACTTCTCTCTCCCTCCCCTCTCCCCCTCTCTCTTTCTCTCGTGTGTGTGTGTGTGTGTGTGTGTGTGTGTGTGTGTGTGTGTGTGTGTGTGTGTGTGTGTGTGTGTGTGTGTGTGTAATGTGTGTGTGTGTGTGTGTGTGTGTGTGTGTGTGTGTGTGTGTGTGTGTGTAAGGGGACGAGGAGGGGGTTGTAGTGGTGTTGGGGGCGACGGTTGCCCCCAACACACACACACACACACACACACACACACACACACACACACACACACACACACACACACACACACACACACACACACACACAGCGAAAAAACAACCTAAGTTACTACACAGTCATATAAGAAGAAAAATGTCGGTGAACGACCAAGTGACAAGACTAAGGAAGACAGAGGGGGCATATACTGAAAGTGACAAGGAAATCTGCGAGGCACTGAATGCCAGTTTCCATGGAGTGTTCACTACCGAGCCTGAGCAGCTCCCATTGTTGGAAGGGGTTACCCTAGATGAAAGACTATCAGATATAGAGGTGACAGCAGAGGAGGTAATGAAACAGTTGACAACTCTAGATGCAACTAAAGCAGTTGGACCAGACAAAGTATCACCGTGGATACTAAAAGAAGCAGCACAGGCCCTCAGCGTGCCTCTGGCAATGATCTTTAATGAGTCACTTATGTCAGGAGAATTGCCCAGTTGCTGGAAGAAGGCAAATGTCGTGCCGATCTTCAAGAAAGGAGATAGGGATACACTTAACTACAGACCTGTATCACTGACAAGCATCCCCTGTAAAATACTGGAAAGAATAATTAGGCTACGACTGGTTGCACACCTGGAGAACATTAGGTTTGTGAACAAACATCAACATGGGTTCTGGACAGGGAAATCGTGCCTAACAAACCTTCTGGAATTCTATGATAAAATAACGAGGATAAGACAGGACAGAGATGGTTGGGCAGACTGCATATTTCTGGACTGCCAAAAAGCCTTTGATACAGTACCGCACATGAGACTTCTGTTCAAGCTCGAGAGGCAGGCGGGGGTGGGGGGAAAGGTCCTAGAATGGATAAGGAACTACCTAACAGGAAGGAGCCAAAGAGTTACGGTAAGGGGCGAGAAGTCGGACTGGCGAACAGTAACAAGTGGAGTACCACAAGGATCGGTGCTGGGACCAATTCTATTTCTTGTATATGTTAACGACATGTTTACAGGCGTAGAGTCCTACATGTCGATGTTTGCGGATGATGCAAAGTTGATGAGAAGAGTTGTGACAGATGAGGATTGCAGGATCCTCCAAGAGGACCTGAACAGATTGCAGAGATGGTCAGAGAAATGGCTACTAGAATTCAACACGAGCAAATGTAAAGTTATGGAAATGGGACTAGGAGATAGGAGACCAAAGGGACAGTACACAATGAAGGGGAACAGCCTACCTGTAACGACGCGTGAAAGAGACCTGGGGGTGGACGTAACACCTAATCTATCTCCTGAGGCACATATTAATAGGATAACGACAGCAGCGTACTCTACACTGGCAAAAGTTAGAACATCATTCAGAAACCTAAGTAAGGAGGCATTTAGGGCGCTTTACACTGCCTACGTAAGGCCAGTCTTAGAGTATGCCGCCTCATCATGGAGTCCCCATCTGAAGAAGCATATAATGAAACTGGAAAAGGTTCAGAGGTTTGCAACGAGACTCGTCCCAGAGCTACGAGGGATGGGGTATGAAGAGCGCCTGAGGGAACTGTGCCTTACGACACTAGAAAGAAGAAGGGAGAGGGGGGACATGATAGGAACGTATAAGATACTCAGAGGAATTGACAGAGTGGACATAGACGAAATGTTCACACGGAATAGTAACAGAACGAGAGGACATGGATGGAAGCTTGAAACTCAGATGAGTCACAGAGATGTAAGGAAGTTTTCTTTTAGCGTGAGAGTAGTGGGGAAATGGAATGCACTTGGGGAACAGGTTGTGGAAGCAAATACTATTCATAATTTTAAAACCAGGTATGATAGGGAAATGGGACAGGAGTCATTGCTGTAAACAACCGATGCTCGAAAGGCGGGATCCAAGAGTCAATGCTCGATCCTGCAAGCACATATAGGTGAGTACATATAGGTGAGTACACACACACACACACGGGGGCCTCGTAGCCTGGTGGATAGCGCGCAGGACTCGTAATTCTGTGGCGCGGGTTCGATTCCCGCACGAGGCAGAAACAAATGGGCAAAGTTTCTTTCACCCTAAGTGCCCCTGTTACCTAGCAGTAAATAGGTACCTGGGAGTTAGTCAGCTGTAACGGGCTGCTTCCTGGGGTGTGTGTGTGTGTGGTGTGGAGAGAAGAAAAAAAAAAAAAAAAAGTAGTTAGTAAACAGTTGATTGACAGTTGAGAGGCGGGCCGAAAGAGCAAAGCTCAACCCCCGCAAAACAACTAAAAAACACAACTAGTAAACACACACACACACACACATTGATTCGTGGTGGCGGCCAACACACACACACACACACCCGGACCTGAATAATACAGCGTTGACCATCACGCTCCTCACATTACACCCCCCCACTACACCCCAGGTGGACGACCCCCCCCCCTAAAAAAAATACACCGGTGGTCTACCCTAACAACACCCAAACTCATCACAGGCCCTTCCAGTTGAGAGGCGGGACCAAAGAGCCAGAGCTCAACCCCGGCAAGCACAATTAGGTGAGTACACACACACACACACACACACAGGCAGTAATGTGGAGGAGGCTGACTCCATACACAGTTTCAAATGAAGATATGATAGAGCCCAGTAGGCTCAGGAACCCGTACACCTGTAGATTGACAGTTGAGAGGCGGGACCAAAGAGCCAGAGCTCAACCTCCCGCAAGCACAATTAGGTGAGCACACACACAAGACAAACTATTTAACACGGGTGGACCACACGAACAAGGGGACACAGGTGGATGGACCACACGAACAAGGGGACACAGGTGGATGGACCACACGAACAAGGGGACACAGGTGGATGGACCACACGAACAAGGGGACACAGGTGGATGGACCACACGAACAAGGGGACACAGGTGGATGGACCACACGAACAAGGGGACACAGGTGGATGGACCACACGAACAAGGGGACACAGGTGGATGGACCACACGAACAAGGGGACACAGGTGGATGGACCACACGAACAAGGGGACACAGGTGGATGGACCACACGAACAAGGGGACACAGGTGGATGGACCACACGAACAAGGGGACACAGGTGGATGGACCACACGAACAAGGGGACACAGGTGGATGGACCACACGAACAAGGGGACACAGGTGGATGGACCACACGAACAAGGGGACACAGGTGGATGGACCACACGAACAAGGGGACACAGGTGGATGGACCACACGAACAAGGGGACACAGGTGGATGGACCACACGAACAAGGGGACACAGGTGGATGGACCACACGAACAAGGGGACACAGGTGGATGGACCACACGAACAAGGGGACACAGGTGGATGGACCACACGAACAAGGGGACACAGGTGGATGGACCACACGAACAAGGGGACACAGGTGGATGGACCACACGAACAAGGGGACACAGGTGGATGGACCACACGAACAAGGGGACACAGGTGGATGGACCACACGAACAAGGGGACACAGGTGGATGGACCACACGAACAAGGGGACACAGGTGGATGGACCACACGAACAAGGGGACACAGGTGGATGGACCACACGAACAAGGGGACACAGGTGGATGGACCACACGAACAAGGGGACACAAACAAGGGGACACAAACAAGGGGACACGAACAAGGGGACACGAACAAGGGGACACAGGTGGAAACTTAGTACCCAAATGAGCCACAGACACATTAGAATGAATTTTTCACGCACAAAATTTAAGCCCTTATCTTGCACAGATAACAGGTCTATAACACCATGATAAAAGAACTCTTGATATACGATATATCTTCTTGTGAAATCACAAGACTGATATATTTGAAACAAATAGTGAGGTCATACGAGAGGATCGAACTTGCGGTCCCAGATACAAGAATGAGTGAAATCCGCCCTAGTTCCTATCAAACGAGCTCCACACGAAATGAACTCATTCATTATACTTTAACAGTAAACGATACTGAGGTATACAAATGTATAATGTATACATAAAAACTACTACTATACAGCACAGCTAATTTTTTTTTTGAGATATATACAAGATTTGTTACATTCTTGTACAGCCACTTGCCGTTTCGGGCAAGTCCTTAATCCTATGGTCCCTGGAATACGATCCCCTGCCGCGAAGAATCGTTATTTTCATCCAAGTACACATTTTACTGTTGCGTTAAACAGAGGCTACAGTTAAGGAATTGCGCCCAGTAAATCCTCCCCGGCCAGGATACGAACCCATGACATAGCGCTCGCGGAACGCCAGGCGAGTGTCTTACCACTACACCACGGAGACTGCTAATAGTGTGTGTGCGCTAATTTATTAATAAATAAATCATTCGAAAGATTTTTATATTTCAATTGCATGCAACAAATTATTGAGTATAATGAAAGTATAACACAGGAGTGAGAGCATATGACATATCAGTACAATGAGTCCATGACCACGAGTTAATGAAGCACGTTGAGTACATGTAATATAATGACTCTGTCTACGTTCACCCGCCATCTTGAATAATACCCTTGCGGGCCGCTTCAAGCAACAGCCTGGTGGACCAAACTCTCACAAGTCAAGCCTGGCCTCGGGCCGGGCTTGCGGAGTAGAACTCCCAGAACCCCATCAACCAGGTATATGTGGGCCTCCGGGCCGCTCCAAGCAACAGCCTGGTGGACCAAACTCTCACAAGTCAAGCCTGGCCTCGGGACGGGCTTGGGGAGTAGAAGAACTCCCAGAACCCCATCAACCAGGTATCAAGCATCATGACCTCAAAATCCCCGACGGACAAATAAAGGTGTACTATAAATCCACAAATGTATATAAATCAATACATTTTTGCATAATTTTTGAACGATATATGGGGGAGGGGTACGAACAATACCCATAGAAGACTGAGCAGAGATTTTTAACAAGATACAGTAGTCGTCTGTGCCCATATACCCACCTGTGGAGGGAAGGAGAGGGAGCACACACACACACACACACACCCACACACACACACCCACACACACACCCACACACACACCCCCACACACACACCCCCACACACACACCCCCACACACACACCCCCACACACACACCCCCACACACACACCCCCACACACACACACCCACACACACACACCCACACACACACACCCACACACACACACCCACACACACACACCCACACACACACCCACACACACACCCACACACACAAATAATTGTGCGTTGTTAGCAAGCAAAGTGCTTACAATTAAGGTGTTGCGTTGGGTTACACGACACCACAACCAGCCTGGTGTCGTGTGTGTGTGTGTGTGTGTGTGTGTGTGTGTGTGTGTGTGTGTGTGTGTGTGTGTGTGTGTGTGTGTGTGTGTGTGTGTGTGTGTGTGTGTGTGTGTGTATTGGGAGAACTGGTGCCGTGTTTACCTATAAATTGGATACAAGGTATCATCACTCTTCCTCCACAGATCTCCAGTATCAGCTAATGATACTGGTAATGGCTCAAAAGGGCCACCACTTACGGGTTATTCATGCCCGTGTCACCTCTTGGGTGGCTTAATCTTCATCAATCAATCATCAATCACTCTTGGGACGGAAGACATCTCCCGTCACGCAGGGTGCAGTCGCACCTCCACAGATCTCCAGTATCAGCTCTTGATACTGGTGATGGCTCAAAAGAGTCACCACTTACGGGCTATTCATGCCCGTGCCACCTTTTGGGTGGCTTAATCTTAAAATAGGTGGGTACCTATTTTACTGCTAGGTAACAGGGGCATAGGGTGAAACACTGCTCATTGTTTCTCGCCGGCGCCCGGGATCGAACCCGGAACCATAGGATCACAAGTCCAGCGTGCTGTCCGCTTGGCCGACCCGCTCCCCCGTCAACTGCTTCCCAACAAGGTACCCCAATTAGGTTAACCGAGGCGAACTGTTTTAAGGATTAACACCCAGTCAATCCTCCCCGGGCCAGGACTCGAACTCAGACCAAATCCCTAGCGAGGCGAGTGTGTTACCGCCGCGCCACGTTCCTTCAAGACTAGAAACCGGATGCTGGGTTGACTTTTTTCTTCTCCGTAGTAGCCTCGTAGCCTGGTGGATAGCGCGCAGGACTCTTAATTCTGTGGCGCGGGTTCGATTCCCGCACGAGGCAGAAACAAATGGGCAAAGTTTCTTTCACCCTGAATGCCCCTGTTACCTAGCAGTAAATAGGTACCTGGGAGTTATTCAGCTGTCACGGGCTGCTTCCTGGGGGTGGAGGCCTGGTCGAGGACCGGGCCGCGGGGACACTATAAAGGCCCCGAAATCATCTCAAGATAACCTCAAGATAACCTCCCAAACCGGACATCAGACGAGGAAAACATTCCGGATGAGAGATTATGATGTGTATTACGCAGAAAAGACTAACTCTTACAGTCTTAAACTCCTCTAATTGCTGTATGTAATTTGTCCCAATTTGATTTCTCAACCATTTTTGATTGATGTGGAACTACCTGATTCAAGGGTAGATTATATTATATAATGAGTTTGGGTGATTGGGAGCTGCCTCGTATGGACCAAAAACAGCTGCCACCCCACCCTGTTTTCAACAGAGGTCATCAGGGGTCATCAGGGGTTAACAGGGGTCATCAGGGGGGGTCAACAGGGTGTCCACTATAACAAAGTAGTTACCTTACAACCAAAAAGCCAACCACGCTGCCCCATGTGTAGCATATGCGAGCACATGATCTCTCTTTTGCACCCGTTGCTCCTCTATTGTGTGTGTGTGTGTGTGTGTGTGTGTGTGTGTGTGTGTGTGTGTGTGTGTGTGTGTGTGTGTGTGTGTGTGTGTGTGTGTGTGTGTGTGTGTGTGTGCAGATGAAAGTGATGAGGATGCTGTGTGATAGAATTATCTCTAATGATCACAGTCATGTGTGTGCTGAGCTGTTTGTTCCACTGGCGTTGTTGTGGCTGGCATTCTGCACAGTATCTGAGATTAGTTGGTCGGTTGATTGATTGGGTATGTGTGACAAAGAAAGAGAGAGAGGGAAGGGTAGGAGGAGGATAGGGAAAGGGAGGAGCCAGCCAGAGTCAAAACATATGTACCAACTGTACATATGTACACACAAGACACCTGACTTACTCGAGGGCTACACTCGACTCCATATGTGGCAACCACACACACATGACACAGCCTCGACCTTCACAATTGGTCGTAATGAGTGGCACAAGAGAGCAAGGCTGTGTGTGTGTGATGCTGTAGGATGAAGACAGGGGAAGCAAGGGGGAAGGATGCTGAAGATGCAACCCAGCGGGTTTTCTTCCTATTGGGGAGTGTTGTACATTCTGCTATGGCGGTGTGTCCACTCACAAGATGAGTGGCGCTGCCCAATAAACTCGCCCCTCGGGGCAAAATTTAAATTTAAAATCGATGTACTATCACTTCGCAAACTTCACGTGATATTCCGTTTTCTACATGTGAGTCCTCTGTTAGGTTAGGTTAGGTTAGGTTAGTACGTCAATTTAGCGACGTTGTTGAACGCTAGAGGATTCTAACATTTTTCCCATATTGATTCGTTAGTTCATAATGGTCCGAATCAACGTGGTGTTTAGATCAGAGTGCAGAATGCCACCATCAACTGTCTGGTTGATCGATGGAAGACTATCATCCAAGCACGCACCAAAGAGCCAGAGCTCAACCCCCGCAAGCACAACTAGGTGAGTACACAAGACTTCTTAACACCTCGCAGCTTTAGTTTCTCTAAATAACATGAACGAGCCACTACACCTCTACCTTAGCCAGCGCTCTTGATATACATACATATATACATACACATACATATTTTCAGTCGCATATAGTCCTGGGGACCATTCAGGCTTGTTCGCATACATACATATATAAATAAGGAAGTGATGTGGTGGAGGCTGACTCCATACACAGTTTCAAGTGTAGATATGATAGAGCCCAATAGGCTCAGGAACCTGTACACCTGTTGATTGACGGTTGAGAGGCGGGACCAAAGAGCCAGAGCTCAACCCCCGCAAGCACAACTAGGTGAGTACACACACACACACACACACACACACACACACACACACACACACACACACACACACACACACACACACACACTGATCTCTAGCCGGAGAAGGAACTGTAGACGTTTATCTCTCAGAATGTTTGGTAATATGTTTATTGTTTGTGATGTGTGTCTATGTATGTATTAACACGATGTACTGAACGGGGTGAGAATAGCTGGAGCTACCTCATCCCTTTGTGTGTATTTTACCTCAATAAACTTATTTCAATTTCAATTTCCTAGACGGAGGAGAGAAACACGACCACTGCCCCACACACAACAAGGACCCTGAAGCTAAAATAAACATACCGAGCGAGAAGGTAGTGAGGCAGATGGATGCATTAGGAAAGGAAGCAGTTGAGGAAAATGTAATACAAGCCCGCGGGCGTTCTCAAGTCAACACACGAGTGCTTTAATAATTGAGACAGTACCCCCCCCCCCTCCAGGGCAGTTCAACCCGCCCACACACTACATAAACAAGTGCGTTCCAGCCGCACGGGATCACCATAGCCCGTGCTACATGGACACTTCGTCCTGAGTAGCTAAATCTTTAACAACAACAGCCGCACAGACTCTGCTTCCACTCTCTGATTTCCTATATCCCTGGATCTTACTGTTAAAAGGTTGGAAATCAGAGTGTACTCTGAGTACCATCTCTCACACATCAAGAAACACTGCAGGAAGAAACGTGGACGTGCTTAAGAAACAATTAGACAATTTCTTGCAGGAATTAACAAAGTTGTAATGGATGTGTGAGCCTGCGGGCCGCTGATTGATTGATTGAAGATTAAGCCACCCAAAAGGTGGCACGGGCATGAATAGCCCGTAAGTGGTGGCCCTTTTGAGCCATCACCAGTATCATTAGCTGATACTGGAGATCTGTGGAGGTGCGACTGCACCCTGCGTGACGGGAGATGTCTCCTTTGTGAATGTGTTAAGATGAAGATGAAGCCACCCAAGAGGTGGCACGGGCATGAATAGCCCGTAAGTGGTGGCCCTTTTGAGCCATCACCAGTATCATTAGCTGATACTGGAGATCTGTGGAGGTGCGACTGCACCCTGCGTGACGGGAGATGTCTCCCGTGTTCGGGCCGCTCCAAACAACAATATTTTATATCAAGTAATTACAAGCCAATGGCTTGGGGAGTAGAACTCCCAGAACCCATTCCAGGTATACTGCTGGTATATCAGCATATTTTGTTGTGAAGAATATAGCCCCAACCATCCAGTTCTGGGTTTTGTCCTAGTTATTGTCTCTCCGGCTATATTTTTGGTCCTATATTGAAGTAGATACAAGTTCCTAAGAATGCGCACCATATTTCCTGTTGACCACTGGATGAACACTGTTGGTCTCTGAGCATTTTATCACATGTACACTCACCCCCCTCCCCCCCCCTGACACACACACACACACACACACACACACACACACACACACACACACACACCTTATCACACGGGGAAGTGATGTGGTGGAGGCTGACTCCATACACAGTTTCAAGTGTAGATATGATAGAGCCCAGTAGGCTCAGGAACCTGTACACCTGTTGATTGACGGTTGAGAGCCGGGACCAAAGAGCCAGAGCTCAACCCACGCAAACACAACAAGGTGAGTACAACTAGGCGAGGACACACGCACACCCGCAGTGTATGCACTCCGCCTAATATGTTCTGAACCCTCCACTCTCCCCTACATAAGGTTGATTGCTCTATATATCGTTTACTCGCTGGCTCCCTCCCACTCCCTCCCATGCTACTCCCTCCATCAGTGGCAGGTGTGTTCACAGCCACCAGCAGCAGGTGTGGGCACACGTGTCGAGATGTGCTGTTGCTACTACACGTGTGTCGAGGTCACATCTATGGCTACACAACATCCAACATCTAAACATCATGTTCTCCAGTCCACGTCTTTTTAGGTTCACTTAGGAACCTGTCAAAGAATATGGGGTATGTGGAGCGCGCCAAAGGGCCACAGCGCGCCAAAGGGCCACAGCGCGCCAAAGGGCCACAGCGCGCCAAAGGGCCACAGCGCGCCAAAGGGCCACAGCGCGCCAAAGGGCCACAGCGCGCCAAAGGGCCACAGCGCGCCAAAGGGCCGCAGCGCGCCAAAGGGCCGCAGCGCGCCAAAGGGCCACAGCGCGCCAAAGGGCCACAGCGCGCCAAACATCTTGTATTTACTTGTGGGGGGAGGAGGTCCTGGGGAGCTACACATGTGCCCCCCCCCCCAGGGGTCGTCACCCCCACGCTGGGAGGGGGGAGGGTCGTCCGGCCTGACACGAGTCTGCGACAACATAATATAGGCGAGAGAGAGAGCCATTTAAAAGGGCACAATAGTGAAAGTAGACGCCAGAGGAAAAAATGGGCAAATGGCCCCACACTCAGGTGAGTAGGTTAATGAGACCAGGTGCCAAGAGGAAGTATTAAAGGCAGTGGGTGTTGTGGAGTTACAGAGCACCGCTCCTGTGCCATTAAGTCCACCACGGGCTCACCATAGCCCGTGCTACTTGCCCCACTCCTGTGCCAGGTAAGTTACGGGCTCACCATAGCCCGTGCTACTAGGAACTTGTTCCGGGTAGCTGAATCTATAACAACAACATATGGAGTTAGACAGCTGCTACGGGCTGCTTCCTGGGGGATGTGTAACAAAAAGTAGACCTGGTCGAGGACCGGGCCGCGGGGACGCTAAGCCCCGAAATCATCTCAAGATAACCTTCATCCATAACTCTAACGCCCATCCCGACAAAGAATTTGAAAGTTAATAGTACTTAAAGTTGAAAAGCAACAGGTACAACAAGGCTAGTTGACGGGGCCTGAAGAGCCAGACCTCACTTTCCCTGTAGACACTGATAGGCGAGTACCTCCCGACCCCCCCCCCCACACCAGGACACCTGTTTAGTGCCCCCTTACTCATTCCACACCTGCCTCCCCGACACACACCCACACCCTTGACACCTGCCTCCCCGACACACACCCACACCCTTGACACCTGCCGCGCCCCCACACACTCCCTTGACACCTGCAAACCCCCCACTCCCTCCCCCACTATCGACAACTGCCAAATCCCCCTCCCAAACACACTCCGTCGACTCGTCCAATGTATGACGGAGTTCCCAACATGGTAGAGTTATGAAGTTCACATTGGGTTTTCTCCCTGGCTGTAATAGGGTAGAAGGGACTGATAGACTCACAAGTCATCACTGAGCCCAAGTACTTACCATTGGCGGTCTGAGTGATGGAGGGGGCGATGTCTTTATTGTCAGGGGCGTCTTCAGGTGGGGCTCATCACACCGGGTCGCACCGTCCTCCCTGTAGGCAACATAACCCACATGTAAGCACATAGCGAGTAACACCTCTCACATACAAGGACACTCACATGGAGTAACATCTCTCACATACAAGGGCACTCACATGGAGTAACATCTCTCACATACAAGGGCACTCACATGGAGTAACATCTCTCACATACAAGGGCACTCACATGGAGTAACGCCTCTCACATACAAGGGCACTCACATGGAGTAACACCTCATACCTAATCCTTAATGTGTATAAGGTCTACTAGGGTTCTACTAGTACTAGGTCTACAGTACTAGATCTTAATGTGTGGGAACATTTTTTTAGTTAGTAGTTAGTAACTGTTGATTGACAGTTGAGAGGCGGGCCCAAGGAGCAGAGCTTAACCCCCGCAAGCACAACTAGGTGAATACCTCTAGGACAAGGGCACATGGACAGACCTTCACGCCACTGTTCAAATGAACGTTTGTGGACTAAGTCTTGTGAGGAAATGAAATGAACTAGAGGGGAAAAAAGGATATTATTGATCTTATATTGATATTGGTCTTTAATTCAATAACTTGTTTCAAAAGCAGCAATAACAGGCAACAGGAGGGTGTGGAAACGGCCACAGCGCGCCAAACGGCCACAGCGCGCCAAACGGCCACAGCGCGCCAAACGGCCACAGCGCGCCAAACGGCCACAGCGCGCCAAACGGCCACAGCGCGCCAAACGGCCACAGCGCGCCAAACGGCCACAGCGCGCCAAACGGCCACAGCGCGCCAAACGGCCACAGCGCGCCAAACGGCCACAGCGCGCCAAACGGCCACAGCGCGCCAAACGGCCACAGCGCGCCAAACGGCCACAGCGCGCCAAACGGCACTTGACGACCGACAGCTGGTAATTCAGCTTTCAAGAGAGGAAAGCTTAACCACACAATTAAGCGAGGTTATCTTGAGGTTATCTTGAGATGATTTCGGGGGCTTCAGTGTCCCCGCGGCCCGGTTCTCGACCAGGCCTCCACCCCCAGGAAGCAGCCCGTGACAGCTGACTAACACCCAGGTACTTATTTTACTGCTAGATAACAGGGCCATAGGGTGAAAGAAACTCTGCCCATTGTTTCTCGCCGGCGCCTGGGATCGACTCCAGGACCACAGGATCACAAGTCCAGCGTGCTGTCTGCTCGGCCGACCGGCTCCCTAAGCGAGTACAAGTATTTATATGCAGACGAGGAGTCACAATAACGTGGCCAAAGTATGTTGACCAGACCACACACTAGAAGGTGAAGGCACGACGACGTTTCGGTCCGTCCTGGACGGACCGAAACTCAAGTCGATTGTGAATGACTTGAGAATGGTCCAGGACGGACCGAAACGTCGTCGTCCCTTCACCTTCTAGTGTGAGGTCTGGTCAACACTAGTATTTATATATTCTAACCTTTCTCTAGTACACAGATTCCTAACTTCTTTTCTCGATTATAGACCCAAAGTGAATGACCCACTTTGTTCCAATATTCCCCTCACCAAAACAGTCCAGAAGACCACTATTATGCACCAGTATCTTATCTCGGGGTTATCTGGAGATGATTTCGGGGACTTAGCGTCCCCGCGACCCGGTCCTCGACCAGACCTCCTTTTTGTTACACCCCCTCCCCCCCCCCCCCAGGAAGCAGCCTGTAGCAGCTGTCTAACTCCCATGTCCTATTTACTGCTAAGTGAACATGAGCATCATGGTGAAAGAGAAACTGCCCAATTGTTTCCGCCTCCAGCGGGGATTGAAACCAGAACCTTAGGACTACGAATCCCGAGTGCTGTCCACTCAGCCATCAGGGCCCCCTGGTTATAAAATAGCTCGCCGGAAAACTGGGACCGGGTTCCTCACACCTTTAAGGGGACCCTTAAACCCTTTAAGGGTTTAAGGGTCCCGCCTTAAGGAGGTTAGTGACGTCACTGATGACGTCTCACTACTCACCTACAAGCCCCCCCCCCACCCGGCCGCACACGCACAGTATCACAACAACTTGATGGATCAATGAGAACATATTAAAGTCACAATGGCATCGAACCTGCGTCCTTGGACTCGCCACACACACAGTACATAATTATAATGAATACATATTATTAAGACGTATGTAATTACATTTTTTAATTACATAATTAATTTTGTAAACTCATTAATATAAATCATTTATGAAGTTGATTTTGAAATTGGCTCCCTGGTATGTAGGGGACAGGAAGACACAAAGCACCGCAGACACCACACAGTTGGTGGTGGTGGATCTGACACCATACACAGGTTGAAATGTAGATGTGACCCCCCCCCCCCAATTCGCCCACAAAGCTGTAAGCCAGTTGACGGACAATTGAGAGCCGGGCCCAAAGAGCCGGAGCTCGACCCACGCTAGCTCACTAGGGTCGCAAAAGGCTGTGGGATTCCCAACACCTGCGATACTGGGAACCATAAGTTGCAAGTAGCACGGGCTATGGTGAGCCCGTAGTGGACTACCTGACACAGGAGCGGGGCAAGTAGCAAGTAGCACGGGCTATGGTGAGCCCGTAGTGGACTTACCTGGCACAGGAGCGGGGCTGTAACTGTATGAGTGTTTGATTGATAAAGATTAAACCACACACAAAGAGGTGGCACGGGCATGAATAGCCCTTAAAGTGTTTAGTGCCTGTTTCAGATTGAGCTACTCAGAACGAAATGTCCATGTAGCACGGGCTATGGTGAGCCCGTAACAGTGTTTGGTGTGATTGATTGATTGATGAAGATTAAGCCACCCAAAAGGTGGCACGGGCATGAATAGCCCGTAAGTGGTGGCCCTTTTGAGCCATTACCAGTATCAAGAGCTGATACTGGAGATCTGTGGAGGTGCGGCTGCACCCTGCGTGACGGGAGATGTCTCCTTTGTGAATGTGTTAAGATGAAGATGAAGCCATGTTTGGTGTCTCCTGCGAGTATTTATATACGTGACGCCCCCCTGCCGGCGGGGTGCAGGGGGGGGGAGGACATACACGGTACACGTGGGAGATAGAGGTAGGGGAGGAGGGGGGGGGGGCGGTGAGATATAAAAGGGGGAGGGAGAGAAACAGATGGGGGCAGAGATAGAAGAGTAGGGTATAAATCGCGATAGGTCAAAACATATCCACCACAGACACGTGACGTTCGCTATATCAACATATCTATAACCTACATCTACTTATAGATACATTTTACAAATATTGACAGATACATCGCTTTACCCTCAATCCCAGGTCTTTGACCTAACCCCCGGTCGGCCGAGCGGACAGCACACTGGACTTGTGATCCTGTGGTCCTGGGTTCGATCCCAGGCGCCGGCGAGAAACAATGGGCAAAGTTTCACCCTATGCCCCTGTTACCTAGCAGTAAATAGGTACCTGGGTGTTAGTCAGCTGTCACGGGCTGCTTCCTGGGGTGGAGGCCTGGTCGAGGACCGGGCCGCGGGGACACTAAAGCCCCGAAATCATCTCAAGATAACCCCCCCCCCCCCTTCCCTCCTTCCACCTCCCGCAATGGTCTATAAAAAGCCTCATGCCCCAAAAGGACTACAGGACACATCGCTAGGATAAAGGGCCTCTTTTTAAGGCCCAATTCTAAGTTTATTCTAAGCGCTACCCATTAATTTGTATTTTTTTAAATATATAAAATAAGAAAGAGAGGGGTAGAACAAAAGAACATGGAACCTGCATTAGGGGGGGACTTTAAAATTCCCTGTAATGCTACGTGTGTTCCCTTCTAAGCTGATTAGCGTGGGCGCTTGAGTAGGAAAAGGAAATGAGCTAGACCAGGAAATAACAGAAGTATATTCGAACAACAATTTTGAGAATAGATAAGATAGTGAGTGCAGGAGTTGTTTATATGTGTACTCGCCTAATTGTGTGCTTGCGGGGGTTGAGCTGTGGCTCTTTGGTCCCGCCTCTCAACTGTCAATCAACTGGTGTACAGGTTCCCGAGCCTACTGGGCTCTATCATATCTACACTTGAAACTGTGTATGGAGTCACCCTCCACCACATTACTTCATAATGCATTCCATTTATTAACTACTCTGACACTGAAAAAATTCTTTCTTTCTGAGAAAAAGACTGAAAAAAATTCTTTGTGTGGTTGTTATATGTGCGGGGTTGGCATATGTGCGGGGCTGGCATATGTGCGGGGCTGGCATATGTGCGGGGCTGGCATATGTGCGGGGCTGGCATATGTGCGGGGCTGGCATATGTGCGGGGCTGGCATATGTGCAGGGCTGGCATATGTGCAGGGCTGGCATATGTGCGGGGCTGGCATATGTGCGGGGCTGGCATATGTGCGGGGCTGGCATATGTGCGGGGCTGGCATATGTGCGGGGCTGGCATATGTGCGGGGCTGGCATATGTGCGGGGCTGGCATATGTGCGGGGCTGGCATATGTGCGGGGTTGGTGCTCCATCTTGCGACAATATCGACCAGAGTGCAGGGGAAAATGTAGTGTGTGAGCGTTGGAAAGCCGCAATATGTCCCCTTGTAAGGAACCGGTTCCCTTATCTTGAGGTTATCTTGAGATGATTTCGGGGCTTTTTAGTGTCCCCGCGGCCCGGTCCTCGACCAGGCCTCCACCCCCAGGAAGCAGCCCGTGACAGCTGACTAACACCCAGGTACCTATTTACTGCTAGGTAACAGGGGCATTCAGGGTGGAAGAAACTTTGCCCATTTGTTTCTGCCTCGTGCGGGAATCGAACCCGCGCCACAGAATTACGAGTCCTGCGCGCTATCCACCAGGCTACGAGGCCCCCTAGCCTATTACCAACTGCTCTTCTCGCCAGAGCTCTGTGAAATCTGCAAACCATCACAGGTGGCTTGAACGGCCACGAAGCTGACGAAGCCACCATATAGACCGTTTTGTTACCCCCCTCCCCCCCAGGAAGCAGCCCGTGACAACTGACTAACACCCAGGTACCTATTTTACTGCTAGGTAACAGGGGCATAGGGTGAAAGAAACTCTGCCCATTGTTTCTCGCCGGCACCCGGGATAGAACCCGGGACCACGAGATCACAAGTCCAGTGTGCTGTCCGCTCGGCTCCCGGCTCCCTAAAAAACAATTTTTGCCTAACCAGAAATGTACGAGTCCAAGCAACCCACTTAACTTGTGTAAGTTTATACACAGAAAACGCCAAAAAGTGGCGTTTTAATTTGTAATAATACGTCGCATTTTTAAGTCCTAAAGGTCCTCTTTCCTACGTGTTCTCTTAGATTTGCCACTCTTTAAGAAATGAACAAAACCTCGTGAAGAATAATTTAACAAAGTCACATTTAATAATTCTACCATTCATAAATCATGACGTCACAATAATATTCTAGGAAGATCCTCAAAGTAAGAGACATCTACGCCAGTGTCTTGAGACACACTCGGTACAATCACACTAGAAACAATACCAAGACATCACCGAAAATTATACGCAAAGTGGAACAAGAGAAAACGCAAATAACAGGATTATTCGAATGCTATCAAGTCTTCCCTTATCTCCCTGTCTGTCAGACAGACAGATAGACAGTCTGTCTCTCCCTCCCTACCTCCCTGTCTGTCTGTCTCTCCCTCCCTCCCCCTCTCTACAAAAAAATACGCTATAAAAATGAAAAGTAAAACAGGCAAACCTGGAAGCCTCATACAAAAGCCTAGGAGAAAAACATATACGAGAAAAACACCAAAATATACGAATAAAAGATAATACAGAATATTTATCCGCGTTGCAAATTCAAAATAAAATACAAATTCAAAATAAACAAAATACTTTGAGCATTGTGCTCTCGCTAAGGTAATGGGAGATGGAATATTCATTCACTGGAGGAACAGGATTTGTGAAATACTTAGGACACGGTACGACTATTGTTCACTGAATTACTAAATACACACAAGCCTGAAAGCCTAAATTAATTCAGAAATGTCGCACAAACATGTGGAATGTCACACGTCATGTGACATCAATGTCTCGTGTCGCAAATGTCTCTCAAAGGTCACATATCACATCAATGTCTCCATTTATCTGGGACGTCACTCACCCGCTGTAGACTAGCATCCGTATAACACACACACACACACACACACACACACACACACACACACACACACACACACACACACACACGGGGCACACACACACGGGGCACACACACACGGGGCACACACACACGGGGCACACACACACGGGGCGCACACACACTAGGGGACACAGGTGGAAACTGAGTGCCCAAATGAGCCACAGAGATATTAGAAAGAACTTTTTTAGTGTCAGAGTGGTTGACAAATGGAATGCATTAGGAAGTGATGTGGTGGAGGCTGACTCCATACACAGTTTCAAGTGTAGATATGATAGAGCCCGATAGGCTCAGGAATCTGTACACCTGTTGATTGACGATTGAGAGGCGGGACCAAAGAGCCAGAGCTCAACCCCCGCAAGCACAACTAGGTGAGTACACAATCTCCCCACACACCGCTAAAAATTCACACTCCTGGAATTCTAGTCAAGAAGATCGGAACACAAGTGTATGTGTTCAAAAAAATCTCTTAGTGGATGTGTTAAAAAAAAAAATTCTATATATAAAAAAAAAATGCTGGACTAACCCGGGTTCTAGTAGATGTGAGGCTTGCGGGCTACTCTAAGTAACAGTATATTAGTAATACGTTAAGCCTGGCCCCCAGGCTGGGTTTGGGGAATAGAACAACTCCCACAACCCACTTTAGGTATATATGCCTGGTATGCAAAAAAATACACTAGCAAAGACCCTAAACATTATAAGGAGAGTGTCTAGATATTAGCGACATTCCTGGCAATAAAACTGAAATAATGCAACTCTAGAAAGCAATCAGAAGCCTAGTATGTTAGGCTATGTATTACAATAAGATAATTACCACATTCTAACTAAAATCATTACCATAAATAGCTCTAGGTGATCCCAGAATACATGGTAACATTCATACCTGCCACCTCGTATTACTTTAGGGTGTATGGGATTACATGAATGTGAAACTCAAGGATTCACAATTTGGTATCTCTCCAGCACCTGTTTTGTTGTGGTACCCACTACCAATGGACACGAGCACACGGCGTTTGTATACAGACGGGCTCACCATAGCCCGTGCTACTTGGAACTTTGTTCCAGGTAGCAAATCTTTAACAACAACGTTTGTATACAAATAAATGGCAGGGCGCCTGACAGCTGGGTGGACAGTACTCCGGATTCGTAGTCCTGAGGTTCCGGGTTCGATCACCGGTGGAGGCGGAGACAAATGGGCAAAATGTTTCTTTCACCCTGAAGCCCCTGTTACATAGCAGTAAATAGGTACCTGGGAGTTAGACAGCTGCTACGGGCTACTTCCTGGGGGATGTGTAACAAAAAGCAGGCCTGTTCGAGGACCGGGCCGCGGGGACGCTAAGCCCCCGAAATCATCTCAAGATAACCTCAAGATAACGGTATATGCGGGTGATAAATATAGAAATACCCCAACTCTGTCATCATAACAACTGGACTTATTTTTCGAGGATAGAACACAGTTTTAAAAATCTTTCCTTATTAAGATCACTCAATAGCTCGGTCGATAGAGCTTCTGCCTCACACGCGTTGGGTCCAGGGTTCGAGTCTCCCAGAGCCCAGGTGAATGGAAGCACACTTGGTTTATTATTCTATGACCAGATGTTACACATGTCACACACTAGTGTCCTCTGGGTAGTCAAACACATCTCCCAACCACGGAGCCTCTTCGCCATTAGAATAAGTCCCTCCTTGCTATTAGAATACCACGCTCCAATAGCGAGGGGGATGGGGGGGGGGGGGGGAATAATTGGGGCCAATAGAATAGGGGAACTGTGGTAACCATTATGATGATGGCAACAATGATGGTGACGACGATACAGTGTATCACAAACTCTTCACTACCCTTGATGAATTAAAATAATAGCGTATAGAGCGTCTGTCGAGTTATATTTCGTCTCATCAAAACAACATGACCTACATTGACCTCTCATTGTACCGACCGCCAAGAGGCGACATGTACTAATTTACTGGATTATAGATCTCTCTTAACACACGCAAGCACGCACACACCCGAGCTTGCATGGGACATCAACCTACCTTTCAGCGAGCACAAAAAACTAGGTACGCTCACCAGTCATCTTTAATCTAATGTCATAAAATTTGTGTAGCGTTTCCAGTGGTGTCCAGACCTGCCAACCTGCCACTAAGGTGTGTTTTGCGTCTGCCAACTTGTAGTCCCATTCTAAGTCTACAATTATTGGTGAAATGCTGGCAGTAGCCTGTTGACCAGACCACACACTAGAAATTGAAGGGACGACGACGTTTCGGTCCGTCCTGGACCATTCTCAAGTCGATTGTGATGGGGAGGTAGGGACAGGCATTAAATAGGCAAGAGAGAGCTGAGGAGCCTATTCTACGTAGCTTTTTTATGGCATTAGACAAATTGTTGCCTTTTTTGTTCTACATATTCCTGGGTTAAAAAATAATTCCAGTCTATAGAAGTGCGACCTTTGGCTGAGTTGTCACATCCTGTTTTGTCTTAGCTGCCAAAAGTTGACGTGTGCTGTCATCTGTCACAACTACAGTTCGTATCTCTCTTCCCTTCTCTTCCCCGGAGAGAAGAAGTTCTCTTCTCTCTCTCTGTCCCTCTCTCGTTGCTGATTAGAGTAATCTTCACAAGTGGAGAAGTGGAGGATACTAAGTGTGACAAACCCATAAGTTGAGGACTCAAAATACCACGAGAAACCCAGAGTGGGGAACTCCAAGCAGCCTACACTGTCCTCACAGTCGTGGGGTAACTCCAAGCAGCCTTACACTGTCCTCACAGTCGTGGGTAACTCCAAGCAGCCTTACACTGTCCTCACAGTCGTGGAGTAACTCCAAGCAGCCTTACACTGTCCTCACAGTCGTGGGTAACTCCAAGCAGCCTTACACTGTCCTCACAGTCGTGGGGTAACTCCAAGCAGCCTTACACTGTCCTCACAGTCGTGGAGTAACTCCAAGCAGCCTTACACTGTCCTCACAGTCGTGGAGTAACTCCAAGCAGCCTTACACTGTCCTCACAGTCGTGGAGTAACTCCAAGCAGCCTACACTGTCACCACAGTCGTGGAGTAACTCCAAGCAGCCTTACACTGTCACCACAGTCGTGGAGTAACTCCAAGCAGCCTACACTGTCACCACAGTCGTGGGTAACTCCAAGCAGCCTACACTGTCACCACAGTCGTGGAGTAACTCCAAGCAGCCTACACTGTCACCACAGTCGTGGGGTAACTCCAAGCAGCCTACACTGTCACCACAGTCGTGGGTAACTCCAAGCAGCCTACACTGTCACCACAGTCGTGGAGTAACTCCAAGCAGCCTTACACTGTCACCACAGTCGTGGAGTAACTCCAAGCAGCCTACACTGTCACCACAGTCGTGGGTAACTCCAAGCAGCCTACACTGTCACCACAGTCGTGGAGTTACTCCAAGCAGCCTACACTGTCACCACAGTCGTGGGTAACTCCAAGCAGCCTACACTGTCACCACAGTCGTGGAGTAACTCCAAACAGCATAAGCATAACAAGAACCAACATCCTGAACTCTTACACCACACACACACACACACACACACACACACACACACACACATACAAACACACACACAAAACAAGCGGGCTCACACATACAAACACACACACAAAAGTATATATATACACCAATTGACAGTTAAGAGACATGACCAAAGAGCCAAAGCTCAACCCCACAAACACAACTATATATGTACATACACACACACGGTGCAAGAGAAACATCAATCAAAGTACTGGAACACTACAGACCAAGGGGCCCAGTCAGACACACACTATAAAACCTCATCTTTCAAATTTCGTCAAGATGTTTGAAGACGTATCAGCCACCGAGCTGATACAAGCAAGATATGTGGAGAAAGACCTGGGTGGGAATGCGAGGGGGGTGGGAGGAGCATCCCGTCCTCTCCAATACTACATCGCATTTTGACTGTGTCCCTAAACTGATGTACTCAAAAATTACTTGTGTAAAGGAGGAAGTGTATATGTTTATCTCTCAGAATGTTCGGTAATACGTTTATTGTTTGTGATGTGTGTCTATGTATGTATTAACACGGTGTACTGAACGGGGTGAGAATAGCTTGGGCTACCTCATCCCTTTTTGTGCATTTTACCTCGATAAACTTATTGCAATTTCAATGGACTCAAAATCATAGCGGCTCGCAAAATTGATGCGATGTTCCGTTTTCTATTTGTGGGTCGTCTGTTAGGTTCAAATTAAGTATCAACACAAGACAGAACACGAAACAATGGGTATAAATTGGATAGGTTTAGATTTAGGAAAGACTTGGGTAAATACTGGTTCGGTAACAGGGTTGTTGATTTCTGGAACCAATTACCGCGTAACATGGTGGAGGTGGGGGTCCTTCGATTGTTTCAAGCATGGGTTGGACATGTTTATGAGTGGGATTGGGTGGTTATAGATAGGAGCTGCCTCGTATGGGCCAATAGGCCTTCTGCAGTTACCTTGTTCTTATGTTCAAGGAATTTGGTACATCAGTTTAGCGACGTAGTCAACGCTGGAGAGGACGGGCTGGGAGGGAGAGGACGGGCTGGGAGGGAGAGGACGGGCTGGGAGGGAGAGGACGGGCTGGGAGGGAGAGGACGGGCTGGGAGGGAGAGGACGGGCTGGGAGGGAGAGGACGGGCTGGGAGGGAGAGGACGGGCTGGGAGGGAGAGGACGGGCTGGGAGGGAGAGGACGGGCTGGGAGGGAGAGGACGGGAGAGCTAACCTTGCTCTCAACACAAATTAACTTAATATAGTTTAAAGTAGTCACATTTACGGGGGTTTAAATGTGACTGATGAATGGGTTTAGGATGCAAGGTAAAACAGTTGCGTCCACCTCAAGCTTGGCGTGGTAACTACCCACTTACTCGCCCGGGATGGCTTTTTTTAGTTTAAGAACCGCTAAGCTGAAAAAAATTGCTTTAATATGGCCCAACTTAGTTATTTTTGTTTAAATTTAAACGCATTTTTAATCTATTGATTCAACAGACAAAAACCCAACCCGGGCGGGTTGGGTTTTAAGAAAAAAACCCGGGTTAGTTACCAACCCTGATTGACCGGGAACTATACCTCTATATCTCCACTACTGTCAACCTTGATTGACCGGGAACTATACCTCTATATCTCCACTACTGTCAACCTTGATTGACCGGGAACTATACCGCTATATATCCCCACTACTGTCAACCCTGATTGACCGGGAACTATACCTCTATACCACTACTGTCAACCTTGATTGACCGGGAACTATACCTCTAAATCTCCACTACTCTCAACCTTGACTGACCGGGAACTATACCTCTATACCACTACTGTCAACCTTGATTGACCGGGAACTATACCTCTATACCACTACTGTCAACCTTAATTGACCGGGAACTATACCTCTATATCCCCCACTACTATCAACCCTGATTGACCGGGAACTATACCTCTACATCTCCACTACTCTCAACCTTCCCTACCTGCACATCTTTCCCAATAACAGAAAATGTCGAAACAAAACGACATCATGATGCGGGTCACATTGCCCAAGCGGACCCTCCAGCATACCAAGCACCGAGGCAGAGGGCCACCAATAGCTGCTTCACCAATTGTTCCGTCAACCCAGACAGTGTGCCGGTGCTGTCACTGCTCAGCACCAACACACGCATACATGAGAGTATGAGGGTAACATTCAACACGGGTGCTCATCACACATGGCGCCCAGGAACGAACATTCAAGCGGGGTCAGAGAGCACAGTGTGTCATGATGTAAAGATTTCCTACTTCTATAGCTTTTCTTTACCTGCGTCTATTTCTCGTCTAAATTCCCCTTTCCCCAACTAATAATACCACATGTTCAAGTATATTTATTGAGACAAGAATGATGTTATAGATTCAGCTATTCGGAACAAGTTTCAAGTAGCACGGGCTATGGTGAGCCCGTAAAGACAAGAAAGTAATACATCTCAAAGGGATAGAGTAGCTTAGGCTATTCCTACCTCCATTTTGACCACATGTTCTACTCTGGGAATTCACTATACCGAACACACAATATATATAACTTAAGTAGGATTAACAAGCTTCCTACTATTCATGACTAAGATCAGCCACACTTGTTTAAAGAACAAATCCCCATGGTACGGTAAAATATTGAGGCAATATAATACGATTGAACTCTAATCTGTAGCCTCCTCTAGGCATGGCATAGTATTACCTTCCCCCAATACCAGATCAACAGTTTCTGTGTTGACTGGCTTTATCTAGTATCAGGTAGCGTTAACGTCACTGTTTGCTAGTCTGCACGAAAATGGGAAACATTGTTACATCCTGTAATTGTTTAGATTACAGTTTTCGATACAGGCCAGCAGGCAAGCAGGCAGGCAGGCAGTCAGCGAGGGGTGATGAGTTAGATAACATTTAAGTCTTAATAAAGGCATCAACGGGGCAGGGATCTTCCTCGCCTGTAGCCTATATTTCCCCTATCAAGTCACAACATTTTCAACTCAACAACGAGTGTCAACATTTTGCCGTCATCCACACTGGCGCCGCCCACAACCCGGGCTGGTTGAAATCAATCCCATGCGAGGTCTCGTGGTACCACGCACCTAACTGTATTACATTTCTCAAGTAATCAAATAATTTCTTGTTCGAAAACTTATTTATTTACATGAGTCACACAGCTTTCATATTTATGTTGACTGCTCGCTTACCTATCGGTGAGTATCGCTTGTTTTGGTGTTCACTATTGCGCTTTTTGGGGATAGACCCGCGGGGTGTTACTATTCTTTCAAGCAGGATGGCACAACTTTATAGCCACACACACAACTTGTCGATTCGGCTGGAAAACACCAGAGGTCAAGATACCCCCATTAGTGGTAAAGCTGGACGTGACAATGGCGCTGGCCAGTAGGCTACATTGAATTGAAATAAGTTTATTGAGGTAAAATACACACAAAGGGATGAGGTAGCTCAAGCTATTCTCACCCCATTAGTAGGCTACATATACCAGACTCGAGGGTGGGGGAGGGGGATATAATGGGGTGGTTATGGCGACCAATGTTCCAGTGGCCTGATCCCTGGGGCCAGATTCACGAAAGCAGCTACGCAAGCACTAACGAACCTGTACGTCTTTTCTCAATCTTTGGCGGCTTTGTTTACAATTATTAAACAGTTAATGAGCACCGAAGCACCAGGAGGCTGTTTATAACAATAACAACAGTTGATTGGCAAGTTTTCATGCTTGTAAACTGTTTAATAAATGTAACCAAAGCCGTCAAAGATTGAGAAAAGATGTACACGTTCGTAAGTGCTTTCGTGAATCTGGTCCCAGGACCTGGAGTATATCTGAGTGGACTCTGGAAGTTCTACTCCCCAAGCCAAGCCAGAGGTCAAGCTTGACTTGTGGTAGTAACTTGATCCAACAGGCTGTTGCTTTGAGTGGCCTACAAGCCTACATAACCACTACAACCCGGTTGGTCTGAAATTCTTCTTGCACCAGACCTTCTGACTGACAGTCTGGTAAATCAGACTAGGACGCTGCTGCACGCAGTCCAACGTAGGGACCACAGCCTGGTTGATCTGGGCACGATGCAACAAAACCTAACCTTGATATAAAAACTAATTGATACGATGTTGACACGTGCAGTATTACCATAATGGAAAATGTTTGAACCAAGACTGTAATATCTACCATTCTGGCTACAGATAATACTTTGTGACACATTGAAAAGATCAAATTTTCCTAACATACTCCGAGTTCTGGTACGTTTTCTGGGGGTGTTGTAGGGGGGGGGGGCAAAGGTGTATGGGGGATGGCAAAGGTGTTGTGGGGGGGTAGCAAAGGTGTTGTGGGGGGGGGTGGCAAGGGTTGTGGGGGAGTGACATTAAACAGCTGCTGGATGAAGAAGTTTGGGTTCCGGTCTGAGATGAATAACTGAGTAGGTCGAGTCCGGTCGCAAATGAATAAATGAGTAGGTTGAGTCATCCTCTCTAACCACTTCCTTCCGGTGCGCCAGCTTAACCCACCTCGCCAACCACCACCACCACGCTCAACTTTCCAGCTCCCGTGTGAAGCCGCGGAGAAAGCTGCAAAAGTACCACTAGTGAAAATAACCAAATTATTGCTATCCACAAACAGGAGAATATTCATGTCTGTGTTCTACACTTGGTTATCATGCTGGTTCCATGGATCAATATCCCAGTGGGCTGAACTCTGGCCAGACCCTGGAATATAGTGGAGTGGGTTCTTGGAGTTCCTTCACTTTCCCAAGCCTGGTCTGAGGCTAGGCTTAACTTGTGAAAACTTGGCCTAATAGGCTGTAACTTGGGGCGGCCCATAGGCCCACTTGTTACCTAGTCGGTGCAGGTTAGATGTAATTTTAATATAAACAAATTGCGCCGAGATCTGATTAAGACCTTTTGTGTCCTCTGTAACGAATGTTTGAATATGCTAACTACCAACACTATACCTTTTAAGGTCACACCAGAAGCAATGTTTGCCTTAGTTTTCTGGTCGTCTGATCCAAGCACAATAATTAATGCTACTACTGCAATTAGGATACAGTCCATAGGACTGTGCTTTTAATACTTTATTAAATACTTTTTAATACTTTTAGACTGCAAAATACTTTTGCTGCCGAGATGAGTTTGTTGCAATCGGAGTCCTGCTGTTCACGAGTTTGAGGGAAGATTGGAGGGGGTTGAAGATTGGAGGGGATGGGAGGGAGGGAAGGGAAGATTGGAGGGGGAGGGAGGGACGGGAAGATTTTAGGGGGTGGGAGGGAGGGAGGGGAAGATTGGAGGGGGTGGGAGGGAGGGAGGGGAAGATTGGAGGGGGTGGGAGGGAGGGAGGGGTAGATTGGAGGGGGAGGGAGGGAGGCGGGTGCAAGACAGCCATCTACAATCCCCCTCTCCCCCTCCGCTGGTAACACTGCTCATGATATCAGGTGAAACCCACAAGTATACCAACACTCTCACATGCACGATACCTGGAATATACCTGGAGTGGGTTCTGGGAGTTGTTCTACTCTCCAAGCCCGACCGGGGGCCACGCTTGACTTGTGCTAACTTACTCCAAATGGTTCTTGCTTGGAGCGGCACGCAGGCCCGCTATTGAACAGCGAGTATCCGCGAATATTGAACAAATACACACTATCTCGATAATCTTTACAAGAAAGCCATACTGCAATTGAGTTTTATAACAAAGCCACCTTGGGGTACGCCAGAAGTTGAAGGGATTTGTCTAGCAATTGCCCCAAAGGATCGCTAAGCGTATGTGTTACACCTGTGGACGCATCAGTCCATTCCCGCCCCGAAATCGTCTCTAACTATTACCACTGAACTCTGCAGATTTTATGCTGTCATTGATGGCAATAAGTGAACCAACAATGCTGACCCAGCAAGGTCATCATCATCAGTGCTACTCTCACCTTACGCTCAGCCCAAACGCTCATCAACCCCAGGATGGCGCTGTCTGATGTCTGATGCTCCTTTTGCAGTGATTTGTACCTCGGACCGTCCAGGTGCACAAGGCTGCCAGTTCACCTGAGCTCCAGTCATCAACATGCACTATTACCAGCGCGGTATCGATCTTCTTCACCAATACTCCACATACACGCACGCTAGTCGCGCCCGGTCGCCAGGCAAGTCATGACAAAAATAATCGGTAACGAGGATTACGGTAATGATTACATTACGCTTCGAATCATAATTTGGCTCCACGTAATAAATGTTGAGGCTCTTCTCTGACCAAACAATATGTTTAATGTTTCACTACTATCTGCTCTCACCAGACCTGCTAACTAGTGAAAGCGGCCAGTACCACTTCGGGTCAAAATCAATGCTTCAATGATGACATCACGTAATAAATGTAATAAATAATCCACGTAATCCACGTAATAAATGTTGAGGCTCTTCTCTGACCAAACAATATGTTTAATGTTTCACTACTATCTGCTCTCACCAGACCTGCTAACTAGTGAAAGCAGCCAGTCCCACTTCGGGTCAAAATCAATGCTTCAATGATGACATCACAAGCGGGCTGTTTACACCTAGAAACTGGCAATAGGGGGGCCCAGAGCAGCGACCAATTGGAATGGTGGTGCATGTTGAGTCTCCGCCCCCTATCACCACATGCACCTTGTCATAGCAACGCCAATACACACACAGTGCGGCACCAACGCATACTTTTCCAAATGTTCTGTGTAATCCATTCAATTTCCTTCAAAACGAGATTTATAGGCTGATTAAAAGGTGCATACAAATGTTTTCTCTAGTAAAGTCATTCTATCACAACAACTAAAGGAGGGGGGATGATAAACTGCACCAGAGTGCAGAAAGGAATGGTTGATTTCATTCACTCTTTAATGGGTTATGATTTGATCGTTTCATATTGCACTCAATGTGTGCGGCAGTGGGTCAGAATGGCAACGGATACCCTCCAGGAAGTGCCCTAGAGCGTTCTTTTACTTATAATTGTAATGAGAAATTTAAATTTGACAAATTTGAAATATTTGGCTACATGCCTAGTCAATATTTTATTACAAATATTTACTGAACACTTATTAAATAGCCTTTCAATTCTTTGACACCTAAGTGTATGATGATGCAAGTACAATTAGGAAATGTAGACGTTTATCTCTCAGAATGTTTGGTAATATGTTTATTGTTTGTGATGTGTGTATGTATGTATTAACACGTTGTACTGAACGGGGTGAGAATAGCTTGAGCTACCTCATCCCTTTGTGTGTATTTTACCTCAATAAACTTATTTCAATTTCAATTAGGCCAACTTCATATATCTGACTGGATCTGCCTTGACAGACGATGCAGACACCCACACATACCTCTAGCCTAGTGAAACCACACTGGCAGAAAATACAGTACCTAACTCAGTTTCTATAAAACTGGAGGATTGGGGTGTGGCGAATAGCTTGAAAGAGGAAGGATGGAAAAATGTGAAAGACGTCGGAGGGGGAAGGCTTGGAAGAGGTCGTGGGGAAGAGAGAGGGAAGGCATGGAATAGGAAGTGCAGTAGGGGATATAAAGTCCTTATTTATTAATATAGAAAACACCACATTACATGCAGCAACTCCCTTACACACCAAAATCCAAGCAATTCCCTGGTTTATCCGGAAATAACAGTATGTGTATTTTTAGCAAGGCTGTCTTCACCACGCCATAGTTTACCAGGGTGCGGGTGCTTTTTTCCGCTTTAACTCTGCTAGTGTTTATCTGCATATGCCAGTCTTTTGATTGTTTTTACAGCCTTCCTAGTCTTTTCAATGGATTAGCATTGACTGCACTGGATTAGCAAAGGCTGTAATGCAGCCTTTCCCCCTCTTCACCATCTCCCCCTCGTTCCTCCACTTCGTCCTCCCCTCTCATTTATCCCTTCAGAAAATGTATTAAGTTGCACTGAAACAACTCTATGGGTCTCAGAAGGTTTGTTATTAAGCACTGAAAAACTAGCACATACCAAATATTTCACACTTGACTGAAAAAAACATGGTGGGAGTGGGGGTTATAAATGCTAATATTTATTTTAAGTACTTAAATTATGCTAACCCCGACCAGCTTCTGTCTATCCCAGACCATTTTCATTGGAAATTTGGGCAATGTTAGCCCCAAACTTCTGGCCTCCAACCTTGGACAGACACTCTCTCTTATATAGATTATTGCCCCGGCCGAGCAGAAAAGACAAACTCGCGCAGCACTACTCATCCTGTGAATGGACATACTGCCATAGCATCATGTACAACACTCCCTAATAGGAAGAAACCCCACCTGTTTGCCTAAAATAATGCTTAAGCAATTGGCTTTATATAAATATTGTACTAAAACTTAAAAAATATACTGTAATTGCAAATTAAGGTGCAATTACATCAGTTAAGATGCCAGAGTTAATTATTGGTCCAGTATTTCCTATAAGGATAATTAAAAATCCAATGCAGCCAGCAACCCTACCAAATTTAAATTCAAACAATTAAAATAAACTGAATATGCATATACAGTACAACTCGTTCTTAATTCTGCATAAATGAACAATGAGAATCATACACTATATGCTCAATAAAGAGTCATGAAGCCAATTTTGAAAAACTAGCTAAAGCTGCTGCCGATTACAGAACATTGTATTGTTTCACGCTTCGAGATAATTAATGAAAACAAAATAAGCAGTTATGTTGCCTGAAGAGCCTTTGTATATCACACAGCTGAGCCTGGTAATTCACAAAACAGTGAAAACTATCTATCTTTATAAAATAATCTTTGAAATACTACAAATAATATATCATTTATGACAATCAATAAACAAATTTCAATTAGAAAATATTAATAATTTAGTTAGAAATACAGTGCTTGTATGACAATTTATAGTACAGCACAATATCTCTACAGCAACTCCTGCCTGAAACCATGTCTAATAAACCCTTGAACAGCTGTATTTTTTCCAAGCTCATATCCACATACAGGCAAGTACTCAGTATGTAACTAATGCACAATTAGGCGAGTAAGTACAGTGTATTGTATTTACCGGTAATATTTGTATGAAAACTGCTCTCACAGATTTTTAGCATTAATTTTCTAAAGGTTTAATATGTTCTTTAAAACATCTTGGACAACTGGTAACAAATCCATTTCTCCCAAACAAATTTTTAGACCCAAATTAAATAATCACTGTACAGCATTTCCAATTTTGCATATCGCACACATTGCCATTGTTGGAAAGCTGGAGACCAGGCATTTAAAATTAATGCAATATCCAATCAGAATGTTAGCAGTAAGCAACATTTTTTGCATAAGCGTATTTTACTTCCCAATACGGAAGAGCCAAATAACCATACGTACAGTACTGTACTGTAATAGGTTTGCTCCCACCTAAGGCTCGATAAGTAGCTAAGAAAAACTCTTCTCATCTTCTCATTTTTTATCAGAGTACCTGGATTGTACCTGGATTGGGTCCTGGGTGAGTTGTTCTACTATTCTATTCAGCATTAAAAATACCCATGATTTCCATCCTTACAAATAATTATAATCTTTTCATTTTATCTTTACTTTTTAATTCATACGGTACTATTTTACTGTATGCTGTACGTGCATTCTTCCTACAGAGGTTAAAACAACTAACAAGATGATATTCAAGCAAGAAAATTTGTTAAATTTTATTCCATTTACAGTATTTTAATTTTCCAGTTTAACCTTCCAGGCCCCATCAGGGGCCTAACAGCTGAGTGGACAGCGCTCAGGATTCATTGTCCTAAGGTTCCAGGTTCATTCCCCAGTGGAGGCGGAAACAAATGGTCAGTTTCTTTCACCCTGATGCCCTGTTCACCCAGCAGTAAATAGGTACCTGGGAGTTAGACAGCTGCTACGGGCTGCTTCATGGGGGATGTGTAACAAAAAGGAGGCCTGGTCGAGGACCCGGTCGTGGGGACACTAAGCCCCGAAATCATCTCTAAGATAACCTCGAGATGACCTCCAGTGCCAGCATAGGAACCGAGGAAGGAAGAGCTCCAGTCCAGACTTGGGGGAAGTAGAAAAACCTCGCAGAACCTTTGCCAGGTAAAATCCAGGCGAGTATTTATATTATAGAAATATAGTGTATACAGTATTTACTACAGTAATAATATACTGTATTAAATAATGCCTGAACTAACAAGCTAAAAAGTTAATATTATATTAAACCACTACACAGTAAAGTTCTCGTCTATAACCTGGGGTGAACTGGGAATACAATATTTAGCTGGTTAGTTGAGAAGTATTAATTGCAGGATGCTTTCAAGTAAAACATTTACCTTGTCAAGGGTAAATATAATGATTTTTGTTGAAAAATTAATTAGCAATATTTATGAGGAAGAACTTCAAAATCATATCTAAGAATGTCATCAAAGCAAGAGAGAACACTTTTGCATTCCCCTCTCGGAGTGCTATAGTTCAGCAACCTATGTCTTTCAACTCACAATCTAGGATTCTGGGTTCAATACCCAGGCAGGACAGAAATGGTCGAGTTCATTTCGTTTCACCTGGTGCCTCTGTAAATAAATAGGTACCCGAAGTCAAGCACCTGTTGTGGGTTGCACCCTGGGTTTGGTCATTGGTTGGCCAAGGATGACCTTGATACAAATGCAACTACTGTACAGGCTTCCTGTCTCCAACAGCAGGAATGATAAGGCTAATGTCCACAAAGAAAATATTGAAAATTGGGAATACTGTACAGTACAATATAAAGATATTAGGAAAATATAAAAATAAATTACTCTTCAATTTCTCTGGTTACAATGTGATGAAAATATATCCTAAAGCTTTATTGAATATTCAATCCAAATGGTATTTCTTTAAATTTCTTACTTTACTGTATACATGCTGAATGGGATTCTGGGAATTTTTCTACTCCCCAAGCCTGGCCCACTTTTGGGAGCTTGGTCCAACAGGCTGTTGCTTGGAGAGGTCCGCAGGGCAATATATCCACCAGATCTCGGTTGGTCCGGCACTTCTTGAAGAAAACGATCTAGTTTTCTCTTGAAGATGCCCACGTTTGTTCCGGCAATATTTCTTATACTCACTGGGAGTATGTTGAACAACCATGGACCTCTGATGTTTATAGTGTTCTCTGATTGTGCCTATGGCACCCCTTCTCTTCACTGGTTCTATTCTGCATTATCTTCCATATCGTTCACTCCAGTATGTTATTTTACTGTGAAGATTTGGGACCTGGCCCTCCAGTATTTCCCATGTGCATATTATTTGATATCTCTCTTGTCTCCTTTCTAATGAGTACACTTGGAGAGCTTGAGACGATCCCAATAATTTAGGTGCTTTATCGTGTCTATGAATGCCATATATGATTTCTCTATTTCCTCCATTTCAGCAATTTCTCCCGCTCTGAAGGGGAAAGCGAGTATCGAGCAGTACTCAAGATGGGATAATGTACCCTATACATTAGGTCATCAGACATCATTATTCCCAAATCCTTTACATGCTGCTTTCCTATTATGGCCAGACATGATTGTGCCATGTTCCCTGTATTTTGTTTAAGGCCCTCATTTTTACCTTACCTGAGTATAATAATAATTAAAATTATATTATACTGTACTGTATATACGTTGAGCTGATACTGAGGTCCTTGCATGGTCGAACTACTACTGTGCAGTGGAACTGTGTGGAACTGTGCAGTCCCCGTGGCGCAGTGGTAAGACACTCGCTTGGCGTTTCGCAAGCGCCTTGCCTTGGGTTCGAATCCTGGCCGGGGAGGATTGACCGGGCGCCAATCCTTAACTGTAGCCTCTGTTCACCCAGCAGTGAATGGGTACCTGGTTGTTAAACGATTCGGCGGGGTCGTATTCCGGGGAAATTAGGGTTAAGGACCTGCCCGAAACGCTACGTGTACTAGTGGCTTTACAAGAATGTATGTAAAACTAAGCCTCCCGGATGCAACACCAAATAGATACCACTCTGGGGTACCTATTTACTGCTAGATGAACAGAGGCTTTAGATGATAGGAAACGTACCCCACCATTTCAGTCCTGCTTGGAAATCAAACATAGGAGCTTGATTGTGAATCAAGGACATATAAATTCAAAACAAGACTGCCTGTAATACCAATTTTACATAAATAAGTTACAAAGAGTTGTCTTAAATGTATTGGCACCTACCTATCCATTGTTTCATGTTCTATTTTATGTTGATACAGTATATTTTCCACCATATTAATATCCCCCCTTAAATTAATATAGTACTGTACTGTCCTGTACTCTAAAGTCCATCAGCATAGCATCTATGCTGTATCCAAAAAAAAAGTACTGTACTTATTCAAATACTAGATTCTGCGTTGTTTAGTGCATTCAGTAGTAGTAGTACTGTATACCAGTCTGTACTGTATGAAATTTTGCCTGAAACACCCTACATAGTTGTGGTTTCATTTTATGTTCAACTCCTGTACCTACAATCACAGTATACCTGTCTTATGCTCTTTATACACATTTTTATTATAAAGTATTATCATTATTATTACACAGTAATCACATTAACATGACGTTTCAACGAGAAAATCCAAAACCCACAGTTCCCACGGAGTGCGTGGGAACACCCACCGCATAGGTTCAAGCCCTCATCACGTCTCCGGATTTTCTCATTATTGTTATTGTTATTATTATCATAATAATAATAATAATACAGTAATAATATTAATGATAATAATAATTATACATTTTATAGGATTGATTTTTCAATGTTTGAGAACCATATCTATTACTTAGTACAGTACATAATAGTTAGAAATTATGTTTCACGCCAAGAATTGTTTGAATATACTGTACAGTATGGTACACTTCAAAACCTATTCATGAATGTTGGTCAAAACACTAACCAACATTCATACCTGGCTGAGTAAAATATTATTTATCCATTCACTTGTTCAAAAAGTGGTTGTGCAAATATATCACTATACCCAGACTATAGTCTCCTTTTGTTGGGAAAAGGAAGCCTGCTAAGCTCTTTGAGGTTCCCCTAGGCCATCTCACATGGCCTATGCTGACCTTGCTGGGATGCTGCCCTCAACAGTTCTCTAATTCTAGAGTAACTATTTACTGCTAAGTGAGCAAAGGTGTTTGGTAAAATGAAATGTAGGACTGACTATTTCTCAACAACGTAGCTTCTTAAAACATTTGTGGCCTCGACAAGGACAGTAAGCCAGTGGCTTGTCAAAAGTCCTCCCTGCCCAATTTGTCCTAATATGCTGTAGGATACATGCATACAAGGTAGAGTGAAGCTGGATTTAAATATGGATATCAGCTTACATAGTCTTTATCTTTTACAATACCTGTGGTTAAGTTAGGGTTAAAGTAGTTCTCACTTTCGGATCAAGTCGTTGAAGTGGGTAGTGTTCAAGTGCTTGAAGAAGTTACTTTTTTTATAATTTATCAGAATGAATTTAAATACCTCAATGCACTACTAAAAGTTATATAGACAGTACAGTATTGCATTGTGCTTTTTAGTGGCTTTGCAAGAATGTACTACAAACATTAAAATTGTGAGAGTAACCCTTTATACAAATTTCCTTGTAAATACTTAAATAACTAAATAAATACCCAGGATGCTAGACTGAGGACTGAAGCATTTGAGATATATAGTGGTAAGACTTCATTATATATTTCCTATAAGATATGCTTTGGACATTTCAGATTAATTCCTCTTAACACAATTTAAAATTAAAATGAGTGTAGATATGCTATAGCCTGCCAGGAGGAGCAGATAGCCCTGGGCTCATTAAGTCCATTTCATTACATAAAAATGACATTTAATTACATAAAATTATAAGCTATACCATGTGGGTGTCTGGAAACTAGCGTCTTCACAATTCGGAGACAGGCACCAGACATCTCGGTGTTTGATAGCTTATTTCTTGGGGAGACCATTGATCATCATAGTACAACTGGCATCATTCTCGACTCACAACCGAAGATCCAAGGTTCAATTACTAAGCAGGACAAATTATTGGGCAAGTTTTCTTTCAACTAATGCCTTTGTTCATCTAGCAGTAAATAGGCACCCAGGAGTTAGGCAAGTACTAATTTTGGTATAAAATTCCAGATATCATTTATTAACCATAAAGTACCTTTCCATGTGCTTGTTTGTGTCACCTACACTTTATTATAAATACCTTACGTTTTTTTATTTGCTTTTCAGTACATTATACTCAAAAAGTTCCAGACATTTTAGTGGTCTTGTTCTATGCAATGGTGCAGTCACTGGAGAGATTTTGGGTGCTAATGTCTGGGAACTGGCAACTTCACCCGAATACTGCACTGTGAATAGGTTATCCTTGAATAAATGGTTATATATTCCAGTAGCTATAGCTGTGACTACTGTACTGTATAGAACCTGCAACCTATGGCTAATTATGGTTCATCCTTTTTTCATTGTTGATATTGTACCAATAACTTTACTGTTTGTTACAAGCGGCCTGGAAAATGCAAAGTTACACATACATGCATTACTATAAACCCTTTTCCCAATTTCAAGAATTTCAAGGGGTGGAGATTCACCAGCTCGGAGTGAGGGGCTTTAACTAATACTGTACAGTAAACTATTATGATAAGCTGCACAGTTTAGGCTAATGCCAGTAAATTTTGCAGCAATGATTTACAAATAAATTATGTCTTCTCTCTTTCAGGATCCAGTCATCATATTAAAAGCAATAATTTTTCAAGTATTTGTTTATCACATGCAATTCTCTCTGCTAGAAATTTTAATGACCGAGGAAACCTAGCTTAGGGAAAAGTAACGTTCATAAAATATTCTGGGTTTTGAGAAGGGAGACAACAACAACAAAAATAATAACAACAACCACAATAATAAATAAAAAATAACTAATAATGCAGTATATACTGTGCAATATCTGGAATCTCCCTATAATTATAGAATTACTGTATTATTATTGGATATGGCTTATTGCTACACTATCTTAAACTTTGCTTTATGTACATGGTGATTATGACTGACAGTAATCCCTGTATGAGCTTTGTGTATATTACAAATAACTGTAAACAAAGCTAGATTTGTGATCAAATCAGACAAATGGAAAATTAATTATGAACGACGCATTTAAAGATTTTTGCTGAAGCCTCCAGCAAATAAGGAAAATCATTACACTGTAAACTAAATAAACAAAGATTAAAAGTAATGAAGTTATATACAATACTGAATATAAATTTTAAAAAGAAATTGGTTAGTGTCCTACATCAGTGGCTTTTGCACAAGCTTAAATAGAATTTTTGTATACGAAAAGGAGCACTGGCAATTTGACCCTTTCAGTTTTCAATGCTCTTCTGGACATTCAGGAATGTGTCAGGTTAGGTACTGAAGGGGTGTGATCTATAGATGCATGTCTACGAGGTGCTGCAGTCTATACTGTACAGAGCAGGTCCACGAGGTGCTGCGATCTACACACGCAGAGCCATGAGGTGCTACGTTCTATTCATGCAAGTCCACAATGTGCTATAATATACACATGCACGTAGACGAGCTGCTGCGATCTATACATGCACGTCCACAAGGTGCTGCGATCTATAGATGCTGGGACACGAGGTGCTGTGATCTATAGATGTAGGGACACGAGCTGCTGCGATCTATAGATGCTGGAACATGAGATGCTGCGATCTATAGATGCTGGAACACGAGATGCTGCGATCTATAGATGCTGGAACACGAGATGCTGCGATCTATAGATGCTGGAACACGAGATGCTGCGATCTATAGATGCTGGGACACGAGATGCTGCGATCTATAGATGCTGGGACACGAGATGCTGCGATCTATAGATGCTGGGACACGAGATGCTGCGATCTATGGATGCTGGGACACGAGGTGCTGCGATCTATAGATGCTGGGACACGAGGTGCTGCGATCTATGGATGCTGGGACACGAGGTGCTGCGATCTATAGATGCTGGGACACGAGGTGCTGCGATCTATGGATGCTGGAACACGAGGTGCTGCGATCTATGGATGCTGGGACACGAGGTGCTGTGATCTATAGATGCTGGGACACGAGGTGCTGCAATCTATAGATGCTGGGACACGAGGTGCTGCGATCTATGGATGCTGGGACACGAGGTGCTGCAATCTATAGATGCTGGAACATGAGGTGCTGCGATCTATAGATGCAGGAACATGAGGTGCTGCGGTTTATAGATGCAGAGTCACAAAGTGCAGTGATCCATTAATGAAGGGGCATGATGTGCCGTGATATTTTAATGCAGTTCCATAGTGTGCAGCGATATATTAATACAGGTCCATAGTGGGTTTTTTTTTTTTTTACACACACACACACACACACAGAGGAGTTCTTAAATTCTTATACAGCCACTAGCATGCATAGCATTTCGGGCAAGTCTTTAATTCTGTTCCCCAGAATACGATCTCGCCAAATCGTTTAACAACTAGGTACCCATTTTACTGTTGGGTAAACAGAGGCTACAACCAAGGATTTGTGCCCAGTAAATCCTCCCCGGCCAGGATACGAACCCAGGACAAAGCGCTCGCAAAACGCCAGGCGAGCGTCTTACCACTACACCATGGGCATTACATTGCGCTATTTATATAAGATACTGTATTTATTTATATAGAGTATAAGAATCTTATTAAAATTGACTTATGGCAGAAAAATGAATATGTAGGAAAGAATATTGAAAAATATTACTTCAAAAATTCTTTCAAAGCCATGCCATCTGTTCTTGACGAATTTGATGAACAAAACAATTGATGACAAAATTACCAATAAGTGAAGGAATTGCCATTATTGTATTCAGATCCCCTACTGTTATTTATGCAAGATAATATAACGTAACCAGTACCGTAGTCCTGAAAACTTTGCTAAACCTTACATGGCAAAAACATTGTAAATGATTTTTAGTGACATTTTGTTCAGTACTGTACTGAATAGTTGAGGGCCTCAGGGCTACCAACACTGCAAACCAGATATGACAGGGCTGATCTCATTGAAGCTTTTAAAATACTGAACAATTTGGAGGATATTGACCCAGAGCACTTCTTTGAAAGGTAAGATATAAGAAACAAGGGAACAACAATTTAAAGCTCAACAACAGAAAACAGGAGATGCTCTTTCACACACAGGGTTATATAAACTCATGGAACCCCTTGCCTGCCAAGCTGTAAATGCCAAATCACTGCTGCAATTGAAGATCAGGCTTAATAAAATCATTAGAATAAATAGAGGGGGGGGGGGACTTTTGACAAGCTGGTGGCTTTCTGTCCTCATCAAGGACACTACAGATATTGGCCCTCAGATAAATTCAGGCAAGTCACCTTATAGTCAAAATGAGACACGAACGTATTTTAAAATGTTCCTAAGCCAACCCAACATCGGCTTAACCCCGAGATAACACACTCGTAATCTAGCGATGTACCATACATGGGTTTGACAATTAGAAAACGAGCTTTGTCAAAACGCTTTTGCACGATTTGTCCATACCTGGAATATACTTGGAGAGGGTTTTGGATGTTCTACTCCTAAAGCCCGGCTTGGGGCATACCCTGCCTAGTTTAACCAAATCGATCTACCTAACCTTACCCATTTTTATGCGTTGACCCCAAAACATCTAAATGACTGATGGCGATGCAAGAGCAGTGTTTTTTGTAGACCAGCATTAAAATGTGAACTGAACAGATATTTAGGATTTAGCTTTCATCGACATAGGTGTCCAACCTCCTTCCCGTAATGCAATATACCACAATACACCAACATGACTGATTTCATGCTAGTCTTAAGGTCTATCAACTAAGTAAATAATACTAGCTTACTGACCAGCCAGAATGTATACTTTAGTCCTGAATATAATCCAAGGCTAAAAACTTTCCGTGTATATACACACTTAAATGGAGGTACTCCTCTGTGTATAGAAACCTTCTACCCATTATACACATACTGGCATACTTGTAGTATTAAAAGACAGCGAAGGTGGTTGTAAACCTTACAAGCACCATTTAATTCCAGCATGAACCGTCTCCATTACCACCACAAAACACCTCTCACACTCCCAAATCCTAATCCCCTTACCTAACATAGCCATTTACCTTAAGCTAATCACAGGGCTTTAGAGATTTGCTATGGGTTCCGTCTCAATAGTGCCGGCAGCCATCCAACCAACCATACCTCTACAAGGCTACAGGGGAGCACCCTAACCCCTTACAGGCTACAGGCCGCGAGTTACAGCAACACCTGTATCCTACAGAGAAGGAGAGAGAAAGAGATATAAAACAGGAAACTTACCTGAAGCAGCAGCAGGACACTCGACCCTCCTCACACTATAACCTCCCTCACAGCACTGAGTTGACGCAGGCGCCGCCACTCACGCTTACACACATGTTTCCTTCACTCTACACCCCCGCACTCGCTATATATCCCTTCACATACACACTTTCACTCGCTGTGTCTCTAGCTCCTAGTCCCCCGACGCGGCTCCCAGGGGAGTTGATGTCTTCCCTACAGTGTAAGACAGGGAAACAGTTCACAGGTTACCATAGCCAGCGTGGACATCAATGGTAACTGCCTCGTCAAGACTTCACGCTGGGGCTAAAAGGCATGATTGACGTCACGCTAGCAAGCCATATTATGCCTGACGTCACGCTAGTAAGCCACACTATGCCTGATGTCAAGCTAGCAAGCTACATTATGCCTGACGTCACGCTAGTGAGCCATATTATGCCTGACGTCACGCTAGCAAGCCACATTATGCCTGACGTCACGCTAGCAAGCCACACTATGCCTGACGTCACGCTAGCAAGCCACACTATGCCTGACGTCACTCTAGCAAGCCACATTATGCCTGACGTCACTCTAGCAAGCCACATTATGCCTGACGTCACGCTAGCAAGCCACATTATGTCTGACGTCACTCTAGTAAGCCACATTATACCTGACGTCACGCTAGTAAGTCACATTATGTCTGACGTCACGCTAGCAAGCCACATTATGTCTGACGTCATGCTAGCAAGCCACACTATGCCTGACGTCACGCTAGCAAGCCACATTATGCCTGACGTCACTCTAGCAAGCCACATTATGCCTGACGTCACTCTAGCAAGCCACATTATGCCTGACGTCACGCTAGCAAGCCACATTATGTCTGACGTCACTCTAGCAAGCCACATTATGCCTGACGTCACGCTAGTAGGCCACATTATGCCTGACGTCACTCTAGTAAGCCACATTATGTCTGACGTCACTCTAGTAAGCCACATTATGTCTGACGTCACTCTAGTAAGCCACATTATGCCTGACGTCACGCTAGTAAGTCACATTATGCCTGACGTCACGCTAGCGATCCACGCGGGCTTACGTCATTACTGACGTCACGCTGAGTCATTTTGTGACATCACGCTAGCGGGGTTCACACTTATAATACCGCATCTTGCTTGCGGGGCCACATGTATGAATGATCATCACACTAGCAGGCCCAGAAGTATGAATGACATCACGCTAGCAGGGGCCACACTTATGAATGATCATCACGCTAGCAGGGGCCACACTTATGAATGATCATCACGCTAGCAGGGGCCACACTTATGAATGATCATCACGCTAGCAGGGGCCACACTTATGAATGATCATCACGCTAGCAGGGGCCACACTTATGAATGACCATCACGCTAGCAGGGGCCACACTTATGAATGATCATCACGCTAGCAGGGGCCACACTTATGAATGATCATCACGCTAGCAGGGGCCACACTTATGAATGATCATCACGCTAGCAGGGGCCACACTTATGAATGATCATCACGCTAGCAGGGGCCACACTTATGAATGATCATCACGCTAGCAGGGGCCACATTTATGAATGACATCACGCTAGCAGGGGCCACACTTATGAATGACATCACGCTAGCAGGGGCCACACTTATGAATGACATCACGCTAGCAGGGGCCACACTTATGAATGATCATCACGCTAGCAGGGGCCACACTTATGAATGATCATCACGCTAGCAGGGGCCACACTTATGAATGATCATCACGCAAGCAGGGGCCACACTTATGAATGATCATCACGCTAGCAGGGGCCACACTTATGAATGATCATCACGCTAGCAGGGGCCACACTTATGAATGATCATCACGCTAGCAGGGGCCACACTTATGAATGACATACAAGTATGAATGACATTCCAGTAGCAGACCCATAATTATGAATGACGTTCGGCTTGTCCGCAAGTACTGTTGAATGGACAACACACACACACACACACACACACACACACACACACACACACACACACACACACACACACACACACACACACACACACACACACACCACACACCACACACACACCACACACACACCACACACACACCACACACACACCACACACACACCACACACACACCACACACACACACACACACACACACCACACACACACACCACACACACACACACACACACACACACACACACACACACACACACACACACACACACACACCACACACCACACACCACACACCACACACCACACACACACCACACCACACACACACACCACACACACACACACACACCACACACCACACACACACACACACCACACACACACACACACACACACACACACACACACACACACACCACACACCACACACCACACACCACACACACACACACACACCACACACCACACACCACACACCACACACCACACACACACACACACACACTTCAACAGTACTTTTGTGATAAGGTAACGAGAATAAAGCAAGACAGAGGAGGATGGGCAGATTGCATATTTCTGGACTGCCAAAAAGCCTTTGATACAGTACCACACTAAAGGCTACTATACAAACTTGAGAGGCAGGCGGGAGTAGACGGAAACACACGATCATGGGTAAGGAATTACCTGACAGACAGCTGTCAGAGAGTGACAGTGAGGGGCGAGGAGTCTGACTGGCGTAGAGTAACAAGCGGAGTGCCTCAAGGATCAGTGCTGGGACCCATACTATTCCTCATTTATGTAAATGACTTGACTGCAGGAGTTGAGTCTTTTATGCTCATGTTTACGTATGATGCAAAACTAATGAGGCAGGTTGAGACAGATGAGGATTGTAAGGTTCTCCAGGAAGACTTAAACAGGTTGCAGAGATGGTCCGAGAAATGTCTACTAGAGTTCAGCACTAACAAGTGCAAGGTGATGGAAATGAAGCCAGCTAGGAAACCGGAAACTAAATATACGATGAAGGGAAATTACCTCCCTATAACGTCTAGAGAAAAAGACCTGGGAGTGGACATAACACCAAACTTAACTCCAGAGGCTCATATAAATAGAATAACGTCAGCCGCATACTCTAATCTGGCAAAGGTCAGAACATCCTTCAGAAACTTAAATAAGGAGGCTATTAGATCACTGTATACCGCCTATGTGAGACCAGTCTTAGAGTATGCCGCACCATCCTGGAGCCCCTATATTAAAAAAAAAACATAAGGAAGCTCGAAAAGGTGCAAAAGTTTGCAACGAGACTCGTCCCAGAGCTGCGAGGGATGAGGTACGAAGACAAACTGAAGAAACTAAACCTGGCGACGTTAGAAAAGATGAGGGAGATGGGGGGGACATGATATAGACCTATAAAATACTTATAGGGATTGACAGGGTGGAAACAAAAGAAATGTTCACAATGAATATCAACAGAACAAGGGAGCACTGATGGAAGCTTGAAACTCAGATGTGTCAAAGAGATATTAGAAAGTTTTATTTAGCGTAAGGGTAGTGAGTAAATGGAATGACTTAAAGGAGCAGATTGTAGAGGCAAACTCATTTCATAACTCACAAAGCTGGTATGATAGGCAAATGTCATGAATCATTGCATTAGACAACCCATTAGCTAGAAAAGCGGGGTACAAGAGCTAAAGCTCGATCCTGCAGAGAGAGAGAGAGAGAGAGAGAGAGAGAGAGAGAGAGAGAGAGAGAGAGAGAGAGAGAGAGAGAGAGAGAGAGACAGACAGACAGACAGACAGACAGACAGACAGACAGAGAGACACAGAGAGAGAGACAGAGACAGAGAGAGACAGAGAGAGAGAGACAGACAGAGAGAGAGAGAGACAGAGAGAGAGAGAGAGAGACAGAGAGAGAGAGACAGAGACAGAGAGAGAGAGACAGAGACAGAGACAGAGACAGAGACAGAGAGAGAGAGAGAGAGAGAGAGAGACAGAGAGAGAGAGACAGAGACAGAGACAGAGACAGAGACAGAGACAGAGAGAGAGAGAGAGAGAGACAGAGAGAGAGAGAGAGAGAGATGACCCCAACAATGACAGAGTATAGGTGCAACACATGATGCGGGTGGTAGTGGTGGTTGCTATTCAACACTGCTGGTGGTTGGTGGTTATACGATTATTCAACGCCAGTGGTAGTGGTGTAGGAGACCACGGTCACAACTGGTGGTGGTGGTGGTGGTTGTTGATGATGGTGGTAGTGGTGGTGGTGGTGTTCAGCAAGAGCATGTTCCAAAGCCTTTTGAATGGCTAGCATTTCTGTTTGTAAAGTCGAACACCCATTTGAGTCTCGAACTATTTATAGAGTTTCCTGCTTTAACTGCAGCTCCGATTTCTTGCCCCTGCTGGTCTACTGGTCCATCTGTGAAGTATGTGCAGCTGTCAGATGCCAAGTTGGCTTCTATATGCATCTGTGCAATGATACGTAGCAGATGAGGATTACTCTGGTTCTTTTTTCCCTCCAGAGCCATAAGTCTGCTGGCGGAGATTCCCAAGGGCCTTGCATAACGAAGTCTGCGTGTATTTCCTCGACACCCGACAGGGAGCCGGTCGGCCGAGCGGACAGCACGCTGGACTTGTGATCCTGTGGTCCTGGGTTCGATCCCAGGCGCCGGCGAGAAACAATGGGCAGAGTTTCTTTCATCCTAGGCCCCTGTTACCTAGCAGTAAAATAGGTACCTGGGAGTTAGTCAGCTGTCACGGGCTGCTTCCTGGGGGTGGAGGCCTGGTCGAGGACCGGGCCGAGGGGACACTAAGCCCCAAAATCATCTCAAGATAAATCACAAAACAGGCCTTCAAGTATATTATTTGCATAAAATGTGAAAGAAATCTCGTTTCTTGCAGGGTCGGCGTTCAATCCCTGATGGTCCAAATGATTTGCTACCATTAATAAAATAAGAATTAAGGGCGCTGCAGAAGGCCTATTGGCCTATACGAGGCAGCTCCTATTTATAACCACCCAAACTCATTCATACATACGTCTGCCCTACGCTTGAAACAACCCAGCGATCCCACTATTATTATTTTACCCGGTAATGTGTTCCATAACTTGGCTTAGCACATTCTCTTAATTAGTCTATGCTTTAGAGTATAGACCGAGTGCTCGGAGATTAAATGCTTCACCGATTCTATGCGGCCATTTAATTCGCTTTTCTACCTCCAGTATAGCTACTGTCTTGAAGTCAGATGTACGAGCATTCTGATTTCTCTTCGTTTAGGAGGTTCTAGATGCCAGAGGTGTAGGGACTGTATGACGCCAGAGGTGTAGGGCCTGTATGACGCCAGAGGTGTAGGGACTGTATGACGCCAGAGGTGTAGGGACTGTATGACGCCAGAGGTGTTGGGCCTGTATGACGCCAGAGGTGTAGGAACTGTATGACGCCAGAGGTGTAGGGACTGTATGACGCCAGAGGTGTAGGGACTGTATGACGCCAGAGGTGTAGGGACTGTATGACGCCAGAGGTGTAGGGACTGTATGACGCCAGAGGTGTAGGGACTGTATGACGCCAGAGGTGTAGGGACTGTATGACGCCAGAGGTGTAGGGACTGTATGACGCCAGAGGTGTAGGGACTGTATGACGCCAGAGGTGTAGGGACTGTATGACGCCAGAGGTGTAGGGACTGTATGACGCCAGAGGTGTAGGGACTGTATGACGCCAGAGGTGTAGGGCCTGTATGGCGCCAGAGGTGTTGGGCCTGTAAGGCGCCAGAGGTGTAGGGACTGTATGGCGCCAGAGGTGTAGAGACTGTATGACGCCAGAGGTGTAGGGACTGTATGACGCCAGAGGTGTAGGGCCTGTATGGCGCCAGAGGTGTTGGGCCTGTATGACGCCAGAGGTGTAGGGACTGTATGGCGCCAGAGGTGTAGGGACTGTATGACGCCAGAGGTGTAGGGACTGTATGACGCCAGAGGTGTAGGGACTGTATGACGCCAGAGGTGTCGAGACTGTATGACGCCAGAGGTGTAGGGACTGTATGACGCAAGAGGTGTAGGGACTGTATGACGCCAGAGGTGTAGGGACTGTATGACGCCAGAGGTGTCGAGACTGTATGACGCCAGAGGTGTGGGGTCTGGGTACCTCCACAGGTGTTAGAGAACATGCGGGTGTTGGCTAGGCTGCACACCAACACTCCCTCTGTGTACTAGTGGACGTCTGTATAGGCCTCATCTTACCGCTCGTCCACCTCTCACGGTGAGCTATTATGTAGCTTTATTTGTGTTTATGTAAATGTTATTACGTATCAACATGTAGATGTTCTCGTGTTTATATGTGGGGCTGGTATTCACCCCTTCCCCTCCCCACACACATATTAACTATCGGAGTAGTTAACAAATGGAATGCATTAGACAGTGATGTGGTGGAGGCTGACTCCATACACAGTTTCAAATGTAGATATGATAGAGCCCAATAGGCTCAGGAATCTGTACACTAGTCGATTGATAGTCGAGAGGCGGGACCAAAGAGCCGAAGCTCAACTCCCGAAAGCACATGTTAATATATTTTCAATAAAATATTCTTATTAATATGTGGAGAAGCACTAAGATGAATGTTGACACCATTTGTCTATATGTCGTATGCAAAGCTATAACAAATATAATAAGATATTCACAAGGAGGCGAGGAGAGAAGCACCAAGGTCAGAGACATTGTGTGTTGCAAGTAATTACGAGGTATTAATTCACCAAGATAGAGAGGAATGCTGAATTTTTCCATTTAAGGCCTGCACTCCCTAAACTCTGTATCCTAATGCCTGTACCCATCATTGATGAATTTATTATTCCTGAAATTCATTAGGTGTAATTTGTATTATGCATTTGGTAACTTAAAACTTGTACTTTAAGATTTATATCGTACAATGTGTAGAATAAATCATAGGGGAAACAATTCAGAATCAAACCTGCATTGTGAATCATTGAGCGTAAAGTACATATTGGATTATGAATTATTTAACCTCAAACTCGTATTCAGGATTATATATATATCTATATATATAAATATATATTATATATCCGCCATCATTAGGCTACATACTCGCCAAACTCAACTTTACTATACTAAATAAGATGACATTATCCGCTCCACAACTGACTGCACAATTCGCTGGAGAATAGTAACAGAAAATAAATACATAAAATAAAATCTAATACATAATATAAAATAAATAAAATAATACATAATATAATACATAAAATAAAATAAAATCTAAAGTATGACTATAAGTAAACAAAAACAGAGCAGGAAAGATATATATCTAGCGGATTACACAGGAAATATGACTCACTCCCGCGAGGGGCTGCCCACATGAGCCCTGAAGGGAAATACAGAATGTAAATGTACGCTTTCAATGATTTGCCCTTGATAGGCTAATTCAGATGGGTTGTTTAGGCTTGTAGGCGTCTGATGAGGGAATACAGTAATACAGTTGTGTATTTTTTTTACAGTAACATGTTGTTGTTATAGATTCAGCTACTCGGAACAGGTTCCAAGTAGCACGGGCTATGGTGAGTCCGTAACTTACCTGGCACAGGAGAGGGGCAAGTAGCACGGGCTATGGTGAGTCCGTAACTTACCTGGCACAGGAGAGGGGCAAGTAGCACGGGCTATGGTGAGTCCGTAACTTACCTGGCACAGGAGAGGGGCAAGTAGCACGGGCTATGGTGAGCCCGTAGTGGACTTACCTGGCAAGGGAGTGGTGCCGTCTCTCTGTACAGTAGCAAATCGAGAGAACAAATATGGAGGCTCCACCTGACTAGACCACTTGTTCTATCTTGTGCCAGTACTAACCTAACCTACCAGAGGACTCAAGAACAGAAAACGGGACAATGTTTCAATTTCGCGAGCCGCTACCATATTCTAGAAGGACAGTTTTTGGCCTTAGGTAACGTATACGTTAAAATGCGACGTCCTATTTCAACACTGCAGGATCGGCTAGCCTTATCCCGGGTTATATTTACTGCTATGTGAACAGAGACGGAAGAGAGGGTTGGGGAAGGCACCAACCCTGAGGAAACATGCCCAAACGTTTCGGCCTGTGAGGATACAAAATCATATTCATTTATCTGCCCGAAACGCTGCGCGTACTAGTGGCTTTACAAGCATGTAATTACTATGCTTTGTATCCTACAATCCCAATGTACCTTCCTGTATATATATAAATAAATAAATAAATATACTACTTGGTTATGCTGACTGCGTATAGGAATGAGGAAAGATGTGTAGGGGGCGGGGAGGGAGGGAGGAGTTTCTTGACGTCATGTCTTCCAGGAAGGAGTCACTATTACTTCCTCAGATGAGAGTACCCTCTTACGTTTTAGCCACGATATTCCTTACCCAGTTGTATCGCCAGCCAGTAGTGAACAGGACGTGTAGTTAAAGCACTCTTCACCACAGCATCACCAAAAACAGCCTCGGCCAACCATATCATAACAGCACTCTACAACAGTGCCTGCATGGTGGTTACATCACTCGCCACCATACTATCGGCGTTGTTATCACTCGCAAAAGAGCGCCGATAGACATATACTGCAGTGTATTATACGTAATATATATATATTCCAATGTCGGGCCCTGCAAATACGTTACTAATGAAAGTGTAAATTTCTCCTAAGTATCCCGGAAAACAGAAGTTAGGACACCGTTTTCTTTGGTGCTGACCTTGGCCCCACAGAGTAAGTTCCTTACATGTTCACTCTAAACGTTTTGTAGTATAAATAACACAATTGTACTGGCTGCCTGTAACTGTAACTTCGTCGGAGACAGGCAGCCTGTATATATATACATACACGTTAAGTACATAACGAGATATCCCCACCTGAAAGTCGAACTATAGCATTTTCCCAGGATTCAATCGTTCAACAGTTAACTAACTCCAGGGTACTAATGTGAACAGAGGAATAAGGTGAATGGAAACGTATTTGACCATTTCTGTCTCACCCGGGATTCGAATTCGGCATTCCCGAGTATGAGTCAATACCGAACACAGCTGTACTACCGACACTATCCCATTTATCACGTGTTGGTCAAGTTGCGTTGGAACTGCAAATGTTTAGGCTACAAGTGTTTAGGCTGCAAGTGTTTAAGCTACACGTGTTTAGGCTGCAAGTGTTTAAGTTACAAGTATTTACGCTGTAAGTGTTTAAGTTGCACGTGTTTAGGCTGCAAGTGTTTAAGCTACAAGTGTTTAGGCTGCAAGTGTTTAAGTTACACGTGTTTAGGCTGCAAGTGTTTAAGTTGCACGTGTTTAGGCTGCAAGTGTTTAAGCTACAAGTGTTTAAGTTATACGTGTTTAGGCTGCAAGTGTTTAAGTTACACGTGTTTAGGCTGCAAGTGTTTAAGTTCCAAGTATTTAGACTGCAAGAGTTTAGCCTGAAAATATTTTAAGTGCTCATCAAAAGTGTTTTAGCTGCAAATGATCATCACAATTGTATTTATCAGGGGGTAGCCCACAGGAGGACCCCCAGACCCACACGTGACCACTGTGGGCCTGCAACCCATATCATTCTAAAATGAAAGTACTTATAACGACCATCGAATCGAAAGTGCGAATAGAATCACTCCACCCAGGAAATTCTCACAGACTGTCGGACCCAAGACAATACATTCACAATTCGGAGATCTAAAATGCTATTCATGCCCGTGCCACCTTGCTGGTGACTAAACCTCTATCAATCAGTCACATTGACGCGCAGATAGAGGATCTTCGCTCTACAGTAAGGCTTCAGCTCTGGGGGCCAGACACTACTCAGGCCTGCCGATCATTTTGAAGGTTGAGCCCAAGTGGCAAGAGGCGTCGGAAAGCGCTTTTAGTGTGCAACATATCCGGTTACGAGGCAAGTGGATTCTGCTAAGTCCCAACATTGGTGAATATCCCGGTATTTTATACATTTATATCCCTTTAATTTGCTTTAATAAATCAGTGTAAATAGCCTGATTTAGCCCTTGATGTACCCTTTACCAAGTGATAATTATAAATAAATGAAAGCATTTGATAATGTATTATAAGAAATAGAGATAAAATATCACTGTTTTAAGGGTGACTATTTAATTATTCTCTGATTATTATCAAGAATTATATATGTATTAAAATATAGGAAAAGAAATAATTAAATAACACATATATAACGTTTAGAGCAAAAAACAGAGTATACCCGGATATACTTAATGGTGTGAGAGTTTTGGTAACACTGTTTACCGTTCTTGTGAAGTGCGTGATCTAAATTTAGACTGTGGGGTCCCAACACTTCATGTGTATATGTGTTTATACTGTATGTGTAGTATGTGTGTATGTGGAGGGTTGCGGAAGGGAGGGGCCGTACCATTACAGGTGACTAGTGCCTGACACTACCTCGGCCAGCATTTCCCAGGAGTGCATAGTAACTTGGGCACTTACTGGCGACACTTCACGGACTAGCTAGCATCCTCGGCACTCACTGGCATCCCATGGCACTGGCATCCCATGGCAATGGCATCCCATGACACTGGCATCCCATGGCACTCACTGGGAGGAGGGTAGTGGTGGGGGAGGTAGGAGAAGGTATACATAATCGGGAACAGCTAAACTTATGCTTATCGACGTCCCTCTAGTTAAAACCAAGGTCTAACCATCACCAAGATCCATCCCACAACCGTTAATTAACTCCTGGGTTACCCATTTGCTGTTTGGTGAAGAGAGGCATCAGATGCAAGAAAACGACCGCAGTGACTATTCAGTCATTTATCAGCTATATTTCATCTATTGTGTATTTGATTTACGATACCTTGCGTTATGTGTAGTTTCTTGCGATACCTTCCCAAGTATTTCTTAGTCCATTCTCCTAAACTGAAAGTACTTACAGTAACCATGTGGGGAAGTACGGTACACATATGTCGTGATGAACCAACAGAAAAGTAGACTTTTCTGTTATTGAATTTGGACACACCGTAAAATTTTTTATATTGATGATGCTAATAGAACCTAAGCTAACCGTCCTAGGCTTAATACACGCTATCTGAGGCCTAATATAGTACACATATGACTATATTATATATGTTAAATATAACCGAAAAAGTAAGATTAATAATTCTAACACGAATTTTCTCAATATTTCTTATGTTTCTTTTATTCTCAAAAAGAAATATTGAGAAAATTCGTGTTAGAATTATTAATCTTACTTTTTCGGTCATATTTAACAACATATGTTTACAAGAAAGCTACCAAAATATACGACTATATTATACTAAACCTACGAATATTTAAGTTTGAAATTTAGCTTTATTTTTTCGGACTATAACAATAGTACAAAAAGTGACTGACTGGGGCTCCAATGATTGGTACTTTCGATCACATAGCTACAAAAAGTACTCGGAAGGCTGGTGGGTTGTTCTTAGTACACATCTGGTGTGCAAGCACATTCTTGGTGTCGGTTCCCAGTACAGCTGTGGTTGTTTTGGTTGGTGAGTGAGTGCCAAGTGCTGTTGGAGACCTCTGGCCCCTGCTTCCTTCACCAGTCTTCCTCCCTCAGTGCTCCTGCTCTCGCTCATAGCAGTCCTCCTCACCGTAGCCTACTCTCGCTGTCACGGCACGGTTATTTAAGCTGTCACGGCACCGTTACTCTCTACTATCGCTGTCACGCCATGCTAACTCAAATATATTGAGTAAATTCCATACATTTAGTGTGTAAATCGTGTGTTTTTTTAATAGTGTGTTTGGTATGACCTGAAACAATAAGCAGGGCGAGCTCTGAAGACTATATCAACAATAGCAGTTGCTATGATAGACGATCGATTTCGACTTGGATCAATTATCATGCACCCCATACCTATCCTGTGGGGCTGTAGTGGAACAGGTTACAGAGGTACATAATAGGCTCAGGAACTGAACCCCAATCTGTTCACCTCAAGCTACGATGCTTCTGAACCTTGTGTTGCAATGTAGTGCGGAGAACAGCGAACGATAGTGTGCACGGGTAACCCTGAAGAACATACCTGGCAGCGCGGAGAACCAGGACGGAGTTCTGGTATGATTGTCCCTGAAGAAACAATAACTAACAGTAGCCAAAAGGTTCTGGCAGCCTCCACCAGCAGACGCCGAGGTGGTAATACGTACCCCATTCTTCAAATTTAAATTCTTTATTCAGGAAAAGTACATACATAGTTGATTTACAAACATAAAGTTGGATTTATAGATAGAGCTAGTACATACAATACCTAATGCCACTAGTACGCATAGCGTTTTGGGCAAGAGCTTCACTCTGTATCCCTCTAATGGATTTGTTTTCTCAGTAGGATCTAGAGCCTGTACTGGCATGATCATTATGACCTTATAGTAATGATGACGTAGATGGGTACTCAGTTACTCACCTCTTAGATCCTATTAAGTATATTGGGGTCAGGATAAAGATTTGGGATGGGACGGGGGTAAGGAATGGTGGCCCACCCACTTGGACGGTCGGGAATTTAACGCCGACCTGCATCAGGGGAGACCGTCGCTCTACCGTCCACCCCGAGGAGTAGTCAAGAGATTACTTGTCCTCTCGTGTATGTTTGATTTTTATTGAACAATCAGAATTTCCTCATCTTGTCGATACGTCTAAGTATGTCGTGACCATGTCCCCTATGTGTCTTTGTTTCTCCAGTGCTATAAGTGCAATATACCGCTAATATTAACCTGTTAAAGTGGCTCTTTAACAGGCTAATACTTGTATCAGTCAAGTCCAACAATTTGATTGTTGTGGCTTGTTTATTGTGCACCCCATACCCATCCTGTGGGCGTTGGTGGGCCCCATACTCATTCTGCGGGCGGTGCTGGGCCCCATACTCATCCTGTGGGCGGTGGTGGGGCCCATACTCATCCTGTGAGCGTGGTGGACCCCATACCCATCCTGTGAGCGGGAGTGCAAAGGTTTAAGTGACATAATGAGTTCAGAGCACCAGTTGGCCCATGCGAGGCAACATTAATATAACAGTCCTTAAGGTTTTACTAATCCGGCTTATTTTTAGTGGATTAACTGATTCCGTTAAACTTGTGACGTATGTGGCTAGAGATAATCTTCGCAGTTATTTAGACATTTCAATATTAAAGTAGCGTGCGAACACGGGCCAACGTTTCTTAACCTGGCGACCATTTTAGTTTGTATTCGAAAATAATATTTTTGCATTTTACACGTAAATTACGCGCCTAAACGCTTTCTTAATAACATTGCTACAGTATATAATAATATGTTATAACCAATCCTCCAGAAATGATAGTAATCATAGTAACCATCGAGTAGTAAGTACAAAAGTACTGCTGGACGCAGAAAAATTAACAAAGCAGCCTAATACAAAGAAACCTAATCTAAGCAATCCTAAGCCTATTATAACAGGAGGGCTACTAGGCCTATGAATGTTTGAGCTTGCTTTTTTGTTGCTTGACAAAATTAACAGCACAGAGCATTGCTGGCTGCAACCGTCCATTTTTGTACGTTTGACCAAATAGTTGTTACAAGTACTATCGTTCCAGGAAGGTGAACTGGTATAGATATATGTCCTTTTATGGCAACGTCCTGTTTAGTGAGTATTTATAAACATTGAAGCTGATTATCTGTGATGTTTTGCGTGTCGCAGCCGGGGTCCGGTGTCATACACCAGTGTGGCAGCATACAGTGGTAGATAAGGTTGTTGTTGTTATAGATTCAGCTACTCTGAGCAAGTTCCAAGTAGCACGGGCTATGGTGAGCCCGTAGTGGACTTACCTGGCACAGGAGCGGTGCTGCGGTAGATAAGGGCCGGGGTGCCGTTAACAAAGGGCCTTATCCACCCAGGGTGTGGTGCCCTTATCCACCCAGGGTGTTGTGCCCTTATCCACCCTGGGTATGGTGTCCTTATCCACCCAGGGTGTAGTGCCCTTATCCACCCAGGGTGTTGTGCCCTTATCCACCCTGGGTGTTGTGCCCTTATCCACCCTGGGTATGGTGCCCTTATCCACCCTGGGTATGGTGCCCTTATCCACCCTGGGTATGGTGCCCTTATCCACCCTGGGCATATCAACACACTATTCCTGGCGGCTATTATGACCGTTTTACACACTGTTTACATGTGTGTTACAACTCTAGTATTTCCAGTAAACTCATGCGCACTCAATTCATAAACACGTCTCCCTTCTCTTGGCAAAGTGCCCAGATTTTCGCACCATGCTGGTTCAAGATTTTTTATGGATTATAACATGTTTTTGGTATTTTCCTCCGCTTTATGGCTCTATTTTTTATTATCCTCACATTGTTTAGTGGTATTTATTCTTACATTGTTTAGTTCTGACATTGAACTCTGTAATTATTCTTCCCAAAGACGAATATCAATCTTCATTTCCGCTTGACAGTCACTCATGCAGTGCGAATTTGTCTCATTGTGCCAGAGACATGCATCTCAATACAGCTTGATTGGTTTGGTGGTGGGCTTAAAGCCTATCAACCTCTGGAGGGTTATTAAGACCAGTGACAACTACTCTCTGACCAATCAACAAGTATACTTCAGTGCTGAACGTAGACCAGGACTAAGGTTAACTCAGTGTATACACACAAAGAAATAGGGTTCACCTCTGGGTGTACATATCCCCCTGTCCTTGGTGGCTAGGGAGTGACACCTATTCTTAGCGGGTCAACAACCTCTTTAAGTCTAGATCGCGTACGTGTAGCCAAGATAAATACCTTTTGTCCATGCTAAATATCTCCCAATGTTGTGGTAAATGAGAACTGATGAGTTAGCCAAAACTTTTGCTCGTAAAGAGGGACTTTATTAGCATCTTGGACTGCCTTTGAGCAGCCTGAGGCCAGCAATATTCCGGGAAAAGACGTTAGGCTTTATTTATGACTTAGGACTTTATTTAAGAGTTTGAAAGACGAGGCTATACTGAAGTAGGTCTTGAGGAACCCGTCCTCGCAACTAAAACGTCTCATTCTGTAAGTTATGGTCCCCCATCGTACTAATTACAAAGTACTATGAAAACTCGCGGCTCACATATATATCCACGTTTTCTGTTCCTCGGTTGGTTAGGTTAGGTGGGTGGCTTGGGTTCGGTCGTTTCTGGTTAGGTTGGCACTTTGTATTTTGTACGTTGTGGCAAATTAAGACAACCAGCTGGTTGAGGCGTCTACTTGCTGCTAAGCCTTATACCTTGCGCTGGTTCCGGGGATCAATGTCCTCACGGACCGGACGGATCCCCCTTCTGGTTGGTGGTCTGGTCAACCAGACTGTTCGACGCAGCTGCTGGCAGTCTGACAGACGAGTCGTGTTGATCAGGTATCAACACGGCTGTGGCCTCACGCCTGGTTGGCAACCTTGGCTATATTATTCATTAGATGAAGTCAAGGAATGCGTACGCACTTACTTGTACTCACCTCGTTGTGCTTGCAGGATCGAGCTCTTAGCTTTATAGGGGACCTTTATAGGGCAGGAACTTTTGTTGGGAATTAAGCGGCAAGAACTTTGCAAGGACTTGGCGGAACTTTGCAAGGACTTGGCGGAACTTTTCAAGGGAATACTTGGCGGGAACTTAGTAAGGAATTATTTATGGCAATTTAATGTGATATTTAAATGTATTATAATTTATAGAGAACTTTAATATAACATGATTATGCTTAGTATCGATCTCCTTAACAATCTTTTAGATTGGTCTATCACGATGGTATATTTTGGTACTACACATACACTGGTGCCACTCACACTGGTATCTTCCACACTGGTGTCATATTTACACAGGTGTCATATTTACACAGGTGTCATACACTGAGGACATACAAAATATAAATTGTAAAGTGTAAAATAGCCTCCCTGATCCGTCACCTCACTGTTAACGAGGCTAGCAACAATGCTAAATATCACCACAAATTAGTATTAATAGCCTACTCTACTTGCTGCTAAGTAGAGTAGGCTATTAGTGTTAAATATCACCACAAATTAGTATTAATAGCCTACTCTACTTGCTGCTAAGTAGAGTAGGCTATTAGTGCTAAATAAAGACAATGCTAAATATCACCACACATTAGTATTAATAGCCTACTCTACTTGCTGCTAGTTCTACCAGTTGCCCTTTCGTGAAATACTTTAACCATGTTATTTGCGATTTAATTAATGAAAATATTGTATATCATTTACAGGAAGCTTTAGTGTCAAAGAGTGTAGCCTGCTAAGCTTGTGATCTAGTGTTTGGAACTGTCACCAGGGCTACGTAAATAGACGCTCAATATCGCGCATGAAGGCCACATGTCCTTGATATGAAAGCTAATAAACTGTAGAAGTTAAAGCAGTATTATTGAGTGGTGTGGGTAGTGTGTGTGTGGCGGCGGGGCAGGACAGGAGGAAGCCAGGCAGGATGCCCCTGACAGAGGTGCGGGAGGCACCCAGCGTTTGTAAACCCAAGCAGGATGATGAACGTCATTGCCGCTGCTATAAGGGTCATGGCGCCGGTAAACACATGGTCGACGACGTGGAGGCGCCCTCCCTTCAGAAGTCTACATATTACAGCCGCGTCTCCAGCGAGGTAAGCTTCCCTTCTCCATATGTATCGTCACTGTAATGTCCCAAGCATGCCACCGTGAATAGCTGTATGACAAATGGACCTGGCGTCCCTTTCTCACCGTAGCGGGTTACGGGAAGGTCCTGGGATCAATTCCCACAGTAGAACTGAAGTGTTTGAACACCGTTTCCATGATTTCCAGTTCACCCAGCAGTAAATAGGCCCCAGGGAGATAGGCAACGACCGTGGGATGCATCCTGTGGAAGATCAGTAGGTGCCCAAGGGGACTCATTAGTAATCGTACCAAGTTTCTTGTCTTTGACTATTGGAAACCATATCAGGGGCATCCGCGTGAGACCAGTTCCCCCTCATAGACCAATTTACCCCCATTTTCTATTAGTCTCTCATCACAATTCCCAGCTCTATCGAGTTCCTGCTGCTAATCCCACAAGGTTATGCCGTCTCATTGTTCTATTCACATCTCTCGTCCAACAACTGCCATCCTGTATCCTCCCCGACACTCAAATATTTCGCGTGTTCTTCATTTCAGACGAAAGTTGAACAGTTTGTCTTACACTTTTAATGATCCTGACAGTAGAGGTAGTAGCAATAGTAGTAACAGTAGCAGTAGCAGTAGTAGCAACAACAGTAGCAGCGGTGCCTGAGCGTGGCGACTGGTGGAGGTACAGAGTAGCACCTTGCCAGACCAGGAGGAAAGGTGTGCCAGAAGCCTCAACCCGAGCCTAGCACTGCTCTCCTCGCTCCTGTGCCAGGTAAGTCCACTACGGGCTCACCATAGCCCGTGCTACTCGGAACTTGTTCTGAGTAGCTGAATCTATAACAACAACAACAGCGCTGCTCTCCACACATCACTAAAAACAGTCAACACGCCACATTAACACCCTCAAACCCCCCTATCTTCCCCTCTTGTCTTGCGTGGTCATCACTACCACCTTCCTCCCAAACAACTCGTAAATTTAATTCGGCTTGAAGAAGCGTACAGCTATAAGAACAGTTAAAACTTGGTGGAACAATTACAAATAATTAAGAACAGGGTCTAACTTTGAACAGATAGTTTTAAGAATATGTACAAAGCCTAAATCAAGAACAAGAAACAAATTGTTAAAAACATATTCACACGCCACTGCATGTCTCCTTCCTGGAACTTAATATTAGTCTGGAATTGTTTAATATAAGTTAGAATTCAATTAACTTTATGAATAAAAGGGCGGACTCATATCTAAAAAATGTTTTCAAAAAATTTAAATTAGATAATTAAATGTCATGCCGAGCGTGTATGTAGTTGTATTAAGTTTAATGTGTTTGGGATGAGCAACGGCTCTTGGGCCCCACCTCTCTAGCCGTAAGCGACTGCTGTATAGGTTCTGAATTTATTTATACAAAAGTTCTCACATTCTTGTACAACCACAAGCGGGCAAATCCTTAGTCCTAATTTAATCCCCATAATACGACCCGCCAAATCGTTTAACAACCAGGTACCCATTCACTGCTGGGTGAATAGAGGCTACAGTTAAGGATTGGCGCCAAGTAAATCCTCCCCATACGAACCCAGGCCAAAGCGCTCGCGAAACGCTAGGCGAGTGCGTTACCACTTTGCCACGAGGAATAATCTAAGAGTTGGCTTCACCTCTTAGAGCGTTCCATTTATTCACGTTCCTGGACACGAACAAAAGTGTGTGTGTGTGTGTGTGTGTGTGTGTGTGTGTGTGTGTGTGTGTGTGTGTGTGTGTGTGTGTGTGTGTGTGTGTGTGTGTGTGTGTGTGTGTGAGTGAGTGAGTGAGTGAGTGAGTGAGTGAGTGAGTGAGTGAGTGAGTGAGTGAGTGAGTGAGTGAGTGAGTGAGAGAGAGACAGATAGAGACAGATAGAGACAGAGAGAGACAGAGAGAGACAGAGAGAGACAGCGACACAGAAAGATAGTGTGAGCGTCTCACTTTATATGCATAATATATAACAAAGCAATTATTCAAAACTTAAATGAATGCCGCACACATGCACACACACAACTTGCAAGCGCTGAGGTGTTGAGAAGAGCCGTGTATGGAGCTACAGGAGGGCGGGAGGCAGACCTTGTACCTCAGAATCCTCCCTATAACAGTCACCATTTTCCACCGTGGGAAAATTAGCAGGTAACTTCCGGTAACATCCTGTCTGGTTCCTCACTGTATCGTTCAGGGCGACGGGGAGTTACCAGTACCTGGTATATGTTTAACCCGTATCGTTTTCTTCTATAACTCTCAATCTCCATTTATTCCTACAGGCGTATGTGTTTTAATGACTGTAAGATTAAATTTATGAAGAATAAGGATATGTATGCACACTTTTGGTCTAGGGGCGAAAATATATACTCCGAATAGGAGGAAAATGGTTTCCGTAAGTTGAGGAGTTTTTCAGTAGTTAGGTAGTGTTCGCTCGCGGGGGCGGGTTCCCACTCACTATTTCTGGGGAAGTGTGGCGAGGGCGAGCAACCCTGTTTATGCTTCCCTGTCACGCTGCTTCCAATTTTCCTCAAATCTTGGAAAATCGAATATGTGAGCTCAGCAGACAGCAGTATGCGGCGCCCTTGTTGACCCACCGGCTGAATACCGTGTTTAGTTCAAAACGAACGCAGCTTTCAGTTTTTATTGGTTGCCAAGTCAGCCAAGAGATAAATTTCCCATACACACCGGTATCAATGTTTAAAAATAAGTATTATTTTTCATGTTGATGTCCATGTCGGATATGATGTATACGGATGGATGTGGTATAAAGTATTGTTTATGAGGACATTTAAAAGCGGATTTTCGTGAATTTAGCAAATGTTGAAAACTCAGACCTGTTCGACCTCTTGCATTTACAGAAAATGGGAATTTCAGCGGTTACTTTGCCAATACCAAGGATTCCCTGTATAATTGTTGACCTTACAGGTATACATTCCTTTTATTCCTCACGTTAGTTCTTGCGTAAAAATGGTCGAGAAATGCGCAATGATTTTATCATCTGAAACGTCATGAAAGCATTGTTAAAACCAACCAACCAGAATGTTCAGTGATGTGTTTTTCCCATTATGGGAGAGGAAGAGTGCCTCATAGTGGCACTATAAGAGTGTCTCGACTAAGTACCGAGGACGCAGCTTACAACAAGCTTGTAAGAACTGAATAAACATCGACTATCATGAGTTAATTATTACAAACTCTGCCTTTATTTGATAAGCCCGGCTTACATTGTGTCCCAGTATTTAGCCTTTTTTCCCCACGTACTCCTCAGTCTGATCTGCCTTTAGTGTGCTTCTTTCCAAAGTGTTCCTTCTCTGCCTCTCAGTTAGCTTCATTCGGTGTGTTATCATGCAGTGAATTATCTCCGTCAAGCTTCTTTTTAGGCTTTCAAGGGAATGTGTTATTTTTTAATTTGACGACCAATACTATAGAGCATAATTCTTCTGGAATAACAAGTGCACAATAAGGTTTATATTGTGGGAGATGACCGTGCTACAGGTGGTGGTTGTTGTTATTTTAGATTTAGCTACTCTGAACGAAATGTCCATGTAGCACGGGCTATGGTGAGCCCGTAAATGTGACAGGACGTTGGTTCTCTTCCATAGATATATTCACTGAGGTGAACCTCTTTTCCAGGGCTATATATACTCTGATGTGTGTCCCGCTTCTTGCTTTATATGCACCCAAGAGTTTATCTTAGTTCTGGAAAGGGTTTAGAATGAAAGGTATATTTACCGGTTGGTCAGTGAGCTATTGTGGTGGTATTAATAACCCTTCGGAAGTTGATAGACCTTAACAGCCCTCCGGAGGTTAATAAGCCTTAAGCCAAACACCAAACCTTTTTGCGTCTTATAAGACCCACCTGAGAACCAACTGCCTGTTCCACCCCTCACCTCTGGCTTATCCATTCCATATTAGCCCTGAAAAAGGCTCATCGAGGGAATGTGTTAATAAGCTAGGTTAAAGCTCTGAACTTAACATTTTCCTAGTAATAATTGAAATAACTAGGCAATTGGCCAATTACCTGAAGTATTGTGATTGCTTTTTTATTCCTGAATTGTATCTTGATTGATTAAAATGAAACCTCTTGTTTATGTATGTTATTGTGAAATTAATTGCTGATAGTAGGCTATTTTCGTTTTAAATTTGTTGCTTTTTTCTTCTCTAACGCTGTAGAAAGCTTTATGTCTGGTTTCCTTGTAGTTATTTTGTTAATAGTTGTGTTCGAATCTACATAACTTTTTCAGCTTATTTTTTTTTTAAATTGTAGCCATTACTGGAAAAGCAGAATTGCTTTCTTCCAGTATATCCTGTTTCTTTTATATGTTCACAGTATACGACGTGTGGACTTCCAGATGACAGCGCTGGCTATGTAAGGATCATAATTTTGCTTTGAGACTTACGCATGTTGTGCCCTTCATATAAGATCCTAGAAATAAATTCAGATCCACATAAAGATAAATGCAAACGTAATACAGAACTTAAAATCAAACAGGACCAAATATACGGGTGATGATCTATATGACTAAAAGAATGGTTAACGTTCGTCTGTCGTTGGCCCAGGACAACGTCAGACGAACGGTTAACGTTCGTGTTCGTGTATCGTTAGCCTAGGACAACGTCAGACGAACGGCTAAGGTTCGTGTGTCGTTAGCCTAGGACAACGTCAGACGAACGGCTAAGGTTCGTGTGTCGTTAGCCTAGGACAACGTCAGACGAACGGCTACGGTTCGTGTGTCGTTAGCCTATGACAACGTCAGACGAACGGCTTTTCGTGTATCGTTGGCTGAGAACAACGTCAGCCGAACGGCTCAAGGTTGTGTGGTCGAGTTATGTCTATGTAGTTTAGATATGAATAACACATCAGGGGTTCTATCGTTAAGAATGACAACTGTCACACTATATTAATAATCGAACTTTGTACTGTATCTCATTTATTCTCAACGCTAAAATGTTCAATGTAACTAATTATTCACGTCTGACGCCATAGACATAATCCGAACACAGCGTACACCGCCTCCCAGCGTGACGTCGGCACAAAGGATGATTTTATACTTAAACCAGATTATTATTAATTAACTCATCCACAGGACAATGAGCTTTAAGTAATTGGAATTTACTAATTGTCGTGTATTATGAAAATCATCTATTCTGTACTTTTATCATACGAAATTGTGCTCCATATGTAATGCAGCATTTGCAAATGCGAGACAATTTGTTTTAACCAATTGAAATAAGTTTATTGAGGTAAAATACACACAAAGGGATGAGGTAGCTCAAGCTATTCTCACCCCGTTCAGTACATCGTGTTAATACATACATATAAACACATCACAAACAATAAACGTATTACCGAAAATTCTGAGAGATAAACATATGCATTTCCTCCTTTACACTATTAACCAATCGTTTTCCCCCAGTACACGCAGAACCGGATTGTTAAGGGTGGTTTGAAGTTGGCCAAGAAGGGCTTCCGTACCCTGAGGGACGAGTGCTTCAAGGCCAAGAAGATCTACGAGGACCCGGAGTTCCCGCCCAATGACTACTCCATCAGCTTCAACGGTGTCACCCGCAGGTCCTACGTCTGGAAGAGACCCCGCGTAAGGCATTATATGTCGTTTCTATAGGGCTGTTGTCGTTTCAGATTTAGCTACTTAGAACGAAGTGTCCATGTAGCACGGGCTATGGTGAGCCCGTATCTATAGGGGCCCCTAACTGCTCTCATTATAGGTTTTTGTTAACTGATCAAAAGAGTACCTCACGCTGAAGGAAAGGGATTGCGATCACATCTGATCCGGAAAAAAGGGATAGTGAGGGATATCTCACGAGGAGGGGACGATATCTCATGAAGGGATGATATCTCATTAAGATATATAAAGAGGAAGGGATGACATCACTGCCTTCTTAAGAATACCTATGAAAAATGTTGAAGCTCTCCTGTTACAGTAGTTAATTATACTAGTATAAGAATATCGCCCTGGTTTTAGCGTGAGTCTTAACCATATATTACAGTGGTTATCACCACTTTCTCCTATGTAGTTTATGCTTTTATTTCTCGCACTATATTAACATTGCCACTCAGTTGACCTCGAATTGGAGACTTATTAGCCTCCAATTGCCGGGAATCCTTTAATAACAGTGGACTTAATAATGGCAACGAATGACAATGCCTTAATTCTTCCCCAAATATCATTGAAAAAACGTTGGTGTTTCTACTTCCAGGACATCGTAGACAACCCACGGTTCTTCATAGATGGTGCTACACGGTTCGACATCCAACAGGGTGAACTGGGTAGGTGACAAGATTTTCATTTTACTTTCGGGTAGAGCTTCCATGCTGTGGTTTGGCAACACTGAATGCAATCTAACTCTAGTTCCTGGTTTCGACCCCAAACATTCAGTGAATAACGTGGCAACTGATTGTATAAATACAATCAACTACATTATACACTCATGGCAACAATGCCTCCAACGAATTATTATTCATCTGACTCCACGACAGAAATCATTTTACTGACTAATGTTTGGATAATGTGTTATTATTTCGGCTTAACTTTACAATTAAATAGCACAATTATTGTGAATTAAAAGGAATCAAACCGGAGGGTATAGAGCTCTGTGGCCTAGTGGGATCACAGAACTCATTCCTAGTGGAAGAAATATTCTTAGTCCGACTCCTATTACTTATCCACATGCATACTTAACACAACAGACGTCAACATATAACAGATCTGCGTGTATATTTTTAACACGGGGTGGGTATGGGGTGCATAATATATAAATGACATAATTGAAATATATATCTTCTCGCGAATACTAAATATCGTACACAAGACTGTCCGCCAATGGATTTTTAAATCCTACTTAACCCTTACCTAATCTAACGCACCCTAGCCTAACATAGCCTAACCACCCTAGCCTAATACAACCTAAACGTTGCTAATCATCCTAACCTAACGACGTATACGGGTTTGACAGTTTTGTCGAATTATTTTGCGTAGGATTTGAGCATAATCCTTTCTCTCAGGTGACTGTTGGTTGCTGGCAGCCGTGTCCAACCTCACTCTCAACCCTCAGCTGTTTCATGTGGTGGTGCCTTGCGACCAAGGCTTTACCGACCTCTATGCCGGCATCTTCCATTTTAAGTGAGTCCCTGTTATTTTTAGTGAGTCCCTGTTATTTTAAGTGAGTCCTTGTTATTTTTAGTGAGTCCCTGTTATTTTTAGTGAGTCCCTGTTATTTTAAGAGAGTTCCCTGTTATTTTAAGAGAGTCCCCTGTTATTTTAAGTGAGTCCCTGTTATTTTAAGTGAGTCCCTGTTATTTTAAGAGTCCCCTGTTATTTTAAGAGAGTCCCCTGTTATTTTAAGAGAGTCCCCTGTTATTTTAAGTGAGTCCCTGTTATTTTAAGTGAGTCCCCTGTTATTTTAAGAGTCCCCTGTTATTTTAAGAGTCCCCTGTTATTTTAAGAGAGTCCCTTGTTATTTTAAGAGAGTCCCCTGTTATTTTAAGTGAGTCCCTGTTATTTTAAGTGAGTCCCTGTTATTTTAAGTGAGTCCGTTATTTTAAGTGAGTCCCTGTTATTTTAAGAGTCCCCTGTTATTTTAAGAGAGTCCCCTGTTATTTGAAGAGAGTCCCCTGTTATTTTAAGTGAGTCCCTGTTATTTTAAGTGAGTCTCTTATTTAAAGTGAGTGCCGGTAATTCCAAGTGTTTAATTTTAAGTGTCAATAATCCTAACACAGTGCAAAGTATTTTATTATATATTATATATATATTATATATATTGCTGCATCATAAAGTCATAAGTGTCTTGAATGATAATAAGTTTGCTCAATTGTATGGGAATTATCTAAGAATATGAAATGATCTTTTGAGATATTTTTTTGGGTGGTCTTGTGTATATGATTCTGAACTAACAATTTCCTGGTGTCTCACTTTAGCGCCCTCACCAGAGTACCTCTTGGATAATAATTAAAAAAAAAGTGAGTAAATATATCTGATTTACAGATGGGGAAGTTTGCAACTCATGCATGTTATCTAACATTAAACATTCACAGTGCATACTTCAAATCCTTAAGACAGTTTGAAGTATATACTGTAAATAGTAAAGTTCCCAAGAGTTTTAAGTATGCAATGTAAATACCAAAGTTCCTAGACAGCTTGAAGCATGCACTGGAAATGACAAATTTCAAAATAATTTGAAGTATTGTAAATAGCAATGTGTATCTATTATAATGTCTGCAGATTCTGGCAGTATGGAAAATGGCAGGAGGTGGTGGTGGATGACATGCTGCCCACGTACAATGGACAGCTTGTCTTCATGCACTCGAAAACCAAAAATGAATTCTGGTGTGCTCTTCTGGAGAAAGCATACGCCAAGTGAGTACCACACACCGGGAGAAGCGGGATTCAAGAGCTGTAGCTCAACCCATACACGTATAATGTATGTGTATATAACTAAACATTGTCAATACTGGTGGTCTCGCGACAATAATCTATTATGGAATATTCCCGAAAGATATAATTGCAGAACTTTCAGACGTTTGACTGTTATACCTAATTTACAAATACAATATAAACTTATGAAAATGTAATAAATAAACATTTACATTCACAATAATTACTCAACATTCCCGCCCCAATCCATCCCCTTAAAGCGAGTACTCATATATGAATGAATATATAATACATAAATACTCATATCACGAATGAATATATAATACATTTCTATAATATACTGACCTGTCAAGCGTTGAGTGTCCATATAATGTCCATTTTAATGTCGGAAACATTTTGAAGCAATGTATATTGTCCCACACAGGATGTATGGAGGATACGAAGCCCTCCGAGGAGGCAACATTAATGAGAGTATGGTCGACCTGACAGGAGGAGTCGTAGAGATGGTTGATCTCCATAACCCCCCACCCAAGCTGTTCTCCCTCTTGTGGAAGGCTTACCGTAGAGGCGCTCTCATAGGCTGCGCTATAGAGGTATGACCATTACTCACCTAATTGTGCTTGCGGGGGTTGAGCTTTGGCTCTTTGGTCCCGCCTCTCAACTGTCAATCAACTGGTGTACAGATTCCTGAGCCTACTGGGCTCTATCATATCTACATTTGAAACTGTGTATGGAGTCAGCCTCCACCACATCACTTCCTAGTGCATTCCATTTATTAACTACTCTGACACTGAAAAAATTCTTTCTAACGTCTCTGTGGCTCATCTGGGTACTAAGTTTCCACCTGTCCCCCCTTGTTCGTGTCCCACCCGTGCTGAAGAGTTGTAAAATTAAGTAGCGCACTGTTGACACCACTACACAGTAGGAAAGGCGGGGTCCAAGAGCTAACAGTTCGATTTTGCAGACATAAACAGTAATTACTGCTTAGTCGTTACTCATTTTACACCTGCTTCAATACAGGTGTGAGGTTCTCTCACACCTGTAAGAAGCAATAAGATGCTTATCTTAACATACTAAGAAGGTTAGGCGAGGTCGGTGTTTTCTATGAAGCTTTTCAAGGTAAACTAAAATATTCACAATCAATTAGTATGTCACATATGCACAATATTAACTATAAGCAAGTGCGAGAACGGGTTGCAACGAACACACCGACTAGCACTAAAAACCCAAACATATATACGTTGTGAATTAGTGAATTATGAGTGATTTATGGTCATATTCAATGAGGCTCACACTAGCTTGTTCCTCATTTCCTCAGCCCAACAACCCTGCAGTGCAAACTGAGAGTATCCTGCCCAACGGTCTCATAATGAGACATGCCTACTCTATCACACGCGTCACTGTGGTAGATATTCAGTCTGTCGGACCTAAAGTGAAGGTAAGACTCATTCAGACTTGTTCCCAGGCGGAAGTTTACGGTCCCATGCAACTGCTCCACGTGAAGAATGTGAACTGTGTAGCCTGCTACTCCACAACCATCTTTGTTTTTACCAGCTAAATTTTGAAAGGAAATCGAATTAAAAAAAATGAAGGATCTGAATTGAAGCACACTCAGTGTATTCACTTGTTTGTGCGAGATGTTTACAAGAAATTGAAATGAGACGTCGAATGAATTTTGTCAAACTGTTAATATAAAAGTTGAATAACTTTAGTAAAACAGCCTAATTAGTCATCTAATAGTTGATTTTTGTTAGTAAAGCATTAATATATACAGTAGCTTTAATTTACTAAATGCTATATTACTCAACCCATATCTATGTCATTAAAAATAATAATATACTTTCTTAAAATCAACGCGGTAGCCTCTTGAATAATTTTTTTAAGTCGTTCCTCTTGCAAATTGTTAACCTGTAGAGATGCAGAGCTTCACATTTTTACTAATTGATTTGCTGTGTTTATTACTTACAAGAGCAGTTTCCATTAGCTTTTTATCCCTTGTCAAAGGTGCTATTTATTAATGCAAAATTGTTTACTCACTTGATTTTCTGATTAAAAATATTATATATAACGTATATCGGAATTTATCATTTGTTGCAAGATTTTTGAATGGCACCATACAATGTTTTTGTCAACTACCCCCCTCCCCCCCGGAACAATACCAAAACTACTACCATAAACAATAGTGTGACTAACTCATAATGGTCTCCCTTAACCATGGTTCCCATTTCCTCCGGTAATTCTGTGACCATCCGAACGTGGGACTCAAACTCTCTCACACACACCTTTGTTTATCCAAATATTTGACTTGCAGAATAACAGACATTCCGCGCCCTTCATCAGACCTCGCCTCCAGGACGCCTTGGCCACTATGAACAAGTCGCTGGTGGGTGCTGGTTCCCCTGTGAGTGCGGCCACCAGCATGCTCAACAGGTTCCACCTCCCGTCCTCCCTAGCCTCTTTAACCAACTGGAACCTTAGCCTGGCTTTTCCCGAGGTCAGTGTGGAGGATCTACGCCATTTTCCCGACTCGTCCGCGTCGAACCTCTCTGAAGCTTCGAATCACAAACTATAACATTTGCGGGTTTACGGCTCATTCTCAATGATGAAATTAAAAATTGGTTTACTCAGAATTATATAATATATATATATATATATAAATGTTGTATTTTACCTTGTAAATTGATGTAAATATGATTCTTATATTCTATATTATTTAATAAAGAAAAAAATCACACAAAGTTTAGCATAAACTAATTTTTAAGTTAGAACATTCAATATACGTAGTTTACGCACATTATTTTTTGTTAGAAAATATTAATTAATAACAAGTTAATTTAATTTGTATTATGTACACAAATAGTTTTGTGATTCGAAGCTTCGACATTGAGGTTTCATGTGAACATGGTAAAGATGTACGCCCTATAAACCACACTTTAATTTGGTGCAAAATGTGCTAGTGGAGACAAACGAATGTTTTATTAGTTACATGATCCATTCCATACAAACTGTGAATTTTTTTTAGTGTTTTAACAACAAATACATATTTTGTATATTTCAAAAAATATAAATTTCATAATAATCACCACCAAACTGAAGTGGCTAGTTTAGAGCGTAGTTAAAACTATGAATATTATTTTAGTTATGTTATTTTGTTTCTGAAATATCTAGTTTTGTATTTAGAATTTTTGTATTATGCAGGGACTTTTGAAGCTGCCACAGCCAAGTGGGAGAATAAACGGCCTTTGTACACTAGTGACTCAGTCCATTGTTTATGTCTCGTGGATTTGGCGCGAGAAACTTCTCCCAACGACATGGGTGACGCACTCTCTCGAGTGTCTGTGTACACCAATGCATTGTTCCTTTAATCAATCTGGATAATTTTTCTCACTCACGAGTCTTGCGGTGACTAGTCTTTATTATTCCTTTGGAATAGATCAAATTATTCCAGATCCGCTGTATCATTACGTCATGTCTTAGCGAGTCTTATGGGTCTTTTGGGATACTATTTTATGCACTTGATACACCTGCATTCACCTACATATTCTGTATAATTATTATTCAATAGCACTGGCGATGAAAACCTTTACCTTGGTGCTAGTCCTGTTTTCCGTTTCAAGTTAAGAAAACAGTGATCTGTATGACAGTCATTACACCAACGTCGTTTGTACGACGCTATACACTTCCTTCAGATAATTCTTAATTTTTGGTACACCTTAGGGCAAGGCTGAGTTAGTCCGTCTGCACAACCCTTGGGGTAATGAAACAGAATGGAAAGGTTCGTGGAGCGACAAGTCACCAGAGTGGGCTACCATCGCTGACCAGGAGAAACAACGTCTTGGTCTTACCTTCGACGACGATGGAGAGTTTTGGATGAGTTACCAGGTGGGTCCATGAAGGAGAATTGCGAGCACCAAGTGTTATTTTGTATTGTGTCTATACAATCATTTAATATTCAAATGTATTATAAATGATACACCTACATGTGTAACACCAGTTGATGTTGTAGAATGATTAAGTTGTTGTTGACCGGGGATGGTCGAAGGTTACTCGGTAGTGGGCAGGAATTGGAGTACCAAACGCCCACTGCTTTTCCAGGGTTTTATTATGAAAATATATGAGCCTACCGGCGTCCAACACATGCCATAATTGAATAGCAATAACGTGATTGTCAATATACAGGACTTTATCAAGAACTTCACGTGTGTTGAGATCTGCGACGTAACTCCTGAAGTGTTTGACGACGATAACAGCGATGATGAAGGTAATGGTCACCGCCCTCCCGCCGAGCAGGTGCAGAAGAGGTACCAGATGGTACTGTACGAGGGAGCCTGGGCGTCTCAACACAGTGCCGGCGGCTGCAGGAACTTCATTGGTGAGTGACTCAACGTTATAATTAATCGACATTAACAAAAAAATGTACATAAATTGTACATTTTGTACATAAAAAATGTACATAAACTCCCAGCTACGAAAATAATAAAATAGAAAATGGACATGCAAAGCATACTTCTATATGATAGAACAAAGATCAATCACTCTGAAAAGCACTTGTATTAAAAATAATTATCAAAAGAAAGCAGCAATTAATTCCAGAAGGCTGCACAAGTCAAAATATTGAGTACCTAGTTATTATACTGCAAATGATTTGACTACAGACTGAGGTGGTCGTAACTCCTTTAAGTAACCCTGACAGAAGGACAGTAAACATAATATGTTTAACATTATATATATGATATAACAGTATAGTGATTGATGTATAGGAATACGACCCCGGGACGCCGTCAGGTCCCGGCTGGGTCAAGGTAGGTCAGACGTAGTGTTGATGTTATTGAGTGATGATATTATTGATGTACTCTCGGCATTATGTATCCGCCCACCGACACTGCTCAGACCTTGTTAACTGATTGAGGGTAGTGTGTAGACATAGGAACTTGCTAACGACTCTGATGTAGTTGCTACAATATCATTCAGAATGTCACTACGAGAGCATAATGAATGCATAATGCCAAAACAAAACTAGTTTCATGACAAAGTCGAGGGACATATGCCTGAAATGTAGTGGGCAATGAAAAATACGAAAATACGATAATCCTGAAATTCAGTTGTGCGCGCCACGGGTATAGGTCATATTTGATATTACGTAATTTAATGCTATTCTTAGCACAATGATCAGCACAATCAGGTCCAACTGGTTCGAATCCCGCGGCAGGACAGAAAAACGTTTCCTTTCACTGTTGTGGGTAGCATCTTTGAGTAGAAGGGAGGGGGGGGGGGACCTAGATGATCCTAACAGATATCCTGTCCCAACAATGGGAAACCAATCTGTAGAAATGAGAGTAATGAATTTACTTCTGGGAGAAGGGACACGCCGGACAGCCTACTGATAAGAGCTGCACCCGCGAGGTCACTGGCGGCTGGAACTAGAACTCAAGTCTTAAATCTGTTGAAAACGAGGTACAGCCAGTGTTGCATCTTGACAACTAAAGGATGAAAACAGTTAAAAGCTTAAAGGTTCAGGAAAACACTAGTTCTGCCCACTGGATGGGGGGCGGTGTAACCTATCCACCGCTGCCCACTGGATGGGGGGCGGTGTAACCTATCCACCGCTGCCCACTGGATGGGGGGCGGTGTAACCTATCCACCGCTGCCCACTGGATGGGGGGCGGTGTAACCTATCCACCGCTGCCCACTGGATGGGGGGCGGTGTAACCTATCCACCGCTGCCCACTGGATGGGGGGCGGTGTAACCTATCCACCGCTGCCCACTGGATGGAGGGCGGTGTAACCTATCCACCGCTGCCCACTGGATGGGGGGCGGTGTGCAGGACAAACATATCAATTGTGACACTAGCTCTCCACATATGTCAGTTGCTTAATTTAGAAACTGTACTTGTGGTCGATCTCGAACCCATTGATGATGTGACGACTTGTATTGAATTTTCTAACTAGCTCATCAAGATTGTAACTTGCTTAGCTAAATGAATTGTGGGGTTCAGTCCCTGAGCCCATTATGTGCCTCTGTAACCCTTTCCACTACCGCCCACAAGATGGGTATGGGGTGCATAATAAATGAACTAAACTAACAACGACATTGGTACATGAACAGTAGCCTAAACAATCGTATGAAGCGGTGCAGGAAAAATATTATAGAAAAAGACAGCACAAAGATTTGAGGAAAGGAGAAGATTGAAATACAAATTAAATATTGGGAATAGAAGTGAAGGACTTTATCACTATAGGGTTCTAACAAGAATGTACATTGTCGCAGAACACCTAAGAATGTTCGATAACACAATACTGTATCATTACTCCCATGCTAAATAGTTTGAAGCTGTGTAATAGATCTTGATGTGTAATATTTACATTACGCCCTCACCATTTTCAGACACATTTGCCAGCAACCCGCAGTACACCGTCCAGCTGGAGGACCCAGACGTGGACGACGACGACGACCTCTGTACTATGGTCGTCTCCCTCATGCAGAAGAATGTCAGACAACTTAAACGTTATGGGGTTGACTACGTCCCAATTGGCTTTACGATATACAAGGTGCGTTCAAATAACAAATACTACGATAAACAATTACAAAATATACACATAATTTGTTTGAAAACAATAATATTTCATAAAAAGCTAATAAAAAATTAAACCACTTCCTTGTGAAAGTATTTCAAAGATAAATATTAAATAAGTTTATGGACTGTTATTAAATTTATAATTATTTTCTTGAATCAATGATAGGTCTTTCCACTACATCCCTCAAGGAGGAATTTCAGATTCAGGGTTAGTACTGGGGTATAGAGTTTTGTAAGTGTGAAGACCACGAGAGAATGTATGGAGTATGTTTCGTTGTGTGAAGACAGTTTTAAATTAAATTAAATTTTTTATTCAGGTAAGGTACATACATACAAGATACAAAGTTGATGGAATTATAGATAGAGCTAGTACATACAATGCCTAAAGCCACTATTACGCAAAGCGTTTCGGGCAGATTTTGGTTCAGTTATGGTTCCGAGAGCTGGTTTATGCCGATTGACGATAAATTTAAAGTAGTTTGTGGTGGATGAGCACTAGGTATGGATGCCGTAAGTTAATGAGTATAAATCTGTGAGTAATGTAGTGTGAAAAGAGCATTGTAAAACATGCAGGCGATGAGTCACAATAACGTGGTGATAGTATGTTGACCAGACCACACACTAGAAGGTGAAGGGACGACGACGTTTCGGTCCGTCCTGGACCATTCACAATCGACTTGAGAATGGTCCAGGACGGACCGAAACGTCGTCGTCCCTTCATCTTCTAGTGTGTGGTCTGGTCAACATTGTAAAACATTGCACTTAATATAAAACACAAAATAACCACTTCTATAGTCCACCAAATAATCATCATTTCTATAGTCCACCAAATAATAACTATCAAGTACATCTGTTAACAGTTTTCTTTTGTACACAGCTGCCACCAGATGTTCAGCCTGGGAAGAAGCTGGACACAGAGTTCTTCAAGTATAATCCCAGCATAGCTAAAGTTCCCTTCTTCCTCAATACTCGTGAAATTACCACAAGATTCCGTTTCCCTCCTGGCTTTTATGTCATCATACCGTCAACCTTTGAACCAGAGATGACTGGAGAGTTCCTACTCAGAGTCTTTACTGAGGCTAAGAGAAAATGAGTCTTCACGAGTACATGATAATCAGGCAAATATGTGAATTTTAGCTTAGATATTTATTTTGAACAATGTGTCAAAAACAGAGTAATGAAAATGATAAATGGTAATATGGAGTAATAATTATCAAGGCGCTGAGGCAATAAATATGGATCATTGTGGCACTTTAACAGAAGGCGATCTAAAATACATTGTTTATAGTAATGAAGAGTCTTACACCTACAAGTACCTGCTGATCATTGTGTATACCGACTCTGGTGAGTATAGGAGGCCCAAGAGGTTTAATTCATCACCCAAGTACAAAAATAATTACAAACGGGTAGGATGAAACGTTATGGCACATTTACTTACACTTGATGCACCTGTTTACCTACCAGTAAATAGATTAGTGGTTGGTTTAGGCCCTAGACCTATGTGAGCCTAATAGGCTTAGTTTGGTGTTGGGCTCAAGACCTCTGCACCTCTGAGGTCTGGATAGCTATTGCAGCCAATAGCTTACTGACCAACCAGCAGGTACATTCTGGTCATGTCCAGGACTAAAGTGCCCTCAGTGTACATGCACTGAGAAATGGAGTACACCTATGCATATACAGTATATCATTTCTGTGGTAACAATACTGTCCCAGTCCATGCGAAGCTTATAAACTGTAGCCAGGTCCTCTAGCTCTGGTGGCCAGACATCAGAACTAGAAGTTTTGATGACAGTTTTCTATAGTTTGAACTGCATCGTGGTTTGACAGAGTTTCAAAGTTATTTCTTCACATATCGTCTGTTCTCAAAGTTCTGTGAACTTACTGTGCCTTATTAAAACGTGACAGTTCTGCAGTTCTCAGACTACCTTGATAATTTGATAATTTAAATATGATTTTTGTCACTGAACTTTTTGCAGTGAGAAAGCCTAGTCTCTCTATAGGTTTGATTTCAATGCTCGAATTTGTTAGTGAATGTGGGGCGCATAAGATATTTTTGAAGGTGGAATGACCACTGTAGTGTCCTCATATTTGATTGTTTCTAGTCAGGTTGCCTTTTTTTAAGGCTGTTTCAACTTCCATGTTCTCCTTTCAGCAATTTGTGAACTATCATACCAAAGGTTTATCTTTTTATATTAGTAGCAAGCCAAAATGTATAGAACATGACAATCCCTGTCGTGCAGTGAGAGGATGTTTGGTCACACACCTCGCAAGCGATATTGTCCCAGGGCATCGTTCCTTCACTTTTAGATTCAGCTAATTGGAAACAATAAGTTCCAAGTAGCACGGGCTATGGTGAGCCCGTTACACTCGCCTGGCACAAGGGATGTGGCCGTCACTACTACTTCGTTTCTGTACTTATATCACTGCTAAGTGATATACTGGCTTTGAGCTCTCTTAATGATTACTTTTCCTGGAGCCATGTACAATGAGGGACGGTTGGCCACTAATCCTTAAGTGGTCAGTCCTGTTCATTAGGTAGAAACTTGGAACTTGGTTGTAAACCATCATATTGCACAGAAAACTAATTGGGCAATGTCCCACAACTGTTGTGTTCCACAAACATTCTTACGCTGTTCTACATTGTACAATATTTGCTAGTCTTTGAATCCTTTGGCTATTATAATATTTACCAAGACAATCTCCAAATGACGTGATTTACAAGTACTGTAGAATATTTACATTTTTGCTTTGTTTTGATCCTCTAGAGTGAAAGTACAAAAGAGCACAAACATTGAAGAAATAATATACCGAGGTCTAGTTATGCAATAATTTCGCTACAGAATTATTTTGTCCAAATCTTGTACATCATTTACATAAGTTTGCCTCTTTTTTTTTTATAATATTCCTATGTAACCTAGAAACTTTTTATCGTGTGTATTTTTTTGCTTTGTACCAAATCCAAAAGTCTTCCACATAGTTGCTTTCAAGTGCCGGACAGACAGACATGACTGACCTTTTCTTAAAAAAAAAAAAGCCAGTGTGTTATTATTTCAATAGTGTGTTATGTTTCAATTGAGTTTTATTGTAATTTTAAGAAATGATTATAGTATCTAATATGCAATAATACAGTTTACATAATATATTATTATGTAACAGATAATGTATATTTTGATTATTGTAAATAAAAATATTTATAAAAATATACAAAAAGACAAATATTAGGCTATTTATTCTATTTCATGTAAATAATATATTATTTGTTATCTGGAAAGAAAATATAATCCATTAACCAAATTGTAAACCTAAATATTATTCCTAGCAAGAAACATTAGAAGTTATTTATTCAATTCAATTTTAATATTAATTCAGTTCTCAGTTTACATAAGTCTTTGGGCAATTTCTATTAAAAATATTTTATAAAAATACTAAAATTCACATTCTCCTAGTGACATGCATTTGTTAAAATATTCAATATACTTTCCTGTTTAGGAAGATTTACTCAAAATACTATTTTTGGCATAGAAATTTTCAGCAGTTTATTGTGATGACGTTAGCAGCATCCATCTCTCTTCTCCAGCACAGAACTATCACTTAAAGTGATGCTCGATGACGCACTGTCATCCCATTCATTCTTTCCCTGTAGAGAAGATAACCTGATGTTGACCAAGCCACACACTCGAAAATGAAGGGACGACGACATTTCGGTCCGTCCTGGATCATTCTCAAGTCGATTGTGTGACACAATCAGAATCGACTTGAGAATGGTCGAAACGTCGTCGTCCCTTCACTTTCTAGTGTGTGGTCTGGTAAACATATTTCAGCCACGTTATTGTGACTCCTCGTCTGCATAACACAATGCACAATGTAAGTTCCACAGTGGAGCCAACATGACGTTTGGAAATGGGTTGAGTTATGGAACAACTAATCAGGTTAATAATTACACGGCGGATCGCTGGGTTGTTTCCAGCGTAGGTTAGACAAATATATGAATGAGTTTGGGTGGATATAAATAGGAGCTGCCTCGTATGGACTAATAGGCCTTCTGCCGTTTCATTTATTTTTATGCGTTTATATCTGTGCTTGCAAATTTATAGCTTAGAATGCGTGGAACTTTACTGGGACAAGTATTTAAAAATAATGTGAATTCCATCAATGTCTAGGGCAGGCGAGACAATTATATTCTATTTGAATTACATACTAATAAAATAAGGTCAAGCAGGAGGGAAAATATATTTAATCAAATAATAATTAGACCCAGACACCTAATATTGAAAGACATTAATATATTTTCTTTAATCTCCCAGTTTAGCTAAGCCTTCTCACTAATCCCTCACCCAGTCCAAAAACAAAAATATATCCAAAGAGTATAAAAATTTCCCCTACTGTAAACATTTGCAATTTTAACATACTGTCTCCCCAAAATTTAGGGGGCCTTGTAATAGTTATTTTACTTGAACTCTGGTGACAAACGAAGGCATAGTCAGTTTCACACACACTCTCTCTCTCTCTTACTTTTTGCAACCTGTAACTTTAAAACAAGAGGCCATAGAGACAAGCGAAGGAAACAAAGGTGTCGAAAATAAAAATACGAAAGTTCTCTTTTGGAAACAGTGGTAGACGGTTGGAACAAGTTAAGTGAGAAGGTGGTGGAGGCCAAAAGAATCAGTAGTTTCAAGACGGCGTATGAAAGATTATTGGGAAGACTGGTACCACAAGCGTAGCTCATCCTGTAACTACACCTTACTTCCTTTAAAAAAAATCAAAAGCTTCCTTTGTTCTGAATAATTAAAAAACAAAATTCCTAACTCCACATTCTGTCCATTTTTACTGCTTGATTAAACTTTTAAATACCACATACTCTTATTCTTTCACTTTCATGCCTCTTTCGTTCACTTTGCATCACAAAATTCCAAGTAATTTTCGCATTATCAACAGCTCTTGCCACTTCCTCCTCCCACCAAGCAGTTCCTTAAATTTGTCTGCTATTTGAGCAACTTTACACTTTCGTATTAACCAAAAAAATCCCTGTATGCATCCCAATGTCAATTTTCATTTGTTCACCTTATCCAAGATGACTAGCAACTCTGTCTTTCGTACTCAACTACCAGTTTTCACTCATTCAGCGCTACAGTGTAAGGTATAGTCTTTCAATTAATAAATCTTTCATTTTACAGCCATGGTCATTTATTACGAGCACTATTTCCACTCCTAATGTTTCAGGAGTCTATTCCCATTTCATAATTTAAATCATCCTATTATTCTAAAACTGCTAGGTATTAGACAGTCTTATTCTCTAAGCTTCTAAAAACATCCAAATTAAATTCTCACTTCTGCCATCACAACCATCTGCAATCAAAGTTTTTATTTTTAATTTCATACTTTTTCCACTTGAACTGTAATGAGATTCACTGCCTCATTCTACTATTAACAAGGGTACTCCTGCCTTCTCTTATTTTCATTCACTGTTCTTATAACATTTACTTCATTCCACTCTTCAATTACAATTTCACTATCTTTTTCTTGCATAAAGCTAGCACATGAAACTTCCTTGTCTTTAAAAAATATTGTCCCTTATAGTTGCTTCTGTTCTCAATGTATTCCATTCACATTCTTCATACCCGCCCAAAGCAACCTCAACTTTCTGGGCCCAGGCCAAGTGCGGCCTGGGCCACATTATAATTTAAAATACCCACACTGAAGGCTATTTTAGATTATAATAGTTAGAAAATGTGAAAACTGGCCTATTCTCCCCCCACATTAGAACACAGGGGGATTCAAAGCAGATAGGAACACCATAGAATGGTGGGGTCGTAACATTCCCACGCCAAAACTAACAAAACATTAATAAAACCACTTACTTCAGATGAATATATTCTAAGACTGGAATTTTCGTCACTCTCAGCTCGTCTGACCATCTCAATAGCCACTATGTTGAACATGTCTTCCACACCTGAAAACATTTGGTATACATAAGAGAACAAGATTTTTTGGGAAGGAGGGAGACAAAAATAGTGATTATGACAAGATGGATTTATTTATTTACTTACTTATATATATACAAGAAGGTACATTGGGATTGTGAGGATACATAGCATATTAATTACATTCTTGTAAAGCCACTAGTACGCGCAGCGTTTCGGGCATTATATTCGGGATTAATGTCTCCAAAACAGTAGTGAACCGACCAGCCTCGAGCGATGCTGGGCGACCAGATAAGTTTCACATACACCACATTTTCAAGTTACAGCCCCGCTCCTGTGCCAGGTAAGTCCACTACGGGCTCACCATAACCCGTGCTACTTTGAACTTTTTGTTCCCAGCAGCTGAATCTTAAACATCAACAACCACATTTTCAGCAGAGTCGGGTTTCCACAAACTCTACATTCACATGTTTTAAAAACTTCTGGGGTTATATTTATACATAATTCCACATTCCAAGCATTCATAGTTGTCTGTAAAATGGCGAGAGCATTAACTATTCATGTTAAATAGGCGGTTTGTTATGTGTGGAACTAATTAGTTTATTGAAGGCACCTGGTACATAGCCTTATTTTACTCAATATACGTAAAGTTTAGTTTACATGTTATTTAATTTTGTATAGGAAAGTAACCGTGCACGAAGAGAGAGCCTTCTGTTCAATGTGAAACCACTACAAGCCTAAAGTAAATCGTATATGTAAACGTAGACGTAAAACTTTCGAGGTAATGCTCAAGAGCGTTACCCATTTTTGTGTTGTGAGCGAGTTCGTGACGCGGACTCGAGTCACGAGAAAAAATATTTTTATAAAATCCATTTTTTATCTGATCGACTTTGGGATAGTTTACAAATGTTTGCCATGAAATTTTCGTTTTCTCTAATAGCCGCATAGCCTGTTTGGGAGAACGGCATGGCATTGCATCATCGTGGTAAGACCTTTGTATTGACACGACGAGTGTAATCGACGTAGTTTTATTTGGTGCTGGTCTAACTCATGCTTTGGTGACATTTTATACTTATGTTCTTCTAGAACATTCTATTGCAAACACATTGGTACAAAAATGAAATACGTACATCGAAAATTAATGTCAGGACAGTGAAAAGAGTACACACTTTTCAATGTAGCCGCTCGATCGCCCGAAACGCAGCGCTCATAGAGAAGTTTAATTTTCGTTTGCCAAGAGCGCGAAAGTGATAATTATATGATGACAAAACATCCCACAAATACTGTATGTAGTTAACGTTATCATACATAGGTAACTAAGGTTATCACAAATAGGTAATTACACACAAAAAAGGACAACATACCCGAGTTATCACGAGCAGATGTCTCCACGAAGGCAGCTCCTATGGAGTCAGCATATTCTTCTGCAGTGTTGGTGTCGACAGCTCTGTCATCCTGGAGATCCTTCTTGTTACCCACCACCACCAGCATCAGTCCATCACCCACACAGGTCGTCAACTCTGCCAAGAACACGTCAAAACCTTCAATAATCAAAACTATTTAAGAATAATTTGACTGCAGTAAATACAAATATCTTGGTTGTGTGTTTTTTTAATTAAATTTTGCCTCGAGGGGCGAGTTTATTGGGCAGCGTCATTCATCCTGTGGGTGGACACACCGCCTTAGTGACAGTATTGGGCAGCGCCACTCATCCTGTGGGTGGACACACCGCCATAGTGACAGTATTGGGCAGCGCCACTCATCCTGTGAGTGAACACACCACCATAGTGACAGTATTGGGCAGCGCCACTCATCCTGTGAGTGGACACACCGCCATAGTGACAGTATTGGACAACGCCACTCATCCTGTGAGTGGACACACCGCCATAGTGACAGTATTGGGCAGCGCCACTCATCCTGTGAGTGGACACACCGCCATAGTGACAGTATTGGGCAGCGTCACTCATCCTGTGAGTGGACACACCGCCATAGTGACAGTATTGGGCAGCGCCACTCATCCTGTGAGTGGACACACCGCCATAGTGACAGTATTGGGCAGCGCCACTCATCCTGTGAGTGAACACACCGCCATAGCAGCATGTACAACACTCCCCAATAGGAAGAAAACCCGCTGGGTTGTTCATCCTGTCACTTGTACCCAGACACAGCTGTGGTGTGGGTATTAGTTGGCATGATTAACCAACATGAGAACACGTGGTGGCGACAGGCATGTTGTTATAGATTTAGCTACTGGGAACAAAAAGTTCCAAGTAGCACGGGCTATGGTGAGCCCGTAGTGGACTTACCTGGCACAGGAGCGTGGCTGTAACTTCGGTGACAGGCATTAGTGATGCCTATCAATTGACCAACATGTCATGTGATTGCGACCAAACATAACCATCCCAAATAGGGCACAGAGAAGGTAAAATATTGCCTCTGGCAATCACCCAACTTGGAACAAATCCACTGCTTGCCCACCATAAGCGGTGACTTACCAGACACACACACATGTGGTGTCCACTAGAGAGAATATGGATCTGAAAACAATATTTCGTTATAATTATTAACCCATTATGATGTTAGTGATGATTGGTGGTGGTGAACTTGTTGCTAAGCTCAGCGCTGCACGGTGGTGGAGGAAGTAAGCCTTCATCACTCTCACGCATGGGTTAAGAGTTTTGTAAACAAACTTTCCCACCACAATCTAGTTACAACCCCCGCTACTATGCCAGGTAAGTCCACCACGGGCTCACCATAGGCCGTGCTACTTGAAACTTTTTGTTCCCAGTAGCTGAATCTTATACAACAACAGCCACACTCTATACATTCTGTTGACCAGACCACACACTAGAAGGTGAAGGGACGACGACGTTTCGGTCCGTCCTGGACCATTCTCAAGTCGATTGTTGACTTGATACAAGTCAACAATCCTAGGTACAAGTTCCAAATCCATTCAGGTGTTCTAAAAACAGCTGGAAGCAAACAGCACCTAATAACCCAACTTACACAAACTAAGAAAAAAGGAAAGTGAGGAAACTTAATTCCATCCTTTTCATGTTGATAAGGGTCAAAGATGTGGACCAATACGTCGTCACTCGTTAATGATCTCTTTACATTTCATTCACCAGAGTTGTATGAGTCTCGAACCACGAACCCTGGTTTGTTTATTTCCACGCAAGTGTAGATGACAATTTATCTCTCTTCACATGTTTGTGTTCCGTTATTTTGTATTCTGCCTCGTTATTGTCACTGCACAAACAATAGTTATCAACTCACCATTAACCCAAGACTGCACGTCAGTAAAGGTGTCATATTTTGTCAAGTCAAACACCAGGAAAGCAGCATTGGCTCCTCGATAGTACATGGGCGCCATAGAGCGAAATCTTTCTTGTCCGGCTGTGTCCCACACCTGCAAGATTGCACTGTTCAGAAATACCTCAAAGTGTCACATATACTAAAACAAAACAATCACATTAGTACACACAGAAATCACACTAACGTAATGAATCAAATGAACAAATCCACAAGGGCCGTGGCGAGGATTCGAACTTGCGTCCGGGAGCATCCCAGACACTGAGGTTTCAACTCTTAACCCTGTCGTAGCTCAGTCGATTAAGGCAGTGTCTGGGATGCTCCCGGATGTTCGAATCCTCGTCACGGCCCTTGTGGATTTGTTCAATCACATTAGTCTCGGACAGAAATTGGAGAGTTTCGAAGATCTTGGAAGTGTAGCAAGGAGCTCAAGACAATAATGGGTTAATTCTCATTGTTTGGGACAGGAAGCCTGTACTTAGGTTCATCGAGGTCTCCCTAAATCAACAACCGACTTTTCCTTTTAAGCAACCCACAACAGTTGACTAAATCCCAAGTACCTATTTACTGCTAGATGAACAGAGCCATCAGTGAATGGAAACGTACTCAACCATTTGTGTCTGGCTCAAGGGTCTAAGCCTAGATCCTTAATTGTGAGTCGAGGACGTAAACCACTGTACTGCAACACTCTTGGGCGTTATTGTTCGTGTAAATATAATTATATCCCGCATAATTACTTAATGTAACTAGAGCAGACATTTAACACTGCCCAAATAATTATCACTGTGGATTCACCATCGGCTCTGGCACCCCCCACACGCCTAGGCTTTAAAATGGGCCGATAAGATGATGATGAAGATTAAGCCACCCAAAAGGTGGCACGGGCATGAATAGCCCCTAAGTGGTGGCCCTTTTGAGCCATTACCAGTATCAATAGATGATACTGGAGATCTATGGAGGTGCGACTGCACCCTGGGTGACGGGAGATGTCTCCCGTGTGGGCCGATAAAAGAAAACTGCTCTTATCTAATGAACATTTCTTACAAAAAATAATATTGAAGCTTTATGTTGGGATCGAACTACGTACCTGAACAATATTTCCTCATGGATATATCACGCTTTTGTTATTTGTGCATATGCATTTATGAACTCTCAATCTTCATCCCACAGCGACCTAGCTTAAGAGAAGATAGCTTTACCAATGACGATTAGGGCACAAGAGGTGACACGAGCATGGGGAGGTGGTAGATGTTTGGAGTGAATGTGGTCTTTGGTTTACGGGCTATTCATGCCCGTGCCACCTCTTGGGTGGCTTGATCTCTTATCCCATCAACAGGTCTTTGATCGTGTAATTATGTTGTTATAGATTCAGCTACTCGGAACAAGTTCCAAGTAGCACGGGCTATGGCAAGCCCGAAACTTACCTGGCACAGGAACGGGGCAAGTAGCAGGGGCTATGGTGAGCCCGTAGTGTACTTAACTGGCACAGGGGCGGTGCTAAAATTTCGGCGTGTAATTAGAGGAGGATTGATTGATGAAGATTAAGCCACCCAAAAGGTGGCACGGGCATGAATAGCCCGTAAGTGGTGGCCCTTTTGAGCCATTACCAGTATCAAGAGCTGATACTTGAGATCTGTGGAGGTGCAACTGCACCCTGCGTGACTGGAGATGTCTCCCGTGGGTAGAGGAGGAGGAGAAAGGGATGTCCCCCCAGTTCATCCCCTCCATGCGTGACAGTTCCCTACCTGCATCTTGACCTTTGTGCCGCTCAGGAATATTTCCACCTTGCTGAAGGAGGCGCCGATGGTGGAGCTGGTGTTCCTGTGGAAGGTCTTGGTCTCGTAGCACGTCACTAGCGACGTCTTTCCCACACCTGTAATAGCAATTATTATTTTTACTTCAGAAATGAACCGAGCTCAAGATACACAATTAAAACACACTGACTTAGGGTCAGAGTTGACCCCACCAATCCCAGCTTACCATATAACTCTTACCAACGGCTGCCATGAGAGCTGAAGAACAGTTTGAAAGGAACAGTATATAATTAAAATGATTTCATATTATGTCATTATGACATTCGCGTGGGTAAATAATGTAGTGTCACTGTGTAAAGTAACTCATTATAACTGTACAAACATTTATTAATGAAGTTTTCGAATTTGAATTTGTAACGGTAACTGGGGCGGTTGGAGGTTTGTAATTCGGGATCGTTACACTCTTAGGATTGTTGGACGGTGTATGGAGAGTCTCGGTAGGACTGTTGCTTATAGTCCACCTTCACCTTCAAGGCACTGAAGGGTGAAGAAGGGAACGGGAAATTAGTTTGTGTTGACCAATCCACACACTAGAAAATGAAGGGACGACGGTCCGGTCCGTCCTGGACCATTCTCAAGTCACCAGTTTGTCTGCCGCCAATGAATTGCGTAAAGTAAAGGCCAGAGAAGAAACATCTTGATGAAAAACCACACAGCAAAAGACGGAGAAAAGACGACGTTTCGGTCCGTCCTTGACCATTATCGAGTCACATACGACTTGATTTCGGTCCAGGACAGACCGAAACTGCGACGTTTCTCCATCTTCTGATGTGGTTTGGTCATCGTATCTTCAGCCACGTTGACCAGACCACACACTAGAAGGTGAAGGGACGACGACGTTTCGGTCCGTCCTGGATCATTCTCAAGTCGATTGTCTCATCGTCTTCAGCCACGTTATTGCGAGTCATCGTCTGCAAGGACCCGCCATCACTGTTGCGTAGCAGCCTCGATGGTCTTGCAGAGACAACAACATCCAGTACTGGGTCAACTGACACGGAACTGTCAAGGACAAGCGAAGGACACGATGACAACACAACTGACAGGACAATGAATTTAAACACCAGTATCGTCACACCTTATCTGCAGGACAGCCGTTGCATCATACATGCTGTAGGCTGCCGTGTGGTTGCTTCACTGATAACTTAAATGATACGTGGTGCTATTTCTGATCCAACCAAGTCAGTTCCACACTAACAACTGTTGAACTGAAACTACTAGTTTTTCTGAAGAGAAAACAAAAACGTTGCAGCTCTTTTGTTTTTGCATAAGGATTGTATGGAGTTACCCTTGTGTATAAAGCGGGATTTTATCAGTAGAGTTTAGTACTGATAAAATATACATGATATTACTTAGATCGTTAGACTATGATCTATTATAATTTGTTGACGGAAGAGTTTGAGCATAACTCTAAAGGCCTCACCTGTAGCGGTCATTGTGCTCTAGTGTAAGGGTTGGTTTTCCTTTCCTCACTTGGTGTATTACTTTTGAAGTCATAAATCACATCAGTATTTTTATTCTATACCCGAGTCTATACTGTGAATACAACCGCTTTTAAAACTTCTGATGGCAAGAAATAGTTATAATAAAGGGATTGAATTGATAAACTGGGGATAACAGTTAAGTGGCACCCAGTCAATCCTTCCTGGCTAGAACTCGAACTCGGACCCAACCGCTGGTGGGGCGAGTGCACAATGACACTGATTGTTAAGTTAACGTAATAATCAGAAGAAAGCGCCAAGCCAGAATTACAATATAACACTTGGAAGGACACGAAGTTGTTTATTGTTTCAGATTCAGCTACTAGGAACAGCAATGACAAGTAGCACGGCCTATGGTGAGCCCATAGTGGACTTACCTGGCACAGGAGCTGTAACTCTTTAGATACTCCCAGCCAGCCACTTGAACTATCGGGGATCGAACTCCACCTTGCAAACGGTGAGGCAGTCACTCTACCAACAAATCCAATTGTATAGGCAAGACTACGGAGACAAGAGGATCAACTGAACTAGGATTAGTGAGGTGAATGAGGAACACAAAGGGAGTGTAACCTAACACCTTACGACTCATAGTTTAACAAACATTAACATTTTTTTATGCATGTCATAGAACTGCATCGCCCGTACTCCGTAGTATTTGTCAATATAATACCAACTGACGGCTAACAAGTCGTCTGTATTAGCCATTAGCGCGGGCTGGCCTACACGACATTAACTCTGGACTAACTACAGACTGTTAAATCCCCAACAGTGGACAACTACAGATAACCTACGACTCTTGCATAACAAAAGGGACTACTGCACTTTCACCCAACTTCCACCCCCCCCCCCCCCCCAAGAGACACAAGACACAGTATGGCTCCTGTAATCTCCCGCCCTCTGAGTGTAATATCTGTTATCTAATTTATCAGTGACGATAGCATGGGCGGAATATATAATACCCCCATGCCTCACACACCAATTGATATACCCAGTCAGCTATACCAGGGATGTATATATGCACAGAGACAGAGAAAACACTAATCTATTAGTCTTGATCTTTATTGAGGACTTCAAGTCAACTTCTTTTCTGACAGGCCAGTAACCAACTATAATGGCCTTAATAGCCCTTGCGATTTATTGGCTAAACCCAACATTAAACCAAACGGTATGATAATGATTTATCACACCACAGAAGGTGTGACAGCGGTTCGAGCATAGGACGGGGGTGGGGGGCGACAACCAGCCACCATACATGGCGGTTCTCCGGTTATATTTACCACCTCATTAAAATTCAAATAAGTTTATTGAGGTAAACTACACACAAAGGGATGAGGTAGCTCAAGCTATCCTCACCTCGTTCAGTACAACATATTCATCCATAAATAGACACATCACATATAAAAACATATTACCGAACATTTTGAGTGATAAACATTTCTTCCTTTACACTACCAGCTCATAATCCTTGTAGATGGTAACACCATCCATGGATGAGTTAAGTTCAAGTACGTTTATCCAGACAATAAAATACATCTCAAAAGGATAAAGTAGCTTAGGCTATTTCTATTCTTCAAATGGATAAAGTAGCTTAGGCTATTTCTATTCTTCAAATGGATAAAGTAGCTTAGGCTATTTCTATTCTTCAAATGGATAAAGTAGCTTAGGCTATTTCTATTCTTCAAATGGATAAAGTAGCTTAGGCTATTTCTATTCTTCAAATGGATAAAGTAGCTTAGGCTATTTCTATTCTTCAAATGGATAAAGTAGCTTAGGCTATTTCTATTCTTCAAATGGATAAAGTAGCTTAGGCTATTTCTATTCTTCAAATGGATAAAGTAGCTTAGGCTATTTCTATTCTTCAAATGGATAAAGTAGCTTAGGCTATTTCTATTCTTCAAATGGATAAAGTAGCTTAGGCTATTTCTATTCTTCAAATGGATGCGTTGTTAGCATCATGCTCAGTAGCACTCCCCCTCTCCACCCCCGGTCAACCCCTCCTCCTCCACCCCCAACAAACATTCGCCCCCTCCCTAACCCCTAGGGAGAGAGGTTGACATTCAGAGAACAAACCTGGAGGTAGAAAATGTATATGTTTATCTCTCAGAATGTTTGGTAATATGTTTATTGTTTGTGATGTGCGTGTATGTATGTATGTATTAACACGATGTACTGAACGGGGTGAGAATAGCTTGAGCTACCTCATCCCTTTGTGTGTATTTTACCTCAATAAACTTATTTCAATTTCGACCTGGAGAGGTTTTACATAGCATGTTCCTGCACAAATTGCTGTACGAAAGTATGGTGTCTCCATGACCAATTAAATTTATATTCGGGTTAATTGTTCGAGCACTCTAGATCTTATATTTTACCCATTTGATATATTGTCTCGTGACTATTGACCGCGTATCATTACATTTAACCTTCAGTCAAGATATCACATTATTTATATAACTTCACAGAGATCAGAAACTGTGCGGGTGTACTCAACCTAGTTGTGTTTGCGGGGGTTGAGCTTCGGCTCTTTGGTCCCGCCTCTCAACTGTCAATCATCTGGTGTACAGGTTGTGTGCATCTGTGTATATACATTATATCTGACTATATACATATCGTACCTAATAGCCAGGACCGCACTATTTGGTCTAAAATGCAAGACCCGATTTGTCTAACAGGCAGATTGATTTTAGTTACTTTCAAATATTTATTTCCAATTAAATAATTGGTATAATTCTTACCTTATTTTGGTGACCTTGACATTGACCTCTATAAAAATTCCCAATTAATAGTTTATCCCCCCTCCATTATTCTTCTCGTGATTACCTTCCAGTGCACTTTCCAACTTTTTTTTTAACAATTTTGAATAATTTTAATACAATGGTACTAATATTACCATATACGAGTGTGCCGTAACATACACTACACTCCACAATATAGTAAAAAACCCTGCTGGCTGTTAATTCCGTCACTTGTAGCAAGACGCAGTTAGGACTTGCTTAACTGTCTGTGAAGTTTATCAAACCAGGATCGAAAATAACATTAACAATTCCTCAGACTAATCAGTAAAATGACATTAGTTCTGCCTTACCTTGAGTCCCCAACACCACCGCCTTCACTGCAATTGTCTTCATTTTATTTGTAAGAACACCAGATCACCTTTATGTAAGCGTCATCACTTTTATGTTATAATAATTTGTATATCATTGTCCTGCACCCACGAGTCCAATTTGCTGCTAATATTGGCCGTGTTCCCTTCCTGTGTCACATTATCCTCGCTCTAGATATGCACAATAATATGTTTTTAACTCAGAGATTATGAGTAGACAAACGATAAGAGGAAAATGGCAGGTGGAGCGGCAAGGTAGTAACGCTACGCAGTCAGGAGGGTAACTGGTGAAGTGTGTCTGGTATTGTCGACTCCCCCCAACCCACACCAAGGCCCCCACCCCTCCTCTTCCCCATCAACATAACCCCCTCGCCATTCCCTCCCCGACCCCAGTACACCCCCACCACTGAACACCCACCAACCCACCACCTGCGTTACAAAGTTGCCATCTGATATGGTTGGCATGGCGCTCCACACACGAAACTACAATATAGTTTTATTGTATTTGATCATTATTTGTATACATGATATTTTATTTACAACTTCCTTATGTACATGCATACGTACAATACAAATAAGTTTATTTAGTATGCACCCTGGGCATACCTATTCTGAGTGGTATGTATAAAATGGAATGTCTGGATGTTTGACCGAGGATAGAGGCTAGATGTTTGGGTCCAGCCTCACTCAACTTGCCAGGATGGATCATGTGGGGTAGGGGAGTGCCACAGGCCAGTCAGTGTTGCCCAAAGTGAAATGCATCAAGAAATATCGGCACTTACAGAGCACCCCCTCTCCCCCTTGCGATTCTCCTAAAGTCTGAAATATTTGTTTGTCATACAGTTGTTCACCACTTTCAGTGCTTCGTAATAAAATATTTTCTGAGAGGGGTTGGAAAGAAAGGGGGGTGGGAAATGAGGGGACGAGAGGGGGGAGTGGAGGGGACAAGGGCAGGAAGAGGGAGTGAAGAGTGATAGAGGATGGGACGAGGTCGTGTAGGGCAAGGAAGAGACCCAGGAACAGCCGGGTACCCATTCAAGTATAATATACATTTGCAGTATCATGAAAAAGACTGCAGACGCACACACACATCGACTATTAAACTGAACCTCTATAAATTCATTCAGCTAAGCATTATAAAAATCATATCAATATATATAATGGAAAGTTACAAAGTGCTTACACCATGCAACAACATTATGCACCTTTATCCCTATGCGTAAATACGAAATATACAAATATATCTTTCCCTCTGATATTGTTGAAAATTAATCCAGAATTTAAAGTATTATAAAATATATCCTCAACATTCCATGGTTCAGGTGTAGTGCAGTGGTAAATATGACAGGCTTGTGAACTGGGCGCCCACTGGGAGCAAGTGGGAGCACACTCTTCATGTAAATACAACAGTATACACGGAGTGTGGTAGCCAATGATGCCCAGAGCAACACCACACACGACTTAAACCTCGCGTCATTTGTGGGGTTCTGAACCATACTCTGTTGTTTTGCACAATTCCTTGTCTTTGGGACCTTTTTCGTTCTGCAACATTTATTGAATGCTTAATATAGCACAATAAACAATACTCTCAGAGGCTGCCAGATTAATGAAGCCTCATCCATGGTAGGCCTACTGATGATAGGACTGGTAACGTCGCCTGGTAGATGTTGCCTCAACATGGTATAGGCCTACTTATGCTAGGCCTTGCAGGGTCTGCCAGGCAAATACGATGTTGGATCAACCCATTTAGCTAATAATTTCTTAATTACACACAGAAATCACAATAGCGTGATGCATCAAATGAACAAACCCACAAGGGCCGTGACAGAACAAGGGACACGCACAGAACCCTCGTCACGGCCCTTGTGGATTTGTTAATTTATTAATTAATGTTTTCAGTCCAGTTTTCACTATGAAACATAGTGACATTAACCAGATAGACAAAAAAGAGTGTTCTTGTACCATCACCACCATCAATAACACTCACAATGACAAAACTGTCATCAGCTCCGGTAGCATGAACATATGTATCGAACTGTTCTCTATTTTAATGATCTCAAACGAAATATGTATAACTTAAACTTTAACTGTCTGCTCAGAATAAATTCTGTCTTCATATTATTTAATTGTTTGAATTAAATAATAAGTTGTAGAGCTAGTCCAGTATGAGCAGAGGTTCCCGGAGCTTGTTGACCAGACCACACACTAGAAGGTGAAGGGACGACGACGTTTCGGTCCGTCCTGGACCATTCTCAGGTCCAGGTCGGACCAAAATGGTCCAGGACGGACCAAAATGGTCCAGGACGGACCGAAATGTCGTCGTCTCTTCACCTTCTAGTGTGTGGTCTGATCAACATACTTCAGCCACGTTATTGTGACTTCCCGGAGCTTGTATTACCCGATCATAGCTGCTCCAAACTAGTGTAGAAACTATAGAATCTTCTAAAATAAAAGACTAAACTTGGTGATGACAGGAAGCCTACACAGCCTCATTATCAACCTAAACAGATAAGATATATGGTCCCATTAACTCCCGGGCACACTCAGCGGTGAACGTTATCAGTATCACTCTCCTGTATCTGGCTCACATGGTAACCTACAGATAAGCAAAGGTGCGATAAGAAAATTTGGCATCAAATAGCTGCTAAGTGGATGTAATTCGAGGCACAGAAAATGCAGTACACTTCCGGGGTTCCTTATCTGTTCAATATTCTATTTACCTATCCAGACTGCATGCCTTTGGCATGTTTAGGCTCTATATCCTTATATTCGTCTAAATGTGGATGCTCCTATTATCCGCCATTTGTATGTTTGGAGTTAATTTCCAGTGCTTTTTTTCCTATCATTATACTATGCAGTTGTTACGACCCTGGGTTCTTAGTTGGAAACCAGAGGTCAAATTGAGTTCCAAATATTGTGAGAAGAATATTTAATTAACAATAACGTTTATACGTAGAGTGTCTCATACCTTGGTTCCATTTTCCTTGCCAAACGTACAATGAATCTTGTTTCTCACAAAGCATTCAGACCCTGAGCTTGTTGATGATTAAATATAATATTGAACCAGTTATCAACTAAAAACTGTTAAATTAACCAGTATTGAATGTCGGTGAAGACTTGTAATGTTTATAGCTGTACGATCAGCTAGGAATCTTCCCGGCAGCAGCTTGAGAGAGCTCGGTCACTGGGCTCTCCCTCGGTCTTGTCTGGACTGCTGTGCAGATGTCAACATTTCCCTATGTGGCTGTCTCCTCTTCCTCCTCCTCTCTTCCCTTACCTTATTCTGGGCTTATTCTACACGTTAAGAACTCATTAACACACCCTACTACTAGCTAGGTGTGTGTTTCGTGTAAAGGTATTTTAAGCCAGTGTTTTGGGCATCTCTAAGTTACTCTAGGGGACAAGTGAACCCACTTGGTCATCTACGAGCCGAATTCTGACTCTCTGCACCTATTTTCATTTTAAAACCACTTTTTATACCGAAAATATGTCAATTACTGAAAACGGCGATGGGTCATATTTTGGCCAAACCACCCAGCGGTTTTCAAAATAACTGAAATGTTGGAAAATTGACACCTGCGCGTGATTTTTGAGCCGAATTCTGACTCTCTGCACCTATTTTCATTTCCAAATTACGACTTTTTATGTCGAAAATACGCCAATTACTGAAAAAGGCAATGGGTCATATTTTGCAAAAACCCCCCTGCAGTTTTCAAAATATCTGAAATGTCGGAACTTTGAATCTTGAACATGATTTTTTAGCCGAACTTTGACTCTCTGCACCTATTTTCATTTTCAAATTACGACTTTTTATACCGAAAATATGCCAATTACTGAAAAGGGCGTTGGTTCATATTTTCCCCAAACCCCCATGCAGTTTTCAAAATATCCCAAACATCCCAAATTCGAGGCCTGAGCTATATTTTGGAGCCAAATTCTGACTCTCTGCACGTATTCACAGTTTGAAATTACGACTTTTTATACTGAAAATATGCCAATTACTGAAAGCGGCGGTGGGTCACATTTTGCCCAAACCCCCCTGCAGTTTTCAAAATATCCCAAACATCCCAAATTCGAGGCCTGAGCCATATTTTGGAGCCAAATTCTGGCTCACTGCACGTATTCGCAGTTTGAAATTACGACTTTTTATACCGAAAATATGCCAATTACTGAGAGCGGCGGTGGGTCACATTTTGCCCAAACACCCCTGCAGGTTTCAAAATATCCCAAACATCCCTAATTTGAGGCCTGAGCTATATTTTGGAGCCAAATTCTGGCTCTCTGCACGTATTCGCAGTTTGCAATTACGACTTTTTATACCGAAAATATGCCAATTACTGAAAGCGGCGGTGGGTCACATTTTGCCCAAACCCCCCTGCAGTTTTCAAAATATCCCAAACATCCCAAATTCGAGGCCTGAACCCTATTTTGGAGCCAATTTCTGGCTCTCTGCACGTATTCGAAGTTTGAAATTACGACTTTTTTTTACCGAAAATATGCCAATTACTGAAAGCGGTGGCGGGTCACATTTTGCCCAAACCCCCCTGCAGTTTTCAAAATATCCCAAACATCCCAAATTCGAGGCCTGAGCCATATTTTGGAGCCAAATTCTGGCTCTCTGCACGTATTCGCAGTTTGCAATTACTACTTTTTATACCGAAAATATGCCAATTACTGAAAGCGGCGGTGGGTCACATTTTGCCCAAACCCCCCTGCAGTTTTCAAAATATCCCAAACATCCCAAATTCGAGGCCTGAGCCATATTTTGGACCCAAATTCTGGCTCTCTGCACGTATTCGCAGTTTGAAATTACTACTTTTTATACCGAAAATATGCCAATTACTGAGAGCGGCGGTGGGTCACATTTTCCCCAAACACCTCTGCAGTTTTCAAAATATCCCAAACATCCCTAATTTGAGGCCTGAGCCATATATTGGAGCCAAATTCTGGCTCTCTGCACGTATTCGCAGTTTGCAATTACGACTTTTTATACCGAAAATATGCCAATTACTGAAAGCAGCGGTGGGTCACATTTTACCCAAACCCCCCTACAGTTTTCAAAATATCCCAAACATCCCAAATTCGAGGCCTGAGCCATATTTTGGAGCCAAATTCTGGCTCTCTACACGTATTCGCAGTTTGAAATTAAGACTTTTTTTTAACGAAAATATGCCAATTACTGAAAGCGGCGGTGGGTCACATTTTGCCCAAACCCCCCTGCAGTTTTCAAAATATCCCAAACATCCCAAATTCGAGGCCTGAGCCATATTTTGGAGCCAAATTCTGGCTCACTGCACGTATTCGCAGTTTGAAATTACGACTTTTTATATTGAAAATATGCCAATTACTGAGAGCGGCGGTGGGTCACATTTTGCCCAAACCCCCCTACAGTTTTCAAAATATCCCAAACATCCCTAATTTGAGGCCTGAGCCATATTTTGGAGCCAAATTCTGGCTCTCTGCACGTATTCGCAGTTTGCAATTACGACTTTTTATACCGAAAATATGCCAATTACTGAAAGCAGCGGTGGGTCACATTTTACCCAAACCCCCCTGCAGTTTTCAAAATATCCCAAACATCCCAAATTCGAGGCCTGAGCCATATTTTGGACCCAAATTCTGGCTCTCTGCACGTATTCGCAGTTTGAAATTATGACTTTTTATACCGAAAATATGCCAATTACTGAAAGCGGCGGTGGGTCACATTTTGTCCAAACCCCCCTGCTGTTTTCAAAATATCCCAAATTCGAGGCCTGAGCCATATTTTGGAGCCAAATTCTGGCTCTCTGCACCTATTTGCATTTTCAAATTACGACTTTTTATACCGAAAATATGCCAATTACTGAAAATGGCGATGGGTCATATTTTGCCCAAACCCCCCTGCAGTTTTCAAAATATCGTTAATATCGGAAATCGGACACACGAGCGTTATTTTGGATCCAGGGAAAGATTGTACTCTGCTTAAATTTATTGAACTTAAATGCTAAATACAAAAACACAAAAGGTATGACAAGTAATTATGTTTTACAGAAAAGAGAGACTTACTCTACTTATTAAGCTGAGCACTCACTCCTAAGCTTATACGGACACTCACAGATACTCCACCAATACTAAAATATTACTCACAGTAATTTTGGGATGTGTTTTGTCTGCAAATGTGAAATATGTGCAGAATACCGAGCCACGACCGAGGGAGCCGGTCGGCCGAGCGGACAGCACGCTGGACTTGTGATCATGTGATCCTGGGTTCGATCCCAGGCGCCGGCGAGAAACAATGGGCAGAGTTTCTTTCACCCTATGCCCCTGTTACCTAGCAGTAAAATAGGTACCCGGGTGTTAGTCAGCTGTCACGGACTGCTTCCTGGGGGTGGAGGCCTGGTCGAGGACCGGGCCGCGGGGACACTAAAGCCCCGAAATCATCTCAAGATAACCTCAAGATAACGACGTCTCGTCACCCCCAGCAATCTGTCCTCCCAATTAACACACCAATTTTTTTCTCGCAATTTACTCCAACGTGAAAAATGCTGATTTTTAGTTAAACTATAAAGCACCATTACACCACACAACCCAGCTGTCTTGGCAAACCTGTTGTGTTGTTGTGATCTTCATACCTTCTGAAGTGTTCTTCATGCCGCTACTCTCACAGTACTGTGCTCCAAGGTTGTATTATCGCCTCACAATACATATGAGAGGTACAATGAGTACCAATAGTAAATTTTGTGGTACCCAAACACTGGAAATTGTTCCAGTACCTGGCAACACGTTTCTTGGACGATGCTAAATAATGCTACTGCAGTTACAACTATTTTATAGACGATTTTAATGTGAAGGAGAAGAATGTAACTTGGCTGGACTAGTCCAGCTTACATTACCAGCCACAATCACACTGCAGAAGGGGCGAGGAGGTTACTATGACATAGCTGGTATGGCGTGAAGTATGCCTCGTGTGTAGTGCTTTGATTGGCCAAGCTCTTCTTCCTTCACAGCTTCCTCACTCTAGGAAGTTCTGTAGGAGACCCTTAATGTTCCTGAGCTTGACCTCCATCTGAGGGTAGCTGGCCTCCAGCTGCGTCACCACGCCCGTGTAGGCGTGGGCCCGCGTCACCAGCCTCGACCTCAGAGCCTGCTGCGCCTCCTCTCCCGCCGCTGCCAGCGTCTTGTATCGCCCATCCCGCAGCGCCGTCAGGTGTCGCAGCCTCGCGCGCCACTCCTGTAGGTGCAGCTGCTCCTGTAGCAGAGAACGTAAGTGTAAGGTGGCAGACTGTGAAGAATGTTTCGCCTTCCGTGTTGTCTAGCAACAATGTCCAGCTCTGAGTGCAACATGGCTTGACATCATGCAGTATTGTTTTACAGAATCATGCAAGAATTGACAATACGACTTCAATATGTCCAGCAGCGTGCCGCTTTGAACAGTTTCAGCTTCCATTCAGAGGTTTGTCGGGTATGAATGTGTTATATCAACCTTCTGATCTCTCATCCTAACCTTAGTTCCTTAACCACCACAACCCAGCGACCCCCACAAACAATCAGACCCCCCCCCCCCTTCCTCACAATAACATCCAGAGACCCCCACACTGACCCAACCCCAGGCAGACAGTGATCTCCGCCACACACCCAACTCCCTTCCTTTCAATTCACTCTGAGGTCCCACCCACGCGCACAGGGACCTCTGACGGCGTGTCAACAATAGTTATGTTGAACGGGTTCGAGAGTTATGTAGTATGAAATTTTTAAAAGTTACGTTTGAAAATTTATCAAAATCGTGATGTTAAATCTGACGTGGTGTTGCATAAAGCAAACCATTGCATGTGAAGACACGCTAAGGCACACGGGTAGACACGACTCTCTCTCTACTCATGATTGCTGAGGGCGGTGTGAGGTAAAGTAATAGCAAGCGGAACTGGCCATCAAGTGGCTCTTGAGATGCGCTTAGAAAATTTGGAGTGGTTGGGACGCTCTTTAAGTTCTCTTCCAACCACCACACCGTGTGTGGTCTGGTCAACATGATAGGATAAATTACGGAAATGCCATTGGCTTAAAATACTTAAGTACGTAAGGCAAGACTAAGGAACCGATGCTCAATATAGCAAACACAGCCAGGTTAGTACAGAGACAGAGACAGAAGTAGAGATAAAGACCGTACCTCCTGCTTCTTGACGAGTCTCTCCTCGAGGTGCGTAGCGGCGTCCTGCAGGAGGCGGACCTTTTGGGAGTAAAGCCTTTCCTTGCGCTGCCCTTCCTCTTCCAGACGACCTCGCTCTTCCCTCGCTGCCTCCGTCGCCGCCTGCAGCTCTCGCAGTCTCTACAAGTACATGGTATTCCTTCCCTCACTCTCTTAAAGTATATACCATACTCGGTATATAATTTATGATACTTCATATACCTTTAAGATACTTCAGATACGACTTAGAGACCAAAGTTTAGCTATAATTACACTAGATGGTGAACTCGGCGGTACCCGGGGTCGGTTTCTCTCCCCATTCTCACTCACCCTCTCCTTCCACCTATCTCTTTCCTCTTGTTACCTTTCTCTCTCCAGGTTTCTGTTTTTATGGTTATGTCTTTCTCTTTGTGTGTGTGTGTATGTGTGTGTGTGTTCGAGCCATATCACCGGTACTAGGGCCCCAGGTGGTGGCCAATCATACAATACCTATCAGAACATCTGATTCATCATAACAATGATGAGTTATAATGAATGATTATAACAAGAGAGGTGACAAAAACTGACCCGCCCAGCCTTCGCCATCTTCCTCTTGAGGATGTCTTCGTGCATCAGTCTGGTGGCCTTGGCGGAGTTGGGGTCACGCCTGAGCTTCTCCACGGTAGCCAGAGTGCGGGTCTTCAGGGCCCCCTCCACGCTCACACTCTGCTCCAGCTGGCCAGATAACTCCTTCTGCGTCGCCTCCAGTGTGCGCCACCGAGCCTGTACAGCGATACCAGACCCGTGACCTTTAGTTCTCACTTATATCAAGATGAACAAAAGCAGTTTTTGAAGTCTGGCATTGATACACAGCTGACGTGAGCGAGTGTTTTAGCGAGTGAGCGAGTGTGTGTGTAAGGTGGAGGGGAGGGTCATCTCTCACCTGCATGCGGGTTATCTCCGTCCTCATGGCGTGCAGATCACCCTCGACTCCAGTTTCCTTCCTCAGAGCGTCCCTGGCGTCACGTAGCTCCACCAGTACCCTCTCCAGCTGTGCTCGCTCCTGCGTCGCCTCCAGCACTTGCCCCTCCACTTCTTCTTTCTTCTCCCTCAGGTGCTCGACCTCCCCTTCCTTCCTCGCCACCTCCTTCTCCAGCTCCTAGAGAAATATTGTAATTACTGAGCTTTAAATACATCGCTCAAGTCTATTTACAGAATGCAGCTTCGGCTAGAGCATGAAATCTCTGGACACGCAACACACACATCTGAAAATAAAAGTGGTGACGAGGTTTCGGTCAGCCTTGGACCATTATCAAGGCCTGTAAAGAAAGATTGGTTGAGACAATATATTGGGTCAGAATATGTGGTAGAAGGCGCGAAGGTGTGAACTATTTGTAGTAGTATACCATACTTTTTCTACCACTCTTTCTATTCACGACTTGATAAAGGTCCAGGACAGACTGAAACTATCTCACCACTATTTTCTGATGTGTATGTTAACGAAAACATAAGAGGGAGTGAAAAACAGAAGCAACACGAGCACAGAGATAACGAAGAACCACCACGACTGTCCTCATTAGTCTAGCATGAACATACAGGAGTAAATGATTAATGAATGAATTAAAATATAAAAATGCTCGAGAATGTAATATTATAATCATAATAATAAGACGATGAGTCACAATAACGTGGCTGAAATCTGTTGACCAGACCACACACTAGAACGTCGTCGTCCCTTCCCTTTCTAGTGTGTGGTCTGGTCAACATAATAATGAGAATAAAATTTAGGAAAACGTACCTACACACAAAACGAGTTAAAAGCAGAATGTTGGATTTCTAGATAAAGCACGTATATATTATGCCTAAAGACACTAGTATGCGCAGCGTTCCGCGAACAATAAACAAAAGAACAAAGCCATAGGTAAAATAAATACTTCTGAAGGCAAAATTCAAAGATCTGAACAGGAGAGAGATGAGCGGGAAGAAACCCTGTCACACAGCGTCCGTTGAACGCACCTGCAGGTTGGCCAAGAGCAGAGCCTCTGCAGCGTGGGCTTCGCGGGTGGTGGCCTCCCTCGTCTGCTTCTCCTGATGAAGCCTGGCGTCCAGCGTGGCCACAGCCCGGTGCAGCCGTTCCTGCCGTTGCTGCGCCTCCCTCAGGGCGCCGCGCTCCCGCCCCACCTCGCCCTCCAACCGCGCCTGCCGACTCCGCAACACACTCAACTCTGCCGCAGAGTAATGGAGGGTTCAGACGAAGGCGGTGAAGCGCCGGTTGTGGGGTCATAACACAGCTAAATGTCAACGGACACAAAATGATAACAATAAAATCTAAAGACAAGAGTTGGGGTTGATGGTAAACAAAATAATAGCGGGTAGACTTGCGAAGACATGGGTTTAGAATATGTGGTAGTGCTGAGGAAGGAGGGAGGAGGGTCACAATAGGGGGGAAGCCCTGAGGAAGGAGGGAGGAGGGTCACAATAGGGGGGAAGCCCTGAGGAAGGAGGGAGGAGGGTCACAATAGGGGGGAAGCCCTGAGGAAGGAGGGAGGAGGGTCACAATAGGGGGGAAGCCCTGAGGAAGGTCATAATAGGAGGCTGCCAAGAGGAAGAGTCACCACCTTGGGTGGTCCTGAAGAAGAAGAAGAAGGCTCTAAATAAGAAAATGGGTAGTCACGAGGAAGGAGCCACAAGCAGGGATAGTCATGAGGAAGGGATTCACAGTCATAAACAGTGTGTAATCAGTCATATGAAGAAAGGTTCACACATTTAACAACTATAGAACAGAATATCAGTTCAGCATCTGAAGGTGTGACAGACCTTGGTGTAGAAGCGAGGAGGTATTGGCAAGGGTGTCCCTCGCCTCCCGGGTCTCCAGCAGCTGGCACTGTATGGTGAGGGCTTCCTCCTCCAGGGCCTTCCTCTCCTTCTCTCGGTCCTCCAGCAGGAGTCGTAGACGGCGCTCCTCACGCTCGGCCGGAGGTCCCTCACTTCCCTTTAAATCATAATAGTGAATATATTTATTGATAATTTATCAAAGGCCTACGGGCTCACCATAGCCCGTGCTACTTGGAATTTTACATTCCAGGTAGCGAATCTTTAACAACAACAACTGATAATTTATATATTTTATTTCATATATACTTTGCTAATAGAGAATGACACATTCATTAATGCTGTAATTCACATATTCTTCAGATTTGTGAGTGATTACAAAAAGCTTTTGCTCAGCCGTTAACTTTACGCATTTAAAGTTATATATTTCATGTGAGGTATATATTTGAGTACATATTACAAGGGAGATATATTTCAGTACAGTCTGTGAGACCCTCTGTATATTGATAGCAAAGGAATGCCCCGATATCATTTTCCCTGTAGAGGATACTTTTACAAGTATTACCATTTAATTGGATTGTAAAACAACTGAAAACATTTTTCATGACTGATATTTTGTTGTATATTTACTAGTCAACACAACAGTTTGGTTCCACTGTTTATATCGTGAAGAAGCATTACACAGATACTCGAGGAACAGAGCAACACAAATGATCTGAAATATTTATTTTGCTATCTGGCAGCAAGGAAGATATTAAGCAATGAGTGTAAAGGGTGAGACTCACCCCAGTGAGGTTGAGAACCTTGGCCAGCTCCTTGTTGAGTCGGTCCACACAGCACTGGTTGGCGCTGAGCCTCTCCTGCCCCTTCCTCAGGTCTGCCTCATACCTGCAACAGTCTTAACTCACTACACTATTCTTAGATACCTAATACCTGCCTTAGTCTCCTCTCACTACACAGCACTCATATTCCCCCTCATGATTGTTAGAGTTGCGACTCACTACACTACACTCCCTCATGCCTCTCATATAGTCTTACCTCACAACACTACTCTCAGGTAAGCCTCATACCTGACATACCGTCCCTCACTTTGCTACTCCATTACTTAGTCACACCTGTCTCAACATAGTATAAAACAGATGACTGCAGTCTGTGTATCACACTAAATGTTGCACATAGGCAGTTAGCTGTATGACTGACTTAGCGGTATTTCAATATAGTAAAAACCTATAGGTCCAATACCTGGTTAATACTGCGTCAAGACGGTCCCTGGTGAGTGGTTAAGTAACACGTTGCACATACTGCAAGAGCAACCTGGAGCGTATATGAGGGCTCTAGCGCGAGCAGCGAGGGATGATAATGCAGCAAACTACAAGCGCTGCTGCCTGGGTAACAGCTTCTCCATATCAACCTACCCTGGCTTTGCGCCCTGGTGAAGCCACTCCAGACCGACAACCAGAGCGCAACTCCATAGTCTCCTGAGACTGATGGATGCCTACTAATACTACTACAAGTGCAATATATTATGCCTGTAGGACTGAGGAACTCTACTAGGAACAAACGCCAATAAAAGGATGAAAATATTGAACTTGAAGAAACAAGAATGGGTTCCCTCCACGCCCCACTATGATGTAAAATTATGTATACAATACACAATCTGGAAACATGCATACACGAATTAATCCAGCTCAAAACTAAAAACCCCGAGGTCGGGACACTTTTTTCCGTGTGCAACGATGCTTAGTGATGCACCACCAAGAATCATCGTAGTGATTATAACCGACTGACGAGTCAATACCCTTGTTTCTCCCTGTTAATGAAGCGCCTGGCCACATTCAGGGCCGTTTGGCAACAAACCTGGCAACGTCAGCGTTGAGTTGGTCTACCACTGTGGTGAGCGTGTCCCTGGTGGTGGTGAGGGTGATGACTGCTGCTCGCCCGTCGGAAGCCATCAGGGCTGCCTCGGCCGCACTCCGCTCCCGCTCCACCAGCTCGTCCTCCTGCGCCGCCACACGTGAAAAAAGGTCAATTAACTTAGCTACAAGTTACCATACACCAATGCATTTAACACTATCACCTCAGATCAACGAACCTGACTACCAACACACTAAACAACTCACCACAGTCCAACGTCCGTCACCACAAATCACCACACCTTAGACCTTCATCACGATATATTACGGGCACTCTCCGTAGTCGCATTACGGGCTCACCATAGCCCGTGCTATGGAAATTTGGTTCCAGTAGCTGAATCTAAAACAACAACGTAGTCATAGACCATCCTAACACACGTAACCACTAGTTATAATTATCTAAGACAATCGATATAAACACCACCTTGTCTCCAACATGCAGTTACCATGTTGTGGGGTCCACACTCACCAGTCAATGTCGGGGGCCCACATTTACCTCTGTCATAAGTAAGAGTAATCATTCACCTGGGATCACAATGACTCACCCTTGTGGGCAATACCTCATCACGCAGTTGCTTATCTGCTCCACTTCTCGCTCTATCTTGCGGGGTCATAAGATTATCTGAAACGTCTTCACTTTCATGTGTAGGTGAGTGGAGTTGTTTGTTTCACCCGCTGGTTCACTCATCTATGGCGGGGTACCGTGGCGGAGATTTCCACATTGCACATTCCAAAAGTGTGTGCAGTGTGCACACCCTTCTTGATTATGTCTGAGATCTGCCAATCTGGTAATATCAGTTTTGTGAGGCAAATTTTCCCACACTTGAAACTAGGGCCACACTCGCCAGCCTGCGGCACCTGGCCACACTCACCAGCCTGCGGCACCTGGCCACACTCACCAGCCTGCGACACCTGGCCACACTCGCCAGCCTGCGACACCTGGCCACACTCGCCAGCCTGCGGCACCTGGCCACACTCATCAGCCTGCGACACCTGGCCACACTCACCAGCCTGCGACACCTGGCCACACTCACCAGCCTGCGACACCTGGCCACACTCACCAGCCTGCGGCACCTGGCCACAATCGCCAGCCTGCGGCACCTGGCCACACTCACCAGCCTGCGACACCTGGCCACACTCGCCAGCCTGCGGCACCTGGCCACACTCACCAGCCTGCGGCACCTGGCCACACTCGCCAGCCTGTGGAACCTGGCCACACTCGCCAGCCTGCGGCACCTGGCCACACTCACCAGCCTGCGGCACCTGGCCACACTCGCCAGCCTGCGGCACCTGGCTACACTCGCCAGCCTGCGGCACCTGGCCACACTCGCCAGCCTGCGGCACCTGGCCACACTCACCAGCCTGCGGCACCTGGCCACACTCACCAGCCTGCGGCACCTGGCCACACTCACCAGCCTGCGGAACCTGACCAATCACCATCCTGCGGCACCTGGAGACATTCCCATCATGGAACACCTTGCAACACTAACCAGCTTGCGGCACATGGCCCTGGTGTCGGAGACGCGCCTCCGCAAGTTGAGCGTTGCCCTGGAGGCTGCGGTGTGCTCGCCCACTTTGTCGAGGGCAAGATCTTCCAGTCGCCGGTGGCGCATAGTGGCCGCTTGAAGCCGTCCGTACACTCGCTCTAGTCTCCGTAGTTCCTCCTTCACCTCCTGCAAGCATCAAATCCAAAGTCAAATAACAAATCTCAAATAACAATTAAATTGATCACAATTATATATAATTTTTTTTAGGTGATACGAGTGTGACGTTTAACTCGATGTGTTTCCCCCTGGCAGCTGGCCTCCAGCTGCCTCGTGACGCTCCACCAGCTGGTCCTTACCTTGTGCTTCTCCTGGCAGCTGGCCTCCAGCTAGTCTACAACAAGAGAGAGCGCCTCGTGACGCTCCACCAGCTGGTCCTTACCTTGTGCTTCTCCTGGCAGCTGGCCTCCAGCTGGTCTACAACAAGAGAGAGCGCCTCGTGACGCTCCACCAGCTGGTCCTTACCTTGTGCTTCTCCTGGCAGCTGGCCTCCAGCTGGTCTACAACAACAGAGAGCGCCTCGTGACGCTCCACCAGCTGGTACTTACCTTGTGCTTCTCCTGGCAGCTGGCCTCCAGCTGGTCTACAACAAGAGAGAGCGCCTCGTGACGCTCCACCAGCTGGTCCTTACCTTGTGCTTCTCCTGGCAGCTGGCCTCCAGCTGGTCTACAACAAGAGAGAGAGCGCCTCGTGACGCTCCACCAGCTGGTCCTTACCTTGTGCTTCTCCTGGCAGCTGGCCTCCAGCTGGTCTACAACAAGAGAGAGAGCGCCTCGTGACGCTCCACCAGCTGGTCCTTACCTTGTGCTTCTCCTGGCAGCTGGCCTCCAGCTGGTCTACAACAAGAGAGAGAGCGCCTCGTGACGCTCCACCAGCTGGTCCTTACCTTGTGCTTCTCCTGGCAGCTGGCCTCCAGCTGGTCCACAACAAGAGAGAGCGCCTCGTGACGCTCCACCAGCTGGTCCTTACCTTGTGCTTCTCCTGGCAGCTGGCCTCCAGCTGGTCTACAACAAGAGAGAGCGCCTCGTGACGCTCCACCAGCTGGTCCTTACCTTGTGCTTCTCCTGGCAGCTGGCCTCCAGCTGGTCTACAACAAGAGAGAGCGCCTCGTGACGCTCCACCAGCTGGTCCTTACCTTGTGCTTCTCCTGGCAGCTGGCCTCCAGCTGGTCTACAACAAGAGAGAGCGCCTCGTGACGCTCCACCAGCTGGTCCTTACCTTGTGCTTCTCCTGGCAGCTGGCATCCAGCTGGTCTACAACAAGAGAGAGCGCCTCGTGACGCTCCACCAGCTGCTGCGTTTCTTCCCTCGCTACCGCCAGCCGCTGTTTTTGTTTGGTGACGTCACGCTCCAGGGATAACAACCTAAAACAAATAATAATCCATTAATAACAATATACAAATAATAATCATGAATAGCCATTCACATGTTATCTCCCGAAGCACACCATACCCTATTTTAATCAATATTATTAACCGTGTTATTATAAAAAGCAATAACTAGCAATAGGTTGGCTATTTATTATTATCATGTGTATATTAAATATCGCAAGGCATGATTACCACCCCTCCCAGATCTGTCGAATGTTCCCATGTACAATCAATTCGACAAGATTTACAGTAGACAATACAAAAATATAAATAACAAATAATTATATCAGAAGAAAGAGCTAAGGCAATTAGACTAGATAGAGCTTAGAAGCGATATAAGGACACGAGAGGAAGATGGTAGAGAAGGAGGAAGGGAAGGAACGGTATCCAGCCTCTTACATCTTCCGGGATCTGCCATCAACCTGCAGGTTAATGAAAACGGCGATTGGTCAGATTTTGACCAAATCCCCCTACAGTTTACAAAATACGATGCCTTTCGGTAATATAACTCTTGAGCGTTATTTCTGGGCGGAATTCAGGGTGATTGCACATATATGGAGCTTAAATTGCTAATTTTTATCCCGGAAATGTGCATGAAGCGAGGATATGGGTGCTCGCCCAATCCAAGTGGTTGGAGAATACAAATAACCCATTGTGAGCCCCAGAGACTCACCTGAGGGAGTCTTGCTCGTGAAGCAGCTGCTCATCCTTCACCGCCTTCCCCGTGTTGTGCACCTGTTAACCATTAACATAAATACAGTCTGGGGAAAACTCCCCGAGTAGCTAGAATTATGAGTATAAACTAACAGTAAAATTAACAAAAGTTTCAACTTCTCTTAAACAAATACATTAGGTTCGTAGAGGTACATCTAGAATTAAAGAATAATCATTTACCGGATACATAACTCTGCCATAAAGTCAATATTAAATGAAGCATACACTTAGATCTGTAGTGTTGTTGTTGAAGACAACGTCCAGTGGAAGTGGTTACAGTGGTAAATACAGTGTGGTATAATGAAGGTGGTTACAGTGACGATGGTGGTGTGCAGTGTAGACGATTACAGTGATGAAGGCTGTTGTGAAGATGGTCACAGTACGCAGTGAAAATAGTTGTGAGTGTAGTGAAGATGCCGGTTACCCAAAGCTATATATCACTGTGGAATATAGTTAACGTGTACCTGGGCTCGGAGACCGGCTTGCTGGGCAAGGAGCTCATGTAGGTGTTGGCGGACTAGGGCTTGTTCCTGCGAGCGTCGCTGTAGCATGATAACGTTGGTCTCCCAGGCCCGCCGCACGCCCACGCTCTCACTCTCTGTTGTTGTGGTTATAGATTCAGCTACTCGCAACAAGTTCCAAGTAGCACGGGCTATGGTGAGCCCGTAGCTTACCTGGCACAGGAGCGGGGCAAGTAGCATGGGCTATGGTGAGCCCGTAGCTTACCTGGCACAGGAGCGGTGCTCTCACTCTGCTCAACACGAGAGAATAATGACCCCTGCATCATTCCTACGTTTCATTCAAATGTGTAAAATCGGTATTGCAGGCAGTACATTATAATAGCACATCATATGACAATATCGTGCTATGTCAATTATTTGAAAATACATTTAGAATTTTTAAACAAATATTGTGGTGCTGTAGTATAAATAGTTGACAAGTAGCGTCAAAAACTAATTGAAATTGAAATTGAAATAAGTTTATTGAGGTAAAATACACACAAAGGGATGAGGTAACTCAAGCTATTCTCATCCCATTCAGTACAACGTGTTAATACATACATAGACACACATCACAAATAAACATATTACCAAACATTCTGAGAGATAAACATATACATTTCCTCCTTCACAAGTAGTATGGTATCAGACGTACACACAAATACTTTTATAGGGGCTTCATATTCTTCTAGAGATATACAAACTTAAAAAGTTATTTTGCTAATCTTGTTACTGCTCTGAATATTATGCTGTAATTATATACGAATCAGATAAATTGAGTTTGAAAATAATAATGATAAACATGTTATGCTGAAACCTAAAACGGAAGTCATAGCCTCAGCCAAGGAAATGTAGATGTTTATCTCTCAGAATGTTTGGTAATATGTTTATTGCTTGTGATGTGTTTATATGTATGTATTAACACGATGTACTGAACAGGGTGAGAATAACTTGAGCTACCTCATCCCTTTGTGTGTATTTTACCTCAATAAACTTATTTCAATTTCAATAGCCCCAGCCTAGCCCATCTGTCCCACACTCACACACACACACACACACACACACACACACACACACACACACACACACACACACACACACACACACACACACACACACACACACACACACACACACACACACTCTCTCTCTCTCTCTCTCTCTCTCTCTCTCTCTCTCTCTCTCTCTCTCTCTCTCTCTCTCTCTCTCTCTCTCTCTCTCTCTCTCTCAATCCTTTCTTGTTTCCTCCGGCTTACCAAGTTGCAAGAGTTCCTGTTGCTGTAGCCTGGCACGTGTGTGGAGGGCGTGTGTGAGGTCTCTCTGCTCCCTGGTGGTGGTGTGGAGGGCAGCCAGGGTGGCGCTCTCCCTCTCCACCGCCGCCCTCACCCGCTCCACTAACATGTCCTGATACACTCACATATTTTAAACAAAGATCAGTATGTGTAAAGATCAAATTATGCATCTTTTGCGTCATCTTGGTTGAGTTATGCCATGAAACTAACTGCATGCAACCTAAATTTCAGAATTAATAATTAGCATATTCACACTATATCTTCATTAATATAAGCTATGCTAGATTACAAAAGGACTTACCTGGGCCATCTTGTCCTTCTCCAGGTTGGCCCTGTCCCAGGCCGTGTTGTGTATGGCACGAGTGAGGGTGGTGATGTCCCCCTCACTCTCAGTCCTCGCCGCCTTCACCGCCGCCACCCGCGACCCCAGCCGCCCAACCTCACGCCCGACCTCCGCCTCTGCCCGCCACCAAATACGGTGTCAAAAGAAGTAGGAAGCATGATTCAATGGAAAGGCGTAAAGTGTTGAGAAAGACTGGGCACGTGGTATAAAGGGAAGGTGGAGAACATGGTATCAAACGAAGGTGGGAAACATGGTATCAAACAAGGGTGGGGAACATGGTATCAAACGAGGGTGGGGAACATAATATCAAAGGCAAGTGGGGAACTTGATGTTTCTCACCGTGCTTCCTGGCGTTGTTAAGTGCAGCCATCAGGGTACGCTCCTCTTCCCTTGCCTGCAGCAGTGTGTCCTGGGCGGCCTGCACTGCCTGCCTCGTCCTCCGCCTCTCAGCCTTCGCCTTGTCCAGGTTCACCTGCACTCACGGATATTAGTGAGCTTCAATTCTTGGGCCATTGTTTTCAGTCGTTGGACTCCCATTGCAATAGTTCTAACTGCTAGCAATCTGTGTAATCCTACTGGACGGTATGGAAACTTCAAATGCACTCTAGTAAACATAATAGCACTATGCAGTCTCACTGTTATGTTATTCGTGATCACATATACAGTAATAAAGATTTGACTTCGTCAATTATATAGTCCTGATTTCCTTGAATCCTGATTTCATTGACTCGCAAGGTAGCTTCCAGCGCGCGTCTGATGAGACAATATCGTACAGAAAACGTCAAAGCATTTTCAAACTTGCCTAACCTTATCCAACTTAGACATCCTAACTCGGATTAACTTAACATGATCCAACCGAGCCTAATATAGCCTAATCAAAGCTAACACAACCTTCCCTAACGATATATACGGTTTTGAGAATCAGAAAGCTAAATTCGTTGAAGTCTTGTGCACGATTTGACCAAATCTCCTTCTGCTGTGGACCTTTATAAGATACACTTGTCTGACCTTCAGGAAAAACATTATAAACGTTTATGGTACATTATCTGGTAAGGCGAAGTTCATGTGGTGTTGTGATAGGTGGTGGTGGTGTAGTGAGAGGGATAATGATGATGCAATGAGAGGTTGTGGTGTTGTGAAGCTGACTGGAAAGTATGGTGATGGTGCCGTGTGGTGGTGGTGCCGTGAGTGGTGATGGTGCATGTGATGGTGTACTTGCCTGTGCTCGGGTCACTGCTTGCTGCACGCCGAAGAGTTGAGCGCCAAGCGACACGTTGTCCTGCCTCAGGTCTTCAGTCTGCTGGCGCTGCAATGATCGTTATGACACTTAAGAACTCCCACTACACCATGTGTATACATAACATCTGAAGGGATGTTCTTGCTACTTAAATATTATAGAAAATAACATTTCAATGACAAGTATTTGCAGAATACGAAAGGAGTATTTTACCAGTTGTCTGAGTCGCAGCTGCAGCTGACTCTTCTCCTCCAAGAGCTGCTTGTTTTTGGCCTCCTGGAAGCGTCTTAGCAGTGGATGGTCGGGCCCAAGAGTCTTGAACACCGCCTCCCATGATGGTCCTCCACCTGCAGCAGTACTCTCTGTAGCAGCAGCACTCTGCCATACTATCACAGTCACACACCGCACTCTGTGGCACTCCACCACGCTCTTACAGTCATACGTCACACACCGGGGAGGATTGACCTCGTGCCAATCCTTAACTGTACTCACCTGTTCACCCAGCAGTGAATGGTTAAAAGATTTGGCGGGTCGTATTCCGAGGAAAATTAGGATTAAGGGCTTGCCCGAAACGTTATACGTGCTGGTGGCTGTACAAGAATGTAAAGACTCTTGCATATATAATATATATATATATATATATATATATATATATATATATATATATATATATATATATATATATATATATATATATATATATATATATATATATATATATATATATATATATATATATAGTGTTAACTGCAAGCCATTATTTTCGTCTGCCTACAGAGGATACAATAGAGAGTGATGTAGAGAGAGGCTGCGTTAACCCATAGACCCAAAGCCTTCATCTCCGGCTAATTTATTTGCAAAAGAATGAGCTAAGCCACTGATACAATATAATAACTATTATTATTTTATTTTTATAATAAATGATTTATTTATGATATATAAAGGAAAATATTATGCGTGTAAATGACTGTAAGAATGTATCACTTAATCCCCAGCAAATGTACATTCACAACCCGTCACTTCTTGTATATATATAAGGTACATATAGTAGGTACAGTAGTTGTTGTGTATATTATATAACGCCACTAATTACAGACAGTGTTATATTGCAGAATGTTCAAGAGAGCTAAGATATCATTCATAGTGCTCATGAGAGAAGGTAAAGACATAAGATGAACAAAGCCATAGGGATTCCTCGAGGATTTTATCAATTTGTTTTTATTAACAAGTTTAGGTATACACAGCAATGTGCTGCTACCTTATTCTATATGAAAGATCACACAGTGTAGACCAAAAACTAGCTATAAGTTCATCTAATATGCCCATCTCACACGATGATTAGTCATACATGGAATCAGGAAGAAAATATCAGCCTCAATACAAAAACAAACCAACTCTGACTAAACAACTAACTTTAAGTTCATCTAATATATCAAAGGGCGTAAGGATCAGTGGGAAAGGCAGGTGTGTTTACCTGGAGGGTGTGACGGTGGTGGGGAGGGCAGCGCCACCTCCTCTCCCTCATCATCCTCGTTTCCCGTTTCATCTGGCCCATCCGCCTGTTGGTTCTGGCTTGAGGCATCTTGCTGGTCGTGGGCGATGGCATCTGGTGCGTGGTCAGCGTCCTGGTCGTCGTCGTCGTCAACCAGGGACGACTCCTCTTCCAGGTCGCTCATGCCTCGTGTTGTAGCGCACACAACTCTCACTGTGTTTTTTCTCCACAATACACGCCCTTTCAGTCACAACACACTGTAGCACTCCACCACGCCCTCACAACACACTGTAGCACTCCACCACGCCCTCACAACACACTGTAGCACTCCACCACGCCCTCACAACACACTGTAGCACTCCACCACGCCCTCACAACACACTGTAGCACTCCACCACGCCCTCACAACACACTGTAGCACTCCACCACGCCCTCACAACACACTGTAGCACTCCACCACGCCCTCACAACACACTGTAGCACACCACCACGCCCTCACAACACACACTGTAGCACACCACCACGCCCTCACAACACACTGTAGCACTCCATCACGCCCTCACAACACACTGTAGCACTCCATCACGCCCTCACAACACACTGTAGCACTCCACCACGCCCTCACAACACACTGTAGCACACCACCACGCCCTCACAACACACTGTAGCACACCACCACGCCCTCACAACACACTGTAGCACACCACCACGCCCTCACAACACACTGTAGCACTCCACCACGCCCTCACAACACACTGTAGCACACCACCACGCCCTCACAACACACTGTAGCACTCCACCACGCCCTCACAACACACTGTAGCACTCCACCACGCCCTCACAACACACTGTAGCACTCCACCACGCCCTCACAACACACACTGTAGCACACCACCACGCCCTCACAACACACTGTAGCACTCCATCACGCCCTCACAACACACTGTAGCACTCCACCACGCCCTCACAACACACTGTAGCACACCACCACGCCCTCACAACACACTGTAGCACACCACCACGCCCTCACAACACACTGTAGCACACCACCACGCCCTCACAACACACTGTAGCACCTGGAGTGCTAACACCCGTCTGCAGGTGACATTTGGGCTGTTACAGGTGGCGTGTGACAAGCGAAGAGAGTTACCTCACAGGTATTGACAGCTGGGTATGGTCGTTTCCCACACCAGACCACTCTACGAAGCTCGGTTTCTGTTTGTTAAAACCCGTGTATCAATTATTGCTATGCTAGGATGTTTTGGCTTAGGTTAGACTATTTCACCCGATTGGGTTAGAAAGGTTAAGGGTAAGCTCGAAAGGGTAAGGGGGCCTCGTAGCCTGGTGGATAGCGCGCAGGACTCGTAATTCTGTGGCGCGGGTTCGATTCCCGCACGAGGCAGAAACAAATGGGCAAAGTTTCTTTCACCCTGAATGCCCCTGTTACCTAGCAGTAAATAGGTACCTGGGAGTTAGTCAGCTGTCACGGGCTGCTTCCTGGGGGTGGAGGCCTGGTCGAGGACCGGGCCGCGGGGACACTAAAAGCCCCGAAATCATCTCAAGATAACCTCAAGATAAGCTAGGTTAAGTTTGATAGGTTTCAAAATCCGTTGGCGAGTCGCCTTGTGGCTTGTATCCTTGCCAGTATATTATAATTCATTGTATCTTTGACAGTATATTATAATTCATTGTGTCGGGGGACAGGAAGCCAGAGTGTATTCATATACATGAGGCTTTTATCGTGATCCCCCCCCCCCCAAAGGCCGAATTACTGACCCCGCCCAGGATGCAGCCCCACAAGCTGACTAACACCTGAGTACTTACTCACTATTAGGTGAACAGAGGCATTAGATGAAAGGGAATGTATCCGAGCATATCTGTCCCACCTGGGATTCGAATCCGGGATTCTCGATTGTGCGTAGAGAACGAACCCAACTGTGCTACCGGAACCCTATTTCCAGGTAGGTAGTAATTAAACTTTCTGGGGAAATTTCATTAGCTCTAAGAATAAGAATAATCCAGCTCCTTTCGTGTAATGTGATCACAGCAGACCGTAAACTGACACAAACAAAGTTTTGCAGACCAGGAAGGTGTTACTGATTATCTAGTATCACATGCGAGGCAGGTAGCGTCCTCGTTGCCATGGTTACTTGGCAGGTTGCGTCTCCGTTGTCATGGCAACGATGGCTTGAGTAGCGTAATTATACATTTCCTTCATATAGGAAGGGCATACAAATGTCTTTTTTAGTACCAATAATAAACAAATAAAATTAATCTACATCGAATTAACATGTGCTTAAAGTAATTCATGTACACTTAATGTCAAGTCACGTTTATATATTGTGCACCTCCTGTGTTTGTCGGAATTATCTCCACTCCCAAATTTCTCTCTTTCAGATTCCTGCATAGTTGCCTTCCCCTTAAGGTGTAGATGTATTCTGTATATATAGTGTCCTCTCTTCCTTTTCCATCTTCAACACTTAACACTTACTGCAACTGAATTCCAGCAAACATTTATTTGGCCACTCCTGGAGTTTGTCAAGTTTCTCCTCTAACTTCCTGTAGTCCTCTGTTTTTACATTCATCAGCTTTGCATCATCTGTAAAATTTAACATGTACAAGCTCACTCCCTCGGGCAGGTCGTTTACATAATTTAGGAGCAACAGCGGTCCCATGACCAAGCCTTGTGGGATTCACTTGTTGTATTCCTATCTTGAAACTTCCTCTCTGACTGACTAATTTCTATCCTTCAGGTTTTCACTTACGTAGTTCATTCTTTTACTAGCTGCTTCTCTATCTTGTACAATAGTCTTTCATGAGGAACGGTTTCAAATGCTTTTTGACAATACATTTGAAAATTCGGTCTATCCAGTCTTCTTTTTCTTGTCATTTTAATAGCCCTGTCATAAAACTCTTGTCATGTTTGTCAAGCACGAGTTTCCCTGTTTAAATCCATACAGAGCGTTCATCATGTAGCTGGTCTTCACTAGATGCTCCACCATTCTCAACATAATTACTATCTCCACCACTTTATGCGGAATACTTGTCAATGACACCAGTCTGTAATTTAGTTCCTCCATTCTATCCCCCCTTTTTTTGAAAACTGGAACTATGTTTGCCTTTATACAGACTTCTGGGAGTTTTTTGGTCTCAAGCGTTTTATTAAAATTCTTATATAATGGGTTAAAAAGTACTTCTGCAGCAGCCATGGTGAAATTGTTGGCAAGCTGCTTTTTTTTCGCTACCGTAATGCAGTTTTCTCTGATAGTCATTGACTTTGCTGGGCCTGTTGGCAAGTGCTGTTCAAAGCCTGTCCAAATAATATTTGTACCTGCTAAATGGAATTGGTTATGGTAACTCCCTGTTGTCTGCCCTAACATATCAGAACCTTTATTATTTGGCAGGTTGCCACCATAAGGGGAGTTTAGTAGGGGCATTTTTTCATTACTCTAGGATCCTGAGGGGTAACCCTTGTGGGTAGGGTGGGTCCATTACCCAGCCATGCTCTACATCACCTTTTTCCCCCCACCATTTCTTAACATGTGCACCTTAAATTAAGCCAATTTCTTGGTGCACATGAAAAAAAATCATTTTTATATCATAAAACATTCCTTTCTGATGGTGGGGAAAATAAATTGTAATAATTTTAGTTTGGCTGTAGTGAGGTGAAGAAATTTTGAAAATGTCAAATTCTGACAATTAATTTTAAAGTTAACTACTGTATTTGTAATAGATTTTTAATTACTAATATCTTCCAGGTCCATAAAAATCCTTGGAATTTTGCATGGCATCATCATGATTCCTAGGACGTTATGGCAAGAGCGAACTGCGTAAGGGGAATTTGTTTTTGTGCATTATGGGCCATGGCATTATGGGAGCCGGTCGGCCGAGCGGACAGCACACTGGACTTGTGATCCTGTGATCCCGGGTTCGATCCCGGGCGCCGGCGAGAAACAATGGGCAGAGTTTCTTTCACCCTATACCCCTGTTACCTAGCAGTAAAATAGGTATCTGGGTGTTAGTCAGCTGTCACGGGCTGCTTCCTGGGGGTGGAGGCCTGGTCGAGGACCGGGCCGCGGGGACACTAAAAAGCCCAGAAATCATCTCAAGATAACCTCAAGATGGCATGTATGAGTGCAGTATACAGTACCATGGTTTTACTATACGCTATTCTACACCATTCTTTATGGTGTCAGGAATTAGATACTTATAGCATGCCAAATCAATGCATGTTAAAATCTGAGGTTGCAGGATCAATAATAAAATGTAAAGGTAAGATAAAAAATATGTATTACAACAGAATTACAAGACTGAAAATACCCACAATGTGCTTAAAGAGGCATTTTTCAGTTTAATGGATTTTACAGAAATACATGATTCATATAAAAATTGCAATCTGAACCCAATCAAATATTGTGCTTGTATAGGAACTGGTAGCTCAATTGCCATATTTCAAACAATAAAACAATTATAAGCTGTAATATGTTAGTTTTAAGTCACTTGGCAAATTTAGGACTCTATACAGAGAGTGAATGAAATAATCAGCAATGTCTACAAATATCATCAGTTTATAGCATTATAATTATTTAATTAAACCTTTTGTTCCTGCAGACATTATTTTAGGTCGTGCTTCGTTCAAGGCTCCCACGCATAGTCATTAAGCATTACTAGCAGGTATTTTAATAAAATTTAAGTAACCTTTCAAAGTCAAGTGACAATGATATATTACTACCTAGCACACTTCTCACAGACGCAATCATAAGATTTAGGGGTTATCTCCAAGACTAAATAAGATCAATTACAATTAGTCTTCCAAACTTGTGTACCTTATTTGGCTCAAGAAAAACAATTCAGAATGTTCCTGTAAACTTTTCTAGTTTGTAGTTCTATTTTGTTTATATAATATAAGGGGACAATTCTATTTATATTGCAGACTCTTATCTCCTAATATATATGGTATATAAATAATGTATGTACAAAGAAAACAAATGAATGATCCTTTTGTTCAGGAATAAAAATACTGAAGTGCAATAGAGAAATCAATAACTCAAAAATATTTATACTGGACCAATGAAAATGAACACTAAACATCATGCTCAATAAATCATTATCGACTATAAATCGACTATCATTAAATAGTCGTCACCAGTGTGTTGTCAGCCCGTCTCACATACATGCTAAAAATCAGAGATTCAAAAACAACTCGGCCACATAGCTATATAAATACCTTTACATTACCAATGTAGATATTAAAGCCATTGTATATTATTTTATTACAATTTTTTTTTTACCTAGTAAATTATTTTAAAGAAAATAATTGTGAAAATGCTCACAATTATGCCATAAGAAAAGTGGGTGTATGCACACAACCTATCTTTACCCTGAATGCTTCCTTTTCTCCAACATTAATCACTAACATTAACGAAGGGATTACATCAAACAAGTACAATAAGATATCCAAGGTTAACTCCCGTTTCAAGATCCTCGGCATTTAACTTTTAAAAAGCTGAATTTAAGTGAATTTGCACAGTAGAGTCCTACAGTTTTTAATGAACAACATAGCAAGACGAGTAAGAGAACTAAAACTTCTCTGTAACACCATTAACAAGACTCTATAAACAAAATCAAATTAAAATTAATTTGTGGTTTGTACTTCCATTTCTTGATAAGTGTTGTTCTTTGATCTTATAACCATTGTTTTCATAAAACTCTTATTAAACAATTTATCCCTCATTATCTTATTATGTAGTAGTGTTTTTATATATAAAAAAATAATGATATGCCAATATCTTATCCACTCATCACGGAAGATCTTAATAGGAATTACTGGCACTGAATTATAAGCACTCCATTCAACTGTACCCTAATTCAACAAAAACTTCTAATTATACCCTTCTTGCACTAAATTTTACATATGATATGACCATAACAATATTAATCTAATTTGAATATATGACCTAATTCATACAACAAAATCTTAGCAAGCACAAAATAAACTTTGCTTTCAGTGAGCTACAACCTTAAACAAATATCAGCCAAGAGCTTCTTTCTTGACTCAAAGCACCAAAGAATACTCATTCGCTATTCGTAATACCGTGCGTCGTACACATTCATGCTACATTACAGTATAGTTCATCTAGCATCCAAATAGTCTTATTAATCTCAATAAGGCTCATTCTGCTACTGTTATATTCACTTCTAAGAAAAAGTTAGCTGAATAATTGCATTAGCCTTCTTCACCATCTTCACCATCCATCTTCACATCCAATACTAAAGCGTTACCACCTAGACTACTCTGGCCCACTTGTAAGACATTCCAACAGGTCCTATAGCACTAGCAGTGGGCACTACTCAACTAGGGCCTCCTACCAGGGCACCTCAGCCAATGGGTGAGTGGATGCACAACACTGCTCTACCAGTCTTGCACATCAAATACGTTCTGGGCTACAACATAATAAACCTTCCTGGTGCTGTATAATCAACTCAATAAAACTTTCTGACCGCAAATAAATTGGCATACTCACATTATATTTATACATAGTTTACCGAGGGTATTCTACAAGGGATATAGGACTTAGTACAGTAATTTAAACTTCCCAATTAACCAATAATTTGTGTTAAGATAAAAGTGGTGGATGGGTGGGTGGGTGTGTGTGTGTGTGTGTGTGTGTGTGTGTGTGTGTGTGTGTGTGTGTGTGTGTGTGTGTGTGTGTGTGTGTGTGTGTGTAATTACCTAAGTGTAATTACCTAAGTGTAATTACCTAAGTGTAGTTACAGGATGAGAGCTACGCTCGTGGTGTCCCGTCTTCCCAGCACTCTTTGTCATATAACGCTTTGAAACTACTGACGGTCTTGGCCTCCACCACCTTCTCACTTAACTTGTTAAGTGTGTGTGTGTGTGTGTGTGTGATAATATATATATATATATATATATATATATATATATATATATATATATATATATATATATATATATATATATATATATATATATATATATATATATATAATATAAAATCACTATCAGCATAAATTGTTTAATGAAAATGAAAATATCTAACATACAACTCTAAAATGTATATATTCATATTTCCTGATATGTAAACATATGTGCCATAATTTCTATAGCCTGGGCATAACATTAATGAGAAGTCTTCATACCCTCAAAGGAAAGGCAAAATAAAAAACAAAGCTATTAGATTATAATTAGACTTACCCTTCCCCCCCCCCCCTCTCCCCAGACTCAAGGATTTGTACCCAGGTGTCATTGCTAAAACAAATTCCAACGCAGATTGATTCGTACAATATATCACCAGCAATGTATTACAAGCCTATTTACATATTCAAAATCTTCCATAATTAAAATATAATTGTTACTAATACAAGTCCCTTTATCAGGTGATTAAAATAAACACGTGAGAAAGAATTTATCAATAATTATCAATTATTTCTTCCCTGGTTTTATTCTTTTAGAACAGCAGACTTTTAAAGCACTTGTTAAGTGTACTGTAATTAAAGTACTAATGCCTCAAATGAACTCAAACATCAAAGTTCCTTACTGTAACTAACGAACCCTCTCAGATTAACTACAAAGCCAAACAATCTATACGTAATAATACCATATTAGTATGATAAGCAGAAATAAATCTGAAGATATATCAAATCTTCAATTAAAAATATACTATATAAACTAGTAACTACATGGTCTGGAAACATAACAGCCTCCTGCAAGCACAGAGGACAGAACAATTTAAGGATGAACACCAAATGAACACAATACAATCAGGTGAATGGGAGGAAGCATACCATAAAACAATAGTTTTTATGGAAAATATCAATGGGACTAAAAAGGCATGTGAGTCTGGTCTAATGTCCAGAAAAGTGCAAAAGCAAAACTTACTTTTCATACTTTTTTTTTTGAGGTTCAACAATGACCCTCTTTGCAAGCAGTGGCAGACAACATTATATTCAAGAACAAAATAAAAGTTGCTGAAATCTTTGCTGCATTTACCAAAATAATAATGTTCAATTCTTATTTTTCCCTCTGTAATCTGTCTCACAAACCAGTGTGGTCATTTTGGAATGTCCAGAACGTATACTGCTCCTTATGTAAAAGCAGCTAAGATCAAATGTATCAGCCTGGTTGATCAGTCCGGCAACCAGGAGGCCTGGTCGACGACCTGGCCGCGGGGACGCTAAGCCCCGGAAGCACCTCAAGGTAACCTCAAGGTAACCTCCCCTTACCCTCTAGTAATCACTGAGGACCATCCTAACTTGTACACAGTAACTGGTCCAAAATTATGGAAAGATCTGTTTACAGGCTTTCATGATAGCAATCATTCTACCCTTTCTCAAAGTAAATAACAAGACTTGCTATTCCAAACAATAACATTCTGGCCTTATTAAGTACAACAAGCAGACTTGAGAAACATGCACAAGCAAGGCTTCTCCGTATGCAGTAATGCCTCACTGGGCATGCATCTGCCATCATACAATGAATGTCAATTTACTTATAGCTACAATAAATTAGTAACTTTTCAACCCCTCACATGCAATGATTAGTTTCTCATCCCTCTGAGATGGGGAATTTCCTGCAAGTTGATTTAACTGCTCCCTGAAACCATGATGACATTTCTAAGAATTTGAAAAAATGTGTTTCAGTATTAATTTGAACTGACCTTTTGCTTGAAGAATTGGGTTATGCTCGTCAAATATACCAAATCAATGTTTAGTTTGGCCATAACACAGAACCACATACATGGCAAAATCCACGAGCCTCTTCCCTGAGAACATAATCAATACGTGAGAGCTTTCCCCTTGTCTGTGATAACCCAAACTAGGATGATGCACAGATCTTCCCCTTTTCTTCCCTATACCTAAACATTTATGGAAGATGAATACTGTTTACACTTGGAATCATCGATCTTTGGCCGAAAGTTTGTCAATCAGCTCCTGCAGAGGTGCAAGTTCTTTCCGCTCTATCAACTGGAATTCCTGAAAACAACAAATAATATTTTTAGGTCGGGCTACAGAATGCTGCACCAACACTGAACTTTTACCTTCTAGTCACACACTGAATTAATTTCATTTTAATTATAAAGTATAATGCAATAAGGTACAGTACATGAATTTCTCTATCGCTATACGAAGTCACTGGCATCGTATTAATAAAATATTTTAACTTTTGAATTTGTTTACTATCTCGGCTTGGCTACTCAGCAGGAGTCCAACTGAAGGGTAAATGGCTTTATATCCAGCAACCCCACACGGCTCATCCCTTAAGAAACACTCATACATTACTGTCCTTTGATAAAAAGAAGGGCTTCACAAACTATACCTGACTGCCTTCTGGGGTTTGCTGAAGCATGCACCACTCAAATTTAAGAACGGTGGTAATCCAAAGAAGGGAAGGGGTAGGCTTTGGTTTTTAAATATTAAATTATCCTTTTACCAGTGAAATGTTAATGTGTTCAAATTACACACACACCATAATTATATGTGCATATAGTCCAAGTAATGGCATAGTAGTTACAGTATATGATGAGTAATTCTCTTCTAATTTGTCCCTAAACTAAACAATTTCAGCACTCTAAATACTATACAGGAAATGCAATCAATATAACATTACCTGGACAAAAAATATGAAGTGCTTGAAGGAAGTATTGAGATGTGCCTCCTCACCCAACTGTACAACTTCTGAGAAGTGCTGGTGGTAGATATGCGCATACACCCGGAAAAGTCGTTTCAGTATTGTCTTTGCGTTACTTTGAAAGTTCCTTGGAAAAGGTACACCTATAAATAAAAAAAGAAGTAAAAATAATTTGTATTTAAATTGCACTAAAAATCATTGATACAAATTAAGATTTGATTTAAATTTACACACCGGTAAGCTATTGTTCTGAGGAGATCCCCGAACACCCACCCACCCCTCGAGTCAAATGAAAAAGACAAGGAAAAATAAAAATATTGAGCTAGAAATTAGAACAAGGCAGTACAGAGGAGTACGGTATAGTAAAGGATGTGGAGCTAAGCAGAGACAAAACATTTGCAGGATACTTCAAGTGCAACCCTCCTCATGGTTCATGCTTCATTCTTTACTTGTGGTGCATCACGATCACTACCCCAAAGCTGGCACCCTTCAGTGCTGATCATGGACACTCTTGGCAAGAATACCTTATCTTCAGAAGACCACTCTCAGATATCCCATTCTGATATAGCCCAAGTGAGAGCACCATGGATCCACAACAAACCTCTGCTATTTACTGAATTGTGACTGGGGTAAATCGGGATCTTAATCTTAAAAACTGCATTCACTCTCACATGTGAGAGTAAATGTAGGAGTTGGCCCAATGTGAGAGTAAATGTAGCAGCTGGCATAATGTGAGTAAATGTAAGAACTGGCCTAATGTGAGTGAATATGCAGGAGCTGGCCTAATGTGAGAGTAACAATAGGAACTAACCTCGTCTAATGGCACAATACGTTATGTTGAAAACTTTTAGTAATAAAATTCATTTATTTGAACCCATTGTAAGTTAAAGATACATATAACAGATAAAGAAGCTATACAACATTTGCTTCACCCTATGTCATTTGTAAGTGAAGAGACAGATACACAACTCTCTAACTACGTAAAAACACTTTGTCGAAGTGTTGTGTGTATTCCATTTGTAAAGAACGTACCAATCTTAGATGGAAAGAGTGCTTCATCATCCAGCTGATCCTGTACCCAAGTCATCAGATAATCAATATACTTAGGAGCAGAACACTTAATGGGCTTTTTGACAGTCTGGCCATCAGCCCAATGGTATTCATATTTAGGACCTGCAGACATCACAGGACACGACTCCTCTGTGCACATTTCTGTTATCGTTCCATAAAGCATGTTGATCTGGTTGAAAAAATCTACCGCTGAAAAAAGAAAAACACAAATATAAAATGAGCCAGTAAATGCTACTTTCCTACTCTATACTGAAACAGCATAATTATTGAGAAAATAATTATTCTTCTCCAGTTAATGAATTTATCATAAAGTAATATCACCAATACATGGCTGGATGCCAAGGCACCACAACTCGAGGAAGAAAACCTAAAGCACTTAAACGACTTGGATAACACGAAAACACATATTTTTTTTTTTTTTTTGAGATATATACAAGAGTTGTTACATTCTTGTACAGCCACTAGTACGCGTAGCGTTTCGGGCAGGTCCCTGGAATACGATCCCTGCCGCGAAGAATTGTTTTTACAACAAAGTACTCATTTTACCGTTGAGTTAAACAGAGGCTACAGTTAAGGATTTGCACCCAGTAAATCCTCCCCGGCCAGGATACGAACCCATGACAAAGCGCTCGCGGAACGCCAGGCGAGTGTCTTACCACTACACCACGGAGATTGTATATGGCAACAACTCTTCAAAAATACTACTAGACTTGTTAAAATATAGAAGGTACAGTACAGTATCTAAAAACAAACTATACAAAAATTACCTCAGTATAATATAAATTAGATCCCTTAACTAAACATTGTTTTTATGACTTCATCATAATCATAAAATGTTTTAGAAAAATATTATTATTGCCAAATGTAACATAATATTGATCTGTTTAGTTCTTTTTGTTTTCAGGCAAATATGTTATCCTTAAAGCATAGAATAAAAGCAAGGCTACACACCTAGAAGGATCATTATTGGTAGAAATAATGTGATAGACCACCGGTGTCGTTAGAACCCAATCACACGTGCTAAACCAAATACTGTACAGTACAGTATTTCATTATCATTATAATAATAACGTTTTATGAATTTTTAAATTTTTACTATATAATAGAACAATAACTTTTGAATACTGCATTTACACTTATTAAATGCAACAACCACCAACTACAGTACTAAAACAGTAAAGTACTGTATACTAATATAAAATTAATCAAAGAATTACCTTGACCACTGTGCCTTCCTTCTCTTATCCAGCTCATCTCAGTGGTGTGGAATGGGTGCATGTCACATGAGCAGATTACAAGTTAAAAAGTTAAGTGATAACTCATGTATTTTCCTCCCCCTTTCCTTGACCTGCTTGTGCTTGCTACAACTGGGAAGGGGGAAGGGAACTATCTGGAGAAAGCTCCAAGCCATTATATAGCACTTGGAAGGGTTCAGAATAAGGATTTAGGATGGGACGGGGGAAAAGGAATGGTGGCCAACTACTTGGATGTCGGGGATTGAACACCGACCAGCATGAAGCGAAACCATCACTTCACTGTTCAGCCCAAGTGGTTGGACTGGGAAGGGGGAATGCACAGGCACTCTTCAATATGTTAGAGTGCTAATTCCCTAATCAACAAAATAATAGCAGATTTATTTGTATAAACAGTACTTACTGTTAACTGCCACCCACTCGTTGAGGTCCTCTCCCTCCGGCAGCATAACTGCCGAGCGAAGGTTCCCAGAGCCGAGTGTAGCAGCAGCATGTTTCATCAAGTCATACTGATGTGTGCCTTCAGGGATGTGCTTCTTGGGCTTGAATGTTTTGCTAGCTCGGCTTCCGCTAATAAACAGATACCCACACATTAGTTAATAATTAATTGATGAAAAATTCAGAATGAAATCTGAAATTTCCTTAATGAAAATGCCTGCACATGTTTATCATGCATTTAAGCGTACTTGAACCAAATTCGATACTGTGGATTATAGCTAGATTTTTAATAAATATACAATGCTTTATTATGTTTTGCAGTCCTGTAAGAAAAATAAATAAATAAATAAATAATATATATACAGTATATATATATTTATAATATATATATATATATATATATATATATATATATATATATATATATATATATATATATATATATATATATATATATATATATCTACTGTATATGTATTTCCAAATGACACCAGGCCAGGTACCGGGTAACCAACCACCACTCCCAAAACCCATACCCTAATACTGTACAGTATTCTATTCGGGACCTAGTTACTCAAAATCATGTCTCATAAATGCAAATAAATGTTAATTTTTATCTTGTCCTCTATGACAAGGATATTTGAGTTAGAATTACAAAATACAGTATTTTGGTTACTGAGTCCCAAATAATTACTATGAATGTGCCGAGTTATCAGTACAGTAAAGATGCATGCTGATCAATGCGAATTTAATTACCTATAACTTTTCCACTTGCATAAAGGTATGACCTCAAGCACCCAATGAGTCTTTTAAGCACATTGCAATGTCTAAGAGATAACAGAATGGTGACCCCTTATAATCTAGTCTGCAGTAATCTCTGCAAAACCCGTTATTGATAAAAAAGCATTACTCCTTCGCTCTTCCCATTCTCCCTAAAAAAATGTTTTGAACTAGGTTACAATAAATAAGTACAGTACTATTTATGCCTTTCAGTAAGCTTTGCATTACTTTATTATCAATATACTGTCCTATATACTGATTACTTAACATTTTCTTATCTTATTATCTGAATACAACATGCCTCATCGTTCTTCAAATCTAGGCAGCAGGCTTTCTCTAGCTGTAGCAGTATTCAAATACAAATAATATGCACTGAATTTTGTAACTAGCTCATAAAAACTGTAACCTGCTTAACTAAATGAATTTTGGAGTTCAGTCCCTGAGCCTATTTTGTGACTCTGTAGCCCTTTCCACTACCACACACAAGATGGGTATGGGGTGCATAATAAGTGAACTAAACTGAACTCGGATACAAATACTGTAAATACTGGCACCTAACAGTGACCCCAAAACAAATCATCCTTTTGTTTTCTATTATCAAGTTATAAATTAACTGAGAAATACCGTATTTACAAAATCAAAAGTTGCCATATTTCGGACTTTGTTACTGAAGATTTGTTACTGTATGTGTAATAGTTTCAAAAATATTCCTTAATATCTAATTACAAATAACTTCTGGGAGCATATTTTATTTTTATTACACTTATCTAGTGTGTGGAAATATACCAGGTATATTTTTTTTTATTAAATAATAAAGTACTGTATTTAGTACTGTAGTCTACTAAATTATATATTAAGTTACGGTGCAATATTAATCTAAACCAAACTAAAAACCTTAACATGGGGAACACAGTATGCAGCCCCAGCATGGAGCCCGCACCTAGTCAAGCCCAAGACAAAGCTGGAAAAAGTTCAGAGGTATGCCATTAGGCTAGTCCCAGAACTAAGAGGCATGAGTTACGAGGAAAGGCTGCGGGAAATGCACCTCACGACACCGGATGATAGAAGAGTAAAGGGAGACATGATCACCACCTACAAAATTCTCTCAGGGGGAATTGACAGGGTAGATAAGGAATAAGGATAACTGTTTAACACCAGTGGTATGCAAACAAGGGGATACAGGTGGAAACTGAGTACTCAAATGAGCCACAGGGACTTTAGAAATTACTTTTTCAGTGTCAGAATGGTTAACAGGTGGAATGCATTAAGCAGTGATGTGGTGGAGGTTGACTCCATACACAGTTTCAAATGTAGATATGATAGAGCCCAGTAGGCTCAGGAATCTGTACACCAGTTGATTGACAGTTGAGAGGCAGGACCAAAGAGCAAGAGCTCAAACCCCACAAACATAAATAGGTGAGTACAAAAGAGAACTTATTAGGCATTACTGAACTGAAAAATAAAACTATAAAAATGTTTGGAAGTCTTCCTAAGGGAGAGAAAAGCATCTAGTGAAACCAAGCTATAAGAAATCCATGTGCAGTGCACAATAAAATCACAAGAATGTGATACTGTATATCTATGAAAAAATTGTTAAGCCATATGATGGGATCGAACCTGCATCCCTGAATCTCAGTATACCAAGATTCAAAACTTTGAGATCAATAACTCTGCTAAAACTGCTCTAGTGCTCCCATAGACGAGAGTCCAGCTCTCACATGACTGAGAACTTCAGCCGTCTGATATCATTCAATACTGGAATGCCAGGGACGATGGTCACTCTCACCCTGGCTGGAATCAGCCGAGCCCCCGGAAAACAGGACTCATGCCTGAGTGAGCAACACAGTAGCTTGATCAGATAGATGACTTTCATCTGTACTGAAAACTTTATTTTAAATCACTCTCGCACATAATATGTGCCCAAGATTAAACTGTAAATTATCTGTATTTTTATACAGTAATTAAAATCCTTCCCATAATGAATACAGCATACAAGAAAAAATGTATTGTAACATTGTAATTATTTACTCTAGCAGTAATGAACAAATTGTGTAGGCAATTCCAATTCACTATGACCAGCTTTTAAAACCTGTCTACAAAAGATATTAATAATAAGAATTATTAATAATAATAATAATAATAATAATAATAATAATAATAATAATAATAATTTCCCATAGTCCAACTTGTGCAATATTTTATTTTCTCACCAATATTTGCTGTGTACTGTATTGGCATATTATAGTTATTACTATACTGTATAGCATTATATGAGCCTTTACGACTTCATGACTTCAAAAATGTGCAAATTAACGTTTTATTTATGTTGGTATGAAAATAGCATCTAGGAAAAAAAATCCTATACCGAATGATAAAAGAAGCACATAGATAGTCAAGACACAAACTCTGATAAAGTGTACTATTGTCATTCATTAATGACAAATATACACAAAATGTTTTTTAATAATTAGAATTTTGGTACAGTACTGTACTGTGAAACATTTGTCAATAGGATAGATGCAAACAAAAGAGCTATGTAATGGAAGTTTCTCCTATACAAGTTCAGCTGGAGTAATGTTTCTCTGATAAAAAGAACTCAGGATATATGTACAGTACACAGTAAGTACTGTTCCAAAGGAAATCTTTTTATTTTTTTATTTTTTTTACCATTTTAAAATCAATAATACTGATGATGCTCAAATTCTTAAAAGCATTCAGCACTATTTAAAAATGATAAGAAATGTTACAGTACCACAAATTTGTAATTTACTGACTTTAGATACTCTGCAATCCCTACCTGCAAATCTAACAATCCTCTGCACTAACAGAAGCTACTTTAAGAATCAGCTCAAGACTTTCTCCTCCACCAACAGCAGGTTGTTGCTATGTTCTGTATATGACATCCTCCTTTGAATACAGGATGATATGACACGATTCAAATCAGAAAGATGGAGAGAGAAAATGCAAGAAACCATTCTCCATTATATCACCATCACTCACAACTGAAATCTTAAGAGTCAATGTAACAGAAAAAACAAAATTATGTAATAAGCAAATTGAAAAAACTTATTGTAACAAAATAGTACAACTACAGTAGTTTCTATATGCACAATTCAGTGACTTTACTCATTCAATGAATGCTAGTGATATTAAGAGAGCAGTTTCTTAATAATACAACCCTCAATACTGATCATACCCTGGTTTCCATTTAATTTACTATTAAAAATATTTAGATTCAAGGTGATATCAGGGTGCAAAAGATGGTCCGCATAGGTGATACAAACATACAATGCAGTTCCGCTTGCATCCTCTGAAGCTTGCAGTTGAGGGTGCTCAGAGTAAGCCTGATTTTTATTACCTTGGGTATAAGGGATACACCGATCTGATGTAGTTACTGTACAACTTCTTATTTTTATACTTGATGAATATTTACACATATCATGAAAAAGTTAAATCACTGTACAGGTATTATTTTTGATCTAAATGTTTGGAATAAAAACAGTACCTGTATTGCACTCTTGTGTAAGTCAATGAGTTAATGATCTACAGTACACTATATGAAGCACTATGTATAACTGACTAAACACCAAAAATTTAAAAGCTAGAAAATTTTAGTCAATTTTTAATTTTTCAAAATGCCTTATCGTTAGAATTAATGGCAAGGCAAATTGACAGTATATGCTAGTTAATATTATGATATTTCTGTTTTTACATTCCATGACATGCTGAAGAATATAATGGTACAGAATATGAACTAAATCTGTGCACTTTGGCACTAACCAGGTTGCTGCTAAGAGTGCCTCATATATAATACAGTATATATACTGTTTGTACTACATGGTGCTGCATAATGAAACAAAACCTTTAACAAAAACAATAAGGAACTTTAAATACTATCAAATGATGATAAATTATCCCTTAAACCCAGGTCACATTGAGCATACAGCAGTCGAAACCAAACAACCCGTCAGCTTCCAGCTAGACATTATGAGAGGACTGGGATTAGTACTTACTCGTCAAAATCATAATCGCCATTAGACATGATTACAGCTCACCAACACTTAACCAATATTACCCAAAATTTAGAAGTAACACCAAGAAAATCAAAGTACCCTGTAAAGAAAATAATGAAAGTATAAGCTATTTTCTTTGATGCTCCCAATGAACCTAAATTAAGTCGAAATGGTGTTCTCTTGCTATATTCCATTGTGCTGAAACTATAAAACAGATTTTAATACTTGTTAACAGAAATAGAGCCAATCACATCCACATGACTGCAAAATTCCAGAGACAAACTTTGGAATGGAAAAAAACAAGTTTGCCAGCTACAGTACATATTGTTTGTGTTTATAAGCGGAAAGTAAAAAATTTCAGTGCACTGTATTATTTTATTACGTTACATGTGTGCTGATATGTATAAATTAGTATTCATAAGAATAATACATGTGTGCTGATATGTATAAATTAGTATTCATAAGAATAATGAAAACAATGTAATTCACTAATAAACAGATGATGCAAGTAATAAATACAAAAATGTTGCCATTTATAATACAATAGCCCTGGACTGTATCCCAATTTTAGATGTAATATGTCTCTGGAAACATGTACAATTGAACCATGTAAAATAATGTTAAGAATTTTTACAGTAAAAGGATGCAATCTTGTGAAATGAAATTTGTTTCACAAAATGATAAAAGTAATATAAAACAATACAAATTATTTAATATGTGCACACACCATGAACAATGCTTATTTAGAAGTCTTTTTAAAAATCAAATAAATAGTAAAAGAACAACTAACAAGCAAAGTAAAAGTTGATGAGAGCCAAACACAGGTGAAATAGCCACCATGACTCTTGCGTCGCTCACACATAATAACCCTCTGCCTATTTCACACACATTTCTTCATACCTGCCTCCATGTACATCCACATGCATTCACATGTGCCTTCATGTGGCAAATGGCTCCATGTGACATGTGGCTCCGTGTGCCTCCACATGACATGTGGCTCCATGTGCCTCCACATGATATGTGGCTCCATGTGCCTCCACATGACATGTGGCTCCATGTGCCTCCACATGATATGTGGCTCCATGTGCCTCCACATGACATGTGGCTCCATGTGCCTCCACATGACATGTGGCTCCATGTGCCTCCACATGACATGTGGGTCCACGTGCCTCCACATGATATGTGGCTCCACGTGCCTCCATGTGTCTTCACATGACATGTGGCTCCATGTGCCTCCACATGACATGTGGTTCCACGTGATATGTGGCTCCATGTGCCTCCACATGACACGATCTTACTTGTATTTTTCTAATGACAAATATTAAGCAATCTCTACTTATAATAGACTGTTGGTACATCTGTTGCACGAAGGGTTCAATTTAGGAACGCAAAAGGACTCCTCTAAAATGATCATCTTTTCAACCAGGCGAACATTGTGACACCAGCGGTCAACATCTGGCAGAGTGACAAGGGTATTTGTGTGAATACATAGCAAACATTCTTGTTCATTATATACCCTATGCGCCACCCCACCCCACGCCCTCTCATCACTGCCTTCATGCATCTGTGGTCTATGAACTAAGAAGTTACCATGTGGGTAGAAATAGCCTAAGCTACTCTATCCCTTTGAGATGTATTTTTTTACGAAGTTATCATGGAGGTAGAAATAGCCTAAGCTACTCTATCCCTTTGAGATGTATTTTTTACGAAGTTACCATGGAGGTAGAAATAGCCTAAGCTACTCTAGCTCTGAGATGTATTTTTTTCTTGTCTCAATAAACATACTTGAACTTGAACGAAGTTAGCAAAGGTTTAGTCAATTAACTGTGCGATGTTTATTAGCGGACTTAAAAGAAACGGAACACAAATAAATTCTGAGATCTTTACCTTCAATAATAAATGCGCAAAACGTTTATAGGCCAAACCACATTGATTCTCAAACGCTATATAAACTACAATCTTCGAACTGTTTAATGCCACTCTTTATTACAACTAACAATTACGTGTAATTTAAACATGCCAATCATAACGCACTCAAAAACATATACAGTAAATAGAAAATAACAAAGCTTCTTAATCCCCATTCATTAAGCCTACGTATAGAGCATAAATGCGACATATTCGCTAAAAATGATAATACAGTACCTATTGCTCTAATAGATGGAATATACAAGATATTGACTGTGTATCTGTGCCCCCCCCCCCCCAACCCCTCTATTCACAAGAGTCCGCGTTGTGTAATATAAAATTTCCAAAGGGTCGCGAATGGCGCCAACAACCAAACCTAACTTTTCCTACACGTATTTTTATGTTTTTTTAATGCGCTAGGCCAGTATATATAGCATTTGGAAGGGTTACGAGGACAAGGAGCTGGGATATGAGGACGGGGAGCAGGAACGGTGCCCACCCACTTGAACCATCAGATCAAATGTGGATGGACTCAGCAAGACAAGAGGGTGTGGCAACACCCAAGCGGTCATGTGCATCCTCACTTCATTCCTTCCTTCTATATATCGACTTGTGTAAAGGAGGAAATGTATATGTTTATCTCTCAGAATGTTTGGTAATGTTTATTGTTTGTGATGTGTGTCTATGTATATATTAACACGATGTACTGAACGGGGTGAGAATAGCTTGAGCTACCTTATCCCTTTGTGTGTATTTTACCTCAATAAACTTATTTCAATTTCAATATCTATATGTCGACAACTTATCCAAAATTAGGCCTAAGGCAGGCTAGGTTTATGGTTAGGCTAATTTCATGTTTGTTTTTTATATATCCTTTAATTGGAATTTAATTCATTCACTCGGGGGTCAGGAAGCCAGAGTGTATTCACACACGTCTCCCCCCCCCCCCAAAGGCCGAATTACTGACCCCGTTTAGGATGCAGCCCCACAACAAGCTGACTAACTCCTGGGTACCCTATACTCACTGCTAGGTGAACAGAGGCATTAGGTGAAAGGAAATGTGACCAACCATTTCTGTCCCACCCGGGATTCGAACCCGGAATTCCTGATTGTGCGTCGATAACGAATCCAACTGTACTACCGAGACCTTAATTTAACTAGTACAATGTGGATCCTTTTGTGGTACTAAAGTCCATGCGTTATACATTACATTCATAGTAACTATAGGTATTATAACTTTTGGAGGATGGGTTTAAATGCGAAATCAACAACAAAGTTTAATGGAAATGACATCCCAAACCTACGGTAATGCTTTCTGGTATTTGTCTGGAAATGTAGATGTTTATCTCTCAGAATGTTTGGTAATATGTTTATTGTTTGTGATGTGTGTCTATGTATGTATTAACACGATGTACTGAACGGGGTGAGAATAGCTTGAGCTGCCTCATCCCTTTGTGTGTATTTTACCTCAATAAACTTATTTCAATTTCAATTTCTGGTATTTCAAGTTAGGTTACGTACCTTTCAGAACCTATTGGTGTTATGGTAACTATGATTCTTTTACTTCCCCTTCGATTGAGTTTGTGCGTAATTCCCCACAAAAAGAACATTTCACCACACTGCGCCAGGAGCCCTGAGTAGCAGCACCTGTACACTCGACCACCAGCAAATTTCAACTAACATACTTGGCTCAACATGGTGGGCCAGGGAATCTAGCACTCGAAGGTATGCAAACTCTTTTGGGACTTTTTGTGCAGAAATCAACTATACTTGAAGTGATTTTACGCAGTAGCTTCATTTTGTAATCTCCTTTTATCCAACATTACACCTATCTGCATAGCATGAAGCATTAAAGAGTATCCATTTAAGCGAAAAAATGCCTTCGCAACTTGCAAATCAGTTAATAATTTATATAAAAAGGCAACGAATATAGGCCTTTTTATGAATATGTGAACAGTTTCTAAATAATAACCGTATCCTACCCATGATATCAAGATATGATAAACCAATGTACCGATTCCCAGATAACATCATTTGGAACTAATATTAATGGTTAGTTTTCCTCAGTGTGAAAATATGTAAATTACCGACTTGCCCAATAAGTGCGAACGTCATATTAACACACATCCAACACGACACAAATATAAATTAATATATACATATGTAAGATTACAGTACTACAATGTGCTAAATACCATATACACAAGAGCCACTCCCTTGAAATGGCGAGACATTGCAGGCATGCGGTGGGCTAGCCAAGCAGCGCGTACACCACGTGTTGAGGCTCGTCCAACCAACTATGCAGCCACGTGCTTACTGAACACCTATTCTCTTACCTTACAACTACCTTATTTCTCCAACACCTATTCTCTTACCTTACAACTACCTTATTTCTCCAACACCTATTCTCTTACCTTACAACTACCTTATTTCTCCAACACCTATTCTCTTACCTTACAACTAGCTTATTTCTCCAATATAAACATTCATCCTTACGTGCTCATAAGTCAGAAGTTTAGGCGAGAGCAATATATTTCAGAAGGGTTTCATTAGACTAATCATGGAAATTTAGAACGTTACTTTCTCATTCATTATTTTGTAACTTGAGTTTTTCGCTCTATAGTGGGTGGTTTAATAAATGAAGCGTAATTTGTTATATGAAATACTGTTGTCATCAATGTAACTCTAAAGAAACACTCACAGCAACAACAAAATTCTTTAACGTGTTTCATTCCTAATTTAATATTATTCCGCACCGAACAACAGAAATATTCCCACCGGACACCCTTATCTTGAGGTTATCTTGAGATGATTTCGGGGCTTTAGTGTCCCCGCGGCCCGGTCCTCGACCAGGCCTCCACCCCCAGGAAGCAGCCCGTGACAGCTGACCCAGGTACCTATTTTACTGCTAGGTAACAGGGGCATAGGGTGAAAGAAACTGCCCATTGTTTCTCGCCGGCGCCCGGGATCGAACCCGGGATCACAGGATCACAAGTCCAGCGTGCTGTCCGCTCAGCCGACCCTATCCAAGAGCAACATCAATTCCACATCATCAACGTTCAGTCCATGTGTACCCAACACCACTCTCGGATACTGTGCCCACTGGGTTGGGGGAAATATCAATATCTTATTAATCTGTAATTCAATCTGTAATCTGTCACATTCCCAAACCTTTCAAATACGTAACCATTTTTTTGTTAGTACTACTTTTGACTTTTTTATATGGATTTGTATACAATCTATGAGAGCAAGAGATATCAAGAATTATCTGGCCTTAACAGTATTATGAATGAGATAGACATTTAAGAGGGAGACAGCATGTCATGACAAAAGTTTTACACGATCGTTACGTGTATAGTTCGTCGGCTTGTTCAATTTTAGTTTATTTACAGTTTATTTCAGTTCATTTGTTCACCTCGGCATTTCTATCCCGTGAGCGGCATTGGAAAGTGTAACAAACATAATAGGCTGCAAAATGTTTATAAATTTAATATAATTTCCATTAAAATTTATGCTGAAGCCTCCTGTAGACACTTCATACCCCTCAGCATGCACTGAGCCCCTCGGTAACACTTCATACCTCTCGGTCTTATCATTGATATTTTTACCCTCATTGAAGTCCTCAGTGCCCAACTCATTTTGCACGCAAGACTGTCAAATACTGACACGTACGTCTTCAAATATGAATTAATCTATCTATAAATGGCAATATTTGTCTGTTCGAGGTTAGGGGCCAGGCACTTGTGGCTAGCCTCACCCAACTTTGCAGGGTGAATGGTCTGGAATACGGCCAGACATAGGCTGATCGAAGTCAGTCCTATTGGTCCTATTAAGAGATTAAAAGTGGGGAGGTCGGTGTCAATAATGACCCCTCACCCACATAATTGGTGGAAAATCCAAGTCTACTGCTTATTTATTTTGTTAAATATCAGACTATCTTCCCTAAGATTCATCAACCATTATTTTCAATGTGATTAAATGTTAGTTTGTCTTAATGTAGTTTATTTATTGAACACGGCTGTGTATACTGAAGACAGTTACAGTTTTGAAGGGTATGGAAGGTGGCGAAGGGTGAAAAAGGTTGAGAAAGGGAATGGTGATGAAGGGTTGGGATGGTTATAACGGTAGGGAAGATGGGGAAGGGTAGTTGGTGATAGGTAGGGAGTGTCATGAAGAATATGGAAGATGATGAAGGAAAGAGAAAATTTTAACGATAATGGTTGTAGACAAGGTACCTACGGGTGCATGCGGTAGTGAAAATGGTTGTGATGAAGAATGTGTGTTTTTAAGGTTACACTTGGTACAAGGATGTTTAGTTATGATGGTTTCAGTGAAGATAGTGTGTGGGGGATATGATTACACTAATGAAGATAGTAAGAAGTGAAGATGGATACAGTGATGAAGATAGTTAGTAGTGAAGATGGATACAGAGGAAGATAGGATTTCATAATGTGGCATCACCTAAGCAATGCTGGGCAATCCCTCTAGTATTATTATATACTACACATAGTTTTATATACAGTAGCTAGGCCAGGATTATGGGTTTTGGTCCTTTTGGTCAATATTGATACTTCACCAATCCTTAAAATTGTTTGTCCTAGCTATGACCTCATACATGCACTTATCAATTTTAACATAATACAATACTGTGCAACCAAACATTTTATTTAATCAAATATACGTTAATCATTCCAGAACGATGTCGACTCTCATACTTGAACGGTTGAGGGTCACAGGGCTAACAACACTGCAAACCAGACATGACAGGCCTGATCTCATTGAAACTTCTAAAGTATTGAGCAATTTGGAGGATACTGACCTGGACAGCTTCTTCAAAAGGTTAGATGTAACACAAACAAGGAGCAATGGTTTCAAGCTCAACAAGCCAATATGTAGGACAGAAAACAGATGCTTTTTCACCTATAGGGCTATAAACCCATGGAACTGATTAATCACCGAAGCCGTAAATGCCAAAGCACTTGAATTTTAAAATCCAGCTCAACAAAATCATAGGATAAATGGGAGGGCGTTTGACAAACTGTCAGCTTTCTGTCCTCATCAAGGCCACTTGTGAAGTTCTGGCCCTCATGTAAATTCAGGTAAATTATTAATGTATACTGTACAGTACCTGTACTACAATTCTGTGTATAGTCAGGCCTACAATAGCTTAGGTTAGTTGTATTTACTGTACATGGGTGAAGCATTTAGTGAGATGTGACTCAAACACAGGAAGAGAGAAAAGCACTGTTAAAAAAAACAGTGCTGAATGTAATAAAACGCCATTTTCTGGGTGAACCCCGGAAGCCAGAACCTGGCCCGCTCAGAGAGCCGCAGGAAGCAATGGCCTATGAGCACATTACATTTAAAGAACTGTATGTCATAATTGCCATCAACTGGGTAAGGACCCAGAAAGGTAGGCATATCAAAATGGACCACTGTCTGGTTAACATGTGCAATCTACACCCCAAAAGATCAAAATAACTCCCCCCCCCCAGAAGGAAACCAAACAAGCATCCCTTCATGCGACTAGCAATTCATGCTAGTCGCACTAGCATGAGACTGCTGCCTCCGAGGTTACTTCTATGGGGCTCCCGAGGAGCCTGTGACTGATGACCCAAAACAAATATAGCACATATCAGTTTCAATTGGCCACTTTGTACCTCATACTTCAATTTTCATTGATGTAATTCAAATCTCTCATTTGTAACTGCAGTCCATCCTCATAAAAATGGACATATGCTATCCAGCCCCAATAGTCCCCCCCCCCCAATCCTATTGCAAATACAAATATTTACCAACAGACCCAAAACTCTTTACCAACCCTATCCTAGGCATATCTAGACACAAAATTATAGAACAGTATACTGCACATATGATTTTCTCTCTCTCTCTCTCAAAAAAAAGTTTTTTGTTACACACAAAATACTGTACATTAAAATACGTTAAAATAGACAAATGTCTTTGGGAATAGCCACAGCTTAGACGACCATTGTTTGAGAATGGGAAGCTCACTGTAACCTTCACTTCTTTTTTTTTTTTAGATATATACAAGAGTTGTTACATTCTTGTACAGCCACTAGTACGCGTAGCGTTTCGGGCAGGTCCCTGGAATACGATCCCCGCCGCGAAGAATCGTTTTTTCATCCAAGTACACATTTTACTGTTGCGTTAAACAGAGGCTACAGTTAAGGAATTGCGCCCAGTAAATCCTCCCCGGCCAGGATACGAACCCATGACATAGCGCTCGCGGAACGCCAGGCGAGTGTCTTACCACTACACCACGGAGACTGTTCTAGTCCAGTTTTCTTTGCCTGATCTATATTCCATTTCTTAACGGGGCACTTACAACATAATTAAGAATAGAAGTATTCAATTGTACAGTAAATCTCATGTATGGTCTTTTACTTTGAAATATATTCTTTGATGATTATCAGCTTTACTGTGATACTTTTCTTAAAACCTTTATTGCTGGAATATATTAGTCATTCAAATCGTCAACTACTGTAATATACTAGGCATTGCCCAATTCCCTATTACTTTAATATACTGGCTATTACCCAATTTATTATTGTAATATATTGGGCATTACCCAGTCATCTATTACTGTAATATACTGGGCATTAGTCAATCCTTTATTACTGAAATATATTAAGCATTACCCAATCCTCTAGTACTGTATTATATTGGATACTACACATCAGTCCTCATTTGTCATGAAACATTGTTAGCAAAAAACATAATACTGTATACTGTACTGTAATTTGCCCTAATACAGAGTAGGCTGTTATGCTCATCTGGGTTCATAAGAGACTGGAAGGAACTTGTAAGGCAGAAGTGTATATGGACAAAAAATAGCAAAATACAATAAGTAATTAGGGTTTGAAGATCCCCTACGAATACAAGACCGACAGAGCCCCCTCACCACCCTTGCTTACAAAACATTTTTAAAACTGAAATGCTGTCCATGCTTTTGGGCAGAGTTGTAAAGGATGGTTATTCCATTTTTGGAATAAAGTAGTGTTATGAGCCAACTGCTCTGCAAGACATCTAATATAAAGGACTGGCTAGATTGCTATGCACATGCCCTAGATTTTTCACTTTTTAACAGACAAGCACATTATTCAGGTTGCTATGAGCAACATGCAAGAGTTGGTGGTGGTGTCAAAAAATAAAATAAAACAGAGCTGTGTTTTATTTTCATCGTGGATGGAGATCTGCATACCATAAACCTAAGACTTTTTAAATAATTGTTATGGCACTGATGATCTGCTAATCTGGCACTGAAGACTGCTAATCTGTATTTGCAGTTAAGGTATATGAAAGGGGTTTTCATTAGAAAAAAATCAGGATGGATAGGCAACAAACCAGTATGGATAGTTTTGTGTTGTGGTTTTCAAGTTCAGGGTCCACAAATCAGGACAAGAGAGGGGACGGTAGAAGCTATTATGCCCTCAAGAGCCAGATCCAGTCAGGACTGAGGGGCATAACCTAGTCCAGGAGGCATCTCGGAGTCAGGGGGCTGTTCCCAGTCCAACATGCCCTTTTACTGAACAAACTACATTTTTTTACTTCATCAACTCTTTAACATAAAAATTAGTCGTTTAGGGAAATTAAAATCACTGCAATTGTTACGCTTCATGACCCTCATAATTATTAGCTCCAGTATATTAGATGGGTTGCCAAGGTTATGGAACTTCTGTTTATGCAAAACTGCTGCATTTTTTTATGGTGTGGTAATTATTAAGAGAACAGGCTACCCAACCAGGAATCAGGGGGAACAGCTCCCATTCAAGAGTTAGGGGGTATTATTGTTTCATAAATACTGTAATAGGAAAATATTACATATAAGGATTGATAATATTAGAGAATATACAAGTACAGTATTAGATTTACAATATACAGTACAATATTTCCCGAGTACCAATGAAGAAATATTATAAAAGGGTCAATATAAATACACTGTTGCCAAATGCAGCCTGTGTTGCCAAAATCTACTTTACTACAGCAAAGACAAAATTACTTTTTTCTATCATAGAATATTCCATAACTTCTAAACAAATTATTTGAAATATTGTAGGTGCTAGGTGTGAGTGTTGGTTCTAATCTACCGCATGAGATGACATTTTCCTGTCATTTACAACAGCAGTTTTGAGCTCCAAACTCCTATTCTGATTTCCAAAAGATCTGCTCAACACCGGTCCCAAATGATCCAAGTGGCTGGAAACTATTCCTTCACTCCATCCTCATATGTCAGATCTTAAGTCTGCCCTCATTCCTTCCAAGCGGTCCGTCTAATTACCACAAGCTTCAGAAAGCTTCAGAAAGCTTATGTTAGTAATGAATAAATATGATATATTTACTCATTATAATGTTGGTACTGAATGTACAACACGAGAAAACATAATTTTAATCTGAATAAGTAAAATTTTTATTAAGAAATTAGACGAAAATAAAGAGCTGGTGACGCCAAATAAAGTCGACGATCCAAGCGTCGGTTAGGTTAGGTTAGGTTAGGTTTAGTTAGGTTTGGTTTGGTTAAGTTAGGTTAGGTTAGGTTAGGTTAGGTTAGGTTAGGTTAGGTTAGGTTAGGTCAGCCTAACCTAACATATCATATTTATTCATTACTAACGTATTGCCAGGAAGCTTTTTGAAGCTTTCTGAAGCTTGTGTAGCTTGTGGTAATTAGACGGACCCCTTCCAAGAGCTATACAGTCATACTGGCTTAGTATTTTTGCCTGATACCTTACCTTACCTGGACTCCAGTGTCTTTTCACACTCATAAACCAAATTTTGATAGGTGACCAAATATTGCACTTATTGCAGCAAAATGGCTAAATAAAGTTCAAATTAAACTTACTTTGATAATATCATACATATTATATTAATAATGTTAGTGCAATGTAAAAATGTCTCACTTTCCTTATTAATATTACACAGATTAGTAACTTAAATGGTTAAGCCTTATATGTATGGTGGTTATGGCCTAGTCAACCAGATATGATCATGAAAGAACACACCAACCGATACTCTTCGTGGGTGAGGCTAGCGCCATCCTATCATCATCAACCATCTCAAGGTGGTTGGCGAAGGTAAACCTTCGGCAACCGGTAAATACAGTAATATATGTTAGGTAAAAGTTTTATACGTTCACACAGCTTTAATTTTTTTATTTACATAATTTTACTTGGATTTGGAAGGATTTGAGCAATTTGTGAGACCAAACACTTATATTACAAAATACATGAAATTAAAAGATAATTAATTTTACCTGCTAGAATGATTATTCATATCCATGCCTGGCTCCTGTATTACCCACATTCACAAATGCATTTCATAAAAAAATTAACCAATAACCAGGCCCAGCATATACCATATTATCCCACACAATTTGTCACAATTGGCTAAGGTATTTCAGCCAATGAAAAATTTACCTTCACAAAATATTTAACTGAATTTAACTGAGGGCCACTAACACGACGACAAGGACAGGAAGCTGGCGGCTTGCCAAAGGTCCCACCCCCAATATACAAAGACATGAGTAGCTTAAGGCAATTGGTAAAATGGGTTATTAATTGCAGACAAGGAGTCACAATAACGTGGCAGAAATATGTTAACCAAACCACACACTAGAAAGTGAAGGGACGACGACGTTTCGGTCCATCCTGGACCATTCACAATCGACTTGAGAATGGTCCAGGACAGACCGAAACGTCGTCGTCCCTTCACTTTCTAGTGTGTGGTTTGGTTAACATATGGGTAATTAATTATTGTGCGCTGCATGACTGGCTAGTGACAGAATAGGTGGAGCCTAAATCTGACTAAAAATACAGGTGGATCCCTCAGTATGTAGTACCCAATAGCTTCTCAAACTAGGGAACATCTATGCATGGTGACTGTTTTAGACAACTGTTAAGTGATGAATACAACTCTAAAATCAAGATAAATATGGTTAGTAAACAAATTAATAGCCTGTGGATAGTTATATGTTAAAAATGGTTAAATTTCAGCTAAGGCATCTGTTTAAAATTACTTTTGCTAGGAAACAAATGTTAATCCTGTTTTGAAACTCTTCCCCTATGCAGTTTATGAAAGGTTAAATTACAGTACAGTACTGTACTGTGGTTTGTATAGTTTCAAAACAAAAAACATACTGTTCTACAAATTATCCAAATCCACATAGTATTACTTCAACTAAAACTACACTGAAACATGATTTGCTAATATGTCGATAATATTATATTAGGGACTGCAGGCTAATTTCCTGCCAAGTCTACCATCTCCCGTGATAATGCCACCAGTAACACAGCTCTCTGCGATCTATACCCAAATAGCTTTTGTTTAGGGCTTTAGGTGCAGCACAGTACAGAAATTCTACTTGGATTTGGGTAATTTATGTGACCTACCCAAACAACATTCTTTTCTTCAGTTTTTTTCAGGACGTACACACATCGGTCAGTTTCATCGCTGACACTTGATTGAGATGCTTTAAACCACTTGACTGGATATTTGTGAATGAGTTGGATTTTCATGCAAAGATAACAAAAATAATGTTGCTACACACACCTTGAAGTGTGGACTGTATTGCAGAAGGTGCAAAACTTCCTCAGGAGCCGCTGAAGCATCATTTTAATAGTATTGTAATAGTATCCTTACCTAACTGAAGAACTATGAATATGTTGGATACAGGTCACTTAAAATATAAGAACTTCAAATGCATGTTAAAATCTACCTATTTTACCTAGCTCAGTTTACCTTATATTGTTTTGTTGTGGACTTTAGACTTATAATGAAGTTCCACCAAGGTCAAATTCCTGACCTTCCTCAGGATTCAACCCCACAATAATAATTTACTGTTCTGTAAATGTACCCAGGTACTGTACCTATTTACTGCTAGGTGAAGAGAGGCATTAGGTAAAAGGAAATGTGCGCAACCATTTCTGTCCCGCCCAGAAATCAAACCCAGGAACCCCGATTGTGAGTGGAGAATGAAGCCAACTGTACTACGAGACCCTATAAGCCAAATTATGTACATGTTCTAAAAATGATAAAATACTGTACTGTATGTAATTAACAAATGAAAGTTAACGTATGTACACAATACCTATACATGATTTGACCATACCCTAAAGGTACTATGGTATCTTGATACTGGATTATTCAAAATATCACTTTGCTGTTCATAAAACTAGGTGCAAAAAAATTATGGTGTATTTAAATAGCGTATCACCTCATGTTCCTATAACTAACATATCCACAATTACTTTTGAAAATGCTTTCTATTTTCATTAATATACTGTATCTTATTTTCATTTAATGTCTTGTTTGCACAGGTTATTTTATGGAGTTTTTTCTTTACCTTAAATTGTACTAATTTTACTCAAATCTGTAATTTCTTCCCAATTTGATGGGATGTAGTTATTCAACCAATGATAATTTTAAACACTGTTCAGACAATAAATCCTACATCTAAAATGCATGACTTACTAGTGTTGTGCACACCCACACTCGCTACACACACACTTAACGTTACTCTGTCACTGGCCAAGTTTGGCTGGCTTACTGTATACAGCCTATTATTGTCTGTATTATTTATTTATTTATTTATTTATTTATTTATTTATTTATTTATATATATACAAGAAGGTACATTGGGATTGGGGATACCTAGGATAGTAATTGCAATCTTGTGAAGTCACTAGTAAGCACAGCGTTTCGGGCAGTATATATTGTATTATTCAGGCAGTATTATACTGTATATTGTATTATTGTCTGGGAACTTTGAGGCCTGTAGCAGATATTGTTCTACATGACTCTATTATGATCCTAACTCACGGTAACTTGGCAAGCCAAGAGAGCAACATTTGCTCCAAGATTAGGTTCACCTTGCGGGTACATTACCAATCTTGGCTGAAGCAGTGATCACTTGGGCTCCTCAACCCCAACAACAACATTAAGGTTCAACACCATAATACCAGTGAACAAAGGCCACTATACACTTCATCTTCTGTGTCTGCGATTTGAACAAACTTCTTGAAAACGTGAAAATTTCATCATTAGTTATTCATCCCATAATAAAACTTAGGTTTCCCATTACCTTATTACATTATTTCCTCAAGATACTTCGCAAGATATTAATTTCACTATATAAAACACTTATCTTGCACATTCCTTCCATATTAAGATATTATGTTTACCTAAATATAGTTAACTTCCTTCCACCCAACATTCCCAGAATCAGCTGATCGACCATAACAAACCCTAGGTACTCACAAAAGGAAGCTCATGGTGATAAATCCCAGTTTCTATGATCAACTTCTTTTTCTTGAAATAATTCCAAAATATCTGTTAGCAATTCCCTGCGGGTAAATCCCAGCAAAGAGTAACGATGAGAACAGAATTCAGGGATTAATTCAGAGCGCCATCGTCCAGGATTCAATATGGCTGCCGGCGCCGAGGCTTGTGGGGCGGCGGAGCGATAACGCCCAGCGGCGATTTCGTCACTACGGGTGCGCGCGCCTCCGCAGGCGCTCTCGTGCGATATTACGCAATTCTTGCTAACCAATTACTATGGTTATTTGGCTCTACAAATTTCACTTAAAACTGTTTTAAGTTTTTAAAGCGGTTTATTTCACCGTACTGTCCTAAATTCATTTTCCATCATATTAATTAAAAAGGTGCAGCTTATAAGTTCTCAAAAGCATACAGCAATTTTATCAAATTCAGCATTAAAAAAGTTTATTAGGGTTTAAAAAGAGGATATTTAAGTAAACAAATCATGAAACTTCGTTATTTTATTTGGTATCTTAAGAATAAAGTCTAAAATTACATTTGTAAATCGTCCGACCTGTCACAATGTAAGGTTTATGCATCCAACTTCTTTTCAAATGGAATGTCACACCAGATAATGTCATGAAAATAAAACTTGTAGCTCACAGCAAGACAGGTACCAGTTAACACGTTCTTCTACTACCAACACTGGCACACCATACACTAGGTAACGTATGCTACACGACACTTTAACCATCAATAATACACTGCGTCCTCTCAAAAATACATCCGTACTTTACACTTTCCCCTCCCTTAAATCTTAGTCACACAGCTTTAACATCAGGTAATTAAAGTTACACAATATTGCATAAACAAAACTAAGAAAACATTTTCTCTTGAATCTTTATTCACAATAAAGTTCAATGAATAAACTCATTTTAGTCAAAAGTTCAATAAGAACTTTAACAGTAAGAAATGTTTTTTATCATTCAGGAGATTCAAGTATCTAACAGAAGCTGTTGTAGTTGCTGCCAGACATCTGGTCGCCAGGGCCAAAACCGTTGTTTGAGTTGAAGCCGTTGTTGAAGCCGCTACCGAAGCCGCCGCCTCCACTTCCACCGCCGCCCATTCCTCCACTGCCGCCACCTCCCATTCCGCCACTGCCGCCGCCGCCCATTCCGCCACTGCCGCCCATTCCACCACTTCCACTTCCCAAACCACTGCCCATTCCCCTACTCAAGCTTCCAGAGAGGCTGCTACCCAGCCCTCCGCTGAGGCTACTTCCCAAACTTCCAATTCCACTTCCCAAACCGCTGCCCATTCCTCCACCGCCACCACCCAGTCCCCCTCCACCCATTCCACCACCGCCCATTCCCCCACCGCCCATTCCACCGCCGCCGCCACCACCCATTCCACCGCCGCCACCACCACCCATACCACCGCCGCCCATTCCACTACCCCCTCCCATACCACCGCCCCCTCCCATACCACCACCGCCCATTCCACTGCCCCCTCCCATACCACCGCCTCCACCCAAACTACCAATTCCTCCACTACCCAAGCCATCGTCTAGGGAACTGTAGCCGCCGCCGCCGCCTCCACCGCCACCCATTCCACCACTGCCATATCCACTACCACCTGGAAAGAAAAATATATTCTCTAGTAAAACACGTAAAATATATTCTCAACCTTTACTTAATAAATCTCAATGATCTTACCTGAATAACTTAGTGGCAAATCTGATAAAATCTATAATTTCCTTTAACTTTTTAAAAACGAATTAATGGCAGAAATTAAGAGAAAAGATAAAAAAAAAGCATCGACAGGGGACTAGAAAGAAGCGATTGGTCAATGTACATACATCACACGTGTAACACTTCAGGAAATAACCAGCCCTTGCAAGTATCAGGATGCCAAACACGTGAATAGAAAAACATAAGACAAGTGATCTCAAAAGAATCTGATTAACCTAGGATATTATCAAGGAATTTAAACTAGAGTGATATTTCGCACCAATAGCCTGTAGAAGAAATGGACGTTAAACAAGAAATTAGAGAATTAAGATTTACGACCATCCTAAAAAATCTGGGCATTCTATAAGGTGAACGATTTTAAAGTCAGGCAATGCAGTTGAAATGATAAAAGAGCAAGGCTACATTTGGAGAAGAAAGGGCATTACCCCAAAGGGCAAGCAGTTTAAATCACCCAGAGCACAGGCTCCAGTTTTAAGAGGTTAATATGATCAGGAAGAGACTGCGATAGGAAGAGGGGCCAAGGAAGTATCATTTCGGATCAAGAGCAGTAGTTCCAGTAAAACTTGGAGAGGGAAGAAAAAACGCAGAAGTGACCAGGACTAGTGTCAAGCATCGGTTCCTGGAGATACACAACAAAATGAGATATCAAATGTTGTAGTTAATTAAATTTGCATAAAACCATTTTTATTACATTGAAGAGCAGAAATAGGTTGGTATATTCAGCAAAGACGGTAAAGTCTAGAGGGGCAGTAAGGAGAATAGGGAAACTGACAGGGGTCCGGTGAACCTGGTATATGTTTCAGACACACAGACATAATGTGCTGTGCAACTGCCTCCCAGTCTCAAGTGGGAAAGTAGAACGAAAGCAGACGATATAAACACAGCTGGGAGGAGGATGGACAGTGGCTGGATAGACATTTATCAGTGCCAAAGGACAGAGCAGTCTGAGAAGATGGGGGCCAAAAGTCAAAGGCCACAGTGGAGAAAGACAAGTGACATGCAGAAGTAACAAATATATGGATTGTACTTGAGTAGAAGACCAGGAAGCAAGAGTGATAAATGCCAGTCTGTAAAACTGGACCTTGTCTCCTCAAAATGTGTGAAAAGGGGGGTGCTGGTGGACCTGGTGTCTTGCCTCAGTTAAAGGTAACACAGGTATTCGGTCAACAAGGTGCTGTGTAAATCAGGGCAGGTATGTTCATCGTGACATCAATATACTTAGGCCATGTAACTGGGTCAGATTGTGGTGAACAGCAGTGTTCAAGTGAGTATGTTAAGTGCTCCATTAAGGAGGATGGTAAAAGATGCATTGTGACAATTAAAAATGAAGCCACTCCAGGTAACAAGGTAGTCACCACAAGAGACTTGAGGCTCTACCCTTCTAAGAGGAGGGAGGGAAAGAGAACCAAACAAGTAGACCAAAGACGAAATTAAGTGCTCATTGCAGCCAGGGATGCAGAGCTCTTCTATCACTGTTCGTACACCCCACGAGCCTGTGTGTGATAAACACAGGCACAGATACTGCCTCATTCTCCCACAGAGATTAAAACACTTCCCTTGTCTCAGCCCCATGACACACAACCACCCTAGGGCAACCTCTCTGGTGGGTGGTCTGATGATCATAATGGTTACCCTACATCCCCAGGAAGGCATGTGAGCCTCTTCTCCATCTCACGCACATTTGAAGGAATTACTGTTCCAAATCTATCTATAGCACAGAAGCTTAGTAACAGCACTAAATGAAAGATCTGTCAAATATAAGAACAAAAAATTACCATAAGATGCCAAGCCTGGAATACTAATTAGCACTGGCACAATCCCAACATGAGAGTGAGCACAACTAAAAATGTCAAAGGTATCAGATTCACCAAGAAATACAGAGTGACATTAAAAAGGGAAGAATTCCAAATACAGTATCTTGAAAATAAGGACATTCTACAAAATGTTTGCCAAAGCTAGACTACAGTTTTAACTGCAAGGCCTAAAGAAATATATCATACCAGACAATTTCAGAGCTGCCTATTCACTTTTCTGAAAATGAATGCCCAGGAGTACATATGGTGATAAAAAATTAGCATAATATTGAATCACACAAGTTTTTTTTCCTTGACATGACCCTCTTGGTAAAATTTACCTATTCCATAAAAGCTCATATCTCGTGCTGCATTAGTTTTATAGGATCCAGGTACCTTAAATTCTGTCATTCTTAGCTCCTTTGAAGAATATTAAGAGCATCCCATTCATGATCACCAAAAACCTAAACAAACATTCACAAAAGTTGCCTTTACTTTCATTTGTTAGTCATGTTACTTTACATGGTACAAAAAGTACCATTAAGCACATGGTATTTTAGTGGTACAAGAATTTCATTCACAAGTGGTACAAGAATTTCATTCTTGAATTTCATTCTTGTACCATTTGTATCATTTCATACAAGAATTTCATTCTTGTACCACTTGTCTCATACCCTTATCTTTTTAGTTTAGCATCTTCAAAAATAATCTATACCCTAGCATTGAACATCTGCATCAGTATTTTTTCCTGCTTCTCTAAATAGCAATCTAGTAATGTACTAATAAAAAAAATTCTGATGCTCCTATTTACCACTATTTCTTGTTGCCTGTGGCAGTTATCCATTCACATCACTGCCTTGCAATAGAATATTACTCGACACTTGCCAAATTTTACCCTTTCTACCGTTCACTATTATCACTAACTTTTAATTACCAGTGTTGATTAATGAGCTTTGGATTAACCCTTTGTTAGTAACCTGGGGTGTTTAAAAATTCATCCTTATTTCAAAATTGGCAATATCCTAACCAGTTTTGCAGAGGGCAGAAAAATTGATTGCAGTAACATTGAAAGTTGACCAATTATATTTTGTTACGTGATTTGCCAAATAACCATTTATGCACGTTTTTATCAGCCAGAAAAAGAATTTTGTAGTGTCATACACAACACAAAAAATGATCATCAGATTTTATGAGAAAGTAATGTAGAATCACAAGATAGCAGAACATCAAATAAGTATTACATAAGCTATTTTTCTTTTTTGGTTGTTTTGAGCAAATACCCCACGCCACTAGCATAAGGTTGCCATCAAAACTCCTAAACCCATATACCTCCCATCCACATTAGGGATGCAATATTTCATATATTCAAGATAAAGGTTAAACAGATTAAGCATTAATGCAGAAGCTTTCACATTACATGCTCTTATAGCTAGGAAATCATACCATCAACTCATGAATAATAAAGTAATAAAAATTTCTTAAGTCCCAAGAAAAAATATTGTAAGACAATATACGTCCAATAAATGTCTGACCAAAATGATTAATATCTCTTGTCTTAGTACCAAACTATGTACACAACCAACAAGCCTTTGTCTACAGATAAAAATATCCTTTCCTGGGCACTGATAATCTTGAATAAAAATGCAACCTTAAACTGCAAGAGAACTGTTGCAAATAAAATAAAAGCAACTTGCAATGCACTGGATTACTTTGCCAACATATCTTGTCAAACAAGTAGTACCAGTGCAAATTATTAAAGTTCCTAGTCTAAAGGCTTTTTTTTTTTTTTTTTACAACTTTTAGTTGTCTCAAGACAAAATTGATTATTTACAAAGTAGAACTGCACATCTCAATTTAATTATGAAATTAATAATTCAAATACCAATCTAAAAATTCAAATTGATTGAAAATTTAATGGCTCATATGTTGATTTTCTTATATAACTTAAAATTTCATCAAATTGCTAATAGAAACTGTAATGAATTGTAGCTACCCTACTAAATATAATCAATGAAAAAAATTCCTAGTTCCCTTTCAAATCCATTGGTGCATTAGTTAAGATGCCCATGTTCACTTACTTACGGTAAATAGTGCGAATGCGACGTACCTACCTCCCCCAATCGGCTGCCCCCCCCATAACCCCCACCAAACCCGCCGCCCATGCTGCCTCCGCTGAAACTTCCGCCGCCGCCACCACCTCCAAAGTTACCAGAGCCTGGTCCACCCATGGGACCAACTGGGCCTCCCATGGGTCCTCCAGGTCCACCCATATTTCCACCAGGGGTGGAGTTCAGGAAAAGCTCAATGTAACGATGCTGCATGTTTGCTTTATCCTGCAAAGTAAACATTCCTATATTAGAAACATTAGATTGACATTAGTAATTATTATCAATTATTAAACATTACTAGCATATGCAAAATATTTTAATTTTATAAAGACCTCTCAAAATAACATACCTTGGACATGGCTTTTACAGCATCATCGTGTGTAGCAAATTCAATATCCGCTTCACCAGAGGGACGATTGGAACTGTCCATGATGATATTAATGTTGACAGGGTTTAGAGGTCTGAAGAACTGGTGGAAAAAGGAAGTGCAAATTAGTTTGTTGGTATACCAATACTTTTTTGTTATGCAGCTATCAAGGAAGTTGTTCCCTGCATCTTCTTGCCAGCCAAATAACTAACATTCTTAGGAATGCAACTGACATGCATGCATTCTCACCTCTGGCAGTTTATATAGAAGATGGAAAGGAGGCAGGTGGATGTGGGATAGTGGAAATCTGAGGTTCTACCTGTCAGCTATGAAGGAAATAGGAGAAGAATGGGTGATACAAGTATGTAGTGGCAATGCAGTGGTTGGGGGTGGTGGTGCTGTGGTGGCAGTACTATGGAGTGATGCCCCTCTTGCAATGAAACACGTTCCTTGGTCAAATTAAATATGTATTCAAACAAAGATGCAGTTGCCAACTCCCAGAGCAAGGGGTCTCAAACTGGGGTACATGTACCCTGTAGTGCTCTTTTACCTCTAGGAATATATGTTCATCACTAGTATATATATATTTTCCAAGGTTGTTCCAGTGCATTTTAAAATTCACTTAACAGAGCAACTTGAAAAAATGTACACATACTAGCCCCTGGGCGGTGCTGCTAATAAGTCGACAACACCGCTGCTTGCAAGAAAGAAATTCTTCCCAGATTGTTAAAATAATCACTATTCCCTGATCATGGGAAAAATAATAAAAAATACTATGACATTTTGGCTGCAACAGGGCGAAGAGGTCCGGCAAGATTCAGGTGCTGAGAGTACACGTTCTGAGCGGTCTCCTCTCTAGCTGTCAGGCGGGAGTAGCCACGAAGATATTTTTACGTAATTATTTTAATTTCCGATTTTTTTTGTCGGATTATTATTCAATAGTGTGTAGTGTCATATGTCAAGCTACGAGCAGTCATGTCCAACAGCCTGGTTGACCAATCCAGCAGCAAGGAGGCCTGGTCGAGGACCGGGCCTGTGAGGACACTAAACCCCGTAACCATCTCAAGATAACCTCAAAGTAATGCGATATATTTACCTAATAAATTGTGTAAACTATCACTATACTCAAAGTATAGTGTGCATATTAGCAATTCAATTATGATGTTTATATGATATGGTGCATCGAAACAGCATGGTAGCCACCAACACACCAGACAACGTTACATACAACTTGAACTGTTAAAAGGCTAGAGAGCACCAGGCACACTCAAGTCTGAACATTCCTACAGATCTCCTTTTATTCTTGAATGTTACTTTAAAGACCAGAAATAGCAGCTGGTGGATCCTCTCCACCCGTTGTTGGCTTCAAGATGTTTTGTACCAAGCAGTTGTTAAAGAATTAGTAACTACAGTACCTAAAATTTAAAAAATTACAACAATGTCAACATTGCCAAATTCAACAGCTTTCATTTCAAATCACTAGGAATGAAAACTACAAAAATTTGAATTTTTGCAAAATTCAAAATCTTATTGCACCACCCACTGAGCACCTTAAGGCGCTATGGGCATTGCCTTGCTTTGCAACTAGATTAGTACAGTACCAGAAAAACGAATATTTCAGATTGTTATTCATAAACAATGTACTGTATATACATTGCTGTCACAGTCTATTGTAAATACAGTACTCTTGTTTTTGCATCTGTAAGAATTTATTTGTCAACCTTGGACACCAATTTTCTTTTATTTACCCAACAAACGACTTTGGGAAATATAAAATGATTGTTAATTTTTTAAGTATCGCTGAGCAACCCACAAGCCACCTGGGAAGGCCAAAACTTTTACTATCAGGAACACATGGAGAAGCCAAACCACCAGTTTCAATAACTGGTGCCAAAAGATAGTTATCTACATTTTCTAGGCCCAAAGGCATCAACCCACCATTTGATCAGCTAAATAGGGATCACAAAAGAAAATTAAATATCACAAACAATAACAAGTAAGAAGCGGAGCTGCCTTTCAACTTACATCAGCTATGTCCATTTCTGTAGCACGGAAAGGAAGACCTCGCATGTGAACACAATGTCCTGTTCCATTGTTCCAACTTCCTCCTCGACCACCACCAAAATTACCCTGAAAGTGTCACAAAGTTTAATTTTGTCCCAAAACCTTAATACAACATATTAGTTAAAAGATATTGTACAGTATAGTCAATGCTAATTCAATAATAAAAAAAAAAAAAGCAGTCCTTTCACATTACCTTCAAGCCACCCGGACCACCACCACGGCCACCACGGTTACTCAGCCAGCTGCTAGGTCCATCATTGTAACCGCCAGAACCTCCCCAGCCAGGACCATCATCATAGTCATTGTAGCCACCTTCAGAGGCAAAATCTGCAAAGTACATTCCAATGAATGTAATCCTTACAACAGAAACTTCACATCTAAATTTGCAAATACTGTAAAAATTATATGCAAAATTACAACCATTACAAACTGGTAAGCAAGTTTTAAACTTACGAGTTCGACCACGGCCTCCCAAACTGTAACGATTCATGCCTCCAAATCTATCGCGTGAATCATACGGAGTGGGTCTGTTATTGTAGCCTCCCATTGGACCACCTGGACCTCGCATCTTGGGACTCATGGCAGCACGTACTTCTCCTAGATTGCTTCGGAAGATCTCTATGTATCTGTTGGATAATAAAGAAATTAATTCACCATGAAAATCTTAAAATGGGGGATTATGCCAAACTAAAGCAATAACTAATTTTAAGTAAACTCTGATAATGAACTTCAAGGATTTTTGTATATCAACTAAGGTGTTTTGTCTGATACATAAACAAAGGCATTTAAAATTTTAACGCTAAATATAAAACTTTCAGTGGATAATTATGGTATTCAAGAAAAGTACTGTATTAAGGAAATTAAATATCAGTAGACTTTTGCTCCAGTGTGTAACTAGGAAGGGGAGGGGTGGTGGCCATCTGCAATGACAACCAACCATTGGCCTAGGCAGAAAGTACCTCTGATTATAGGAATAAATTTCTGGAAAATTTGTTTAAATTCACATTCAACTCTTGATTTCAAGAACATTGTCTTTGTTCTATTGACAACACACCATATTCCATCAGCACTGCTGTGATTTTAAGGGAATTAATATTTTGTACACCAAATGTCTATTTATCAGGAAATATTATAATCTCAATTAAGTCAAAATTATTTACAAATGAACTGCATAATCTTAAAAAAATTGTAACTGTTACCGACAGTGTGGATAGTCCGAGTCCCAGGCCCGGCCCCACCAGCCCGTGCCCGTGTCCCGGCCCAGTGTCTCCTCCCGCTCCTTCCCGGTCAGCCCAACAGACAGGCCCAGCCCGGCCCACCAGCTTCAGCCCAGGCCCACCGCCCGACTGCCCACCAGCCAGCCTCCTCTGCCTACCTGACTCACCACATGCCCTCCCACCCACCAGGGGTTCACTGCATGTCTGCTGCCATCTTCGAAGTGCCCTTCTTGACTTCTCTTATAACTAACATACAGTCAAGCTCAAGAGTATCTTGGGACTTCCTTCAGCAAACTTCTACTAAAAAGTTAGAAAAAATCCATATTCATGGAACATTACACAGGTACTGTTAAGGATTCCTTACCTTCATGCACTGACAAAACGGAAATGTGAAAGTACTGTATACTGGAAGTCCCATTAGTAATTAAACTAAAATACGACAGACCCTTACCCACTAATGGCTGTTTTCGGGAGTACTGCTTGGGATGTGAAACAACCATTTCCTACCCTCAACGGTCCTCCCTTATTCAGCATCTTAAGTAAACTGGGGTTTGGTTTATGGGATAGAGAATGCTACCCTTTGTTTCACATAGTAATTTAAATGTAAAAATCATAAATCAATTTACTTCATAGTCTTAATACTGAACAAAATGGGTACCATTCTCCAAGGGAACATTGGATATTCCTTGCCTTTAATGATTGTCTAAGTTTAATAATTCATGCAAACCTGTTATGTCCAATGAGATAAGGCCCTAAACCCGAGCCAGTAAATGCAAGGAAACCATCCTGGGAAGTAACACCCTCCCAATCCTCCCTCCCTGCCTCTCCACCAGTAGCCAGCTACGCCCCTTTCAGGTGCTATAGGGCAGATTTGTTTCAAATTTCATTTAACTATCACTAAACATTATCTTCACTTGCCATGTCTGCCAGTGTCAAAATTCTTGATATCAGGAAAAGTACTGTACTGACAATGAAACTTGACCACAAACCTCCCCACATCCTGTATGTACTGATAACCTGAGTGCAACACCATTCCTTTGTAGTGTTGCCTTCCCACCTGTGCGCTATTTTTTCCTTATGCTTCTCAAGGGACTTTTCAGCGACCTCTTTGTTTATAAACTGAACGTATGCCTCCCCCGTATGCCGCCCCTGGTAGTCGGTAGGCAGAGCTATCCCGTTCGGAACTATCTCCAACCCTACCCAGCGACATTGAAAGAGAATAATGTTAAGAAAAAAATGACAACTATATTATTATTGGCTTTCATAATATTCACTTGAAAACCAGAATGAAAAACAGTAATGTTTAAGATTAAGATTTATTTTTCTAGTAAACTACAGAATATGCCTTCTAGATATACACCCCCGCCCCAAATGCTATCGTCTATTCCCCAAAAAATCCATTATTCCTGATCATTGAAGAAATTATCCCTTACAAACAAAATGTGAATGCTTATATCCCTGATTTTCAGTGTACAGCACATATTTCAACAATTCTAAAAGCAATTTAACAATGGTCAATACTCATAATTCTTAACACTGATAAGGGATTTTTTTATTTTCTGTAACTAGTTTCAAGACTAATCTTTTTAAGTGAACACTTGATGTGTTAAGAGCCTATAGAGATGTGATAAAATGTAATAATTTTCAGCAATGTTTAATACTGTATATGCAAGTTTTTAGTTACCACAAAATCTAACACTACTGTAAAGTTTACTTTCCATACCCTTTGTCTTGACACCCAACCCTAAATCCAGTTAAGCCTTTTCTAATTTGCAACTTCTTTCAGGCCTTAATTTTATTTTCACATTCTCAATGGCTCAAGTATGAAACAAAATGTTTATAACTCATATTTCTTCAAAATCTCATAATAAGCATTAACTTGTTCCAAGAAAAAAATGCCCAGAATACTTACCAGAAAAGAACTGTGCAATCTCTTCTTTTGAGCATCCAAATGGCAAACCACGGAGGCGAACACAGCCATCATCTTCACCACCAGATGCTCCAAACCCAGCCCTCTTAACAACCCATTCCATTTCAGATTTTTTCGCTTTAAATACTGAAAAAATAAAAATAATTTTGGATTCATACCTTTTTATATAGTTCATCCTAAATACATTGAAAAACTGTATATATTAAAATTGTACAAGCATAAAAATGCATTCCTCAATTATGTGGTGCACATCACAGCTACCTACTCATTTCCCCAATCTGACAGCAGTTGAAATGCAATGCAACTGCTGCCGACGGCAAAACTTTACGAAACAACTATTTACACAAAGAAATCACAATAGCGTGATGCATCAAACGAACAAATCCACAAGGGCCGTGATGAGGGTTCGAACCTACATCCGAGAGGATCCCAGGCGCGCCTTAACCGACTGTGCCATGACATGGTAAAAGAATTGCAACCAGGAGTTCATCTCCCCTCACATGGATCCTGCAGTCTCTCACACACACAAACCAGGGTTTTACACAATTATAGGCGACCACCCTGGGGCATTTGCTCCACGAGCGTACACAAATTGTGGCGTCATAACGAAAATTTCAGGAGTCACCACAGCCCAAGTCACATTGTTATTTTTCCATGATCAGAAAATGCATTTTAACAATATCAGAAGAAAAATGTTTATAATTTTTATATTTTATTTTCACCAAATGTTGCATGGTATAATCAGTGGCACTGCCCAGGGGTTAATTTAAATATAAAGGAACTCTCAAATCATACCATATACCTACACTACAGCCATTGCTTGATTTCTATATGCAGAAATTAAAAAGAAAATTGTATTATCAAATGTAGTTTAAACCGAAAAGGTAAAACCCGTCTCACCCTCAATGTATCTTCTGCCCATGTGTTGGTTGTGTTTCTTCTCCGCTAAGGTCACATCTTCCTCTGTGGAAACTTCAACATATGCTTCACCACTGGGCCGACCTTCTCTGGAAAGCGTGAGGTGAACACCCTCACGACCATTTTTTATATTTACACCATCTGAAGAATAGAAAATGTTATTTTAATTACATAAAATAAAAGAGTTAATGCAAAGACTAAGAGGATTTCAGAACAATTTTAAATACATTTTTTCACCCGCTTACACTGGATCTTAAAAGCCAAACTGCCATAAATATATATATATATAAAATTATATTATGCATCTAAAATACTAATTTAAACTGATCATCTGGGGCTTACTAATCTGTTAAGAGCAAATGACCACTGAATGGACAGAAGGAAAACTGTACTGTAAGTGCTGGCCAAGAGTGCAATGCAGTTTTGGTCCCACCCAAATGTTTGGTTACAAAACCCTAATTTTTTTTCCATGCCACTTTTTGAATACAAATGTCAAGCATTTAAGATTTTGCATAACTAATGAACGATGGCACCCTGCCAAACACACGTAACTTCTATGTTGCTGCAATGTTCAAACTTGAAACCTAACAAGATGACGAGTCACAATATCATGACTGAAGATATGATGACCAAACCACCCACCATAAGATCAAGATACAATGACGTTTTGGTCCATCCTGGGCCAGTATTAAGTTGATTGTGATAATGATAATGGTCCAGGACAGACCGAAATATTGTTGCCTTTATCTTATGGTGTTATCTTGAGGTTATCCTAAGATGATTTCGGGGCTTTAGTGTCCCTGCAGCCCGGTCCTCAACCAGGCCTCCACCCCCAGGAAGCAGCCCGTGACAGCTGACTAACACCCAGGTACCTATTTTACTGCTAGGTAACAGGGGCATAGGGTGAAAGAGAAACTGCCCATTGTTTCTTGCCGGCACCCAGGATCGAACCCAGGACCACAAGTCCAGCGTGCTGTCCGCTAGGCCGACCGGTGTGGGGTTAGGTCATCACTCCAACTTGTAACAACTCTAGCAAGTTGTAGCACTTTCTAACAAACTTTATAACAAGACATACTATGTAACAAGTTGTAATAAGGTAACAATAGGGACCATTATGTTGTGTTTGCAGGGACTGCTCACCATTTTAGAACCTTTAATTTTAATGATTGACATGAATTTTCAGCTCCTAGTAGTTTTTGACTAATGTCATAAATAGGATGTTTGACAATATATATGAAGCCAAATTTTATGTATGACCGACAAGCACTTTGGAAGGGAAAAATGGTCCTACACCTTGCAGCCAAACTTTAGACAAACAAATCTCATATATATATATATCAATGAGAAAATCCACCCCGGAGTCCCTGGTGGATTTCCTCATTGATATATAATACGTTAGTGAGAGTTGGGTGAAATTGTTTACCTCTTTGCACCACCATAAATTATAGGTTCCAAACCAATAAGCAAACATGTACACCTGATAGATCAACACCACCACAACTTTGCCTAGAAATATATTTGCTTCTGAAAACCACAACTACCAGACAATTTCTGTATTCTACTACAATATTTCTGACTACAAATACTACTATGAGGAGAGGTTGCATTCCAAAATACTTTTGTCAAGTTCATCCTTCACAAGAATAAGTCCCATAAAATCCTACTATCTGTATATTATTTACAATCACCATACTTTCCTGTCACAAGACTAGTCCAATTGCATAAAATTCTTTGGATGAAGGAAACATACAAGAATATTAGCTATACAATAATTAAGAACATTTGAAAAAAGAAACATGGTATTTAGGGGAGACAAACATTTGACAATGCAGGAAGGAAATTAGCAGGGAAAAGCACCAAGCCATTACAACTATACAGCATTTTGAAGGGATCAGGATATGGATTTGGGATGAGACTGGAAAGGAATGGTGCCCAACCACTCGAACGATCGGGGATTATATAACACCGACCAACATGAATAGAGACTGTCGCTCTACCGACAATGTACAAGGTATTTCGATTACAAAGTTCTATACAATGTTCATTCATACACAGAACAGCCTATACTAAACTACTGTGTATTTGCTTAACTATAATAATTATTCAAAGCAAAACCAAAGGGTTTTAATACTTACCAAAAAATTTGACCACATCCTCCACAGTAGCTGACCATGGTAGGCCACGAACCCTGACCACTGTTTCTTCATCACCTTCACCCATTTTGGTTTGCTTTTCTTCCTCTGTAAAGGCAAGCGTGCTCAGCTAAGAAAATAAAATTTAACACAAAACCTGACAAGCTTATTATTTTACTAATACAATCACCAAAAAATTCAGATCACCCTTTGTCATTTGTCTTCACTTCTTGTATGCTAGATAAGATGACTACCAGGAGAAAGTACTAAGCAAGTATGACTATATAGCACAAAGTGATAAGGATTTTGGAAAGAACAGAGGGAAGGGATGGTGGACAACCACTTGGGCAATCAGGGATCGAACGGTGACCTGCAAGAAGCAAGACCGCTACTCTCCCGTCCAGTCCAAGTGATTATCTTTGTACTCTTCACATGCAGCAAGCTAGAAATTAATCAATTCAATGATGTATTGTATTTCAGAATTCATTAAACTTAGAAAGGTAATGTGATCAAAAATGTTAATTGAAACAAACATTCCATACTGGTAGTTTAGTGCAAGAAATATGAAATACATACAATCATTGAACATTTCCAGTTGTAAAATGGAGATGTAATAATTATTCCATGAAAATCAAGCCACACAATGCAACTACAACAGATGAACCCTTATAAAGCGGTTCTTGTCAATTGTCGATTCACAGGGTAATGCGGTTATCTTTTGAAGATTTAAATAATTGTTTTGGTTTTTACATGATGCAAATATGAACATAATTGGGCTATGTGGATGTAATGGAGATTACCTTAACTCATGAAAAAAAATTATATCATTTCATGGTACAAATGCAGTGATCATGAATATTACTAAGGGACTGTTGTCATGTGATGTTTTAAATAATTATTGTCTGCGTTTTACATGTATGATGCAAATACTAGTATGGGTATAAAAGCTCAGTGGATGTAAATAAACTGAAAACAATCTGCGAAACACTGGAGGATAAAACAAGAAGCGTTAACATAGTCGAGCACCAGGTGTTGACAAGTGCCAGACACTGCACTTGGGTAAAGTGTAGTGTTGAAATTTCAATTTCAACTTTGCATTATGTCAAAGCAGTCCCACCAAACTGCAGAGTGCCTCCATCTAGGCACTGGCTGAAGGCATTCCCTATTAGAAATCAAATTTCCTGTTTTATGGAAAATAATGAACTTACAACCCAGGACAACATGGATAAAATTTAGAGCAGGAACATCCTGTTCCAGGTACTCAACCACTATGACAATCACAGAAGCCTTAAGAGGAGAAGCAAAATGCCGATGTTGTTCACACACATTTTGTAAAGGCATTCGACAAATGTGACCATGGAGTGATCAGTAGGAATAATGGGTAAAGTGTGGTATTGGATTTTCAATTTCAACTTTGTCAAACATAATGCAGTGATGGTAAATCAAGGAAGATAAAGTCCACAGGCAGGGAAAAGCTGTACCCCAGGGCACAGCTTTTGCACCACTGATATTTCTCATTCTTATCTCTGATATGGACAAAACCCTAAACAGCATCGTGTCATCCTTTGCAGATACGAAAATCAGCATGAAAATTGCCACTGTAGACACTAAAAAACTACTTCAGATGTAAATAAAGTATTCAATTGGGCGACTGAAAATAATGTTGTTTAACGGTGATAAGTTCCAGATACTGAGGTATGGTGAAAACTAGGAACAAACAAAACAGGGGTACAGAACACATCAGACCTACTCATAAAAGGAAAGCAACATGTAAAAGACCTGGGAATTGTGATATCTGATGACCTGACGTTTAGTGAACACAACCGAGCGAATATAGTGGCAGCCAGGAAAATTATAGATGGATTATGAGAACGTTTAAATCCAGAAGTCCCACAGCAATGCTAACACTATTTAAATCACTGGTGCTGTCCCCTCTAAAGTTTTGCTCAGTACTCACTTCCCCTTTCAGAGTAGAAGAGATCTCTAAAGAGGGAATACAGAGAACACATGACAACAAAACATCTAAACTATTGGGACCGTCTCAAAACTCAAATGTAATCTCTGGAAAGGAGATCGAGAAAGGTATCAAATAACATACATGGAAGATACTGGAGGACCAGGTCCCAAATTTGTGAAGTAAAATAGCATACTGGAGCAAAAGGTACAGGAAGAAAGTGTAGAAATAGAAACCAGTGAGAAGTAGAGGTGCTATAGGCACAATCAGAAAGCACTGCTTGAACATCAAGGGTCCATGGCTGTTCAACACCCTCCCAGCAAGCATTAGAAATATTGCCAGAACCAAGCTGGATGTATTCAGGAGGCAGGTTCTTGCAAGAAGTGCCAGACCAATCAGGCTGTAGTGGATATGTGGGCCTGCAGGCTACTCCAAGCAACAGCCTGTTGGATCAAGTTATCACAGCTCAATAACTGCCTAACTTTGCCTACTGAAGATGAACTTAAGCCAAATGGTCCAGCCTTCAGCATTAGTTTTAAGATGTGTTTAAACAATGAAAAACTATGGATATTTTTTACTAATTAGTAAACACTGCAAAGGCATCATTTAGTAAGACTCCACAGGAAGTTATTACTAAAATGTATTGAGTTGCTAAACTATTATTATTGGTTGCAAATCATGAGATAAGCAACATAGGTTATAACATCCATACAAAAAATATAGTATCTACCATTATTGGTTTATATGGCAGTATACAAATTTATTAGTTAATAAAATTGCACAGTATAAATCCTCAAAACTGGCATAGTCAAATTTACATATTTTTATACTTTAGTTACAGGATAGCTTCCCTTTTATCTTTGCCATATTATGCTTTAAAACTAATTGTGTATGCCATATTATGCTTTAAAACTACTAATTGTGTATGCAACAGGTCCTACAGAGAACATAAGAACAAAGGTAACTGCAGAAGGCCTGGCCATACAAGGCAGCTCCTAGAACATCTCTTTTTTGCTCGTACTATATGTTACACTAAAGCAAGATTGTTGTACTAGAAAATGAAAACAGCTCGTAAAAGTGACATTCTCCTTTCCTCTTTTGGGTCCTCTGGTAGGTAAGGAGCGGACACAAACCTGACTTTTCCTGATGTTGGGAAACCGTCAGAGGGCTGGAGTATGAATTGATAAAATGCATTTAAACTTAGCAAGGCAAACTAGTTTTGAAATCACACACAGAGATCACACTAACGTGATGCATCAATTGAACATATCCACATGGCCGTGACTCCTCGTCACGGCTCTTGTGGATTTGTTCATTAGTTTTGAAATAAAGCAAGATAATAGATACAATAATTTTGGGTTAGAAGATATACAAACAGGTATATTTAAGCAAGGATGTGGGTGAGTATATACATATTAGTAATCCAATATTAAATTTTAATACTACATACTATATTAATAGACCCTGTACCAAGATTGGTCCAGCCATCTTTCTACTGAATGAGGTAGAAGAGTCCACCACTTCCATGCTATTGGAGTGGGAGGGAGGCCCTTCACACTATTGGGTTGGCATGGGTGGGCACCCCATGCTATTGTAGGAGGGTGGAGCCCCCCATTCATGCTAATGGGGTGGGATGGGCCCCCCCCGAATGCTATTGGGGTGGGGTGGGAGGGGGCACCCCACATGCTATTGGGGTGGAGGTGGAATGCCATGGTGGAGGTCACCCACCTCCACCATGGGTGGTGGTGGGTACAGGGCCCAGCAACGCAAAAGGGTGGAGTCCCCCCAACCACTAGAGGGTGGGGGGGAAGGTCCCCCCCCAACACTGTAGGGTGGGGGTCGAGGCCCCACACACTGGAGGGCCCGCCACGCGTGCCGCGGACCCCACGCCGCCGCCGCCCCCCACCCTAACAACGCAACAGTCCCCAACAAACCCCACCCCCACACCACCCACCACAGCCACCACCCCACCACCACCCACAGGAGCCACAAACCAGCCCAAAAAGTCAGTAAAAGAGAGCGTGGGGTCGGCGGCGGCGGCGCCACGCTGGGGTGAGGCTCAACATGGCGTCAGACGCCGCCGGTGCTCCTCATCCTTACCTCCGTCAGACATGACACAGCGGCGGCGGGCACGACGGTCGGTCTCTGCGGCGGCGTCCTCGCGGCAACCCTCGGCTGGCCCAGCTACACGATGCCACCAATAACCCAGAAAGTACAATGAGTGGGGCGATATACTAACCCGTGAGGCAGGAGCGTGAGCCTACTGGCGGGGTCAACAAGCGTCTGTGGCGGCCCGCCGCGGCGCGCGCCTCCCCCCCACCACCCGCGGACCAATACATCACCCGCCAAATTTGAAACAATTTTATAATAAAAATAATAATTTATTTAGAAACAGTACATATATAGTTGCAGAGTTACAGTACAAGGACGGGAGACATCTCCCGTCACGCAGTCGCACCTCCACAGATCTCCAGAATCAGCTTTTCATACTGGTAATGGCTCCAAAGGGCCACCACTTACGGGCTATTCATGCCCGTGCCACTTTTTGGATGGCTTAATCTTCATAATCATCATCATCATCTACAGTACAAACATTCTGTTAGATTTAAAGATAGAGGTAGTACATACAATACCTAAAGCCACTAATATGCATAGCGTTTCAGGCAACGCTATCTCTCAATATGTTAAAATTCAAAATTCAAATTCAAATTTTTATTCAGGTAAAACTATATACTGTACATAGAAGATGAGTTAATAATATAAAGTTGGATTTACAGATAGAGCTATTACGTACAATACCTAAAGCTACTAATACGCATAGCGTTTCGGGCAACGCTATCAATATCTCCTCTCTGCCTGGCCATTCATATATTATTTTCATGTGTTACGGTGTTTCATGTTATTGTATCATCTAGTTTGGTGTTTTTTCTGCATAATGGATGCGTGGAAGTATCTTAAACACAGTTGGTATTTTCGTAGTCATCATACAGAGGCTAGTCTTCAGTACTGCGTCCATTCAAGCTTTTTACGGGACAATATTTTCCCGTACTCACGTTTTCTTCTGTACGATACTTCAAAAGTACTGTACATAAACCAACACTGATATATGTAAATCGCTCAGTAAGTCAGTAATTCATGATCTTAATATAATATAATAATTATTCAAATAAACCCATATGAAAACCAATATTTGAAAATAACGAAAATCACTCATAACTTTAGCTAAATGAATTGTGGGGTTCAGTCCCTGAACCCATTATGTGCCTCTAACCTTTTCCACTGCCGCCCACAGGATGGGTATACGGTGCATAATAAATGAACTAAACGGACCTGTTAGGCAAATATATATTACTACTAGTAAATGAACAAATCCACAAGGGCCGTGACGAGGATTCGAACCTACGTCCGAGAGAATCCCAGTCATCATAGTATACTACTAGTATACACTGTAGTGCCTAAAACCATATATATATATATATATATATATATATTATATATATATATATATATATATATATAATATATATATATATATATATGTCGTACTAGTAGCCAGAACTCACTTCTCAGCCTACTATTCAAGGCCCGATTTGCCTAATAAGCCAAGTTTTCCTGAATTAATATATTTACTATAATTTTTTTCTTATGAAATGAAAAAGCAACCCTTTTCTCTATGTATGAGGTCAATTTTTTTTTATTGGAGTTAAAATTAACGTAGATATATGACCGAACCTAACCAACCCTACCTAACCTAACCTAACCTATAATTATAGGTAAGGTTAGGTTAGGTAGCCAAAAAAAGCTAGGTTAGGTTAGGTTAGGTAGGTTAGGTAGACGAAAAACATTAATTCATGAAAACTTGGCTTATTAGGCAAATTGGGCCTTGAATAGTAGGCTGAGAAGTGCGTTCTGGCTATTAGGTACGACATATATATATATATATATATATATATATATATATATATATATATATATATATATATATATATATATATATATATATATATATATATATAAATTCAAAAATTCAAATTCAAATGTTTATTCAGGTAAAGTATATACATACAAGAGGTTATACAAAAAATGATAGATTTATAGTTAGAGCTAGTACATACAATGCCTAAAGCCACTATTACGCAAAGCGTTTCGGGCAGGAAAAACATTAAAGACTAAAACTTATTACTAATTGAGATTAAACAAGAACATATATATATATATATAATATATAATATATATATATATATATATATATATATATATATATATATATATATATATAATATATTATATATATTTATATATATATATATATATATATATATATATATATATATATATATATATATATATATATATATATATATATATATTTGTGGTTTATGTGCTTTAATATACTGTACCTATAATTTTCT